>NC_052639.1:33347432-33947432 GCF_016161935.1 Mauremys reevesii
TAGGAATCTCCAAAGAAAATATATGGAAGAAAGGGGAAGTCAACAGTAAAGAATAACAGTTAGAAAGTCAGAATTGTAGAAAATTGGTAAGGGAAGCTATCAGAAATCAATGACCACTTAATGAAAATAAGAAGGAAGTTTAAAAAAGTATATTAAGTACAAAATTAATCCCTAACAATGGTAGTGGTAAATTACTAGATGGAAATGGCAGAATTATCAAAAATAATACAGAAGAGGTAAAAGTGTTCAATAAATATTTCACTCCTGGAGTTGGAGAAAAACAGATGATGTAATCATATAAGACGTTGACAACGACAGTCTTTCCATCCCAACAATAACTCATGAGGATGTTTAACAGCAGCTATTACAGTTAGACATGTTTAAATAAGCAGGTCCAGATAACTTGTATTAAGAGTTTTGAAAGACCTGGTGGAGGACTGTTAATGTTGATTTTAATTAGGACTTGGACCAATGGGGAAATTCCAGAAGACTGGAAAAAAGCTAATGCTGTGCCAATATTTAAAAAGTGTAAAAGAGATGACCCAGCTAATTACAAGAGTGTTAGTCCGATACTGGGCAAGATAATAGAGCAGCGAATATGGATTTAATTAATAAAGAGGTAAAGGAGGGTAATATAATTAGTACCAATTAACAAAGGTTCAGAGACAACAGATCCAATCAAACTAACTGGATATCCTTATTGGGTGAGATCAAAAGTTTGGTTGCAGCTAATAGTATTGATGAGCTAAGAGGTGAAAACATTACCTAGACTTCTGTAAGGCATATGACTTGGTTCAGCACAATATTTTGACTAGAAAACTAGAAAGATACAAAATAAACACAGCATACATTAAATAGATTAAAAACTATGATTGTAAATGGGGAACCATGCTTGAGTAGATTTCTTTCTAGGGGGTTCCCACAAGGATTGGTTCTTGGCCCTGCGCTATTTAACATTCTTATCAATGACCTGGAAGAGAATATAAAATCATCATTGATAAAGTTTGCAGTTGCCACAAAGATTGGGGTTCGTGGTAACTAATGAAGTGTCAGAAGATTCAGGCTCCAGCACTGGGAGTCCGGGAAGTTTTCCCAGCCCTGGCTGGAGGGTTATTTCCTGTTCCACAAAGAGTGGAAGTTCCATTCCCAACTCCTGTGCCTTGAAATTAGGCCCTGACACTACACCACACATTCAGCATAGTGGTATGATTATAAAATGATTAGGACATAATTTTGTTACATTTTGTGCAAGATGCATCATGTTCAGTGTCATTGGAAAAGTTATGATTTGCTGAATATGACTGTCCTATTTGTGTGCATGTATCATGTCTGTAACTGAAGTTATGGATATTGACTCTGTATCTGTATTTCAAATGTGTTTACTCTGGGTAACACTCACAACAAGCCTTTCAGGTACAACAAAGAAGCCAGACAGTGTTCATGGCTCATCAAGAAAGACAATGGACCGTGGAAGAGCTTAGCCCTCTTGTGAATTTTTCAGCTAGCCTATGAGTCATGGCTACTATGACTCAGCAGGGCATGCTAGGGCATGTGAGCAGACCACATGACAACAAACTCCATTTTTGTACCTGTATTTTTCCACAAACTGGACTGGGAAACAAGTTTGGAACAAATGGTTCCCGCAATATGGAAAAGCTACATAAGGTGGAGTGTGACATCATTTCTTGGCCTCATTCCCCACACAAGAGAACTCCTGGAAACACCTGAGGAAGAAAGACTGAACTGGGGGAACTGCTGGTCCCAGGGTAAAGGGATTTTTAGCTTGTGTACGGAAACTTGGTGGACTGCTTGTATCATCAGTCAGGGTGAGAAACTGCTAATTCAAATTCTATCCAGATAGTATGTTAAGCTTAGTTTGAGTTTTTGGTTATTTGTTAAGTAATCTGCTTTGATCTGTTTGCTACCACGTATGGCTGGGAAATTGGCTTTTGTCTTCTATCTGTCTTTGAGTGGCTTAGGTAAAGCACTCAGGTAGCTTAGTTGGATGCGTGGTGCCACCTGCTGTCCTGTTGGGTAATAACAGGGCCTGGAGAGGCTGGCAGTGTGAGAAGGGCCAACCCAGTTTGAGGGTTAGAGGGACAGTGTTTCCCAGAAGCCCCCCAGACTGCACCCCCGGGGTGACAGCCCATCACACCCTAGAGTACACAAGTCTCAGCAGGTTTGTCACATCCTTTCCTCCCATTCCACACCCTAGACAGTTCCTGCTTCCCACTACCTCTAGCAGCTCCCACCCTCCTATACATTTACTTCTCCTCTCCCTCCAAGCAGAACCCACCACCAGCGTCCTGATAATCCCTTACCTGAGCCAGCTCCATTGCAGCCGTTTCCTTCCAGCTGGGAGGAGGGGATGATTTAGGTACAAAGGTGGACATTATTCTGTAGCCTGCCAGGGCAAGAAGGGCAATGTGAGAGAATTCAGACAGGGTTTCTGTCCTTTCCACATGTCAATTCCCCCCAGCATTTTTCCCTGGTAATGGACATTCTAGGTTCTGCCACACTGTGTAGCACAAAATGACCTTATTCCAGTACAGGCCTAGCCCCCTCCCACCAGGGTGTAACCCTCCTAGACATAGTGAAACCCTCCCAGTAGCAGAGTCTCTCTGTTACACGTATACAGTTTGTAGATGATACCAAGCTGGGAGGGGCTGCAAGTGCTTTGGAGGCTAGAATTACAATTCAAAATGATCTGGACAAACTGGAGAATATAGGATGAAATTCAATGAGGACAAATCCAAAGTACTCCACTTAGGAAGGAACAATCAGTTGCACACATACAAGACAGGAAATGACTGCCTAGGAAGGAGCACAGCAGAAACGGATCTCGGAGTCACAGTGGATCACAAGCTAAATATGAGTCAACAGTGTTACACTGTTGGAAAAAACCCAAGTATAATCCTGAGATGTATTAGCAGGAGTATTGTAAGCAAGACATGAGAAGTAATTCTTCCGCTCTACTCTGCACTGATTAGGCCTCAACTGGAGTAATGTGTCCAGTTCTGGGTGCCACATTTCAGGAAAGATGTGGAAAATTGGAGAAAGTCCAGAGAAGAGCAATAAAAATGATTAAAGGTCTAGAAAACATCACCTATGAGGGAAGACTGAAAAAATTGTGTTTGTTTAGTCAGGAGAAGATATGATCAGCTTTCAAGTACATAAAAGTTCATTTCAAGGAGAGAGGAGAAACATTGTTCTTAACCTCTGAGGACAGGACAAGAAGCAATGGGCTTAAATTGCAGCAAGGAAGGTTTAGGTTGGACATTAGGAAAACTCCTGTCAGGGTGGTTAAGCACTGGAATAAATTGCCTAGGAGGTTGTGGAATCTCCATCATTGGGGATTTTTAAGAGCAGGCTGGACAAATACCTCTCAGGGATGATCTAGATCAGGGTGGCCAACATGTGGCTCTTTAGAATTTAATACGCAGCTCCTTGTACAGGCACCAACTCCGGGGCTGGTGCTACAGGCACCAACTTTCCAATGTGCTGGGTGTGCTCACTACTCAGCTACAGGCCCTGCCCCCACTCCACCCCTTCCCACCCCCATCCCAGAGCCAGCAGTGCCCACGCACCAAACCCCCAAACCCCCCACCGAGTGTCTTGCATAGCATGAGCAGCTGATCGGGAGTGCGAGGAGGGGGGGGTGCTGATTAGTGTGGCTTCCCATGGGTGGGAGGCACTGGGAGCAGGGGGTGGGAGCTGATGATTCTTTAGCAATGTATATTGGTAAATTCTGGCTCTTTCTCAGGCTCAGGTTGGCCACTCCTGGTCTAGATAATACTTCATCCTGCCTTGAGTGCAGGGGACTGGACTAGCTACCTCTCAAGGTCCCTTCCAGTTCTGTGATTCTATGAACCAAAGGCCAGAGATGAGCAGAATCAAAGAAGTCACTCTGGGGTTTCTCCCTGTCATTGTCCCCAAGGCAGCTCTCTCAGATTAACTAAGTTATTTGATGCTCCAGCCTTTATACAGTCTCTCCTGGGAGTGCCCCTTTCATGGGCTGGGCCTAGTTTTAGCTTTTGGGAAGCGTGACCCTGGGGGCTCTGAGACTGGGCCTTCTTGCCTCAGCACACCTTGTTTCTTTCTGTGGCTCCCCAGTGAGTCCAAATGAGTAGATACTCCTCATACAGACTGTGAACATAAGAATGTGTTTTGTGTTTAGACTTTATTGAATGCTTGTAAGTTGCTGCCTGAGTTAACATCTGACTAGTTGCATTGCAATTTGGGGTTTGTGCCCTACTTCTCACCAGTCTGCCTCTGTGGCTCTGTAAATCACCAGACAGGAGAGAGACTTTACCTACGTGAAGTGCTGATTGGCAATAGAATGCCTGGCAGGAAAGGTCCATCAACACCAGAGAGACTATTATGGGATGTTAACAAGGACACAAGACTGTTGTTGTGCTCTTCACTTCCCATTAGCTGAGTTTCCTGCTCAGAGCACATGGTAGGAAGGGGATGAAAAACCCAATAGAGAAGGAACTGATTGTCTGTATGCTGCCTGGACTCGGGGGTGGGGGGCCAAAGTTTCTAGGCATAAGCAAGAGATCCCCAGCTGCTTAGCCTGGGTTAGTCCTAAAGAATATGTAGAGCTTGCTTATTACAGAAGCTTCTATTACCTTTGAAATTTAAGACTGCAACTCATCTGCATCTATAGGATTACCTGCTTAACTTTGTTAACAACTCTCGTTTCCTTTTAAATAAGTCTTAATACAGGTTATGAAAGGACTGGCTAGAAGCGTGTGTGGGGGTAGGGGGTGGGCAGGCTCAGAAAGAAAAAGGTTGGGAACCCCTGGAGTAAGGGACCACCTGTCACAAAGGGGAGCTCACCTGCGTGGTGAGATATATGGGATCACCCAAGAGGACTGTCTGTGATTCCATGTTAATGCTGTTACAATGCCTGAAGCGTTTACACTGGATACTTGGTTGGTGAAATCTCCATACAGACCTCACACCCAATTTGGGGTTTGTGCCCTACTTCTCACCAGTCTGCCTGAGGCTGGTGCTAGTGCTCTCGAGTCACTGAAGACAGTGTTACAGAGAGAGGAGCTGTGACTTCACCAAGGTCACTAAACAGGTCCATGACAGAGCCAGGAACAGATCCTGTTAACTCCCGAGCCCCGTCACTCGCAGCTTGGAAAGGTCCCCAGTGCACACTGTAGGAAGAGCTGTGCAGAGATTGCAAATGAGCTGCTCTGCCAAGACAGCCTGCACATCCATGGACAAACCACCTCGCTGGGGGTGTGTCACCTGGGTCAGAAGAAGTCAGTGTCCAGTCCTGTGGGGCTGTGCTCCTGGCTCATACCTCCAGCACTCACTGCTGCCCCTCCGTTACCAGCTGCACCGTTCAGTCAGCCTCAGGCCTCAGGGAGGTCACAGCCCCTCTCCCCACCCCAAACCTTCAAACTGGGACATGGTGCAGCAGTGCCAGAGTGCACTAGTGTAAATTCTGTCTACACTAAGGGTTTGCACCAGTGCCTAAAACAGCAGTGTGGCAGAGACCTTCAGAAACAGCAGTACGGTGGCACTAGAACCTATTTCTAGCTCGGTCACAGACAGCCTGGGTGACCTTGGACACGTCAATGTTTCTCCTCCCAACTTTAGTCTCTTTATCCAACTGCCCACTCACTGGGGTCTCCTCTCTCCAGAGCTGCTCACCACTAAAATCTGTGTGGGTGTCCCCAGAGCTAAGGCAGTTCAGCTCTGGAACAGTCTTACAAGGGGGCTGGGGAGTCTCTTTCCCTGGAAGTTTTTAAGAACAAATAGGACAATGCTCTGTCAGAGATAATCTACATATACTTGGTCCTGCCTCAGCAGAGAAAGCTGGACTTGATGACATCTTGAGGTCCTGTCTAGCCCTACATTTCTAGGATGCGATGCAATATATACATATAAAAACACAACATACAGAATAAAACTCACCACAACATAATGTCAGGCAAATTCAGGGGGAAAAAAAACACAACCTACACTCCACAGCATAAAATGACAATACAAAGGAAAAGAAAGCAACACGATGCGAACTATGACATCCTAGGACAAAAGTACACAATGGAAAACAAGCTGAGGCAAAACAATTCACCATAAAACTGCTACACAACATGGTGCGATCACAGTTCCAAATGGCACCATGCAAAACAGCTCAGCGTAGAACATGACGCAGCACAAAAGAGAATTATTTCAATGTAGGCCTGGAAGGGATCTTGAGAAGTCATCTACTCCAGCCCGCTGTGCTGAGGCAGGACCAAGTATCCCTAGACATTCGCAGACTGGCGTATCTCTAACCTGGTCTTAAAAACCTCCAATGAAGGAAATTCCACAGCCTCCCTTGGAAGCCAATGCAAGGCAAACACAGACCAAAACAATGCTGTACACACACACGCTGGGCTTGCGGTTAAGGGGGGAGGCAAGAATTGAAACAATCTGGGTTCAGTTCCCAGTTTTGCCGCAAATTCTCCACGCAAACTTGTTAGACAACGGTGGCTGGCCCGTACCACTGACTTGGACCCACACGGCTCAGGCTGTGGGGCTGTTTAATTGTCATGTAGACGTTCCGGCTTGGGCTGCAGCCCAAGGTCTGGCACACTCCCACCTCGCCGGGTCCTAAGGTGAAAAGAGACAAATTCATATTACAATTAAGGCACAAATACTCAACAGCGAGGTTGATTCACCACAGGAACAAGTTACCAAGGAAAGTGGTGGATTCTCCGTCTCGTGACGTCATTTCATGAAGACTAGATGCCTTTCTGGAATGTGTTTACCCCAAAAGTAGCTAGTGTGTCATACAGGAGGCCTGTGATATGCCGGGGTCAGATTAGATGCTCTAATGGTCTCTTCTGGCAATAAAGTCGACTAATTTCTTTAAAACTGCATTGGGAGTTTACCTTGGGAGCAGCGTCTGATGTTTTCCTGTCTATCCGGCTTGCTTCCTAGAACGAATGCTCCTTAGTGGGGTGATCCACAGGGAGTAGCTCAAACCTCCAAAGTGCCTGGCCAGGGGCAGGATATTAGCCCAGCAAGGGAGGGGTGTGGCAGTGACATCACAAAGGCCTTTTGCAGGGGCTCAGACTATTGGCCAAAGGTGGTGGGAAGGTGGTGACCTCACAGAGAGATGCTGACATCAGCCAGGCAGGACAGGGGCGAGGGGCCAGGGAAACCTCAGAGACCCTGTGGCTTTGCTTCAGCAAGTCTCCTTCTCCAGGTCTCTCTTTGAGGACTGGGGGAATATTGGGGTTCACGTACCTGAGCACCAGGAGGAACCTCTTTCGAGTTTTCTCCTTCCCTTTTAGTGATTTTACTTGAAAACAGCTGACCCTGTTTAGAAGGTAAGAGTCTCCTTGAAGTTTGAAACTGTTCAGTCTGATCCATCTGGTGTCAGTTGAATTCATGGAAAACATGATCTTAAGGAGGCAGAATTTTATTCCAAACCTGGGATCTTGTCCCTTAGAATCACTGAGGACATTAGGGTTTGTCCTTTTTGTTTCACCTTTTCCTCCATCCATCCATCCCTCCTTTCTCTTCCTCTCTTGCTTCTTTTCTGCTTTCTCCTGTTCCCCTCCTAACACCAGGAGAGGGTGTGTGTGTGTGTGTGTGTGTGTGTGTGTGTGTGTGTGTGTGTGTGTGTGTTGCGGGGGAGTGCTCGGCAGCTCTCACTGTGGGAGGTCCACCCCAAACTGTGGAGCTGCAGTAGTGCTGGGGCATTGATCCCTGCCAGTGACCTGGGCCATCCTTTGAGCTCTCTGGTGAGACCCTCAGCCTCCCATCCTCTGTTTATATCCTTATTTTCTGAGCAGGGGTTAATGACAGGGAGGAGACTCAAGGCCTTTTGTTCTCTTTTAAGTCCAAGTAAATAAGTCATAACCACTTATATGTTTGATGGATTTTGCTGCTTCTCTGCATTAATTGTCTCTGAGCAGTTCATGATTCTCTCTAACATTGCAGTTCTCCTAAAACACTGGCTGAATAATTACTGTGCATACTTGTTGGTCTGGAGCTCATCTGAGAGCACTTTATTGAGGTCATTCAATGTATGAAATTCAAGATCTGATGTCAAGTATCAGAGGGGTAGCCGTGTTAGTCTGGATCTGTAAAAGCAACAAAGAATCCTGTGGCACCATATAGACTAACAGACGTTTTGCAGCATGAGCTTTCGTGGGTGAATACCCACTTCTTCAGATGCAAGATCTGATGGTTAATATGAAAATCAGTGTTAGGGTAAATGGTGCCCTGGGCAAAACTTGTACTTTGGCAAAGTTCTTGGTTCAGGCTTGTAGCAGTGATGGAATAAACTGCAGGTTCAAATCAAGTCTCTGCAGTACATCCACAACTGGGATGGGCCATTCAGTCTTTGTACAGTGCAGGGGGTTAATGACAGGGAGGAGACTCAAGGCCTTTTTGTTCTCTTTTAAGACCAAGTAAATAAGTCATAACCACTTATATGTTTGGATTTTGCTGCTTCTCTGCATTAATGAGGCAAGTATGAAGCCTCATTCAAAGACCAGGGGTCACTATATTACTGCACAGTCAATCAATGCAGTCAATCAATGCAGTTGTAGATAAATCTCTGCATTATGCATTGTTGTATAACTTGTATATGACTTTGTATTGAACCTTGGTAATATGTTATAGCGGGCCCCTAAGGTAGTGTAATTAAGGTAAAAGAAAAGTGTCTTTTTGCTAGAAGTAGAATAAGATCTCCCCCGCCCCCCACTTGGTAATCAACTGCCCTATTGCATGAATGAGGTGTGACTGAGGAAGGCGTGGAGGGCAGTACCTCCAGACAGCTGCAATCCTTGGAGAGGGGCTGGCAGCCCAACCAAGGACAATCAAGCTTGGCAAGTGGGCTGACTAGAGAAGAGCAGACATACTGATGGCCTCGGGGATAAGAAGCAAACACCTTCCTGTGGGAACAACCCCCAGCCCAGAGAAAAGCAGCTAGAAGGACCAACAGACACAGTCACAGATTTTGAATCTGGGAGATTTGCCCCTCTCCATCCACCGACTCGCTGCTTGCCTCCTCACCCCCCCACCCCAAGTATAAACCCTCATTCAAAGACCCAAGGAGTCACTATATTACTGCACAGAGCCCTCCCCCCCCCGACGAACTCTGCCCCTCACCTGCCTCAGGCTCTGCAAGGGAGTTTGGGTCGGGCGAGGAGGTCTGGGGTGCAGGCCCTGGGTTGGGGCAGGGGTTTGGGGTGTGGGATGGTTGAGAGGTTGGGCTCTGGAATGGAGTTTGGGTGCTGGGTGCAGGCTCCAGGCTGGGGCACAGGGTGGGGGTGCAGGATGGGTGGAGGCAGGGGCGACTCTAGGCACCAGCAAAGCAAGCAGGTGCTTGGAGCAGCCCATTTGCAGGGGCGGCAGCCAGCAGGGATCCAGCCTGGGAGCTGAGAACCAACAGGGGGCCCTGGGAGCTGTAGTTCCTTGGTTAGCTCCCTGCCTATAGAGCCAGCTCTGGAGCAGGAAAAAAACTACATTTCTCAGCATTCCCTTGGCCGCTATCAACAGGAAAGGGAGGGGGAGGGAGTACGGTAGCTGAAACCTCAAGCTGCAGCTTGCTGTCAATGGAGAGCTCACTGCTAGAGCGGGGTGGCACTGTGAATGGGGAACGAGTGTGCCCAAGTTGTAGAAGGCTTTGCCCTAGATATCCCCTTCAGAAGACATTGCCTTTGTTTGTTTGTTTTATAGTTTTATTTGTTTAAAAGGAAGACAGTGATATTGCATTGGCAAATTGCCCATAGAAACAAAGAATGGAACATAAGAATAATAAAGGCACCTCAACGTTTCCTCATTTCTGTAGGACAGTCTTATAATATGCATCCAGATATCCTTTAATCACACAAGCTGGAAATTGTTCCATGTTACTGCAGTTCTGTAACCATATGGGAACCAATCCTGTCTGTGTTCTGTGCACATCCAAAATTCCTGCTGAATGACCCACTCTGGGAGCAAGTTACCAGTGACCCAGGGCTGGTGTGGAAGGAGGGTGCAAGTGGGCGGGGGGAGCCCAGAGCTGGGGCAGCACGGGGTGCATGTGTGGGGAAGATCCCAAGGCTGGGGTGGCAGAGGGTGCTGGTGTGTGTGGGGGAGAGCCCAGGGCTGGGATGGCATGGGGTGGGTGTGGGAGAGCCCAGGGCGGGCAGTAGGGGGGTACAGGTTGTTGGGGGGAGGCCCAGAACTGGGGCAGCAGGGGGTGTGGGTGGAGGGGCAGAGCCCAGGGCTGGGGCAGCAGGGAGATTCAGGGAGGAGCCCAGGGCTGGGGTGGGGGCAGCCAATTTTTTTTTTTTGCTTGGGACAGCAAAAAACCTACAGTTGGCCCTATCTCCACCCACCGTGAGGTAGGTAGGAGTGGATCATTATTATCCCTACTTGAAAGAGGGAGAAGATAAGGCTGAGAAAGGATAATTAACTTGTCTTAGGTCGCATAATCAGTGGCAGAGTTGGGAATAAGACCCAAGAGCCCTGATTTTCAAACTAAGCATCGGATCTTAAATTTCCGACATTGAATGATCTGAGTAAAGTGCTCTCAGATGAGCTCCAGACCAGCAACAGTGCACAGTAAATATTCAGCCAGTATTTTAGGAGAACTGGAATGTCAGAGAGAATCATGAACTGCTCAGAGACAATTAATGCAGAGAAGCAGCAAAATTCATCAAACATACAACTGCTTATGACTTATTTACTTGGTCTTAAAAAAGAACAACAAGAACTGAGTCTCTTCTCTGGCAATAACCCCCTGCTCAGACAATCAGGGTAGAAACTGAGGATGGGAGGCTGAGAGTTCTCACCAGAGAGCCCAAGGGATGGCCCAGGTCACTGGTGGGGATCACTGCCCCGCAACACACACACACACACACACACACACACACACACACACACACACACACCTCCTGGTTTTGGGTGCGGAATAGAAGAGAGGATAAAAGAAGCAAGAGACGAAGAGAAAGGAGGGAGGGAGGGATGGATGAAAAGGTGAAACAAAGGACAAACCCCAATGTCCCCAGTGAATCTAAGGGACAAAATCCCAGGTACACAATAAAATTCTGCCTCCTTAAGCTCGTTTTTTCCATGCCTAGAATTCAACTCTCACCAGATGACTGAGACTGAACAGGTTTCAAACCTCGAGGGGGCTTCTGGCTGTGATTTGTCAGTCCTCAAAGGCCAGCCAGGTGACTGTAAATAACTTACAATCATGAGGAAAAATTAGTATCAAGATTCCAACTCTAGCAGTCAGACAACATTGGTTCAATTTACAAGAGATTACTTTTCATATTCCTTGGTTCCCCCCAAATTAGGAAGGGCCTGTGACCACAGGTCCTGCAGGGTACAAAGGGCAGGTCTACATCCCGTTTCTCTTTGTGCATAGTCCTGCCTGCTACCTTTTCAGTTTCAGTTCTGCTACCACAGTACTGATCAGCACATTATTCAGTAGCATAGGGAAGGGCAGGCACCATCACACAAGGACTATTACACAGAGACCTGCCAAATGCACACAGCAAACAAATGAAAACAAGAGATGAAAATGTTATTTTTCATTAATCCCTTTCAGTGACAGCAACCTCCGTGGCTAATTGTAACAATAGTAGATGCAGCATTTTCTGATTGAAATGATTTTCAAGTTGTGGGTGCCCTTTATGAACAGTAATTGCCTACATCTGTGACACAAGTACTTTTCAATTCCATTAAACCTGGGGTTTTGCTCAATTACACACGATATCTTGGAATTTTTCTGGCATATTCATCATCACATACATCACCTACAAGACTCCTGCCATAACAAGGGGTTCTTTATAGGGTTTGAAATTATTAAAGTGACCCAGCACTTTTCAATTGTAACAGCTCAGGACAAAGTAGATCTCCTGATCCCACTTATGTAGCTATTTAAATGTAACCTAATTATAAGGTGGCCTAACTTACTGATATTTTTGACACGTTTTCAAAAAGTGGCCTCTATTTAAATCCATGCAAATATCTGTATGCACACTTTCTGAGCACTGCAAGTCTGAATCTATCACCTGTGCATGCATCTGCTGTTACCTGAAACATGCACATGCTGCTATTTGCATGAAAACTTCTACACGCCTGAATAGAGGAGGATCCTTTGAAAATGTGGCCTTTAATTATATTTCATACTCCACAAGAGTAGCCTAAAAACAACAACGGGATATAATAAGGCCCTGGCATCAAATGAATAAGGAACAATCTCAAAAAATCAGCAGCACTTTATAAAGAGGACAGTAACAAAATATACAGTAACCATAAAACCAACAGATAAAACAAAACCCAGATTTCCCAGGTGCAATCTAACAGGACAATTTTGCCTTCATAACTCTAGCAATACTCATCTATTTCAGCATGTAATGATCCTGTTTAAAGTATCCAGGAAACAATAAACTCTGGCCCCGGTGCTTGTACATGTTCACTTTGTTGAGTGTGGCTCACATATCTGGACCTCCCAGCTGTTAATAGCTTCACCAACCACCCTCTGTCTTTGCTTCTGTGTATGTCACTTCATTCTGGCTCTGCAAGGTGTCTGAAGTCCCAAATGCCACTTGTCCTTCTGTAAACCTATCCCAGCGGTATCCCTCCCCCAACTGCCTCCTTTGTGGTTCAATTCTACACCATTGAAATCAATGGAATTTTTTCCATTGACTTCAATTAGAGCAAGATCGGGCCCTTCAGCAATTTCCACCCAGTTCTTTCTATTATGATTTGTACCAATCAGGGTTCGGGGCCTCATTGTTCTAGGCACTGTCTAACAAAACAATGGTCCTGTGCCCCAAATATTCTGCAGCATCATCCAAAAGATGCCAGAAATGCAGTCCAGTGAATTACCTTGATAACCTCTGGTGTAATCTTTCTTAATATCTGTGGTTTCTAATTCTATCAATTACTAGACAATTAAATTAAGGGGGTTAAGTTACACAGTGGTTTCTGAGAGCAACTGTTTTGAAAATCCAGTTAAAAATGTATTTTAAAGGTAAATAAATGCCTAATCTTTGCCTGAAACACAAGCAATATGAATTTTTTTTTAAATGTGTGCTACCATCTCCAAGCCTCATCCTCTCTCCAGTGAAATCCTCTTCAAATGCCTGCACTTTTTCATTTCCACCCATGCCCTTTCCCTTTTTGCCTTTACAGAGCTATTAAATTTGTTAGTCTCTAAGGTGCCACAAGTACTCCTCATTCTTTATGCTTAATGATGTACTTCTAATAAAGAATTTAATTCTAATTTTTGCCTAGAGTGACTCTGACTTTCAAATTATATTTAAACATAGGAACTTATGGAATGGTTTAGGAATAAAAATAAATTAACATGTACAGAAATATGAAATAGAAAAACAAATAGGACAATTTCACTGCTCTACATGGGAAAAACCCACACAGAGCTTATTTAATCTTGTGAATTTTTCTGCAGACTAAGCTAAGGGGGGGGAAAGAAAGAGTTTATCTAATTGTTTTAAACCATGGATGAAAAGAACCTAACATGATCACCCTTGATTAACATGCTTATTATATAATATATAAACAGGGAAACCAGGGAGACAACCCTGGGCCATGAAAATAAATAAGGAAGCTTTCACAAGAATCAAAACAAAGCATCATTCAGAATCTGTAAACAATTGAGCCCGCTGATCCTAAAACTCATATTATAGGTAGACATGTACCTCTTTCTCTCTATTTGAAATATTTAGATAACATCCTTAATGTTTTATTATTCTTCATGTCTCCACATTAATCATTTTTATATTGATAGTTCCCAATGTATCCTCTGCCAAGAAATGGACATTGTGCAGAGAAAATCCATTTTCTAGTGCCAAAGATATTGATAATTAACATTTATGTCATGAAACTTGTAATACCAGTTTGCTAAAATAAAGCTAAGCTTTTCATTATTATTTTAGAGTTTAATTTAGTCATCCAAGGTTACTCAGCTTCATGTTTATAAATTATACAGGGCAGGGACTTAACTCCTCTTGATCGACCTGTTTTGGAATTATGACTGTACAAGTAAGGAGGTTCATAACCTTGTTTGAATATCTGATCCGGCCTTGAAAGAAGGTGATTTATGGGATCGACAAACCCTCATCATTTCAAGAATCGGCATCTGAGAACAAGATTTTCCTCTATAACACAAAGAGCGGAGCAAATCAGTTAAGTCTCTACTAGAAGCTACAACTTTGTTTATGTAAGAGTCATACAAGGTTACAAGGTCTGAGAATAGTCTGCCAGTAAGAGTATGGATTTTAGAACAAATAAATAGCTACATACTGCATAAAAATTGGAAGTTTTGAAACTACTTCTCTGATAATTCAGCACTAGCCATGCTACAGCATGTTCTAATTTACCATTTGGTATATGCTTTTTGAAAATACTGAAAGTACATGCCAGTGGTCAACTAAATCATAGAAAATTCAAGCCCTATTTTACATGATGGGTGAGACATTGAAAACTGCATGACTTAGAAATGCCAGTCCCATTAAAAGTTAATGAGACTTATGTTCCTAAATCACTTACTCTCTTTTGAAAATCTCACCCATTTTCGTTTCCAGGGCTACTGCTGCCAATCACCAGTATTTTTAAGATAGTACATTTTTTGTAATTATCTGGCATAATAAAAGCACCAAAATTGTTTCCTGGAGAAAAACAAATCCAGAAACCCTAAAATACTGCAGCACTTTTGTTTCACTTTCTGTACCAATGATGAGAGGATTCTGCGAAGACAGACTTTTTTTTACAGGATCTGAAAAATTTCTATAGTAATCAAACATATATGCCCATATTAAGCACCATAGACTGCCAAATTCCAGAGAAACAGAAAACACTCTAGACTTGTGCATGGAATTGCTATTATGTGTTATTTCAAATGCCCTTCCTGAAGTTCTTATGGTGATCTGCGGAGGGAGGGGGGAAGAATTCTGAAGATAAAAGTAAATTCCAGTGCCATTTCTATGATTGTGGAACCATGGGAATAGGGCACTGAATTTATCACAGTATTTACATTACTGTTACAAATCCAAATGTTTCACCTATTTTCTAGGAATACTTCACCTTGGTTAACAAGAACCAAGCAAAATCACGGTGCAACGGTAATACAATTAGGGCATTACCGATGCACCCAAACTTGTAGATTGTGCAAGGAATATCAGGTTGCAACCTGTATAAGTGCAGGTAACTGTGCAAAAAGGGGCTAAAACTGTTTTTCTTTAATAATTGTATTCTCTGCCATGCATTGTCAGGGACTGAAGAAAGCACATGCCCAGCTTTCATTATCTGAAGATAACCTTCCAAATGTAAACCAGTGCAGACCTGTCTTCCTGAGTCTGCAAACTGGCAGTTCCAGAGCTTCTATTCCGCCTCACAATGCTGCCAAGCACTAGCAGCTTTGGTCAGTTTCACTGCTGTTATTCAGAACCCCAGGGGTGACGGTAAAACTGAGACACAGGGTGCCTCTTGCAGGAAAAGTAAGTTCAAGCAGAATCAGGCACTGGAGCTATTCATAGAGAAGCTCAATCCCGCTTCCTCGTCCCATGGAGTAGGAGGAGGGAGGGGATTTCTCCCTTTGGGTCTTGAAAAAACAAGAGTGAAAAACAGGGTGCTGGGCTATGGGGGAGATCTGTGTGTGTCAGGGCACTGCGGGTCTGTGTGGGGCATTGTGCAGTTATGGTGTGGGGCTGTGGGGAAGGGCACTGGGAGGGAGGAAGGAAGGGAGGGGAAATCTGTGTGTATTGGGAAACTAGAGAGTGGGGGTTTCTGTGTGGGGTGCTGGGCAGCTGTGGTGGGGCTGTGGGCAGGGGTGTGCTGGGCGAGGTGTGTGTGCACAGCACTGTGCATTTGTGGTGGAAGAGTTGTAGTGGGTGCTGGGCAGGGAGCTCTGTGGCACAGCATGGGCGCACCCCAATAGGAAAGGGCACGCTGGTAGCACAGGGCCAGGCGGACCAGTGTGCCTCTGGCTCCCAACGGGGCTGCGCACCTGTGTCTGTCTGTCTCCCCCCCAGCTCCACCAACGTGGCCTGATAGTTCACGCTTGCGATCTGGTCACCCTCCCCCTCCGTCCATCCTTCACTCCCTTCCCTGCGTCCCCCCAGCCCTGTCCTCTGTCCCGTCCCGTCTCCATCCGTCCCTGTCCCTTCGTCCCCTCCCATCCCTGCATCCCCCCAGCCCTGTCCTCTGTCCCGTCCCCTGTCTCCATCCGTCCCTGCCCCCTTCGTCCCCTCCGTCCCGTCCCTGCATCCCCCCAGCCCTGTCCTCTGTCCCGTCCCCTGCTCATCCAGCAGCAGCAGCAGGAGGGGGCGGCGCGAGACGGCTCCCGGGGATTCCCTGCTCGCGCCGCTGCCGGGGGGAGCCGCCGCTGCTGCGAGCTGGTGCGCGGGGGGTGGAGGGGGGGGTGTCCTCGCGGGCGGGGCTCGCGCCCAGAGCGCTGACACTGTCCGTTCGGAACTGTGACACCGCCCCACTAGTGACGTCACCGCCCTCTGCCCCCGCCCAACCAGCGTAGTCACCCAGGCTCCGCCCACCGTCACCGCGGCAACCACCAAAACAAACGTTCTCGGAACACGTGGGGCAGGGAGGGGGGTAAGGATGGGCCGTGACGCAAACAAAGCAGCTGGCTGGAAGCGAGCGGCAATGACGTCACCAAGGAGGAGTCCGCCCCCCCCCGCTCAGCGGCGGATGCAGGGACGGGACGGAGGGGACGGAGGGGGCAGGGACGGATGGAGACGGGACGGGACGGAGGACAGGGCTGGGGGGATGCAGGGACGGGACGGAGGGGACGAAGGGGGCAGGGACGGATGGACAGAGCGGACGGGACAGAGGACAGGGCTGGGGGGACGCAGGGAAGGGAGTGAAGGATGGACGGAGGGGGAGGGTGACCAGATCGCAAGCGTGAACTATCAGGCCACGTTGGTGGAGCTGGGGGGGAGACAGACAGACACAGGTGCGCAGCCCCGTTGGGAGCCAGAGGCACACTGGTCCGCCTGGCCGTGTGCTACCAGCGTGCCCTTTCCTATGTGCCCTAAGGCATTCCTATGTTATTCCATAACATTCCTATGTGCCATAACATTCTTATGTGCTGAATAAGAGCACATAACATTCCTGTGTTCCCCTCCCAACACCAGGAGGGGTGTGTGTGTGCCCTTTCCTATTCTTATGTGCTGATCAGTGCTGTGGTAGCAGAACTGAAACTGAAAAGGGAGCAGGCAGGACTATGCACAAAGAGAAAAGGGATGTAGACCTGCCCTTTGTACCCTGCAGGACCTGTGGTCACAGGCCCTTCCTAATTTGAGGGGAACCAAGGAATATAAAAAGTAATCTCTTGTAAATTGAACCAATGTTGTCTGACCGCTAGAGTTGGAATCTTGATACTAATTTTTCCTAATGATTGTAAGTTATTTACAGTCACCTGGCTGGCCTTTGAGGACTGACAAATCACAGCCAGAAGCTCTTTGATTTTTGGGAAGGCCCCAGATCATTTTGCAGCTGGAGTGGGCAGCACCACTCAGGCTACCGTTGATACATTAGGACCATCACAAGTTCTTCTGCTGAGCATCCAGCATGACGTTTGACCACAAAAAGGGGCAGACAAATAGAAGAGGCAATATAGTATGTAGTGGGCTCAGGGATGAGAACAAAGGACTAATCCTAGCGTTGACACTGGCTCCCACTGTGGCCCTGGTCAAATCACATAGGCCAAAATTTCCATACTTGAGTGCCTATAGTTATGTACCTAAATCATTGACTTTAATAGGGTATTAGAGCAGTGGAAGCTACTCCAGCCATTGATCTTTTCCCATTTTGCATACTGAGGAGGGAGAGTGCTTCCTTGTGTCCCCCCTTGCAAGGATTCCCAGCACCCACGAGTTACTCATGTGGGTATTGAACATAAAATTTTCTACCATGCAAAAATACATTTTGTTTTCAAACAATCCAAGGACTTAGTTGACACGGAGAATTTTTTAGAAAAAGGGCAAAATAGCTTGACATTTCAAAAGAAATCACTGTTTAATTTTCTTTATAGTTCAAACATTATTTTAAAGGCGTTGAACTCAGATGTTCCTGAGGTTTAACAATGACTTGTATACATAGCTCCCAGAATGGAACCTGTGCAAACAAAAAATAAACAATAATAGTGTCTTTTAAATTCACGGTATTTTTAAAGACACACAGAGGAGAATCAGCCAGGCTGATTCATTGTATTTTCCCTGTGCTGATGAAGGAATTAGAGACAATAACAGAGCTTGACAAAACCAGCTAAAGCCACCAAACCAACTGGAGGGTTAAATCTATCAATCAGCAGTAAATATGAAATATAGGGGGGTGGGATCAGGGCGATGCCCTGGGGAGAAGCCCAGAGAACTCCTCTTCCCCAAATGTCAGAAGAGGGAAGGTGCTGGGATTTTTATCCGAATGCCCTCCCTGAGTCCTATTTAGAGATTCAGGTTCTTTAACATTATAGCTGTCCCAAGTTTGCATAGTGCAATGCTTGAATTTACATGAAGAGAAAGTAGAGAGTAAGTAGTAAAGTTCTTCCAATTTTAAACTAGATGTATATTAAATTAAATCTGTGCTAATTAATCAGATGCATAAAGAGTATTTAAGACAACAGCTCAGCCCCTCTCACCCACCCTCTCTCCATCACCATTGTCAACTTTCTCTGGATGTGTTTTTATGGATAAACTGAACTGATCTGACTGGCTGAATCAAACAATAAGTTGTTCTAAACGAATCACGATGCTTCAGGTCAATAACTGTTTGGGAAACATCTGTTACGTTACTGCTTGAACATTCAGCTGAGAAAATTATTAGATATATATTCTGATAATTTGAACAGAAACAAAGTCATCGTAACAGAACATTGAGAGAGGATCAAAGCCTTAGGTTTTGAAAATAAATATCACACGTCAACATTTTTTCCATAAATGCTTCGGCAGCGGAGACCATTATCCTAAGATAACATTCTCCAGCAGAGAGATGATCTCTTAATTAGAGCAATATGTAAACTACTTTAGGATGCTTGATATAAATCCTGCAAACTGATTCATTGATACTTTTACTAAGATGAATTTTGATATCATGGGATGAAATCCTGGCCCCACTGCCACACCCTCCCTTGCTGGGCTAATGTCCTGCCCCTGGCCAGGCACTCTGGAGGTTTGAGCTACTCCTGTGGATCACCCCACTCAAGGAGCATTCGTTCTAGGAAGCAAGCCGGCTAGACAGGAAAACATCAGACGCTGCTGCTCCCAATGCTACACTCAGTTTTTCAGAAATTAGTCGACTTTATGGCCAGAAGAGACCATTAGAGCATCTAATCTGACCCCCTGCATATCACAGGCCTCCTGTATGCAGGCCCGCCCAGAGGGGGGGGGGGCAAATGGGGCAATTTGCCCCAGGCCCAGCAGGGGCCCCCACGAGAGTTTTTCGGGGCCCCTGGAGCAGTGTCCTTCACTCGCTCCGGGAGCCCCGGAAAACTCTCATGGGACCCGGGCCCCCAGAGCTTCTTCGCTCCCGGTCTTTTCCTGCCAGGGGTCCTTCCTCTCTGGGACAGAAGGACACCCCGCCACCGAATTACCGCTGCGGAACCTGCCGCTGGAGTGCAGCCGGGTCTTCGGCGGTAATTCGGCGGCAGGGGTCCTTCCGCCCGGGACCCGCCACTGAAGTGCCCCAAAGGCCCGTGGTGGGGCTGCACTGGGGCGGGTCCCGCTGGCGGTAATTCGGCGGTGGGGGGCCCCCCCCGTGGGTCTTGGGTGCACGTTGGCAGCGGGTCCCGGAACGGAAGGACTCTCCGCCGCTAACTTACCGCCAAAGCGGGGGCCCCCCGCCACCGAAGAGCCTGGACCCCCGGAATCCTCTGGGCGGCCCTCGATTTAACAGGGGTTTGTTTCAACTTATTGCCCCGATTAAAATCTATGGCTAAAAGGCAGCCACTGTTGTTAGTACTTGTACCTGTGTTTGGTGCCACCTCCTTTCCCTTTGGCCTTGTAGTTGACCAATGGCAAAGCTGAACATCTCCTCAGATACCAGGGAGTGTTTATGTCCATTCCTGCGAGCTACACCGGGGTTTGATGTTGCTGCTTTCAATCCTCTGGCTCTGCCGGGATAAGGAACAATTCAGGCTGTCACTGAACTGAAGGAGGAAGATCAGTTTTTGACAGGAGAGGGACACCTCCTCTTAAAGGTGTTTGGCTGGCTGGCAGTCCTGATCCCCAGATCTCGCCCGTGGGGCTCCAGCAGTTTGGGGACCGGATCTCTCCCTTGGCCCCACCTGCTGCCTCCAGGCGCTCCTCCCCAGGGGCCCCAGCAGTGCAGCACAGCTGAGCAGCATCTGCCTGCTCGCTCCAGTGGCCGTCGGCCCCTCCCCATGGCAGGGCAGGGTGGGGCTGGGCCTCCATGCGCTGCCCCCACCCCGAGCCCCTGCAGCCAATGGGACACTGCGGGGGTGATGCCCGGGGGCAGCAGAACGTTGAGGCCCCCAGCCCACCCCACCTTGGAGACCCAGGTAAGCGCCACACCCCTGACTCCCTCCCAGAGCCTGCACCACCATCCCCTCCCCACATACCCCCTCCTCCCTGCAAACTCCCTCCCAGAGCCTGCAGCCCGGTCCACACACACCTGCCCCCAACTCCCTCCCACAGCCTGCACCCTCTCCCTCCACACACACCCTCCTGCCCACCCTAATCTCCCTCCCAGAGCCTGCACCCCCACCCCTCCTCCTGTTCCTCCTACCCCCTGCCCCAGCCCAGAGCCTGCACCCAGCACCCAAACTCCCAGAGCCGTACAAGGAATTTTTGTGCCCGAGGCAAGGGCCAGCTCCAGGCTCTTTGGCTGCGGGTCCTTGATCCCTGTCGGAGGGAAGGACCTGCCACTGAATTGCCACCGCCGCTTCATTCATCCTTCGGTGGCAATTCAGCAGTGGGTCCCTGAGTCCCTCTCGGAGAGAAGGACCCACTGACGAACTGCCGCCGAAGTGACAGTGGAAGCGCCTCTGATCGTGGTAGAGCTGCGCCTCCACTTTCTGCATCCGAGGCAAGTGCCTCACTCGCCTCGCCCATGTTACGGTGCTGCAAACTCCATCCCAGAGCCTGCACCCCAGAACCCCACCCCTCCCAAACTCCCTTCCAGAGACCAGCCTCTCACCCCTTCTGCACCCAAACTCCCCAGAGGCTGCACCCTCCTGCACCCCAATCCCCAGCCCCAGCCCAGGGCCTGCACCCTAGACCTCCTCCTCACCCAAACTCCCTCCCAGAGCCTTAGGTAGGTGGGGGGTGGAGTTTTGGGGGGCTGGTTCTGGGCGGTATGAGTGACATTATTGGCCCACTGGGAGGATTGGAGGACTGGCCCTGGCCCTAAGGTAAATTGAGGTTGAGACCCTGCTTTAAGGGATTGGAGCAATGCTGGAGAGACTGACGGGCAGGGAGCTGGGGAGCTGTGTGTGCTCCAAGGAGAGTTGTTGTGCTCTGGTGACACAGAGCGGGGGTGGGGAGTTTGTAAGCTGTGGTGTTTGTATAGAGATAAAGTTTACTAACCCCCAGGTTAAAAACTGTTCCTGCTCTGGGCTATACAGGATGTTCTCTGTTGAGAGTATAGCTCAGTGGGTGAATGTTTCCTGTAGGGTAATGGGTTCCTAGTTCCACTCCAAATGAGTCCCTTAAAGAAACTTTTTCAAATGAAAATCGATTTCCACACCCATCTCCAGTATGTTCAGGAGTTCGCTGAAGTTGAGGGGGGCTTGAAATGAATTCAAACACTATTTTCCTATGCAAATGAATAAAGACCTAGCAGAGCTGCCCAGCAGCTGAAATCAGTTCCAGTCCTCAGCGTCTCTAAGAGGGACACTGGTAGCTGAGGCATGTGGGACACCTCTGGGATGATGACAGGAGAAAAAATGCTGGATTCAATGAAAGCTGAGACCATAGGAGGAGAAGGTGAATGGCAACACCACACATAGTCATAACACTCAGACACGGGGCTTCACTGTCACTACCCCTGTGTTTTCCATCATTTATATCCAGGGGTGAAAGTAACTTACAGGACTTACCGGTACTGCCGGAGTCCCGGGGGGGCGTGGCCTCATCCAGAAGGGGCGTGTCCTCATCTGGAAGGGGGCGTGGCCTCTCAAGATTTAAAGGCCCTGGAGTACCAGCTGTGGCTGGGAGACCAAGGGCCTTTACATGAACCAGGGCCTCCCAGCTGCAGAGGTAGCCCTTTAAATTCTGGCCCCAGCCCAGCCACCAGAGCCGCGGCCGGGATTCAAAGGGCTCTGGGCTGACCGCAGCCGCAGCAGCCCAGAGCCCTTTAAATCTGGCCCCAGCCTGGCCGCCGGAGCCGCGGGTGGGGGGTTTAAAGGGCTCTGGGCTGCCAGCTGTGGCGGGGAGCCTAGAGCCCTTTCAATCCCTCACAGCAAAAGCCGGTGCAGTCCGGCACGGCGATTGCCTCTTGCCGCTATGCCGTACCAGCTTGTACCAGCTTACTTTCACCTCTGTTTCTATCCTAAGGAACACACCCTCCCCCTCCCCCACGCACTGTCACACACAACCTTCTCCCCTTGAGCCCCATCCAACCCTCCCCCACACACGCCACGGGACACAGCCTCTCGGTGACTCACCCCGAAGGGGGTTGGTCTCTGCATCGCCCAACAGGGGAGCAGGGAGCCGAAAGGGCCACAGGAGACCAGTGGAGCTAGGCAGGGATAGGAAAGACTTCCCCTCCCTTTCCTTCCCCTCCCTGAGTCCCGTTAATCTCACCCATCAGATGCTCCAGCACCAGGTGGGCTCAAAGCACCAACCTTCCCCTGAGCAACGGAAGGGGGAACCAGCTCTTTCACATGGAAGGAGGCTCCCACTCTGCTGCTGCCATTCTGCAGCCTTTCATATGGATTTGTATTAGCTAATGCAACCCCCCCACTCCTCTAATCCAGCCATGAAACATGGAGACAAGCTCCTGAAAGCAGGGCCCAGTGGTGCAATGGGTTAGTGCCCAGTACTTACAGAGCAGTGCTGAGTGGAGTGATGCTGAGGTTGTGAGTTCAAACCTCACCTGCAGCCCTAGTTTCCTTTAAGCAAATGGCTTCTGCCAATCAGTTTGCTCTGCAGAAAATACAATTCCTGCTCAGAAGACACTGAGGTCCCCTTGCTTTACAGAGAGCAGGGCAGATTCCACAGATCTACCAGGCTCTGCCCTCCACCAGCTGCCTGTGTCAGGAGGGGTCAGGCAGAACCCAGAGCACTGCCCCTGACTCCCCCTCAGTCTTTGCTCCCCAAACCACCTGTGTGCTCACCCTCTGCGCTGTGAGACTCAAACCCTGCCTGGCTTGCTGTATGCTGGTGTGGTTTTCATCTGTCACGTTGATGTGCATGTGGGTCCTGTGTGATTTTGGTGGATGTCTTGCATAGTTCTGTGTGCATGGATGTGTGTATGATTTTTGCATTAATATTGTTTTTTGCTTTGTATTCTTTTGATATGTGGGTTTTGTGTTTCCTGTTGTGGGCTTTTGCTGTATTTTTGGTGTGGATTTGTTCTTTCTATATTTTGTGAGGTTTTCCTTTTTGTGTATATGGCTCTGTGTGCTGTGTGGGTTTGGTTTTTATGTCTGTGTGGGCCTGTGCAGTGTGTGATTTTCTCATTCTCTGTGTGCGTGTTTGTCTCTCTGTTTGTATCTTCATGTGTAAATTCACTGGAACTTTTCAAAATCTGCACAGCTTTGCCAATTTTCACCAGGAATTTTTCTCCATTAACAAATTCTCACTTGTTCCCTACCCGTTGGTTGTTCCTACCTGTTGGTGACCATTGCCCCAGGGGCCTGTCAGTCTCAGGGTCCTGATTTCCCATTGGCCCTTCCCCCTTCTATTGGGACTGGGAACTAGCCAACCAAATCCCACTAAGTTTTAGTAAAGGGCCAACAGTCCCTTACACAAGCCAGCCCTGTGAGAGTCACCAATGTCCCGAGAGAACAGTACAAGCTGGTCCCATGGTGTAAAGGGCAGCACTCAGGACTCTGAATCCTGCAATCTGAGTTCAAATCTCAGTGGGACCTTGTGTTAGCTGGTGGTAAAGATCTGGTGCTCAAAGTGCTTTCCTGTCTCCAGCTATACAAAAGTGGGTCATTTCCTCCTGCTGGTTAACTCCTTTCCCCACCAGAGCCAGGTCTTTGGTGGGGTTTAGAAGTGGCTCTAGTGGTTGGGATTCTCACTGCTTCACCTGATGCCCACAAGTCTGGTGCTTGTAGCCACACTTTTCCTCTTGCTCACATGGCACTTGAAGAAAGCAGTGCCAGGGCCAGGCTTGATAGGCAGGAGGGAGGCAGAGTCCCAGGCTGGAGCCCAGCACACCTCTCCTCCTCTGGGCACGTGGAGCAGAGGCGGCTGGTGCTGACAGCTCTGAGGGAAGGCTTATAAGCCACAGAGCGACTGAGGGCGGGGCTAGACGAGGACAGGACCATGCCTATGTGTGGCCAGCAGACAGGCAACAAGACTCCCGGCCAGCCTGCTCCCTGCCATGCCAAACCCCACTGAAGGCCACCCGCAGACCACCATGCGGGGTGGCTGCTGATGCTCTGTGTCCAACATCAGTAGACGGTAGGAAAGCAGGGCCAGCCCCCCTGGTGGGGCCTCTTACTGTTCCCATACCCCATGCTCACTTTTGCAGTGGGGCAGGAGATGTTATCCCAAGAGGCTTTTCTCCAGCTGGTGAGAAGCAGAGAAACATCCAGGCTCCCAAGGCGCTATGTAGCAACCCCCCTCAAGCACAGGGACAGAGGGAAACTGCTCCACACGCTAGCCCGGCAGCCGTCCATTTCCTTTGGGAATTCAGGAATAGCAAAGGCTAGACTGGAAGCACCTGGGGCTCATGCCCCAGCCTTTGTGACATCCAACCCCCAACTCCTTCCCGGGGCTCTAGCTGAAGGCAGAGCATTGGCCTGAGCGGCCAAGAAGAGGTTCCAGATTTGAAAGGAGCAGGACTTTCAGCACGAAGGTAAAACTGCATCAACACAACCACAAAGGGACTTGACCCCTCAAGTTCTTAATTCAAAGTCAGGCACCTTATCCGTTAAGCCATGCGGGCGCCTTCTTCATGCGCTTCTTTGGAAAAGGTGGACACTGTGTTTCTTGGGTCACCTATTGAGGGGGGGCGAGACTCTCTGGCACAAGAAGTCGAGTTCCCAGTGAGATGTGAGACTTAATTATACGGGGCCAGGTGCAGGGCTTTGACAGGGAGGCTCAGGCATGGGGGATTGGGGTGCAGCGGACGGACCGGCTGTCTAGCTGTGGAGATTTAGTCGCACTGAGGCACAGGAGGGAGGAGGAGGAGGAATCCTGCTGACAGGCAGTGGCTGTGCAGAAAGAGGAGGAGTTCTGGGGACTTTCTTTTGCCTCTCTTTTGCCTGCCTGCTCACTCCTGTGGTGAACGGTGAAGACGCTCTTAACAAGCCCAGGTAGCTCAGATGGTAGAGCATCAGGCTTTCAATCTGAGGGGCCAGGGTTCAAGCCCCTGTCTGCGTGCTCAGCTTTTAAGTTGCCTTGTGTTCCAGGAGCCAAATTCTGTTCACAGCCACATGCGGATTCCCAAAAGCTGTGGCCATTTCCTGGAAAGGCTCCTTTCCTTAGCAATCAGGAGAGAGGTCACATCCACAGGAGCAGGTGTAGAAAGCACAGTCTCTGGCTGCCAGGAAGCGGTGTGCCAGCATAGTGTTCTCTACAATGGCGTTTAGATCGGGATAATTTACGTGGCTCAGCACCCCCAGTTCCAGCACCTCTGCCCAGGCAGCTCCCCCAGCCTGACACACACACACAGCCCCTGCATCCTCCTCAGCCCAGAGGTGAGCCCCCCAGCTGAGTGGGGAATCAGAACCCCCCGAAATTACCCTGGGACCAGCATGATCTGCCTCCGCCCTGCCCTGCTCTGCATGTATTCGGAGTGAGTCGGTTTCCCTGTCCTGCCATGTGTCTCTTCTCCTCCCCAGTTCCTTCCAAACCACCCCATTTCCCCTGCACCCCGGGCTGGGTCTCTGCCAACCCCCCTCCTGCCCCCAATATCTCCCTGCCCCTACAGGTCTATAGGGCTGGATCCCCTTCTCCCCTCAGTTCCTGCCTCTGGGGGTCTATGGAGATGGGTCTCTCCCCCGCCATCCCCTCTCCTGCCCCCCCATATCCCGCTGCCCCTATGGGTCTATGGGGCTGGGTCTCTCCCCTCATCCCCTTCCCCAATATCTCCCTGCCCCAGGCTGTGACGTGCTATGACGTGTGCTGGGGCTGTGCCGTGTGCTGGGGCCAGGGCCGGCTCCAGGGTTTTTGCCGCCCCAAGCGGCATGAAAATAAATCTGTGATCACAATCGGCGGCAGCTCCACTGCACCACTTTCTTCTTCAGCAGCAATTCAGTGGCAGGTCCTTCCTCCAAGAGGGACCGAGGACCCGCTGCCGAATTGCTGCCAAAGACCGACATGCCGCCCCTTCCTGGGCTGCCCCAAGCACCTGCTTGCTGAGCTGGTGCCTGGAGCCGGCCCTGGCTGGGGCTGTGACGTGCTGGGACCTGCTCACTCCCCGAGGGCAACTCACTCACTTGAAACCAGCAGGACAGAAGGTGTCACGTGTCCATGGGCGGGGCTATGCAGATGAGCAGTGTCTGGCGGCAGTAGGGAGAGCAGCGAGATGAACCGAAGGAGCCCGGCGGAGAAAATTCTCTGCGTGTGGACAGAATCCCACCAGTTTTCTCTGTGTTGGGGGTGGGGGGCAGATTTCATGATATCATAGCCCCTGGGGGAGGGGTTTGAATCATAAGTCCAAAGTGGGAGAACAACTCCCCCCACTTGTGCTCAGTCTCCACTAGGGGCTGGGCTGGGATCACTAGGGAGGGAAGCACAGGGAAAAACAGTTTCCTATGGAACCCAGGAGTCCTGGATCCCAGTTCACTCCACCCCAGAGCCAGGATAGAACCCAGGGTCCTGGTGCCCAGCCCTCCCTGCTCTGACCACTCAACCCCACTCCCCTCCCAGGGTGGTGCAGGGGTCACTGGGTCTGTGTCTCAGCTCAGCTAAGGGCCTTGACTGATTTTCCCAAAGTGCTTCCTTCTGAATCCATCCGACGAAGTGGGGATTCACCCATGAAAGCTCATGCTCCAACACGGCTGTTATTCTATGAGGAGCCACAGGACTCTTTGCTGCTTTTACAGATCCGGCACATCTGCCCCCCCTGCCCAGTCACTGCCCAACCCCGTGTGGGGGCACCAGCACTGTGCCGGGTCGTGATGGGAAATTGTCCAAGCTGGCCCAGGAGAGACGTGTGTGTCCCTGCTGCCCCTGCTGGTGGGGCTGAGCCCTACTCTGTGTGTGTGTGCATCTGTGACACTGTTTGTATCAGTGTGTTGCTGGGCTAACCACTAGGAAATGGCTTTGCAGGATTTTGTATTCTGCAGCAAGTCACACACACACACATACATACACACACTCTGACGCACAAAGAGACTCACACAATCGCAAGAACACTCAGACACCACACACCCAGAGGGACATGCTAGCCCAACCCCCAAAGAGAGCAACAATCACCGCCCCCAGCCACACTCACAATCACCCCACACACACCATAATATTCACAATCGTGCTCAGAGATACAACTGCACGCAGTTCACTCCCACAGCTCCCAATACAAGGACCTCCTGCCCCACACAGCATGTGCCAAGGCTCATGGAACTCACTGCCACTGGATGGCTACCAATGAGAATGATCCTCATGCAGGATCATGTGCTTGGACCCCTTGTCCCCTCTTGGGGTGCGCTGTGCAGCGTGGCTGGGGATTGTGCAATGGCCCAGCACCAGGCAACGCAGAACGGACACCACACGCCCTGCCCTGCCTCAACTGAGCTACTCTCCTGGTGCATTGGAGACCAGCACCCCACACCGTGGCACTCCTGCCCCACAGGGGGAGAGCTGCAGCCCCCGCCACATTCCGCAGAGGGGAGAAGGGTCAGGCCAGCCAGCCCTTGTAAGATGGGGAAATCTCCACTGGGGTCGACGGTATGGGGGCTGCGACATACAGAGAAATAGTTGTCGTGCCGGCAGAGGGCGGCAGAGCGCATACACACACACACAATTGCAAACATACACAGACACATGCATGAATCCTGACACACACACACACAATTGCTAATATACACAAACACCCGCACAAATCTAGCCAACACCAACACAAGCCTGAGAGCCAGGGGAGCAGAGCAGGCTGGGGCCGGGTAACTCCACTTCCCGCAGGAGGTAGCCAGCCCCCCATCCCCCACGGAGGCCTGGGACCAGCCCCCCCTCTGCTTGCCCCCACGGAGGCCTGGGGCTCCAGCCTGCTCTGCTCCCCTGGCTCTCAAGCTTGAGGGGAGGGGGGAACCGCCCCACAGCACTCGCCGGCGGCGTGGCTGGGAGCCAGGGAAGTGGACCAGGCTGGGGCTGGGTCACTCCACTTACCATGCAGGGAGTGCAGGGAGGGGGGCGGGGCTGGGGCCATGGGGAAGAGCCGGGCAGCCCCCCTGCAGCAGCTCCCCACCCCAGCTCACCTCCACTCCGCCTTCTCCCTGAGCTCGCCGGCACCGCTCCACTTCTCCGCCTCCCAGGCTTGCGGTGCCAATCAGCTGTTTAGTGCCGCAAGCCTGGAAGGGGAGGAGAATTAGAGCGGGGGCGGCGTGCTCAGGGCAGAAGACGGAGCAGAGGTGAGCTGGGACAGGGAGTGGTTCCCCTGCACGCCCCCCCCCATTGCTTGCTGCAGGCAGCCCTCCCCCCAAACCTCCCAGCCCCTGCCCCAGCTCACCTCCACTCCACTGCCTCCTGAGTGCGATTTTTTGTGCCCCCAACCACGTGGCCCCCAGGACCGCCCCCTAGTTCGCCGAGTGGTTGCACCGGCCCAGGCCACTGCCTATCATCAGGATTCCTCCTCGGTGAGACTAAATCTCCCACCTAGACAGCCGGTCCATCCGCTGCACCCCAGCCCCATGCCCGAGCCTCCTGCCAAAGCCCTGCACCTGGCTCCAGACAATTAAGTCTCACGTGTCGCTGGGAACTCCACTTCTTGTGCCCAGAGAGTCTCGGCCCCCCTCAGTAGCTGACCTGAGAAACACAGTGTCTGCAAAAGCAGCAAAGAGTCCTGTGGCACCTTATAGACTAACAGACGTACTGGAGCATGAGCTTTCGTGGGGGAATCCCCACTTCGTCGGACGCATCAGTGTCTGCCTTTTCCAAAGAAGTACCTAGAGGGACTTTTACCATGTGGCCTAATGGATAAGGCGTCTGACTTTAGATTAGACAATTGAGGGTTTGAGTCCCTTCGTGGTTGTGCTTGTCCGGTTTTACCTTTGTGCTGAAAGTCCTGCTCCCTTCAGGGCCTGAACCTCTTCTTGGCCACTCAGGCCAATGCTCTGGCTTCAGCTAGAGCCCCGGGAAGGAGTTGGGGGGTGGGCGTCACAAAGGCTGGGGCATGAGCCCCAGGTGCTTCCAGTCTCGCCTTTGCCATTCCTGACTTGCCAAAGAAAATGGGCGGCTGCCCGGGCTAGGGTGTAGAGCAGTTTCCCTCTTCCAAATGTGCATCTGTCCCTGTGCTTGAGGGGGGTTGCTACATAGCGCCTTGGGAGCCTGGGTGTTTCTCTGCTTCTCGCCAGCTGGGGAAAAGCCTCTTGGGGTAAAATCTCCTGCCCCACGGCAAAAGCGAGCACCTTGAGTGGGAACGGTAAGAGGCCCCACCAGGGGGGCTGGCCCTGCTTTCCTACCGTCTTCGATAATGGCCACAGAGCATCAGCAGCCGCCCCGTATGCTTGTCTGCGGGTGGCCTTCAGTGGGTGTTTGGCCTGGCTGGGTGCTTTTGTGCCTGTCTGAAGGCCACACCTAGGCATGGTCCTGCCCTCCTCTAGCCCTGACCTCAATTGTTCTGTGGCTTTTAAGCCTTCCCTTGGAGCCATCAGCACCAGCCGCCTCTGCTCTAGGTGCCCAGAGGAGGAGAGGTGCTGGGCTCTGTGACGAAGTGGGGGATTTTCTTAGGGTTTGCTGTGTTTTCCAGTGGTTTGCATGCACAGGGAGTGGGACTCAGTGTTCCCAGGTGTTACTGGTTTAACGAGGTGAGGGGAAAGGGAGTTTGTTGCTACAGAAGACCGGAGAGGGACTTGGGACCCCGGCTGATGGCCTGGAGGATGGAGACCCCAGCGACTGGTGACCTGGTGACCCAGAGACCCAGCTCAGGAGTCACAGGCGGTTCTGGCCAGTGGGAGGACAATGGGCTGCGGGGAGAGGACCCCGTGACCAACCTGTTCCAGCCAGAGGAGGGCGGAGAGGAGAGGAGGCCCAGGCAACCCTGTTTACCTGGAGAAAAGACAATGGACAGCGGTGGGGCTTGGGGCCGGAGATATCGGAGGCCTAGCTGGGAAGCGGGGGGCTTGGGGCTGGCGAGGGGAAGCAGGCAGAGCCCACCTGGCTGCAGGGGGACTGGGATGTGCTGTTATTGTGAGAGGCCAGGCCTGAGGCCCTGAGAGTTTCCTGTGCTGTGTTCAACTCTCAATAAACCCTCCTGTTTTACGCTGGCTGAGAGTCGCTCTGGGCTAGAGAACAGGGGGCCTCATCCCCTTCGGGGGTGAGGAGGCCCAGGGGGTCCAGAGCGCGTGGACTCCCTGAGGGGCCCACGGCGAGAGACAGACGTGCTAAGGCTCAGAGAGGGGCAGCTCCAGGAGGTGGAGGGGCCTGACCCCAAGAGAGAGTGGACCCCCGAGAAGGGCTGTCGCACTGAAAGGGGCACCCCCCATGGACCGCACGGGGCCAAGAGTGGGCACGATCTGTGAGTCCGTGACAGGCAGTGACATCACAAAGGCCTTTTGCAGGACCTCAGACTATTGGCCAAAGGTGGTGGGGAGGTGGTGACCTCACAGAGAGATGCTGACATCAGCCAGGCAGGACGGGGCGAGGGGCCAGGGAAACCTCAGAGACCCTGTGGCTTTGCTTCAGCAAGTCTCCCTCTCCAGGTCTCTCTTTGAGGACTGGGGGAATATTGGGGTTCACGTACCTGAGCGCCAGGAGGAACCTCTTTCGAGTTTTCTCCTTCCCTTTTAGTGATTTTACTTGAAAACAGCCGACCCTGTTTAGACGGTAAGAGCCTCCTCGAGGGAAGGGGTGTCCTGGGGGTGTCACAGTTCAGATGCCGGTGCTCCCCCGTTCAAGGAAGTTCCCGCCACCCTGATCTGTATTCGCAGGGTGGGAGAGAGCAGCATCCACAGCAGTGATTTGCTCCTGGCTGCTGGAGCAGAGCAGCAGGCTCAGCTGTCAGAACTTCCTGGAGCTATGAAAGGGGAGAGGCCCATGGCTCTGTAGCAGGACTGCAGGGCAGGCGAGTTCACAGAGGGTATTGTGGGATACTGGCAGAGGCCAGTTATGGTGATATAATGAACAGCAGTGTCTACACTGACACTCTGTCACTTTAAGTTTGCTGCAAAAAGCTCTACTGTTCTCATTGAAGTGGTTTTATTTTGCCACCAAAACAGGGCAGTTTTGTCGCCAAACGTGGCATTGCAGTGTGTACACCAGCCAAAAGCTGCTGACCGAGGGAGCGTTGTGTGTTTTTCACACACCAGAGCAATATAATTCTGCTGAAATAACTTTGTAGTGCAGATCTGGCCAAAGATTCACACACACACAGCTTGCAAGGAAAACCTCACCTGCTCCTCTGCTTTGTGGGGCCAGGTGGGGCCCAGGAGTCAGGTGTGAGCAGACACTGTACCTTAGTCACAGGCAGGCTCTATGGTTTAGCTGGTTAAAGTACCTGTTTTGTAAACAAGAGATCCTGGGTTCAACTCCCAGTGGTGCCTTGTTGAGATGTTTTGAGAGCACCTGGTATTGGCTACTGTCAGAAGACAAAATACAGAGCTAGATGGACCTTTGGTCTAGCCCAGTGTGGTTTTTCTTATGGTTTAAATTACACTCACAGGCACTGATAATAGAATTACTGAAAGTTTGGGATTTAAGAGCTGATAGGTCAGTGGGCCAAGCCCTCGTGGATGAACCCCTCCTCTGGGACAGAGGCAGGTTTGGGCTCGCACCAAATGCTCATTGTGGCTGCCAGAATCTGTGGGCAGCTCATTTAGTTTCCACCCAGGGTTGAGTCCCTGGTTCACACATCGAGGATAACAACCCTTTGTTTCTCCTGCCCCAATAACATGGAGACTGGGAATGCACACCAGCCACAAGTGATCATTTCGGCAAGCAACCCAACCTATTTCCAACATACTGTAAATCCACATGCAGACTCATACACGAAACCTTGCAAGAAAATCTTCCTGAGGGGGTCTGAAGCACCTGCTGCTGGAGGGAAGGAGGGAGCTGTGGGTTGGGATTGAGGAGCAGCGTGAGGAGCGGGGGGCCTGTGGATTGGGATTGAGGGGCACTGGGAATAGAAGGGGCCTGTGGGTTGGGATTGAGGGGCACTGGGAATAGGAGGGGGCTGTGGGTTGGGACAGAGGAGAAGGGTGAAGAGGAGCAGGCTCTGGTTGGGAGTGAGGCTGGGGACTGGGTCCCAATACTAAAATTTAGGGGTTAGATCAATGTTAGGACAGGGTGGCAGTGGAGGGATGAGTGAGTCCCTAGACAACACAGTGAGTACGGTGCCTTCTTATTTTCCCCTTTTCCACCCAGGCAGGCAGGTGAACTCTACAGAGGCACCTCTGGGCTTGCACTGACTAAGGACAACAGCTGTGAGTGGGGTGGGAGAGGGGATGGCTCATGTTAAAGGACTTTTGGTTGCTGGACTTATGAACCGTAGGGAGAAGGACACTGCCTAGCTTATTTGGGGGTGGGTCTTTCCCTCATGGTTTATGTTTATGTGTTGGGGCTGCTGACATGACTTCTGCTAACCCTGGGCTTACATTGCAGTGTAGACATACCCTGAGAGGGCATCTAGACTGTGATAAAATCCCTGTGGCCCGGCTGGCCTGGATGATCTGATTTGGGCTCCTGGGGCTCAGACTGGAGCCCAGGCTCGGAGACCTCACCCCTCGTGGGGTCTTGGAGGCTGGGCTGAAGCCCAAGTGTCTACACTGTAATTTTATAACCCTGCAGCACAAGCCCCACAAGCCTGAATCAACTGACCCAGGGTTTGAGAATAGTGACTTGGGTGTGTTAATGGCAGTGTAGACATAATGCTAGGCTATGTCCACACTGCAATGAAACACCCAGGGCTGTCCCGTGCCAGTGCAGGCTCCCAGGCTAGGGCCATGGGGTGGTTAATTTGCACTGTAGACATCTCAGCTCAAGCTCAATATCAGGTTCTGGGAGCCCTCAAAGTTGGGAGGAGTTTAGCAAAGTGAAAAGGTAAAATGGCAGTGGAGTATTGCCTGGAGTCAATGGCATTTCTCCATTGGTCTGTCTGCTTTGGGACAGGGACAATAACATGTCCTGCTGCTTTCGTTATTTCAAAGGGCGGTTTAGGATTTTCATTCTCACACACGGTGCACGAAGCAGGACTCAATCCTGGGTGGAAACTAAATGAGCTGCCCACAGATTCTGGCAGCCACAATGAGCATTTGGTGTGAGATCCCAGACCTGCCCCTGTCCCAGAGGGAGGGGGGTCATCTGTGATGGGCTGGAACACTGACCTATCAGCTCTTAACTCCCAAACTTTCAGTAACTCTGTTATCAGTGCCTGTGAGTGTAATTTAAACCATAAAAACAGCCACCCTGGGCTGGACCAAAGGCCCACCTAATGCTGTATTTTGTCCTCTGACAGCAGCTAATATCAGGTACCCAAAGAGTTACTCAACAAGGCACCACTGGGAGTTGAACTCAGGATCTCTTGTTTAGAAGGTAGGTGCTTTAGCCAGCTAAGCCATGGTGCCTACCTAGAGCTAAGGCACAGTGATGCCCACAGCTGACTCCCTGACAGCTCCACCAGGGCCTGACACGCTTTGCATGTGTTTGGATTCTGCAAAGCAGAGAAGCAGGTGAGCTTTTCCTTGCAAGCTGTGTGTGTGTGTGTGTGTGTGTGAGAATCTTTGGCCATGTCTGCACTACAAAGTTATTTCAGCATCATTATATTGCTCAGGTGTGTGAAAAACACACAATGCTCCCTCGGCTGGCAGCTTGTGGCTGGTACACACACTGCAATACCACGTCTGGCGACAAAACTGCCCTGTTTTGGTGACAAAATAAAAACACCTTGACGAGAGGTCTAGAGCTTTTTGCAGCAAACTTAAAAAGACAAATTGTCAGTGTAAATGCTGCTGGTCATTATATCACCATGACTGGCCTCCACCAGTATCCCACCATGCCTGCCGTGAACTCGCCTGCCCTGCATTCCTGCTACAGAGGCTGGGCCTCTCCCATTTCATTGCTCCAGAAAGTTCTGACAGTTGAGTCACCATCTGAGGGAGGAATAGCTCAATGGTTTGTACATTGGCTTGCTAAACCTCAGGTTATGAGTTCAATCCTTGAGGGGCCATTTAGGATTGGGGCAAAAACTGTCTGGGGAGTGGTCCTGCTTTGAGCAGGGGGTTGGACTAGATGATTTCTTGAGGTCCTTTCCAACTCTGATATTCTATGATTCTACACTGGGATTAGGTTGATATAACTGCATTGCCAGCCTAAGTAATGTAATTACACCAACCAAATTTTGTAGTGTAGACCTGTCCAAAGAATCACACACACACCTTGGGAGCAAAACTTCAGCTGCTCCTCTGCTTTACACAATCCAAACAGGAGCAACACTTGTCAGGTCCCAGTGGGGATTGGCAGAGAGTCAGGTGTGGGCAGACACGATGCTTTAAATAACAGCAGGTACCATGGCTTAGCTGGTTAAAGTGCCTGTTTTGTAAACAGAAGATCCTGGGTTCAACTCCCAGTGCTGCCTTGAGGAGTGGCTTTGGGAGACCTGGTATTGGCTACTGTGAGAAAACAAGATTCAGAGCTGGATAGACTCCTATGCTGCCCCTTCCTCCTGCTCACTGCTCTCCTCCCTCACTTGCCCTTACGGTCATTACAAAGTGGCAAGGCAGAGCCCTCCCATTTTTAAAAGTCCTGGGGTGTTGTTCCCCCCTGTTCAGGCCCCCCTGGGGCCCTGCACGTCACACAGCTCTCCCTGATTTCAGCTGTTAGTGAGGGAGCCTCACTGCTAGCGCAGACTGGGCAGTTTCTTGCATGAGAGACACTCTCCCAAAGCAGGACTAATGCTTAGAGCTGGTTATCAGTGATTTCAGATCTGTTGGTCTGCAGCAAGACTCTCCATTGAGTCTTAACCAGCTCTGTTATTACACAGGGAAGAACAAAAGGGTGAAATGGTGCCTGGAACCCTTAAGAAGAATCCACCCCACCAAGTACCAACACTTGTTGCTATCCGCTCTCAGCTCAGTTTTGGGGTCACTCCTTGCCTTTATCAACCTGGGGGGGGGGGCTCAGAAAATCATAGCAAGCATGTTCTCCAGTGGTGCAATTAGTTAGTGCACAGTACTTATAGAGCAGTGCTGAGGAGCTATGCTGAGGTTGTGAGTTCAAGCTGCACCTGGAGCACTGGTTTCCATTAACCAAGTGGCATCACCCCCTCATTTGGTCCTGTGGAATGTAGAATTCCAGCCCTGGGACACAGAGGAGAGGAGACAAACACGCTCCCTTCAATTATTACCTCCTCTCTAGAGCACAGGTCAGAATCTACAATCCTTTCTCCCCCTGCCACCCCAGCCCCTGTGCCAGGATCCCTCAAGCAGAGCCTGGAGTCCTGCCCCTGGCGTCTGTACTATTGACAAACTCTAAGTGACAGGGACAAAACACTCAAATCCCGCCTGGTGCGGGGAGCCAGGTTTGCTCTTCAAATTCTGTCGTTGGTACATTTCCAAGTCTGGGAATGTCCCACAACAGCATTGAATGGGAAGCTGCCTGCAGAACAGTTACAGTGCACAGAGCTCCTGTGGAGGAGGGGTGGGAATTAGTAACATTTTGAAGATCGTTTGGGAAATGAGCCTTTGCTGACAAGGTTTGTCTCTGTTCATATTTCACCTTCAGGTGTTATGTTGAGGGATCTTTAATATATTTTTGTGAGGTTAACAACTATCTCCTCAACTTTATTTACTCAACTTAAAAATTGATGTCACTTGATTTTTGCATCTCCTGTGAAAATACAACTGACACGTGTGGCTTTCTACAGGGGGTCATGATGTTAAAGTTGGGGAAATCAGGTCTCTGTACTTCTGTGGAGGGGGGGTTGCTTTTTTACAGCTGAATCACTGCCAGGCACACCGGGCTGTTAGCTGCACCCACTGTCCTTGCCGGGGCCCCTGCTGAACCCTGGGCGGCTGCACTGCCGTGCTGGAGTGACTCTGCAGGGGGAGAAGCTGCTGTGGAGCAAGGTAGAGCAGGTGCAGGAAGGAGACGGGGTCACTATTCACATTCTGAACTGCACAATTTTCCAAATTTGGGAATAGATTCATAGACTTAAGGTCAGAAGGGACCATTATGATCATCTAGTCTGACCTCCTGCACAATGCAGGCCACAGAATCTCACCCACCCACTCCTGTAACAAACCCCTAACCTATGTCTGAGTTACTGAAATCCTCAAATCGTGGCTTAAAGACTTCAATGTGCAGGGAATCCTCCAGCAAGTGACCCGTGCCCCACGCTGCAGAGGAAGGCGAATGTCCGAGAACAATTCTAAGGGGAAGGTGAACGCAGAGCAGTGACACTGGAGATGCCCAGACCTCCAATGGGGGCAGCGTAGAAATTAATATTGGGAAGATCATTTGTGAAATTAGTCGTCACTGACAAGCTTTGTCTCTGTTCCTATTTCACGCAATGGTGTTAGTTAGAGGCATCAGGACAGGTTTTTACTATATTAATTAAACACTTAATTTTATTTACCCAAGCCACAAACTTAGTGTCACTTATTTGTTCTCTGTCCGAGCAAGAATGAATTGAATTTCATGACTTTCTGGAAAGTGCAGCGAGATGAAATGTGGGAATTCAGTCTGTGTGTTTGTGAGCTGATGTTTTCCTCTCACAGGTCAGTGCCTGCATTGAAATACCAAGAGGGATCTAAGGGCTGGTGTACGCTGGGCACTGAACTGACAGAGCGACGTCTCTCAGGGTGTGAATCCCCCCTCCCCCCAAACCCATAGAGTTAAGGTGACCTAAGCCCTGGTTAGATAGTGCTAAAGAAAAGGAAGAATTGTTCTGTCAATGCAGCTATTACAGGGATGGGAAAAACCCTCCAGTCACTGTCTACTCCAAAGTGCTATAGCAGTGCCACAGCAGCATTTTAAGTGTAGACAGAGTGAAGCTAGATCTGGCTCCAATTTGCACTGTGGATGCTCAGGCACTAAGACTACAATAATAACAACAACAGCACAGTGCTTGCGTAGTTGGCAGGATTTAAACCTGCATGAGGTGACCCCAAGGGATTTCTAGTCCATCGCCTTAACCACTCGGCCACACCTACTTGATGTACAGCTGTTCCACTGCATGATGATTCAGTTCTCACTGAATTGTCACTTCAAATTGTTTGCTCAGACCAGCTTCCCCAGCACACTCACGGCTGCGCATCAGTGTAAGTGTGTCCTGGGCTGAACAGTGAGAATTCCTGCCCATTTCCCTTCTGGCTGGAGCAGGCTGAGAGTGTGTTTGTGTTAATGGCATTGCTGTAGATTGTTGTTCATTCCCCACTCTGACAATACAGGGAATAAGGGAATCTCTCTGATTTACCCTAACTACTTTTGTTGTTACAGTGGATGAAATGACATTTTCACCTATCCCTGCCCTGTTCCTGCTCTTTGTTATAGTTCAATATATTTTAACTGAGGAAAATGATAATAAAAATATCTGCTCTCCAGCAAAACTTGAAGCAACATCAAAGCAACGGGGAATGAAACAATTTGTTCCCGAAGGGGGAACTTGATGACTAACAATTGCTTTGAAATGGGGGAACAGTCAAACCGTGACGCTCAGGCTTTGGCCAGCCCTAATCAAGGCATTTCTCACATTCTCTCCCATGTGGCTTGTCTGATGTCTAATAGGGAACGTCCTCTGATTGAAGCTTTTCCCAAATGCAGAGCATGTGTAGGGTCTCTCTCCACTGTGGATTCTACGATGTCTGACAAGGTTTGAGCTGTCAATGAAGGTTTTCCCACACTCAGAGCATGTGTAGGGTCTCTCTCCTGTGTGGATTCTACGATGTCTGCTCAGGCTAGGGCTCTGTTTGAAGCTTTTCCCGCACTCAGAGCATCCATAAGGTTTCTCACCTGTGTGGATTATCTGAGGTGTGATAAGGGCTGACGTCCGACTGAAGCATTGCCCACACTCAGAGCACGTGTAGGGTTTCTCTCCTGTGTGGATTCTCTGATGCGCGACAAGGGCATATCTCCAACTGAAGCGTTTCCCACACTCAGAGCATCCATAAGGTTTCTCACCCGTGTGGATTCTCCTATGTGTGATAAGGTAGGAGCTCCGACTGAAGCTTTTCCCACACTCAGAGCACATGTAGGGTCTCTCTCCTCTGTGGATCCCCTGATGTGTGAAAAGGTCTGAACTCCCATTGATGCTTTTCCCACACTCATGCCATGTGTAGTGTGTCTCTTCCAAGTTGATTCTCTCGTGTGTAATAAGGTCTGAGAGGCTACTCAGGTTTTCCTCTGGCCTCTGCTGAGACTCACAGGCTTTTGCTTTTTCTGGGAGTGCACAACTCTCGGAAACATTCCCTTTGGGTCTTCCTGATAATGTCCTATGTGGTTCTACTTGCTCAGCATCTTCCTACTGGGGATTCTCCTCATTCTCACTCACCATCCCAACACCTGATGGGAGACAGAGAGAATCCAGACATAGGTCACTCCCTGCGCTGGAGAGAAAGGAAATCTCAGAGACAAGAAGGGACATAGGGATGAACAAACCAAAATACGTGTGGGAGAGATCAAACCTATCAGGAGCTCATTTTCTCAAACCCTTCCCCAGATGAGAGAGGAAGGGATCAGTTCTGGGTGTGCATCTCACCACAACACTCAGGGAAAGTGAGATTGGGAGGGACCTGCTGCCAGTTGTCAGTTAGGGTAGGTGGGAAGCCATGAGTGACATCTGCCTAATGATTCCACATCTGAAGGGAACAATCCTGAACTTGCAGAGCTCACAAGGTCTTTGTAGGGCATCCCAAATGTTTCCTGTATTCATGGAGAGTTTTTGAGTTGGTTTAACCAATCCCTCACCTGTGCAGGCAGCTCGGGAGCACTTCTTTCTCAGAGCCCTGGCGGTCTGGGACCCACGGCTCTTCCCCTCGTTCCAGCTGCGAGATCACATCAGGTTTGGAATTTAGAAACCCTACGCCAGGCAAAGAAAACAAGGGAGGTCAGTGGAATTTGTGGGATACTTGTCACAAAGAATAGTCCACGGTTTTAACCGCAGCTCATTTTTAAGCAGTAACGTCCCAAGGCCAGCTTCCTTGGCTCAAAGTGGCAGGAGAGTTATTATTATTATAAATCATATGTATTACCTTAGTGCCTAAGGACCAGCTAACAGTGGGTCCCCATTGTGCTAGGCAAAGTACAAACACAGAATAGTAGATGGCCCATGCCCTAAACGATTTACAATCTAACTAGACAAGACAACCACAGAATGGGGGAAGGGGTAGAACCACCCGATAACGAAATAGATATTAAGATGCTTAAAGAAAATTTAGTTTGATAGCATCCTGTCTGGCAAGAAATCACTTATCAACAGTTGTGGTACCCTCATTTCTGTATTGTTTTATCTTTATGTCCACCACTTTTCTGGTTCTGTAATTGTTTCTGCCAGCGGTATAATTAATTTTGCTGGGTGTAAGTTAATTAGGATAGTAGGATATAATTGGTTAGGTAATTATGTTGCAATACGTTAGGACTGGTTAGTTACATTTCAGTAAAATGATTGGTTAAGGTGTAGCTGGGAATATGACTATATAAACTGGGGTCAAACAGGAGGGGGAAGGGAAATTGGAATCAGGTTTATTAATGGGGGAAATGGGAACAGGGACACAGACAAGGCTCTGTGGCCTCAGAGCTGGGAAGGGGGATGCAGGCTAAACGCTCTGCGGCCTCAGAGCTGGGAACGGCACACTGGGGAACAGACTCTCTGGGCGTACAGCGATGAGCCCGACTGGTGTGAAGGGCTTCGGAATCTGCTTGCTTGGAAATAACCCCAATAAACATTGCACTATCTGCCCTTCGGACTTCTGGTCTTTTGCTGCTTGCTGTCTGCGTGACAAGAACCAGGAAGTGGGCGGGGGAGGGAAAGCCCTCTAACAAAACTGACACGACCTGATAACCAAGAGGTGAGCCTTAGGGAAGGTTTTAATACACTTTGTAACTGATGAGGATTCCCACGAGGACTGATGAGGGTGCAATGGTAAATACACATTTAGATCCTTTTCTTGTTTTATCTCTTTTCCCATAAGGCTTAACATCTGGCGCAGTGTCATGGATGCACAGGATCTGTGCAATGCCCTGGCTTTTAAACAGTCCTTGGGAGGTGCCCTTGAGTGCGCTGGACCCCAAGGGGTCCCACTCTTCCACAAGGAGAGACCATGTAGCTTCAACACTTGAGACTGAGCCTCTGGATTCAACACTCCTATTTCAACCTGTGAGCTCTGCCAGCAGGTCCAGCTGAACGACACTCCTGTTCAGAGACTGCTCCTCATTCATGCTTCAATGCACCTCAGCAAGTTTTTGCTGTGACACTGGGCAGACTGTTAAAATATAGCAGGGTTTATTAGTCAACTGAAACACAGCATTAGAAAGGCTTTAGATTAGGACAGAGAAGCAAAGAAGACAATATAGTCCATATTGGCCAATGCTCTTGAGCCAGGCTGCTGTTAAAAAAATCCCCTCCATAAAAGTATTAAGCGTAGTCTTGAAGCCAGATATGTCTTTTGCCCCCAATACTCCCCTTGGAAGGCAAGACTAAACTCCCTAGTGTCCACTTTATAGCCACTGGTTCTTCTTCTTCTCCACGGCATCGCTCGTGGAGAACAAGGACCTGCAAATCTACAGTCGTACTCTATCTTTGTTTCAAGAATGAAAACAAACTAGCGCCTCAGAGGACCGGAACGGATTTCAGCTGATGGGCAGCTTTCCTCAGTGTTTGTACATTTTAACAGGAATATATTGAATGATTAAATTCATTTCACGTCCCCGTTCAGCGGAACTCCTGAACATACAGGAGATGGATATGAAAATATAGATCACTTAAAAAAGAGGACATGTAAGAGAGCAGCTGGACTTGAACCAAAGACCTCTCGATCCGCCCTCAAATGCACCACCACTGAGTTCCCTGAGGCAGTGTTGGAGCCAGTGATCTTGAAGAGTATGAAGGGGACACTTATTTCAAAGAGCTTCTCTTCCATTCCCAGACATAAGTGGTTTTAAAATGGAGTTTCATTACATTTTCTATGTGCATGTAAACACCACAGCTTGCACAATCCCCACAACTGCTCAGTCTCACCAGAGCACAATAACTTTGGAGGCCCCACACCCAGCTACCCAGCTCTGCGGCCTTTAACCTCTTCAGCAGTTCTCCAATGCCTTAAAGCCACAGGGCACAGCATGGAATTTGACCCCATTAATCCTAAATCAATTTGGATGAAAAATCTTTGCAAAAATAGTTCGTTTTCCAAACCAAAAGCATCTCCCGTTTGTGGCGTCCCCTTAAAGTGTCTCTTTGCACACAAAGAGGAGACACTTTAATTTGGAAACGAGATAAGATGCTTCAGTCAGGGTAAGCAGTTGCTCCCCTTCATGATTGAAAGATCATAAAATGCCAGTCAAATTGACTCTTTCAGCCCTTACACAGCAGACCCCACTGACGGCATCTCCCCGGGCCGGGTGGAGCCAGCTCACCTTATCAAACCTTCCCATACCCGGGGGAACGGGAAAGTGCGAGGCTGCAGCGCCACCTAGCGGCCACAGGACAAATCGCCGGCTGCTGCACCTGTGGGCACTGGGAGTTCGCTTAACATGGAAAGCTGCCTAATGCAAGGTTGGCAAAACGGGGGTCTGCTGCACTACATCATCATCTGCAATGACTCAACCCGATAGGACACCTCCTGTGCTACGCTGCTACTAGTGACCCTCTCAAACAGGTCCCCACAGCTCCCCAGCCTCCCCCCACCAGGGGGCAGCTAGGAGAGGCTTGTTACACTGCTCTACAGCCAAAATGCTTCTGAAATAAATGGAGTCCAACTTTACTAATTCTGGGTCACTGAGAACGAAAATGATGCTTAAAATTCTTGATTGGCTCTAGTTTTCAAGATATGCTATTGGGTCAGTATTTATGACCCTTGACTTGGGAATGGCGGAGGAGAAGTGAGTTATAAAGGGACGGATCTCAATTTAAACCAGTAATGACTAAAATCCATCTTTGACTGGATCTATGAATAAATCTATGAATGGCTTTGGACAGTACTTGCTTTTAGGCAAAACAATGAAGGATACAATCTGAAGCTGGTATTGCCTCATACATGATATGAATTGCATCATGTTATTCCTAGAAGTCATGGATGATGCAATCATAATGAAGCTGAACCAATTGCCCTATATCAGGTCTAGAAATCATACAGTGTCTTGCTCTCTTATTTGTCAGTGTTTGATTTTGCAAAGGGACCCATTTCTCTTTAGCCAAAGTGAGCAGAGATGCCTCGTACTTGTGTGAACAGTGCAGATAACTTGTGCTATGTTTGTGGTGAAGTGACTTTTGCATCACAAAAGTGCAGTATAAACACTATGGTAAAGAAAGCCTATCACTTTTCTTTTGGCTGCAAAATTGGAGATCAGGTGTGTGTTGGAAGCAATGAGTGTGGCAATCTCAGTGAACCGACGGAGGGTGATGGTGGTCAGAGAGAGACAACGGAAGGTTAAAGGGGCAACGATGGGCATAGCGATGATGATTGTGTTGTATTTCATTCCTTAGATCTGGTGCCAGCGCCTGTCCTTTAGCCTTGTAGTTTACCAAGAGTAAAACTAAATATCTGTTGAGATACAAGGGAGAGTCTGTGTCCATTCCTGCTAGCTGCACAGGACTTTGACGTTGCTGCTTTCAATCCTCCGGCCCTGCCGAGACAAGGAACAATTCAGGCGGTCACTGAACTGAAGGAGGGAGATGATTTTCTGACAGGGAGGGACGGCTCCTCTTAAAGGTGTTTGGCAGGCAGCCTCCTTCCCAGGTCTGTCCTGACAACACCCAGTTGAAAAGGGACTCTCCTCAGCCCTTCTCAGCCCGGTGAAAACGAGCGAGTGAGTGAGCGTGGGGGAGAGCGAGCGACGGAGGGAGATGGATTGAGCGGGCCGGGACCTCGGTGAAGGGGCAGGATGAGGGTGTTCAGTTTTGTGGGGTCAGAAAGTTGGCAACCCCAGATCCAGGGGAAACAACTCAAACACCCAATGAGTCTGGCCAGGGGCAGGACATCAGCTTTGAGGGGAGGGGTGGGTGTGGCAGTGACATCACAAAGGCCTTTTGCAGGAACTCGGCCTATTGGGCAAAGGTGGTGGGGAGGGGGTGACCTCACAGAGAGACCCCGACATCAGCCGGGCAGGACAGAGGTGAAGGGCCAGGCCAGTCTCTGAGACCTCCCGGCTTTGCTGCCGCAAGTCTCCTTCGCGAGGTCTCTCCTCGAGGGCTGAGAGAAAATTAGGATTCAGAGTTGTGAGCATGAGGAGGAACCTCTGTGGAGTTTTCTCCTTTCCTACCACTGATTGTGCCGAAAACAAACTTCCATTTGAGAAGGTAAGAGGCTCAGAGAGCTTTGGAACCTGTTCCGTCTGATCCACCTGGCGCAGGCAGCATTCTAGGCACAGACAGCGCTGGCTTCAGGTGGCAGAATTTGATTTCCTCCCTAGGTTTTGATGATTGGAATCCCTGGGGACATTGGGGTGTATCCTTTTGGTTTATCTTTTCCTCTTTCCTCCCTCCTTTCTCCTCTTCTCTTGCTTCTTTTTCCCTTTTCCAGATTCCCTCCCTCTACCTAGGAGGGACGGGTCTGGAGTGCGGGCAGGGGAGGGGTATTGCTCTCATTGCGGGAGGTCCTCACCAAGAGGTGGGTCTGGGTCTGAGAGTGATCCCCTCTGATGGTGTCCTGGGCCATCCTTTGGGACATCTGGCCCTCAGCCTCCTGCCACTCAGAGTCTCAGTGCTGATTGGCTGAGCAGGGGGCTATCGACACCAAGGAGACTCAGGTCAGTTTGGTCTCTTTTCAAATCAGGCAAATAAGTCACAACCAATCCAATGTATGGAATTAATCTTGCTGCTTCTCTCCATTAATTGTCTCTTGGCAGGTCATGATTTTCATTAATGTCCTAGGTCTTCTAAAATACTTGCTGAATAATTACTATGAACCACTGTTGGTCTCTAGCTCACTTGAGGGCACTTTATTCTGATCACTCAATGTGTGAAATTCAAGATGTGAGAGAGAGGCTGAAAGTCAGGAGCAGTGTTTCCTCTAATTTGTTATGTCCATGTGTGGAATGAATTTTGTTTTGGGCACAAATATGGAGGTGAGGTGTGACACATCACCTGCATATTGCACTCCTTACAAAATTCATTCTGCACATGGATGGTGTGTGGCAGGGGTGAGGCTGAAAGGTTTGGAGTGTGGGAGAGGCTCGGGGGGGGGGTTGGGGCGCAGTGATGTGAGGGCTCCGGCTGGCGGTGCAGGCTCTGGAGTGGGGCTAGCGATGAGGGTCTCAGCATTGGAGCAGAGGGTAGGGGCGCAGGGGGTGAGGGCTCTGGGGTGGGGCTGAGAATGAGGAGATTGGGGAGCAGGTTGCCCCAGGGAGAAAGAACTGCCCCCTCCAGCCCTCTCTCCCCACAGCAGCTAGGGCCAGATGAGAGGGCACCTGTCTCTGCCGCAGCAGCGCCGGTGGGGCTGGGTTGGGACTGAGGGAGGCGACAGGATTTATTTTTCCGAAGTCAAAAGGAGGAAGGGATGGAGTTATGCTTCAGTTTTACCTCATAAACTTATTCCTGTCTAACCTACAGGACACTATGGGAATAAGACACAATGTCACCCCTTCCCTGACCGGAGTGTGCTCAGAACACCTCTCCCGCCAGCCTCCCCCCCATACACACACACAAGCCCACAGCTGGGCACCCAGCACAAAGCAAGGGAGGGGGTTGCTTGGCTTGTTTTACTTTTTACTTTTCAAAAGGCTTTTTAAAAAGCATTTTCTGCCCCTGTTCCCCATGGTGAGGAAGCAGATGGTTAGTTAAACAAAAGTTAAACAAAAGTTAAAAGGTAGAGTGACTAAAATGAAATCCCTGCAAGTTGCATGGGCCCTTTTTAAAGACACCATAATAGAGGCCCAACTTCAATGTATACCCCAAATTAAGAAACACAGTAAAAGAACTAAAAAAGAGCCATCGTGGCTTAACAACCATGTAAAAGAAGCAGTGAGAGATAAAAAGACTTCCTTTAAAAAGTGGAAGTCAAATCCTAGTGAGGCAAATAGAAAGGAGCATAAACACTGCCAACTTAAGTGCAAGAGTGTAATAAGAAAAGCCAAAGAGGAGTTTGAAGAACGGCTAGCCAAAAACTCCACAGGTAATAACAAAATGTTTTTTAAGTACATCAGAAGCAGGAAGCCTGCTAAACAACCAGTGGGGCCCCTTGACGATCAAAATACAAAAGGAGCGCTTAATGACGATAAAGTCATTGCGGAGAAACTAAATGAATTCTTTGCTTCAGGCTTCACGGCTGAGGATGTTAGGAAGATTCCCAAACATGAGCTGGCTCTTGTAGGTGACAAATCTGAGGAACTGTCACAGATTGAAGTGTCACTAGAGGAGGTTTTGGAATTAATTGATAAACTCAACATTAACAAGTCACCGGGACCAGATGGCATTCACCCAAGAGTTCTGAAAGAACTCAAATGTGAAGTTGCGGAACTATTAACTAAGGTTTGTAACCTGTCCTTTAAATCGGCTTCGTACCCAATGATTGGAAGTTAGCTAATGTAACGCCAATATATAAAAAGGGCTCTAGAGGTGATCCCGCAATTACAGACCGGTAAGTCTAACGTCGGTACGGGGCAAGTTAGTTGAAACAATAGTTAAGAATAAAATTGTCAGACACATAGAAAAACATAAATTATTGAGCAGTAGTCAACATGGTTTCTGTAAAGGGAAATCGTGTCTTACTAATCTATTAGAGTTCTTTGAAGGGGTCAACAAACATGTGGACAAGGGGGATCCGTGGACATAGTGTACTTGATTTCCTGAAAGCCTTTGACAAGGTCCTCACCAAAGGCTCTTACGTAAATTAAGTTGTCATGGGATAAAAGGGAAGGTCCTTTCATGGATTGAGAACTGGTTAAAAGACAGGGAACAAAGGGTAGGAATTAATGGTAAATTCTCAGAATGGAGAGGGGTAACTAGTGGTGTTCCCCAAGGGTTAGTCCTAGGACCAATCCTATTCAATTTATTCATAAATGATCTGGAGAAAGGGGTAAACAGTGAGGTGGCAAAGTTTACAGATGATACTAAACTACTCAAGATAGTTAAGCAGATTGTGAAGAACTTCAAAAAGCTCTCACAAAACTAAGTGATTGGGCAACAAAATGGCAAATGAAATTTAATGTGGATAAATGTAAAGTAATGCACATTAGGAAAAATAACCCCAAATATACATACAATATGATGGGGGCTAATTTAGCTACAACGTCAGGAAAAAGATCTTGGAGTCATTGTGGATAGTTTTCTGAAGATGTCCACGCAGTGTGCAGAGGCGATCAAAAAAGCAAACAGAATGTTAGGAATCGTTAAAAAGGGGATAGAGAACAAGACGGAGAATATAGTATTGCCCTTATATAAATCCATGGTACGCCCACATCTCGAATACTGTGTACAGATGTGGTTTCCTCACCTCAAAAAAGATATTCTAGCACTAGAAAAGGTTCAAAAAAGGGCAACTAATATGATTAGGGGTTTGGAGAGGGTCTCATACGAGGAAAGATTAAAGAGGCTAGGACTCTTCAGCTTGGAAAAGAGGAGACTAGGGGGGGATATGACAGAGGTATATAAAGTCATGAGTGACATTGAGAAAGTGGATAAGGAAAAGTTATTTACTTATTCCCATAATACAAGAACTAGAGGTCACCAAATGAAATTAATAGGCAGCAGGTTTAAAACAAATAAAAGGAAGTTCTTCTTCATGCAGCGCACAGTCAACTTGTGGAACTCCTTACCTGAGGAGGTTGTGAAGGCTAGGACTATAACAATGTTTAAAAGGGAACTGGATAAATTCATGGTGGCTAAGTCCATAAATGGCTATTAGCCAGGATGGGTAAGAATGGTGTCCCTAGCCTCTGTTTGTCAGAGGATGGAGATGGATGGCAGGAGGAAGATCACTTGATCATTGCCTGTTAGGTTCACTCCCTCTGGGGCACCTGGCATTAACACTGTCGGTAGACAGATACTGGGCTAGATGGACCTTTGGTCTGACCCGGTACAGCCTTTCTTATGTTCTTATGTTTTCCACTGCCCAGGAGACCCAGCCAGGGACTGATGTGCTGGAGATATGTTGGGAAAAGGAACTGTCTGAATTGCCAAGGCAGGAAGCCAATCATCTACGGCAACATCATTAACCACAAACTCACTCTAAGCATGCTCCAGCCAGAAGGGAAGTGGGCAGGAATTCTTGCTGTTCAGCCATGGCCACACAACCAGAGATGCACAGCAGTGAGGGTGCTGGGCAAGCTGGTCTGAGCGAACAATTGGAAATGATCCTTCCGTTAGAACAGAACCAGAGTGTAGAAAGGCCCCTGTGTTAAGTGGTTGAGGCTGAGGCCTTAGGAAGCTGGCCTACGATACCACAGGGAACTTTCTGTGGAGGTGTGATACTTGCCAGCTAGGGGAAGCTGGTGTGTGGTGTCTTTGTGGCTGCACTTTCAGTGATGCAGGTTTCTCTATCCCATTGTTCCAGGGTCATCCTACTAGATTGCCAGCTGCTTTTCAGCTGCAGTGTGGAGACTGTTTGTGTGTGGGGAGAGACAGTGTGTGTGTGTGTTGGGGAAGAGTGTGTGTGTTGAGGTAGGTAGGAGCGGATCATTATTACCCCTACTTGAAAGAGGGAGATGCTCAGGCTGAGAAAGGAGAACTGACTTGTCTTAGGTCACACAGCCAGTCAATGGCAGAATTGGGAATAGGACCCAGAGCCCTGATAGTCAAATTAACCATCGGATTTTGAATTACATACATTGAATGACCTCAAGAAAGTGCTCTCAGATGAGCTCCAGAGGAACAAGTATGCACAGTAATTATTCAGCCAGTATTTTAGGAGAACTGCAATGTTAGAGAGAATCATGAACTGCTCAGAGACAATTAATGCAGAGAAGCAGCAAAATCCATCAAACATATAAGTGGTTATGACTTATTTACTTGGTCTTAAAAGAGAACAACAAGGACATGAGTCTCCTCCCTGTCAATAACCCCCTGCTCAGCCAATCAGGGTAGAGACTGAGGAGGGGAGGCTGAGGGGTCTCACCAGAGACCTCAAAGGATGGCCCAGGTCACTGGCGGGGATCACTGCCCCAGCACTACTGCAGCTCCACAGTTTTGGGTGGACCTCCCACAGTGAGAGCTGCCGAGCACTCCCCCGCAACACACACACACACACAGACACAGACACACACACACACACTGCTCCTGGTGTTGGGAGGGGAACAGGAGAAAGGACAAAAAAAGCAAGAGAGGAAGAGAAAGGGGGGGGATGGAGGAAAAGTTGAAAAAAAAAGGACAAACCCTAATGTCCCCAGTGATTCTAAGGGACAAAATCCCAGGTGTGGTATAAAAATCTGCCTCCTTAAGATCATGCTTTCCATGAATTCAACTGTCACCAGATGGATCAGACCGAACAGTTTCAAACCTCGAGGAGGCTCTAACCCTCTAAACAGGGACATCTGTTTTCTAGTAAAATCACTAAAAGGGAAGGAGAAAACTCAAGAGAGGTTCCTCCTGGCGCTCACGTCCATGAACCCGAATACTCTCAGTCCTCAAAGAGAGACCTGGAGAAGGAGACTTGCTGAAGCAAAGCCACAGGGTCTCTGAGGTTTCCCTGGCCCCTCGCCCCTGTCCTGCCTGGCTGATGTCAGCATCACTCTGTGAGGTCACCACCTCCCCACCACCTTTGGCCAATAGTCTGAGGTCCCGCAAAAGGCCTTTGTGATGTCACTGCCACACCCCTCCCTTGCTGGGCTAATGTCCTGCCCCTGGCCAGGCACTTTGGAGGTTTGAGCTACTCCCTGTGGATCACCCCACTCAAGGAGCGCTCATTCTAGGAAGCAAGCCGGATAGACAGGAAAACATCAGACGCTGCTCCCAATGCTACACTTAGTTTTTCAGAAATTAGTTGACTTTATGGCCAGAAGAGACCATTAGAGCATCTAATCTGACCCCTGCATATCACAGGCCTCCTGTATGACACACTAGCTACTTTTGGGGTAAACACATTCCAGAAAGGCATCTAGTCTTCATGAAATGACGTCACGAGACGGAGAATCCACCACTTTCCTTGGTAGCTTGTTCCTGTGGTGAATCAACCTCGCTGTTGAATATTTGTGCCTTAATTGTAATATGAATTTGTCTCTTTTCACCTTCTAGCCATTGGGATTTTAATGCCTTTCTCTGCTACATTAAAGAGCCCTTTAATAGCCAATCTTTTCTCTCCATTAAGGCATTTCAACGTTTCAGTGAAGTCACCTTTCAATCTTCTTTTGAGAAGCTAAACAGGTTGAGATCTTACAATAGATCAATAGAAGGCATTTTCTCCAGCCCTCAGAACATTTGGTGGCTCTTTGCTGCCTCAACTCCAATTTCACACCATCTTTTCAAATAAGGACACCAAAACTGGAGGCAGTATTCCAGTATCAGTCTCACTGATACCATGTCACCTCCTGTGACGTTCTTGACATAATCTGTAACTGTATAGATCACCGTTGCCACCACTGTTCTATATTTGCAGCCAATATTGTATAAAGGTGGTCACATAAAGGGTCTATGGAGAGGTTATGATTTGCTGATTATAATAATGCTATCTCTAGATATGTATCATTTTGTAGTTGACATTATAAATATTGGCTCTATGCTGCCTGTATTTCAAACTTGTGCTATGCTTCTGGGGAACACCCCAGCCAGACAAATTGGTGTCAGCTCTGCCTAGCCTGCTTGATGGCCCATTAAGGACCATCAGCTATACAACTGACCCATTGAGAGAAGGCAGATATGCCTTGTGGCTCAGCAAGGTGTGCAGGGACCTGCCTATGGACAGAACTCTAAGGTTTTTCTATGTCGCGTGCTGGATAGAGTATCCTTGGGACAAAGAAAGCAAAGACCACATGGCAAGAGACTATAAAAGACTGATGCCTCATCTCCATCTGGTCTTCAGTCCTGCTTCATACCTCTGGAGGGACTTGGCTACAAACTGAAGCTCTGTACAAAGGACTGAATGGCCCATCCTAGTTGTGGATGTACTCCAGAGACTTGATTTGAACCTGCAATTTATTCCATCACTGCTACAAGCCTGAACCAAGAACTTTGCCAAAGTACAAGTTTTGCCCAGGGCTCCGTTTCCCCTAACGCTGGTCCTTGGTAACACCCTGCCCGGCCCCGCGTTCCTCCCCGGCCGCCCGGCGCGGGCTCGGGCTCGGGCACCCTGCCCGGCCCCGCGTTCCTCCCCGGCCGCCCGGCTCGGGGTCGGGCTCCGGCGCCCTGGCCGGCCCCGCGTTCCTCCCTGGCCGCCCGGCTCAGGCTCGGGCTCCCGCTGCAGCGCCCTGGCTGGCCCCGCGTCCCTCCCCGGCCACCTGGCTCGGGCTCGGGCTCCAGCCGCGGCGCCCTGCCCGGCCCCGCAGCCCTCCCCGACCGCCGCAGCCCGGCTCCGGGCACGGGGGCAGGAATCGCGACCGATACTTACCCAGATGCTGGGGTCCGGGCGCAGTGGCGGCCTTGGCTGCCCGGCTCCGGCTCCGGGCTCTGGCAGTGTTGGAGGTGGTGGGAGGATACTGGATCCTTATAAATGGAGAGCCTGCTCTTCCTTTCAGCAGCACAGACCTGGGTTGACTGTCCTGTGATAAATCAGCCATTCTTTCTCATTCTATGAGCAGAACACAGCAGATGACAGCCTGTTGCTTATTCAGCTTACAGCAAAGGGGGACACAGGTCGCTTCAATTCCCAGACTCTGCCTCTCATTCATCTACCCAGTTGGGTGTGTGAAAGCTAAATGAGCTGGTATTCCAAACTCCCAGAAAGGCAGTGGAGGAAAAGAAAGTGACCCTTTATAGGCAGCTCAGTTCAGTCCTCGCTGCTGAAGGCAGTACTAATGAAGTGACTTGCACACAGAGAGTCAAAGCAAGGGCTTGGTTAAGGGCAGCTTCACCCCAGATTCCCCCTGAAGTTATGTAGGAGGGAAACAAGTGAAGGGTTTTAACACAGTGGGCAGTACCAGACAGCAGGCCACTGTGGGATTAGGGACGTGAGTGCAGGAGTGAGGAGGTCATAAACAGAGCCAGCAAAGAGTTGATTAACACAGGATAAATTAGTCCAAATTTGCGAAATATATCCCCAAAATGTACAAATGAGCCTGTGAAATCCAGAGACCACGTTTCTGTGGCACTCTCCTTTAGAACTCTTGACAGACACCATTCCCATCTCCTTTGGGCTTTTTTGGTATAAATGTGTGGCTCAGGAAACGCAAGGAGCCAAGTGCAGGACTGAGGTTCAGTCTCTCTGTTGGCCCTGGATATGATGCTTTGGGAGGTGTAAGAGGCTAGGGAGACTGTAATAGGCAGGAGAAGTTTAGGGGAGATTAGTCTGAGGAAAAGGAGAGGAAAGGACGGGGCTGGCTTATCAGTACCAAATTATTCTCTGATTTTCAATTTAGTACCATGCACATTCTTCTCAGTTACAACAGACACACTGAATAAACTATGCAAATACACAATAGCTGCATGGACACGAGGTTCTCCTTTGAATTTTATGTATAAAAGGAAGTTACGATCAATGACATGGCTGGAGAAACTTGTCCTCCTAAAACAAAGGAAAGGTCTGCTCCATTTTTTCCTGACACAGGAACAGAACATACTACCAGCTCAGCCCCCTCCCACCCTCCACCCGAATCTTACCACTGATCTGCGGATCAAAGACAGCCTGCTTTTTGCTTTGTTCTCAGCAAACTCCAGGCTGTTGATGTCCGTGAGACGAGCCCTGTATTTATTCATCTGCTCTACGACAATCAACTCCACACAGCTGCAAAAGGAAAAAAGAAAGTGGTAAAACGGGAGGATAAAACTCTGGCTGTGTTTGAGCTGGCCATGTCGCCTAAGTGCTGCGCCAATTCTCTTGCTTCGTGGGCTGGAAACGAACAGTGTGGTTGAAATGCCCAAAATGGTACTAGGCAGGAGCTAAACTAGAGGACTAAAGGAGGGCTCCCAAGGGCTCCATCAGGGAAACAGGTCCTTCCCCTGGAAAGGCAAATACCCACCAAGGTTAGGAAAGCACAGCATGTTCAAATGAAAGGCTGAAAGAATGGCCATTTCGGATATGCTGCGCTATCTAGCTATATCTATTTGTAGACACACACACTTGTGCTTGTTTGCATCCAAGCTGGACAGGCAGTCGCAGGGCAATGACAGTGATTAGGTGTCTGGGGCAGATATTTTGTTTAATACCATCAGTATTGTTTTCTGGAAGAAATCCTTTTAGAGCAGTAATGATACAAGGCGGCGTATATAAGTCAAGTTACAAAGAGACTTCTTCTTACAAGGAACCTTTAGAAGAGTGATTCAAAGTAATTTTCACATCTGTAGGCAGAAGAATTGCTTCTAGGAGAGATTTGAAGGCCAGGCAGGTTCATGTAGTCTGGTCTCCTGCATAGAATTTCATCAAATGATTCCTGCATCCACTATCCATCCTAGGTACTTATCTAACCCCAGTGCCCTATTATCTGAGCTTCTCACAATCTAACATGTTTATTCTTAAAATTCCAGTTGAAGTCAAAAACATCCCGAGGGGCTCCATTACAAACCCTTCCCACCCACTGGATGATGATTCCTATTTACAATTACTTTGGAGATATCAATTAGCCAATTTTCAATCCATTTAATATTTGCTGCACTGAATCTGTATAGTGTTAATTTTTAATCAGGATGACCCAACTGGAATCTAAGTCAACGATGTCAACGTGGTTACCTCTGCCAACCAAACCTGGCATCCAATCAATTTTGACAAGACCTATTTTCCATAAAAACTGTGTTGACTGGCACTAATTATACTGCCATCCTTCAATTCTTTACTGATTACCTTCCACGTCAGCTTTCCCATGATTTTGCCTGAGACTGATATTGAGCTAACTGGCCTGTAGTTACCCAGATCATCCTGTTAATCCTTTTTAGATACTGGCACATTAGCTTTTGTACAGTCCTCTGGAACTTCCCATTACTCCAGGATTTGTTAAATATCAACATCAATGGCGGAGAGAGCTCACTGTCCCGTTCTTTAAAACTCCTGGGTGCAGGTTATCCAATCCTGCAGTTTTTAAAAGGTTTAACTTTAGCAGCTGCTAGTTACTGATAGAATAGACAGTATTTCATTAAGGCAATTCATTTGCAAACCAGTGATGTGTTTGTAGCTGTCATTCTACAGCACATTAAAGTGCATTACTCAGTGATCATTTGACTGTCCTGACATGACCTCATTACAGGATTTACCCTGGAAGTTGTAATGCTATATTCTTACGTGGTTGTTTTACTGATGTCCTGAACGCTCTGCAGTGGGTCAGTTGTGTCAGGACAGCGGAGAATACAGGAGCAAACACAATGGCCAGGGCATTAGCTGACATTCGATTGGTCTCTTCCTGCAGGGCAATCCTAAACAATAAACAACAAAGCAGCAAGGGTTAAAGGTAGCTCCAATTCACATAACACTGGCAGGAAATACCCTGTAGAGAAACAGAAAGAGGACAAAATACAAATTCAGAGCAGGGCAGGGAGAGGAGGGCTGTACATGCACATGAGATCTGGAGGTCATTGCCAGGGAAGATTTTCCACAATATTATATAGCTTTGAAGTGAAGAGCTTCAATTTGTTGTATCTGGTAAAGAACTAGACCAACAGGATGTAAATATTATACCAGACAAGGGCAAAAGGTAAGCCACTGGATACTGAGTGAACCACGCAACATGCCATGACACTCTTTAGGAAATCTTTTGTTTTGACCTACTTAACCTATTTTCCAAAAAGGAATAGATACAGTGCATATTTATTACAGTAGCAAGCAACTCACTTAGCCATCATTAAGCTATGCCTTAGAAACAGAGCACAGATGTGTCTAAATGCATGTATATGGCAGGAAACTCTGCAGATTGTAACACAGTGACTATAGCCTGAACTAGATATTGTCTAAGCTCATGCAAAAGCATCACACATGATCCCTAGACCTCAATGTTCAAACTACAGGGTGCAATACATGGCAGTACTGTGATCCACTGCAATCTTACTGCACTCCTCAGTGGGTTAGCTCTATGGCTAGTGATGAGCTGGCAAAATCATAACAACCGGTTCCCTCCTCACCCCAGGAGGAATCATGCCTCCCGACCCAGGGACCCCTGCCCTGTCCACCCCTCCCTGTTCCCTACCCTCTAACACCTCCCAAACCCTATCCACTCCCCACCCCGAACTCCCCAGGCCCCGACCCGGGAGGGACGCGGGCCAGCCAGGAGCAGCAGCGGGAGCCCGAGCCCGAGCCCGAGCCCGAGCCGGGCGGCCGGGAGGAACGCGGGCCGGGCAGGTGCCCGAGCCCGAGCCGGGCGGCCGGGAGGAACGTGGGGCCGGCCAGGGTGCCGCGGCTGGAGCCGGAGCCGAGCCCGAGCCGGGCGACCGGGAGGAACGTGGGCCGGGCAGGGCGCTCGAGCCCGAGCCTGAGCCAGGCAGCCGGGAGGAACGCGGGCCGGAGGGGGTGCCGCGGCCGGGACCTGCTGGCCGTGGAGGGTCGGGGCCGGGCGGGGACCCGGGACAGGGGGCCGTGGTCAGGACGGGGCTGGAGACCGGCGGGGCACACGGCCCTCCTGGTTTCCTACCTCAGCGTCGTCTTCCTGGACCGGGGAAGCCTGCTTGCTTCTCAGCCCTCCCAGGCTTCCCGCGCTAACAGCTGATTCACGGGAAGCAGGGTGGGAGGAGAAGCAAGAAGGAACATTCATGGCAGGAGGTGGAGGCAGAGCTGAGGTGAGCCGGGCCAGGCAGCAGGGAGCACTTGTTGTTTAAATGCCCTTTTTAGAACCAGTTTGTCCCACTGGGAACGACCCGTTCTAAAAGGGCTTCTAAATTTAACAACCGGTTCGCGCGATCCGGTGCGAACCGGCTGCAGCTCACCCCTGTCTATGGCATGGAACCATGTGTTTGTAATCAGCTGAGACCTACAGTGGTTGTCTTCTCAGCAAGTCTGAAACATTTGTTGCTATTACGAAAGAAGAACATTATTGGCATTAGCTGTCAATGAGAGCATTGTCTGGAAAAAGAGCCCTTGGGTCCAGAGCGTTAAAGCCATTTCAGAATTTAAAGCACTCCCTTGCAAAGTTTCACTCCTTTTTCCCGACAAAAGTACTTGGATCACATAGGCCCGTGTTCAGGTACTCTTACTCACGGAGAACAGTACCTTGTTCCAGTGGAACTACTCATGGAGTACGGTGGTACTCATGGGGAGTAAGTGTATCAGAATCAGGCCCCTAGTGAGGAAGGAGAAGAGAAAGAGTGGCTGCAGTATGACGATCCCACGCTGTGGTCTGCCATTACCTCACAAGGTGAAAGATGAGGCGTTCCAGGGTACTGAGGTGGGTGCGAGAGAGCTGATCAATGACAGAGTACACGCCTCGGATGGTCTCCTTCCTCTCCTGCAGGCCTGGAGAGAGCACACACAGTTACACATATTACAGGCAACTTCCCATGCTGTCTTCTGCCATCTTTACTTGTGAAGGTGGTGTGAATGGCCCAGTACAGGGAGCTGTGCAGGAGGCTAGTGCACAGAGACAGGGATGACAACTCCCTCCTCTCCCTGCCTATACAAGCAGGCCCCTTTGCAGGTCCTCGGGTAGCAGTATCCTATGCAAAAACATGAGCATAAGACACTGATTTCTTTTAAACAGATTCCAAAAGAGTTGGGAGCTGAATAATAACTATGTCTCCTGGGGCACGTCTATGCTGCACACTCTGCTCTGCTCACCATCAAAATCATATGCTACATACCACTCTAGCACGGGCAGAAATAGCAATGTAGATGGCGAGGCACTGCTTAGGTGAGTAAAGACATGCATGAAGGCTGTGGGGATATACCCTACACACACTGCTTAATTTGTAACAAAGAGGTGCCGGGCTCAAGCTTTTTTTTTTTTTTAAACTTTCACAGCAAGCCCAGTGGTACCAGGGCTCTGAACGGCAAAGGCTTTGACTACTAAAACAGTGTAAGGGATTAGTTTGTGTCACAGTGCTGTCTGTGGCTACATGGCACAGTGAAAAGCAGGCTGTGTCCACATTGCAGTGCCTACCTACACGTCAGTGAAAGGCTCTGGCAGAAGGAGGCTGCAAGGAAAGACTTCAACAGCAGAGAGCTGCTGGAGCAGATGTGCCGGAGCTCAGCCCTGGCAAGCCTTGGCACAAATTAAGCATCACCTACGTGGCTCCCACCTACACTGCCTATTTTTAGCAGTGTCATCACTGATGGAGTCTTTCCCTGTTGCAGGAAAGACCCGGCAGTGGGAAAAGGCTCTAAGAGGGAGGCAGATGGGAGAGGCTCCAGCACTGTCTTGCCAGTTACGTCATAAAGATGACAGATCACCAAAATGACTTTTTGGATTCAAACACTCCATACAATTGGCGCTTGTACAATCGTACAAGCACACAATCTACTTGCTTGCTGCTTGTCATGACAATGGTGATGATAAAACTAAAGTAAAAAAAGACTGCTTGTTCTGGGCAAGCAGAAACTGGGTTTGGTACCTGCAGCTAATTGTACCTTCCCTGTCTTGGGTTTTGTGTGATTGTATAGGATTTGGATGGACCTTCCTTACCCATAGCTCGCAGAAATTCCTCCTAGAGTTCGAAGGTCATGAGGATTGGGCAAATCTCTCAGCCACCGTTTGAACACACTGGCAATGACATGAATATTGTAGTCATCTAGATTCACATTGTCAATATCTGTTCACCGAGGCAAGTGAGTGGAGGGAGTGGAAAAGAAACCAAAGAAAAAGCAAATGATCAGTTTTGATCCAGTAAACAAGCCAGTGTTTTCCTGTCAGTCCTAGCACTGGCGATGACCTAACCACTGCTGTTGGACCAACTTCTGTGGGTGAGAGAGGTCCTGAGGAAGAGCTCTGTGTAGCTCGAAAGCTTGTCTCTTGCCAACAGACGTCAGTCCTACAGAAGCTATTACCTCACTCACCGTCTCTCCACTATCATGGGTGTGGTCAGATGTTCGGCTGCCTGTGTGTGTTCCTCTGTGTGCCACCCCAGCCTGGCACAGACAACTGACATGGCACACCTCGAGCGAACCGCCCAATGACCACAAGATCCATTAAGGCATGAAGGCACCCAGCCAGGCTTATTTTGATGAAGCACAGTACTAGTATCCTGCACTAATACATGTATACCCATAACAATGGACCAGCTCAGCAAATGGCGGGACTTTCCGTTCCTCCCTAGGCTAGATAAAGACACTGCCCCAAGATACATTTTTATACAGAGATACAAACAAGTTACATATTGCTCCTCTGATAGTTGACATCCTCTGATATCACAACCCACCACCTTGTACATTTCTATCCATCATATTGTCATCCTGACCATATCTTTAGGCAGGGTCAATAGGTTCCTGTTGTCTTTGGGGAATGTGTTTGTACCATTCTTGGTATGGGGTGTTCTGGTACCACCCTTCTGGAATGTGTCTGTGTGTGTGTGTTTTGTGCTTAGCACTCAGCAACGTGTGTTTCTGCAATATCAGCCCTGTTCTTGCCAGATTCTGTGAGAAGGGCCTGCCTCTAGCTCACAGCCGGATTTTGTTTTATATCAGCAAAGTTTTGACCGCTACTTTAGCCCAGCCTCAGGCCTCTGATACAAGGGCTTATGTCTCAGGCTCTTCTACAGTGAGCAGAGCTACAACAACACTGCATAGAAAAACAGGTATCAATACTGTAGCAACCTCAGATCGCACAGTGCACAACCTTGGCACCTACTTTTTTAATATGACCATGTTAAAATTCTTGTCGTGAAAGGAGCCAGTTTTCCAGGGGTGAAAGTCTTTAGAGAGAGTTTGTAAAGCACTTTGGAAGTCTAGGTGATGTTGATAAATATGAAGCCTGGCTAATGAAGCTTTTTCTCCCAATTTCTTTTTTGCACACTTGTGCACAAGAGGAGGAATAAAACAAGGAAGAATTAAACAGTTCCACAAGACAGGAGGGCTCTAACACAGTGCAGACTTTTGGTGAAGGCTGGTATTAGAGAAATGTCTGTAGTTTCATGGTACCAAAAGCCAGAGTCTACGGTGGGGAAGGGAAAACGGTTCCTTTGCTCTGGCCCCTTTAGATGACATGAATTCCTGTTCACAGAGGTTCTCGGCTGTCCCTTTGCTCCCCTCTGAGACTCTCTCTTTTTCATCTTACCTGTATCAAGACCCTGTCGGAGCTCCTTTATCTTATTGGTTGAGCCTGCCTTCCTGTAAATGCCCTCGGTGTACAATCCACGCATTTCAATGTAGTTTATGAGCTTCTCCACCACCAGTGGCACCGCTCGCTCCTCATTGGTCAGTCAGAGAGCTCAACCCCAAACTGCCGTGACGAAAGCTCGGGATCATACTGATGTGGAGAAAGAGATTGATTTCTTAATTCCTTTTCAAAGGTCTCAATGCAATGCTGCTCACAGCGTGGTAAACCTAGGGATTTCTTGAGACTGAATCTCTCAATGTATGCAATGTAATTTGACTGTCGTTCAAGATGCAGTTCACATTTTTAAACAAAGTTAACTGGATTATTTGCAAATTAATCTAGTCAATCTAACTGAGCACAAGGGAAGAGAGGAAAGGTCTGTACACTGCCCTGCAAATCCAATCTTTCCTAAGAGCTTTCTTGGTCATTGTAACTATCCCTGTGTTCACTCTGCTATGTCTGCAGCACTGCACATTGCTACAAAGACTAACAAATGTTCATAGTTAAGGCTTGCAACAGGACTGTGCTCAGAAAAATGGCTCTGTAAAATGGCCCACCGGTACTCTCCTTGGGTCTTCAGAGTCATCATTTGCTTCATGTACTGACATTTTTACTGTAGAGCCAACACAGCTGTGCGACAGTGAGCTATATTCTAGTCTGCTTCATGCCTCACTGACAAAATTGCCTGGTGAGGATACATGAAGGAGAACACACTTGGGCTTGATTCTGAGATCCCTAGATGAACTTACAGTGCTGAAAGTTAAAAATGGTTTTGAGCAAGTGTGACATAGAAGCCACTGAAAGAGAAATAGAATCAGTAAAAGACGCTGACATTCTCTATTTTTACAGAGTCACTTTCCTGACTGGAACTGCACTTTAGAGACTCAACATTCAGCAAACAATCTGAGCTGAATATGAGATTCTGGTTGGATAAAGTCAAAAGACTGAGAAAACTTTTCACACAATAATGCACAGATCCACGTAGGAGGCTTTGAACATATGGACTGTATGTTCAAACCCAGCATGGGTAGTGATCCAACCAGAACAATAAATGAGAAAGTAGGTGTGCGGCTTGGTTAGACCTCTGACCAGTGCCACTCTTCCATGTCTGCTTCTTCTCATTCACTGTTACCACAGCACAAATGAAAACAACATGAAGGGAATGTCCAGGAGGTTTCCACACTGGATAGACCTCCATGCAAGAACACACCGGGAAGAAATGGTGACAGCAACTGGTTTTGATCTCATTTAAAATTCACAAGTTATTGTACTATCATCTCTTAATCTTTTAGTGCCAGGATTGGGCTGTTCCTAGAGCTAACATCAAGTGCTATAACAAAACTCTAACCTTTGCTGTCACTGTGTTCAACTGCCAACATTGGCATAAATGCATTAGTGCAAACTACAAGGTCCATCAAAGCAAATACACTGCTAAGATAAGCTTGATGCTCTATTAGTTCCATCATAAGCCTAAATGAAAAGTCACCAGGTTCTGCATAAAGTTAAAAACAACGAGGAAATCTGCTGTTACCTTTTGGATAAAGGGCACCTTCTCAAAATATACCAAATGGCACCAACTCTCTCAGCCAGGGGCGGCTCTAGACACCAGGGCGCCAAGCAGGCGCTAGCAGCTGCTTCGGGGGCATTTGGCTGAGCTCCGCGGCATGCCTGCGGCAGGTCCACCGAGCCGGGACAGCGGACCTGCCGCAGGCATGACCGCGGTCCCGTCTTCCCGCTCGGTTGAGCTCCCGCAGGCATGACTGCGCAGGTCCACCGGAGCCGGACGAGCGACCCTGCCGCAGGCATGACTGCGGCGGTCCCGCCTTCCCGCTGCCCGTTGAGCTCCCGCAGGCATGACTGCGCAGGTCCGCTCGTCCCGGGCTCAGGTGGACCTGCCGCAGGCATGCCGGCAGGAGCTCAACCGAGCCGCGGAAGAGGGGACCCGCCGCGGGACCGGGAAGCGGCGCAGCGCCCGCGCTGCTTGGGGCAGCCTACTTTCTAGAGCGCCCCTGCTCTCAGCTGATGCAATGTGAAAATGTAACCCTTAGCAACCTGAATCCATCCAGCAGCAACAAATTAATAAATGCAAATGATCTAACCATTTCTGATCAGTACCTTGGACTAGTATTTATTTTTCAGACTCCAAATTTTCCTGAGCATTAGCAAGCCAGATTTTTAAAGATGAACTTGGAGAATACATTAATGTCACTTCACTAGAGCTCAGGAAATGAATTCACACCAAGTAGTTATTTTATTTCAGCTGGCTGCTTGAAGTGCAAAAACTGTAGAGCTGGCCTTGGGCAGTAAATATCATTATGCCACTATAGAAATCTACAGTACCTCCACACCTTGAATACTGCATGCAGTTTTGCTCATCTCACCTCAAAAAAGATATGTTAGAACTGGAAGAAATACAGAGAAGAGTAACAAAAATTATTAGGCATATGGGACAACTTCTCATATAAGGAGAGATTAAAAAGACAGGGACTTTTCAGCTAGGAAAAGAGACGACTAAGAGGGACTATGATAGAGATCTATCAAATCTTGATTGGTGTAGAGAAAGTCAATAAGGAAGTGTTATTTAGCCCTTCACATATCACAGGAACAAGGGGTCACCCAATGAAATTAATAGGCAGCAGGTTTAAAACAAAAACAAGGAAGCATTTCTTCACACAATGCAGTCAACCTGTGGTACTCATTGCCACGGAGAGATTGTGAAGGCCAAAAGTATAACTGGGTTCAAAAAAGAATGAGATGAGTTCACGGAGGATAGGTCCATCTCTGGCTACTAGCTAACATGGTCAGGATGCAACCCTATGATCTGGATGTCTCTAAACCTCTGACTGCCAGATGCCGGGGCTGGGACTGTCCAGCAGGGGATGGTTCACTTGACAATTGCCTTGTTCTGTTCATTCCCTCTGATGCATCTGGCACCCACCACTGTCAGAAGACAGGATACTGGGTAGATGAACCATTCTTCTGGGGGATCCAGGATAGCCACTCTTATGGTTTATGTTCTTAGCTGATTACATAGAAATTCAGCTTTAGCATCCTGGGAGCATAAGAACCAAGAATGCATTTGTGACACTGGCAGACCAGTCAACCTGTGTATGACCCATAATAATTTAACAAGAGGCACTTCTACTGTGTCAAGACAGTTCACGTGCATGTGAATTTCAAAGAGATGTATTAGACTAGCAATCATCAACTCATTCAAAATGAACAATAGATGCTAAGTGTATTTGTCTGTGGTTATCTATACCGGGTTAGAAGTTTCACAATGTAACTAAATTAGCTTGTAGATGCTAATTCCCTTTCGTGGCTTAATTGCCTTAATTATGTGTGCAAGGTGTTCAGTTAGCCTTAAAATCAAAGATGTAAGACACTTCAGAAACCAATCATTTCTACATTATCTTCAGCTTAACTATCTGTGTTATAATGGAAGAACGGCTAATTACCTTATGTGAATGAATGTAACTAGTTTACTGGGTATGCACAGGAAATAGAAGATTATCTTCAAAGCAAAGTACAACAGGCCATCCGCATTGGGGGAAGGGCCTTCTGTGACAATTTCTGTGAGGTAGGCTTGTCAGCCTGGTAGAATAGCTATAAAAGAGAAGGCTCGGGCCTGATCCTATCATCTCTAGACTGCTTAAATGTTGAACAGGGACAGTGTAAGCCATAGGACAGAGATCTTCCAAATAATCATTTGGAAGAACCTGGAAAATGCCTGGAAAAACTAACAGACTTTACATCTAAGCTGCCTTTGGATTCTGATCTGTTGGGATGATTCCAGAGAGACTTTTACAAACCAGCAGTTTATTCCATCACTGTTGTGATCCTGAACTATGAACATGGAAAGTCACTTGTCTGGATATTGATCTTTTAACCATTTGTAACTCTTCTTTCTTTTAACAATAAATCTTAGATTTAGTTAAGGATTGGCTGACAGCGTGATATTTGGGGAAGACCTGAGATTCACATTGACCTGGGGATAAGCATCTGGGCCTTTATGATCAGTGAACCCCACATATGGTGAATCAGGTTTCCAGTAACCACTCACTATATTAGACATAGAATATCAGGGTTAGAAAGGACCTCAGGAGGTATCTAGTCCAACCCCTGGCTCAAAGCAGGACCAATCCCCAGACAGATTTTTACACCAGTTAACTAAATGGCCCCCTCAAATACTGAACTCACAACCTGGGGTTTAGCAGGCCACTGCTCAAACCACTGAGCTATCCCTCCCCCGTCTTCCAAGACAGAGATGTTTAGATGGGAGCCAAGGTCTGGAATGCCAAAAAGGGGACCATGTTTGGCATCTTGTTAACTACGGTGGAAGCTCTTTTGTTGTCGACTTGGTGAATCTAATGATAGAATAAGCCATCAGTTTGGTGGTTGTCTCCCTCTACTTCTTGCAGTCTGCCCGCAGTGTGGTCACAGCATTGTTGTGTAAACCTCTCACTCACGGAAGCAGAGGGATGTTAGTCACCTTGAGATCCCAGCTGCTGTCCTGGAAGAGTTTTTCATGCATTTGCGTTGAGTGTCGGATCTGATGTAAGCAGGGAAGTCAGCTCAAGGAAGAGTAAGGCTATACTCACTGTGCTATGAACTACCTCTTGATAGGCAGTCTGCAGCTGGGTGCTGGCCTGCAAGGCCCGTTCTCTCTCCCACTCCTTCCCCGAACTGAACCATGTCCTGAGGAGCTGTTGGTAGAGCAGGGGAATGGACAGAGTTAGTACCAGAAAATCCCTCCCAAAAGTTCCTCTTAAACAGGTTTAATTGTCACTAAAATCCCTCTCCAAAGCATCTGACCTCCATGTAGCAAAGGAATTACATGTCTAATGGAAGAGCCCCTTAGATATACAAGTCCTAGGGGCCAGATTCACCTCTGGTGATTGAAGCCAAAGGAGTTACATGAGAGATGAATCTGGGCCCGTGTATGTGATGTCTGCTGTAGACTGTCTGATGGGAGCTGTCTAGCACATTGCATGCTGTTTGATGTCTGCTGCTGTGGTCTATTTCCTGGGCAACTTCTCCCACATTGATTGGCAAAATGACAGAGAGGAGCATTTCTTTTTATTAATTTGAATAAGAGCAGAGAAGTCCCCCCAGCCCAGCTCCTTTATAACTTCATTTTTATACTGAACGTGCATCAAACTCCCACCCTCAGCCCTTCACAATATTCTGTTCATGTCTGAGGAACAGGAAGTTTCCTCTGAATGAGTTTCCAATGGTATTGATACAAAGGTGTGGCATGATGACAAAAATGATTGTAGGTGGACCCTTGCAATGAATTTGTTGTTATCGCTAATGGTAATTTTTGTAACTATTGTGTTGCTATTACCAAGAACTGTAAAAATGTTCCAGCTAAGGTGACCAGATGTCCCCATTTTATAGGGACAGTCCCGATATTTGGGGCTTTTTCTTATATAGGCTCCTATTACGCCCCACACCCTGTCCTGATTTTTCACACTTGCCGTCTGGTCACCCACATGTGGGTCCCAGCTGCTCCCTGCTCCCCTCACTGAAGCAGGTGTGCAGGGTTACTGCCCTGGGAACTGCAGGGCATCAGTGGACATGGGGCTGGCTGGAGGCAGGGCAGGGGCTGACTGGAGGTAGGGTCTGGCTGCAGGCAGGGCAACGGGTGCAGGGCTGGTGCGGGCAGGACAGGGTGTGCGGCAGGGGTGGGCAGGAGACAGGCTGGCTGAGGGCAGGGAGTGCGGGGCTGGCTGGAGACCGGGCTGGAGGCAGGGCAGGGAATGCGGGGCTGGCTGGAGACGGCCGGTCAGGCAGGGCTGGTGCAGGCAGGGGCTGGCTGCGGACAGGGGCTGGCTGCGGACAGGGGTGCAGCCCACCCTGTGCACGGTGGTTGCCCCCTCTTCCTCCTCCCCACCAGGGTAGCAGCAGCAGCCCGGGCTCAGGGCTATTTAAAGGGCCCAGGGCTCCCCTGCTTCTACCGCCCCAGCCCTTTAAATAGCCGCCAAAGCTGCACCACTTCCCCAGAGCTCCCAGGCCCTTTAAATACCCCCCCGGGAAGCCGTGTTATACCAATATAATAAAACCAACAGGATCTAATTAAGAGGGATAAGGCAAAGATGCCACATTTATTGTAAATACCATAACAAAACAAAAGACAACAGTAAACAACGTTGTTTTACTACTTATTTCTATCACTACTTATTCCTTACACACACACACACACACACACACACACACACACACATATATATATTCATTCACACAATCATTCATTCAGGTTCTGTACAGATGTTATAGTTACCAGCCTAGACATTGCTCATGCCAAGTTACTGGCCAGGTATCTTGGTCATGAGGATGGAGCCAAGTCTGTGTCAGATGCATTTGATGCTCCTGGAGGCTGGCAGCAGAACCATAGACTCAGGCTGTGGCTACACTTAGCACTTCAAAGCGCTGCTGTGGTAGTGCTGCCGCGGCAGCGCTTTGAAGCGCTAAGTGTAGTCAAAGCACCAGCGCTGGGAGAAAGCTCTCCTGCGCTGTCCATACTCCACCTCCTGTGGGAATAACGGACAGCGCTGGGAGCCGCGCTCCCAGCGCTGGGGCTTTGACCACACTGGCGCTTTGCAGCGCCTCAATTTGCAGCGCTGGAGAGGGTGTGTTTTCACACCCTGCTGCAGCGCTGCAAATTTGTAAGTGTAGCCAAGCCCTCAAAGTCTTCAGTCTTTAGAGTCCAGTTTGATAGGAATTTATTCCTATGTCAGTCCATGAGAGTTGCTTCATTTTGCTGTTGCTAAATCAATCAGCAGGTGGCTGGCTCCATTCTGTCAGATGCTTGTTTTTCCTTCCTTTGAGGTAGTGGGGGTCATCTGCTTGATCCCACTTGACACCTTCTTCAGCCGACACTGAATTCTTCAGGCTGGTAACTTCCTAACCATTCATTCATTGTTTAAACTAGGCATGCATTCACATACATTCTCTATCTTAATTACATCTAGTTCACTGTCTTTTACCTTTAGGGGTGTTACCAATTTATGTGACCCTCCTGTCTTTTAACAAGCAAAGATAAAGTGAGATGAAAACTTACAGAGGGTGGGGATCTCTATTTATACACTATAACAGCTACTGTTTTGGCTTACTTAGAGATAATTAATGTTTAACAAGTTTTATACAAAGTATTTCTTTGAGCTTAACAAGTTTTATACCAAGTATCTCTTTGAGCAGGCTTCACACAGATACAGCTGGTGGCTTGCAGGTTAGAGGCTAAATGTTGGGAATCACAAATTTACTTCTAACATAAACCTTACATTATAAAGTATTAATTAACAATAAATTAATAAATCATTTCTTTTATAAACCATGTTTAATATAAACCTTCTTTAATATCCCTACAGCCGGGCCACCCCGGTACAGCGCACCGGCTCTTGCCAGTACACTGTACTGGGGCTTGGGCACAGGGCCCTCTAGGGCGGGGCCCGATTCAGGGGAATTGGTTGAATTGGCCTAAAGCTGGCCCTGCTGGCAGCTCCAGCCTTTTTATAGGCAGAGGCTGGCTGGTGTGTCACACAATCTCTATATTACTCGCTTGAGATGGGTCACCTGTTACTTGTGGCTCTGAATATGCATATAAGGAAAAATCCCAAAAGGTCTGACCATCTATGGCCATCAGGTACCAGTGATATGGAAGTGCCATCACCACAGCGGTGACCATAAAGTCAGGTGTTTTGACCACCTATGGCCTGTGATGTTATGGGCGTAATATAATATCTTATTCAGCCAATCACTCAGACAAAGAAGTTGTTTATATCTGCAGAAGATAATGCTGCCTGCTTCTTGTTTACACTTCTCTGCACGAGATGTCACTATTGTTTCATTGGCAATGGAGTGTGATGTCACAGACTGTGTACATCATCATGTAATGACTGACTGCACCCACCACTTTTAAACCACTTGGTTTGCACCCATGCCCTTAATCCTGTCCTAAAATTACCTTTTCATGTCACTAAGCTCTCTTGTTGCTGTGGGGTACTGTAGGTGTGAGGCAGGGCGGGTTGGGAGAAGAAATATTCTTTATCTGAAGAAGTGATCTGTATGAGGAAAACATTTGAAAACTTGTTTACTGGGTAATGTGAGTTCTTCACTCTACTTGATAGCATTTCTCTGCTTGTAACATGAACTTGTGAACACCACATCCAAGCAATTCCAAAATTCCAGGAATATTCTAGGCATCAGTGAGCAGAACCGTATTGGTTTTGGTGAAAATTGGAATGGGAAATAGACCAGTCGTGCTTAAGTTAGGTTTGGCGCCTAACTCCTATTGAAATCAGTGGGTGTTATGCACCTAATCTGCTGGTGCAATTTTCAAAAGCACCTTTAAGCATCTGTTTGCATCTTAAGCACCTAAATATCTTTGAAAATCTGGTCCTTCATCTCTGCCTCAGTTCCCCATCTATAAATGGAGGTTAATAATACTTTATCCTACTGTTTGCCTATCTTGTCTATTTGTTTAGATTGTATTTGAGGCACGGGACAATCTCTTACTATGTTTTTGTAATGGGACCCTGAATTTTGGTTGGCACATCTAAACACTACCATAAAACAAAAAATGATCAGCCCCATAATATAAAGGCCCACCAATGATCTAGTTTTCAGGGCAAGTCACAGGCCCAGCTGCCTCAGAGGAAAGTCTGAGAAACACAATATCAAACAATTATGGATTAACCTGCCCATAGGAGAAGTTTCTTCCTGACCCCTATCAGTTGGTGGTAGGCTTATATCCTGAAGCATAAGGATTTATATCCCTTCTACATTTTGTATACCAGTGAAGTTTGGATGATATGGTCCATATAAATGTCTAATCCTTTTCTGAATCAGCAGCGTCTCACCCAGGAAACTCAACGCCAATCTCCTGAGGAGAGAGAGAGACACACACAATCAGACAGAGACTGAGGGCTTCCCCCACCTTTAGCAACAACTGAAACCCCCTCCCCATAGGGACATGTCCTGATTTTATTTGCCCCCATGTTAACCCAGCCCAGAGTCTGCCCCCCCCCCCCGCCTGGTGACAGTGAGTGAGGGTGGGGGAGGGAGGGGGCCGGCGTGAGCAGGGCAGGGCCTCGGGGAGGGGCCACGGCAGATCCGGGGCTGCTCTGAGGGTCACGAAGTGCCCGTGGGCGCGAAGAGGCTGCAGCCCCGGAACTGCCGGACAACGCACAGCTTGACTCTGCCCCTCGGTCCCTGCGCACATGGGACGGGACCTCGCCCGGCCCTGCGGCCCCAGGCCGCCGCTCGTGGGGCTGCTCCCCGGCAGCTCAGCCCCTGCCCCACCTGCTGCTGCCCCCCAGGCCCCGCGGGGGGGGGTGAAGCCCTTTCACTCCGCGCTGCCTCTGCCCTATGCCCCCCCGCCCCAGCCCGGCTCCCGGGGCAGGGGCGGCAGGGCTGGGCCTGACGCCTGGCACTGGGGGTCTGAGCCCCCAGCCCGTGCGGAGCCGCCACTCACCGTCCCGCCTCAGCGCTCCTCGGACCTGCCCCGCCCCGGCCGCCGGCTGCCCCGCGCCCCGCCGAGCCCCCAGCAGCGCCGGGCGGAGTCCCACTGGTGCCGCCCGCGGGGACTGAGCCGCGCAACCCCCCCCCCCCCGCGGCTCCCCAGGGCTGGGGCCGCCCCTGGCCGCGAGCGGGATTCGAATCCCAACGGCCGCAGCGCGCCCGGGGCGGGCGGGCGGGTGGGGCGCGGCCTCGGGCGAGGGAAGCGGGCATTACCCTCGCGCCGAGTCTCTGTCCCGCGCCTCTCCGCCAATCAGGAGCGGGAGGGGTGCGGCGAAGTGACGGGATAGGGCCCCTCCCCCACTAGAGGCCGCCTGCCAGAGGGAGAACTACACTACCCAGTGTGCACTGGGAGGGGAGCGTTGTCTGAGCCACCAGGCCGTCCCTGCCGCTCTGAGAAGAGCCAGGAACTACAACTCCCAGCCTGCCCCGGGCGCCCCGTCCTCTCGAGCCCAGGGAAGGGCGGGTCCCTGGGTCAACCTGACACCTCTCCCCCCCCACCCCCGTGCAGTGTATTGACCTGCCCCGCGTAGGAACGTGCCGCGCTGCTTCGCCCCCTGCACAGAGCAGCTGAGCGGGGCGGGGGGAGGGGCGAGGACCGGGGCGGCCGAAGCTCCCGCCCCCCAAACCTGGCGGGGGGGGGGGGCAGGTCTGTGCGGGGCAGGTGAGTGCCGGGTCTGTCTCCGTCCGGTGACTTTACACCTGTGTCTGCACCGCGGGGATGGTCCCAGCGCCCCTTGTTTGCTGGGGCTCTAACCCCCCCCCCCCCGGGGTGAGCTGGTTTCTGTGCGTGTCTGAGGAGCCTTGTACCCGGCTACTGGTCAGCGCCTCACTCCCGCTGTCCCTCCCCAGCCACCCCCTTCCTCCTCCTCGGCGAGCCCGGCTTTGAACACCCCTGCAGTAACAGTGTCACCCACAGACAAAGCTGCCACTGAACTGAATTAAGCCTCCTCATCCCCGAGCCCCCTCGCTCTGCCCGTTCCCCAAAGCCCTGCCCCTGCCCTCGAGGTCCTGCCCTCACGCTGCCCCTGCCCCGAGGTCCCTGCCTCACATCACCTGTCCCTTCCTCCAATGCCCCACCCTCACTCTGCCCCTTCCCCGAATCCCCACTCCCGCACTGCCCTCCCCAATACACCCCTCCTCTGCCCTCACATTGCCCCTTCCCCCAAGCTCCCGCCCCTGCACCACCCAGTGACCCAGGAGCAGGCCAGACCCGGGACGGGGGAGGCATAAACATGCTTTGCTCTGCCACAGACTTCTGAGTGTCCTTGGGCACATCACTCAGCCTCTCTGGACCTCAGTTCTCCCATGCAGGAAATGGGGCTGGTGGTGCTTCCCGCCTTCGCACGAGCCTGGGAGGAGAACTACCCTACAAATTAGGAAGATGCTGGGATACTGGAGTCATGGGGGAGGGTTCAGGGGGAGCATATTAGCACCATCATTTGGTATATGGAGTCTGTTTGGAAACAAAATATTTCCCTGAAGTCATTCCAAACCCTGTATTCAGCCATAACCTTGGGAAATACGTAATGGAGCAGTGTGGTTTTTCCTGTGTAGCCAGCAACGACCTGGCACCACCCCAGCTCTGCCCCTTCCTGCCACTGCGACCCCATCTCACCTCCTGACCCTGGCTGGGCACCCCGCAGCCCCTCGTAGCAGGGTGTGTGTAGGGGGGTCTCCTTGCTGCCCTCAGTAGGTGTCTGGTGGGTGCTGTCACCTCTGCCAGAGACTCCCAAGAAACTCACTAGCTTCCTCCTCATGTGGGGAAGGGCTCCTACTTTCTGACGTGGGAGGGAGATTCCGTGATGGCAGAGCCCGTGGGAGGAGGGGTTCTAATCACGAGTCTGGAGTGGCAGGGCAACCCTCCCCAGTCAGATTCTGCTAGGGGCTGGGCAGGGATCTCTAGGGAGGAGACACAGGAAAAACAGTTGCCACTATGGAACCCAGGAGTCCTGGCTCCCAGTCCCCGCTCTCACCTCTAGACCCCACTCAGCTCCCAGAGCTAGGGATAGAACACAACCCCACCCTGCTCTGACCATTAGACCCCACTCCCTTTTAGGCTCACTGCCTCCTCTATCCACCCAGCCCACCTGTCCATCCCTTTGCTGCAGGTTTCTGGGGTCACCCTGCTCTGCACTCCCCAGTGCAGCCCAAGACCTTTCCTCCCCCCAGCCACATGTCCGCTCCCCCCGCGGGCTGGGTCATCTGCGTGGGGCCCCCCCGCCTCTGGAGGTGTGCTGTGCGGCGTGACTGGGGATTGTGCAATGGCTCAGCACCAGGCAATGCAGAATGTAAACCACAGACGCTGCCCTGCCCGACCCCACCAGGAGAGGGTGTGTGTGTGTGTGTGTGTGTGTGTGTGTGTGTTGCGGGGGAGTGCTCGGCAGCTCTCACTGTGGGAGGTCCACCCAAAACTGTGGAGCTGCAGGAGTGCTGGGGCAGTGATCCCCGCCAGTGACCTGGGCCATCCTTTGAGCTTTCTAGTGAGACCCTCAGCCTCCCATCCTCAGTCTCTATCCTGATTGGCTGAGCAGGAGGTTAATGACAGGAGGAGACTCAAGGCCTTTTTGTTCTCTTTGAAGACCAAGTAAATAAGTCATAACCACTTATATGTTTGATGGATTTTGCTGCTTCTCTGCATTAATTGTCTCTGAGCAGTTCATGATTCTCTCTAACATTGCAGTTCTCCTAAAATACTGGCTGAATAATTACTGTGCATACTTGTTGGTCTGGAGCTCATCTGAGAGCACTTTAAAATCTCAGTCTGCCTGTGTATGGGTCTTCTCTCACTAGGATAGTCTGAGGCCTTTTTCTTAGGCTAAGGACTTTGGCTAAGCAGCAGGGGCAGCCATTAGCTGGGAAGTGAAGGGTCACATCCTCTCATCCCAAACCAGTCACACTGAAATAAGGTGCTATTAGGCTGTTAGGAAGACGATCTTGTCTGTATGATGCCCATCACCACCAGATAAAGAAACAGATCTTAAGATGGATAAAAGAAACTTAGTTTGACAGCTTCCTGTCTGGCAAGAAATCACTTATCAATGGCTCTGACTGCGAAACTCTCATTTCTGTATTGTTCTATCTTTATGGCCCTCACTTTTCTGTTGTTTATCTGTCTGGTTCTCTAATTGTTTCTCTCTTCTGTACAATCAATCGTGCTAGGTGTAGCTGAGAATATGACTATATAAACTGGGGTCAAACAGGAGGCGGAAGGGAAATTGGAATCATGTTTATTAAGTGGGGGGAACAGGAACAGGGACACAGGCAAGGCTGGGAAGGAGGACGGGGGTAAATGCTCTGCAGCATCATAGCTGGGAAGGGAACACTGGGGAACAGACTGTATGGGTGTATAGAGATAAGCCCGAGTGGTGTGAAGGGCTTCGGAATATGTAATCTTATAGGTGTAACAATTGTACGGGCTACACAACCACCCAGTGACATCATCAACAAAGTGCCCATTTGTGTCTGGGTAGCGGCCCTGCTATGGGAGGGAGTGTGACGTTATTGGTATAAACTGGGACCATATAGAACATGGTTTGCAACCAAGGTCCTGTAGTGGCACCAAATCTTAGGTAAAGGGGGTCAAATAAGGTGTCTAAGACCAGGTTATGGGTTGCTGGTTATGACTATGCTGTCTGTGTGCATGTGTCATTTTTAGTTGAAGTTATGTATATTGGCTCTATACTGTCTGTATTTCAAGTTGGTGCTGTGCTTCTGGGAAACATCCCAGACAAGTTGGTGTTAGCTCTGCCCAGCTTGCTTGATGGCCCATTAAGGACCATCAGCTACACAATTGACCCATGGAGAGAAGGCAGACACGCCTTGTGACTCAGCAAAGTATGCATGGACTGGCCCATGTGACTCCAGACTCCATTTTGCTGTAATTTTCCACAGTAAGGACAAAGAGGTTCTTACACCTGGAAAAGCCTATCTAAGGCTGATGCCTCATCTCCATCTGGTCTACAATCCTGCTTCTTACCTCTGGAGGGACTTTGCTACAAACTGAAGCTCTGCACAAAGGACTGATGACCCATCCCAGCGGGGGATGTACTCCAGAGACTTGATTTGAACCTGCAGTTTATGCCATCACTGCTACAAGCCTGAACTAAGAACTTTGCCATTACTGAATGTAATTGATTCCATTTAACCAATTCTAGCTCTCATCTCTACCTTTTTTCCTTTATGAATAAACCTTTAGATTTTAGATTCTAAAGGATTGGCAACAGTGTGATTTGTGGGTAAGATCTGATGTGTATATTGACCTGGGTCTGGGGCTTGGTCCTTTGGGATCGAGAGAACCGTTTTCTTTTATTGGGGTGTTGGTTTTCATAACCATTCATCCCCAGGACGAGTGGCACTGGTGGTGATACTGGGAGACTGGAGTGTCTAAGGGAATTGCTTGTGTGACTTGTGGTTAGCCACTGGGGTGAAACCAAAGTCCTCTTTGTCTGGCTGGTTTGGTTTGCCTTAGAGGTGGAAAAACCCCAGCCTAGGGCTGTGACTGCCCTGTTTGAGCAATTGGTCCTGATTTGACACTCTCAGTTGGGTCCCGCCAGAACCGCATCGTCACAGGGAGGAATGCAGCAAGGACTCAGGATCAGTGGCCAGGGTCACTGAGCATAGACATGGGGAGGTTATATGGGGAGAGGGGTTATGAGTGGGAGAGGGAGGTCAAATGTTAAAATAATGATATTTGGGGGGAAAAATGTAAAAAGAAGTGAAACTGAACAGAAATAAAACTGGAGTGTAGGCTCTAAAGCAACAAGGCTTCAGTAGGGATTGAGGGTTAAAGGTCTGGGATCCCCCACACCTCTAGATTTTCAAACCTCTCCTCCCTCCCAATGACCCACCCAGCCCACTTCCCGGGTGCCCTTCCTCCACACTCCCCTCCCCTTCTTCCCATTACTCTCAGCCGGCACCACTTCCCGGCACCTTGGGAGCTTCTTGTATTTTCTCCTCATCTCTCACTACCTCCTACCTCCCTGCTGCTTCTTAGCTCTAACCCTGCACACACCCTCCCCATGTCCTGGCACCCCAGAATTATCTACTCCCCCCTCTTCTCCGCCCCTCCCATGGCTCTCTTATCCCTTCACCCATGGGATCCTGAATGGCAACATTACACGCTCTCCTAAAAGAGCTCATCTCACTGTCACACAAACCATGCATGAGTCATACACATATTTACTCAATTTAGAATTCTACAGGAGGCATATTTTCCTCTTAAAATGAGGGAAAAGGCATGAAAGCTACAGTGATTAATATAGCCAATAAGGATATATTAAATCCAATTTTAAAATGACTGACGGCACCAAAAAGGCACATGTCCAAAAATGATACTAGCGTGTGGGAGATAAGGCAAAAAAAGGGGGGCAAGAAAACCTGCAAAACTTGTATGATGAATAAAGGTATACAGTTATTACTACTCAGGTTCTTTAGAGACCCCACAGCTTCTAATAACCCAGGCGACAGGACTCCTTACCCAGCAAGACCACCGTCTCATAGTTCTCCTGCATGACATCCCTGTAGAGGGCTCTCTGAGTGGGGTCCAGCAGAACCCTCTCTTCCCTGGTGAAATACACAGCCACCTCCTCGAAGGTCACCGGCCCCTGAAAGAGCAAGAGTCCAACACTCAGTACCTGCTGCCCCACTCACAACCCCACTATTCACGGAATAGCAGCACCAGGTAAATGGGAGCTCCAGGAGGCACATGTTAACAGAGTCCCACCCCACCTTGCTTAGAGCAGCCAGGAGGCATCAGAGGGTGGAAAGAGAGAACCTTTGTGTCTCCCAGCTGACAGACAGAGGCAGAGTCATCACATTTATCACATAGCTACTAGCCAGGGCTTGATATAGGAGATGGGGCTGTCTCTGGACCCTGCTGGTGGCTCCCTGATAGGAATCTCCAAATAAAATATATGGAAGAAAGGGAAGTCAACAGTAAAGAATATAAGTTAGAAAGTCAGAATTGTAGAAAATTGGTAAGGGAAGCTATCAGAAATCAATGACCACTTAATGAAAATAAGAAGGAAGTTTAAAAAAAGTATATTAAGTACAAAATTAATCCCTAACAATGGTAGTGGTAAATTACTAGATGGAAATGGCAGTATTATCAAAAATAATACAGAAGAGGTAAAAGTGTTCAATAAATATTTCACTCCTGGAGTTGGAGAAAAACAGATGATTTAATCATATAAGACGTTGACAACGACAGTCTTTCCATCCCAACAATAACTCACGAGGATGTTAAGAGCAGCTATTACAGTTAGACATATTTAAATAAGCAGGTCCAGATAACTTGTATTAAGAGTTTTGAAAGACCTGGTGGAGGACTGTTAATGTTGATTTTAATTAGGACTTGGACCAATGGGGAAATTCCAGAAGAATGGAATAAAGCTAATGCTGTGCCAATATTTAAAAAGTGTAAAAGAGATGACCCAGCTAATTACAAGAGTGTTAGTCCGATACTGGGCAAGATAATAGAGCAGTGAATATGGATTTAATTAATAAAGAGGTAAAGGAGGGTAATATAATTAGTACCAATTAACAAAGGTTCAGAGACAACAGATCCAATCAAATTCCAAGGGAGGCTGTGGAATTTCCATCTGTGTTGAGGCAGGACCAAGTATCCCTAGACATTCGCAGACTGGCGTATCTCTAACCTGGTCATAAAAACCTCCAATGAAGGAAATTCCACAGCCTCCCTTGGAAGCCAATACAAGGCAAACACAGACCAAAACAACGCTGTACACACACACGCTGGGCTTGCGGTTAAGGGGGGAGGCAAGAATTGAAACAATCTGGGTTCAATTCCCAGTTTGGCCGCAAATTCTCCACGCAAACTTGTTAGACACCGGTGGCTGGCCCGTACCACTGACTTGGGCCCACACGGCTCAGGCTGTGGGGTTGTTTAATTGTCATGTAGAAGTTCCGGCTTGGGCTGCAGCCCAAGGTCTGGCACACTCCCACCTCCCAGGGTCCTAAGGTGAAAAGAGACAAATTCATATTACAATTAAGGCACAAATATTCAACAGCGAGGATGATTCACCACAGGAACAAGCTACCAAGGAAAGTGGTGGATTCTCCGTCTCGTGACGTCATTTCATGAAGACTAGATGCCTTTCTGGAATGTGTTTACCCCAAAAGTAGCTAGTGTGTCATACAGGAGGCCTGTGATATGCAGGGGTCAGATTAGATGCTCTAATGGTCTCTTCTGGCAATAAAGTCGACTAATTTCTTTAGAACTGAATGTAGCATTGGGAGCAGCAGCGTCTGATGTTTTTCTGTCTAGCCGGCTTGCTTCCTAGAACGAATGCTCCTTGAGTGGGGTGATCCACAGGGAGTAGCTCAAACCTCCAAAGTGCCTGGCCAGGGGCAGGACATTAGCCCAGCAAGGGAGGGGTGTGGCAGTGACATCACAAAGGCCTTTGGCAGGACCTCAGACTATTGGTCAAAGGTGGTGGGGAGGTGGTGACCTCACAGAGAGATGCTGACATCAGCCAGGCAGGACAGGGGCGAGGGGCCAGGGAAACCTCAGAGACCCTGTGGCTTTGCTTCAGCAAGTCTCCTTCTCCAGGTCTCTCTTTGAGGACTGGGGGAATATTGGGGTTCACGTACCTGAGCGCCAGGAGGAACCTCTTTCGAGTTTTCTCCTTCCCTTTTAGTGATTTTACTTGAAAACAGCCGACCCTGTTTAGAAGGTAAGAGCCTCCTCGAGGTTTGAAACTGTTCAGTCTGATCCATCTGGTGACAGTTGAATTCATGGGAAACATGATCTTAAGGAGGCAGAATTTTATTCCAAACCTGGCATCTTGTCCCTTAGAATCACTGAGGACATTAGGGTTTGTCCTTTTGTTTCACCTTTCCTCCATCCATCCCTCCTTTCTCTTCCTCTCTTGCTTCTTTTCTCCTTTCTCCTGTTCCTCCTAACACCAGGAGAGGGTGTGTGTGTGTGTGTGTGTGTGTGTGGGGAGTGCTCGGCAGCTCTCACTGTGGGAGGTCCACCCCAAACTGTGGAGCTGCAGTAGTGCTGGGGCAGTGATCCCCGCCAGTGACCTGGGCCATCCTTTGAGCTCTCTGGTGAGACCCTCAGCCTCCTCCTCAGTCTCTATCCTGATTGTCTGAGCAGGGCGTTAATGACAGGGAGCAGACTCAAGGCCTTTTTGTTCTCTTTTAAGACCAAGTAAATAAGTCATAACCACTTATATGTTTGATGGATTTTGCTGCTTCTCTGCATTAATTGTCTCTGAGCAGTTCATGATTCTCTCTAACATTGCAGTTCTCCTAAAACACTGGCTGAATAATTACTGTGCATACTTGTTGGTCTGGAGCTCATCTGAGAGCACTTTGTTGAGGTCATTCAATGTATGAAATTCAAGATCTGATGGTTAATATGAAAATCAGGGCTCTGGGGTCCTATTCCCAATTCAGCCATTGACTGGCTGTGTGACCTAAGACAAGTCAATTTTCCTTTCTCAGCCTGAGCGTCTCCCTCTTTCAAGTAGGGATAATTATGATCCGCTCCTACCTACCTCAACCCACTCACTCTTCCCCAGCACACACACACACTGTCTCTCCCACACACAAACAGTCTCCACACTGCAGCTGAAAAGCAGCTGGCAATCTAGTAGGATGACCCTGGAACAATGGGATAGAGAAACCTGCATCACTGAAAGTGCAGCCACAAAGACACCACACACCAGCTTCCCCTAGCTGGCAAGAATCAAACCTCCAGAGAAAGATCCCTATGGTATTGTAGGCCAGCTTCCTAAAGCCTCAGCCTCAACCACTTAACACTGGGGCCTGTCTACACTCTGGTTCTGTTCTCACTGAAGGATCATTTCCAATTGTTCGCTCAGACCAGCTTGCCCAGCACCCTCACTGCTGTGCAGCTCTGGATGTGTGGCCATGGCTGAACAGCAAGAATTCCTGCCCATTTTCCTTCTGGCTGGAGCATGGTTAGAGTGTGTTTGTGGTTAATGATGTTGCTGTAGATTTTTGGCTTCCTGCTTTGGCAATTCAGACAGTCCCTTTTCCCAACATATCTCCAGCACATCAGTCCCTGGCTGGGTCTCCTGGGCAGTGGAAAACATCCCTTGTTTGGTGCTGCCAAGGGGATCGTGCATAGCTGAGATGTCTCTCGGCTTGGATCAAAGGGGAATGTTGGATGGAATTTATCACACAACCCTCCCTGCTCCCCAGAGCCCCATGGGGAGAATGTAGAGTCCGGCCTCTCCTGCACTCCCAGGAGAGTTGCTAGGACTCCTTCCTGCCAGCTACTCACCCCTGGCTTCATCCTTAGCTCCTAGGATCTTTCTGCTCCAAAGGCTCCATTGTCCGGGGGTGGGGAGGGTGTCACTGCACAGTCTGAAACACAAGGGAGGTTTCTGGAATTGAAGGAAGGAGCAGAAAATGGAGAGGAAAGAAACAGAGAGAAAACGCCTCATTTCTCTCCTCTCCCCCCCCCATCAAGAAATGTTACCAAGGACCAGCGTTAGAGGAAATGGTGCCCTGGGCAAGACTTGTACTTTGGCAAAGTTCATAGAATCATAGAATCATAGAATTCAAGATCAGAAGGGACCATTATGATCATCTAGTCTGACCTCCTGCAAGATGCAGGCCACAGAAGCCGATCCACCCACTCCTTAAGCACGCGACCCTGCCCCATGCTTCGGAGGAAGGTGAAACCTCCAGGGCCACTGCCAATCTACCCTGGAGGAAAATTCCTTCCCAACCCCAAATATGGCGGTCAGCTCAACCCCGAGCATGCGGCCAAGACTCTCCAGCCATACCCTCTGGAAAAAGGCTAACAATATCCTATCATTGACCCATTGTACTAATTACCAGCGTGTCACTTAATTGACCTATTGACTAAGCCCGTTATCCTATCATACCATCTCCTCCATAAACTTATCTAGCTTAATCTTAAAGTCATGGAGGTCCTTCGCCCCCACTGTTTCCTTCGGCAGGCTGTTCCAGAATTGCACTCCTCTCATGGTTAGAAACCTTCATCTAATTTCAAGCCTAAATTTCCTGACTGACAATTTATATCCGTTTGTCCTCGTGTCCACATTAGCACTGAGTTGAATTAATTCCTCTCCTTCCTGGTATTTATCCTCTGATATATTTAAAGAGTGCAATCATATCTCCTCTTATCCTTCTTTTGGTTAAGGAAAATCAACCGAGCTCCTCAAGTCTCCTTTTGTACGACAGGCTTTCCATTCCTCGGATCATTCTAGTGGCCCTTCTTTGTACCCGTTCCAGTTTGAATTCATCCTTCTTAAACATGGGAGACCAAAACTGCACACAATACTCCAAATGAGGTCTCACCAACGCCTTATATAATGGGACTAGCACCTCCTTATCTCTACTAGAAATACCTCGCCTAATGCATCCCAAGACCGCATTAGCTTTTTAACGGCCACATCACATTGCCTACTCATAGTCATTCTACGATCAACCAGGACTCCTAGGTCCTTCTCCTCCTCCGTTACTTCCAACTGGTGCGTCCCCAGCTTATAACTAAAGTTCTTGTTAGTCATCCCTAAATGCATAACCTTACACTTCTCACTATTGAATTTCATCCTGTTACTAATACTCCAGTTTACAAGGTCATCCAAATCTCCCTGGAGGATATCCCGATCCTTTCCGAATTGGCAATACCTCCCAACTTTGTGTCATCCGCAAACTTTATCAGCCCACTCCTACTTTGGTTCCGAGGTCAGCAATAAATAGATTGAATAAAATCGGACCCAAAACCGAACCTTGAGGAACTCCACTGGTAACCCCCCTCCAACCCGACAGTTCACCCTTCAATACGACCCTCTGCAGTCTCCCTTTAACCAGCTCCTTATCCACCTCTGGATTCTCATTTCGATACCCATCTTTTCCAATTTAACCAGTAATTCCCCATGCGGTACCGTATCAAACGCCTTACTGAAATCAAGATATATTAGATAGAACCGCATTTCCCTTGTCTAAAAAATATGTTACTTTCTCAAAGAAGGAGATCAGGTTGGTTTGGCACGATCTACCTTTTGTAAAACCATGCTGTAATTTGTTCTTGGTTCAGGCTTGTAGCAGTGATGGAATAAACTACAGGTTCAAATCAAGTCTCTGGAGTACATCCACAACTGGGATGGGCCATTCAGTCCTTTGTACAGAGCTTCAGTTTGTAGCCAAGTCCCTCCAGAGGTAGGAAGCAGGACTGAAGACAAGATGGAGATGAGGCGTCAGTCTTTTATAGTCTCTTGCCATGTGGTCTTTGCTTTCTTTGTCCCAAGGACATTCTATCCAGCACGTGACATCGAAAAACCTTAGATTTCTGTCCATAGGCAGGTCCCTGCCCACCTTGCTGAGCCACAAGGCATATCTGCCTTCTCTCAATGGGTCAATTGTATAGCTGATGGTCCTTAATGGGCCATCAAGCAGGCTAGGCAGAGCTGACACCAATTTGTCTGGCTGGTGTGTTCCCCAGAAGCATAGCACAAGTTTGAAATACAGGCAGCATAGAGCCAATATTCATAATGTCAACTACAAAAATGATACATATCTAGAGATAGCATAATTATAATCAGCCAATCATAACCTCTCCATAGACCCTTTATGTGACCACTTTTATACAATATTGGCTGCAAATATAGAACAGTGGTGGCAACGGTGATCTATACAGTTACAGATTATGTCAAGAACGTCGCAGGAGGTGACATGGTATCAGTCAGACTGATACTGGAATACTGCCTCCAGTTTTGGTGTCCTCATTTGAAAAAGATGGTGTGAAATTGGAGTTGAGGCAGCAAAGAGCCACCAAATGTTCTGAGGGCTGGAGAAAAATGCCTTCTAGTGAGGTATTGAAAGAGCTCAACCTGTTTAGCTTCTCAAAAGAAGATTGAAAGGTGACTTCATTGAAACGTTGAAGTGCCTTACTGGAGAGAAAAGATTGGCTATTAAAGGGCTCTTTAATGTAGCAGAGAAAGACATAAAAAAACCGAATGGCTGGAAGGTGAAAAGAGACAAATTCATATTACAATTAATGCACAAATATTCAACAGCGAGGATGATTCTCCACAGGAACAAGCTACCAAGGAAAGTGGTGGATTCTCCGTCTCGTGACGTCATTTCATGAAGACTAGAGGCCTTTCTGGAATGTATTTACCCCAAAAGTAGCTAGTGTGTCATACAGGAGGCCTGTGATATGCAGGTGTCAGATTAGATGCTCTAATGGTCTCTTCTGGCAATAAAGTCGACTAATTTCTTTAGAACTGAGTGTAGCATTGGGAGCAGCAGCATCTGATGTTTTCCTGTCTAGCCGGCTTGCTTCCTAGAACGAATGCTCCTTGAGTGGGGTGATCCACAGGGAGTAGCTCAAACCTCCAAAGTGCCTGGCCAGGGGCAGGACATTAGCCCAGCAAGGGAGGGGTGTGGCAGTGACATCACAAAGGCCTTTTGCAGGACCTCAGACTATTGGCCAAAGGTGGTGGGGAGGTGGTGACCTCACAGAGAGATGCTGACATCAGCCAGGCAGGACAGGGGCGAGGGGCCAGGGAAACCTCAGAGACCCTGTGGCTTTGCTTCAGCAAGTCTCCCTCCAGGTCTCTCTTGAGGACTGGGGGACTATTGGGGTTCACGTACCTGAGCGCCAGGAGGAACCTCTTTCGAGTTTTCTCCTTCCCTTTTAGTGATTTTACTTGAAAACAGCCGACCCTATTTAGAAGGTAAGAGCCTCCTCGAGGTTTGAAACTGTTCAGTCTGATCCATCTGGTGACAGTTGAATTCATGGAAAAATTGATCTTAAGGAGGCAGAATTTTATTCCAAAGCTGGGATCTTGTCCCTTAGAATCTCTGGGGACATTAGGGTTTGTCCTTTTTGTTTCACCTTTCCTCCATCCATCCCTCCTTTCTCTTCCTCTCTTGCTTCTTTTCTCCTTTCTCCTGTTCCCCTCCTAACACCAGGAGAGGGTGTGTGTGTGTGTGTGTGTGTGTGTGTGTGTGTGTGTGTGTGTGTGTGTGTGTGTTGCGGGGGAGTGCTCGGCAGCTCTCACTGTGGGAGGTCCACCCCAAACTGTGGAGCTGCAGTAGTGCTGGGGCAGTGATCCCCGCCAGTGACCTGGGCCATCCTTTGAGCTCTCTGGTGAGACCCCTCAGCCTCCCCTCCTCAGTCTCTATCCTGATTGTCTGAGCAGGGGGTTAATGACAGGGAGGAGACTCAAGGCCTTTTTGTTCTCTTTTTTAAGACCAAGTAAATAAGTCATAACCACTTATATGTTTGATGGATTTTGCTGCTTCTCTGCATTAATGAGGCAAGTATGAAGCCTCATTCAAAGACCAGGGGTCACTATATTACTGCACAGTCAATCAATGCAGTCAATCAATGCGGTTGTAGATAAATCTCTGCATTATGCATTTTTGTATAACTTGTATATGACTTTGTATTGAATCTTGGTAATATGTTATAGCGGGCCCCTAAGGTAGTGTAATTAAGGTAAAAGAAAAGTGTCTTTTTGCTAGAAGTAGAATAAGATCTCCCCCCCCCACTTGGTAATCAACTGCCCTGTTGCATGAATGAGGTGTGACTGAGCAAGGCGTGGAGGGCAGTACCTCCAGACAGCTGCAATCCTTGGAGAGGGGCTGGCAGCCCAACCAAGGACAATCAAGCTTGGCAAGTGGGCTGACTAGAGAAGAGCAGACATACTGATGGCCTCGGGGATAAGAAGCAAACACCTTCCTGTGGGAACAACCCCCAGCCCAGAGAAAAGCAGCTAGAAGGACCAGCAGACACAGTCACAGATTTTGAATCTGGGAGATTTGCCCCTCTCCATCCACCGACTCGCTGCTTGCCTCCTCACCCCCGCACCCCAAGTATAAAGCCTCATTCAAAGACCCAAGGAGTCACTATATTACTGCACAGAGCCCTCCCCCCCCGACGAACTCTGCCCCTCACCTGCCTCAGGCTCTGCAAGGGAGTTTGGGTCAGGCGAGGAGGTCTGGGGTGCAGGCCCTGGGTTGGGGCAGGGGTTTGGGGTGTGGGATGGTTGAGAGGTTGGGCTCTGGAATGGAGTTTGGGTGCTGGGTGCAGGCTCCAGGCTGGGGCACAGGGTGGGGGTGCAGGATGGGTGGAGGCAGGGGCGACTCTAGGCACCAGCAAAGCAAGCAGGTGCTTGGAGCAGCCCATTTGCAGGGGCGGCAGCCAGCAGGGATCCAGCCTGGGAGCTGAGAACCAACAGGGGGCACTGGGAGCTGTAGTTCCTTGGTTAGCTCCCTGCCTATAGAGCCAGCTCTGGAGCAGGAAAAAAACTACATTTCTCAGCATTCCCTTGGCCGCTATCAACAGGAAAGGGAGGGGGAGGGAGTACGGTAGCTGAAACCTCAAGCCGCAGCTTGCTGTGAATGGAGAGCTCACTGCTAGAGCGGGGTGGCACTGTGAACACTGGACCTGGGCAGCTTTAGATACAGTACCAGGCACATAGAGGATTTCCACTTCTGAGCCATCGAAGCAGAAATTGACTTTTCCTTTCCAGATTTAGCTAATATTCAGAAAGGGAATCTAGCACCTGCCTTCCAGATTTGAACACCCTCAAAATTCAGGAGTGCTGAAGCTCAATTTGGGCAGCTGTTACTTCATTTCTCCCAAATCAAATATACTGATTCACTGTAGTTTGCTGTAGAAAAAGTAGGATAAACTTGAGCAAGAAATGCTTCCCAGTGGTTTTTAGGACTGGAATTGCTATTTTCAACAGCCATTGCCTTTGTTTGTTTGTTTTATAGTTTTATTTGTTTAAAAGGAAGACAGTGATATTGCATTGGCAAATTGCCCATAGAAACAAAGAATGGAACATAAGAATAATAAAGGCACCTCAACGTTTCCTCATTTCTGTAGGACAGTCTTATAATCTGCATCCAGATATCCTTTAATCACACAAGCTGGAAATTGTTCCATGTTACTGCAGTTCTGTAACCATATGGGAACCAATCCTGTCTGTGTTCTGTGCACATCCAAAATTCCTGCTGAATGACCCACTCTGGGAGCAAGTTACCAGTGACCCAGGGCTGGGGTGGAAGGAGGGTGCAAGTGGGAGGGGGGAGCCCAGAGGTGGGGCAGCAGGGGGTGTGGGTGGAGGGGCAGAGCCCAGGGCTGGGGCAGCAGGGAGATTCAGGGAGGAGCCCAGGGCTGGGGTGGGGGCAGCCAATTTTTTTTTTGCTTGGGACAGCAAAAAACCTAGAGTTGGCCCTATCTCCACCCACCGTGAGGTAGGTAGGAGTGGATCATAATTATCCCTACTTGAAAGAGGGAGAAGATAAGGCTGAGAAAGGATAATTGACTTGTCTTAGGTCGCATAATCAGTGGCAGAGTTGGGAATAAGACCCAAGAGCCCTGATTTTCAAACTAAGCATCGGATCTTAAATTTCCTACATTGAATGATCTGAGTAAAGTGCTCTCAGATGAGCTCCAGACCAGCAACAGTGCACAGTAAGTATTCAGCCAGTATTTTAGGAGAACTGGAATGTTAGAGAGAATCATGAACTGCTCAGAGACAATTAGTGCAGAGAAGCAGCAAAATTCATCAAACATACAACTGCTTATGACTTATTTACTTGGTCTTAAAAAAGAACAACAAGACCTGAGTCTCTTCTCTGGCAATAACCCCCTGCTCAGCCAATCAGGGTAGAAACTGAGGATGGGAGGCTGAGAGTTCCCACCAGAGAGCCCAAAGGATGGCCCAGGTCACTGGTGGGGATCAGTGCCCCGCAACACACACACACACACACACATACACACACACACACCCTCTCCTGGTTTTGGGAGGAATAGAAGAAAGGATAAAAGAAGCAAGAGACGAAGAGAAAGGAGGGAGGGAGGGATGGATGAAAAGGTGAAACAAAGGACAAACCCCAATGTCCCCAGTGAATCTAAGGGACAAAATCCCAGGTACACAATAAAATTCTGCCTCCTTAAGCTTGTTTTTTCCATGCCTAGAATTCAACTCTCACCAGATGACTGAGACTGAACAGGTTTCAAACCTCGAGGGGGCTTCTGGCTGTGATTTGTCAGTCCTCAAAGGCCAGCCAGGTGACTGTAAATAACTTACAATCATTAGGAAAAATTAGTATCAAGATTCCAACTCTAGCAGTCAGACAACATTGGTTCAATTTACAGGAGATTACTTTTTATATTCCTTGGTTCCCCCCAAATTAGGAAGGGCCTGTGACCACAGGTCCTGCAGGGTACAAAGGGCAGGTCTACATCCCTTTACTCTTTGTGCATAGTCCTGCCTGCTACCTTTTCAGTTTCAGTTCTGCTACCACAGTACTGATCAGCACATTCTTCAGTAGCATAGGGAAGGGCAGGCACCATCACACAAGGACTATTACACAGAGACCTGCCAAATGCACACAGCAAACAAATGAAAACAAGAGATGAAAATGTTATTTTTCATTAATCCCTTTCAGTGACAGCAACCTCCGTGGCTAATTGTAACAATAGTAGATGCAGCATTTTCTGATTGAAATGATTTTCAAGTTGTGGGTGCCCCTTTATGAACAGTAATTGCCTACATCTGTGACACAAGTACTTTTCAATTCCATTAAACCTGGGGTTTTGCTCAATTACACACGATATCTTGGAATTTTTCTGGCATATTCATCATCACATACATCACCTACAAGACTCCTGCCATAACAAGGGGTTCTTTATAGGGTTTGAAATTATTAAAGTGACCCAGCACTTTTCAATTGTAACAGCTCAGGACAAAGTAGATCTCCTGATCCCACTTATGTAGCTATTTAAATGTAACCTAGTTTTAAGGTGGCCTAACTTACTGATATTTTTGACACGTTTTCAAAAAGTGGCCTCTATTTAAATCCATGCAAATATCTGTATGCACACTTTCTGAGCACTGCAAGTCTGAATCTATCACCTGTGCATGCATCTGCTGTTACCTGAAACATGCACATGCTGCTATTTGCATGAAAACTTCTACACGCCTGAATAGAGGAGGATCCTTTGAAAATGTGGCCTTTAATTATATTTCATACTCCACAAGAGTAGCCTAAAAACAACAACGGGATATAATAAGGCCCTGGCATCAAATGAATAAGGAACAATATAAAAAAATCAGCAGCACTTTATAAAGAGGACAGGAACAAAATATACAGTAACCATAAAACCAACAGATAAAACAAAATCCAGATTTCCCCAGGTGCAATCTAACAGGACAGTTTTGCCTTCATAACTCTAGCAATACTCATCTATTTCAGCATGTAATGATCCTGTTTAAAGTATTCAGGAAACAATAAACTCTGGCCCCGGTGCTTGTACATGTTCACTTTGTTGAGTGTGGCTCACATATCTGGACCTCCCAGCTGTTAATAGCTTCACCAACCACCCCTCTGTCTTTGCTTCTGTGTATGTCACTTCATTCTGGCTCTGCAAGGTGTCTGAAGTCCCAAATGCCACTTGTCCTTCTGTAAACCTGTCCCAGCGGTATCCCTCCCCCAACTGCCTCCTTTGTGGTTCAATTCTACACCATTGAAATCAATGGAATTTTTTCCATTGACTTCAATTAGAGCAAGATCGGGCCCTTCAGCAATTTCCACCCAGTACTTTCTATTATGATTTGTACCAATCAGGGTTTGGGGCCTCATTGTTCTAGGCACTGTCTAACAAAAGAATGGTCCCGTGCCCCAAATATTCTGCGGCATCATCCAAAAGATGCCAGAAATGCAGTCCAGCGAATTACCTTGATAACCTCTGGTGTAATCTTTCTTAATATCTGTGGTTTCTAATTCTATCAATTACTAGACAATTAAATTAAGGGGGTTAAGTTACACAGTGGTTTCTGAGAGAACTGTTTTGAAAATCCAGTTAAAAATGTATTTTAAAGGTAAATAAATGCCTAATCTTTGCCTGAAACACAAGCAATATGAATTTTCTTTAAAATGTGTGCTACCATCTCCAAGCCTCATCCTCTCTCCAGTGAAATCCTCTTCAAATGCCTGCACTTTTTCATTTCCACCCATGCCCTTTCCCTTTTGCCTTTACAGAGCTATTAAATTTGTTAGTCTCTAAGGTGCCACAAGTACTCCTCATTCTTTATGCTTAATGATGTACTTCTAATAAAGAATTTAATTCTAATTTTTGCCTAGAGTGACTCTGACTTTCAAATTATATTTAAATATAGGAACTTATGGACTGGTTTAGGAATAAAAATAAATTAACATGTACAGAAATATGAAATAGAAAAACAAATAGGACAATTTCACTGCTCTACATGGGAAAACCCACACAGAGCTTATTTCATCTTGTGAATTTTTCTGCAGACTAAGCTAAGGGGGGGAAAAGAAAGAGTTTCTCTAATTGTTTTAAATCATGGATGAAAAGAACCTAACATGATCACCCTTGATTAACATGCTTATTATATAATATATAAACAGGGAAACCAGGGAGACAACCCTGGGCCACGAAAATAAATAAGGAAGCTTTCACAAGAATCAAAACAAAGCATCATTCAGAATCTGTAAACAACTGAGCCCGCTGATCCTAAAACTCATATTATAGGTAGACATGTACCTCTTTCTCTCTATTTGAAATATTTAGATAACATCCTTAATGTTTTATTATTCTTCATGTCTCCACATTAATCCTTTTTATATTGATAGTTCCCAATGTATCCTCTGCCAAGAAATGGACTTTGTGCAGAGAAAATTCCATTGTCTAGTGCCAAAGATATTGATAATTAACATTTATGTCATGAAACTTGTAATACCAGTTTGCTAAAATAAAGCTAAGCTTTTCATTATTATTTTAGAGTTTAATTTAGTCATCCAAGGTTACTCAGCTTCATGTTTATAAATTATACAGGGCAGGGACTTAACTCCTCTTGATCGACCTGTTTTGGAATTATGACTGTACAAGTAAGGAGGTTCATAACCTTGTTTGAATATCTGATCCGGCCTTGAAAGAAGGTGATTTATGGGATCGACAAACCCTCATCATTTCAAGAATCGGCATCTGAGAACAAGATTTTCCTCTATAACACAAAGAGCGGAGCAAATCAGTTAAGTCTCTACTAGAAGCTACAACTTTGTTTATGTAAGAGTCATACAAGGTTACAAGGTCTGAGAATAGTCTGCCAGTAAGAGTATGGATTTTAGAACAAATAAATAGCTACATACTGCATAAAAATTGGAAGTTTTGAAACTACTTGTCTGATAATTCAGCACTAGCCATGCTACAGCATGTTCTAATTTACCATTTGGTATATGCTTTTGAAAATACTGAAAGTACATGCCAGTGGTCAACTAAATCATAGAAAATTCAAGCCCTATTTTACATGATGGGTGAGACATTGAAAACTGCATGACTTAGAAATGCCAGTCCCATTAAAAGTTAATGAGACTTATGTTCCTAAATCACTTACTCTCTTTGAAAATCTCACCCATTTTCGTTTCCAGGGCTACTGCTGCCAATCACCAATATTTTTAAGATAGTACATTTTTGTAATTATCTGGCATAATAAAAGCACCAAAATTGTTTCCTGGAGAAAACAAATCCAGAAACCCTAAAATACTGCAGCACTTCTGTTTCACTTTCTGTACCAATGATGAGAGGATTCTGTGAAGACAGACTTTTTTTTTACAGGATCTGAAAAATTTCTATAGTAATCAAACATATATGCCCATATTAAGCACCATAGACTGCCAAATTCCAGAGAAACAGAAAACACTCCATACTTGTGCATGGAATCACTTTTATGTGTTATTTCAAATGCCCTTCCTGAAGTTCTTATGGTGATCTGCGGAGGGAGGGGGGAAGAATTCTGAAGATAAAAGTAAATTCCAATGCCATTTCTATGATTGTGGAACCATGGGAAGCCAGGGGCACTGAATTTATCACAGTATTTACATTACTGTTACAAATCCAAATGTTTCACCTATTTTCTAGGAATACTTCACCTTGGTTAAAAAGAACCAAGCAAAATCACGGTGCAACGGTAATACAATTAGGGCATTACCGATGCACCCAAACTTGTAGATTGTGCAAGGAATATCAGGTTGCAACCTGTATAAGTGCAGGTAACTGTGCAAAAAGGGGCTAAAACAGTTTTTCTTTAATAATTGTATTCTCTGCCATGCATTGTCAGGGATTGAAGAAAGCACATGCCCAGCTTTCATTATCTGAAGATAACCTTCCAAATGTAAACCAGTGCAGACCTGTCTTCCTGAGTCTGCAAACTGGCAGTTCCAGAGCTTCTATTCCGCCTCACAATGCTGCCAAGCACTAGCAGCTTTGGTCAGTTTCACTGCTGTTATTCAGAACCCCAGGGGTGACGGTAAAACTGAGAAAAATGGTGCCTCTTTCAGGAAAAGTAAGTTCAAGCAGAATCAGGCACTGGAGCTATTCATAGAGAAGCTCAATCCCCGCTTCCCTCCTCCCATGGAGTAGGAGGAGGGAGGGGATTTCTCCCTTTGGGTCTTGAAAAAACAAGAGTGAAAACAGGGTGCTGGGCTATGGGGGAGATCTGTGTGTGTCAGGGCACTGCGGGTCTGTGTGGGGCATTGTGCAGTTATGGTGTGGGGCTGTAGGGAAGAGCACTGGGAGGGAGGAAGGAAGGGAGGGGAAATCTGTGTGTATTGGGAAACTAGAGAGTGGAGGTTTCTGTGTGGGGTGCTGGGCAGCTATGGTGGGGCTGTGGGCAGGGGTGTGCTGGGCGAGGTGTGTGTGCACAGCACTGTGCATTTGTGGTGGAAGAGTTGTAGGGGGGTGCTGGGCAGGGGAGCTCTGTGGCACAGCATGGGCGCACCCCAATAGGAAAGGGCACGCTGGTAGCACACGGCCAGGCGGACCAGTGTGCCTCTGGCTCCCAACGGGGCTGCGCACCTGTGTCTGTCTGTCTCCCCCCCAGCTCCACCAACGTGGCCTGATAGTTCACGCTTGCGATCTGGTCACCCTCCCCCTCCGTCCATCCTTCACTCCCTTCCCTGCGTCCCCCCCGCCCGGTCCGCGGTCCCGGCCCCGGGCTCCATCCGGCCCGGCCCCTTCCTCCCCTCCGCCCCATCCCTGCATCCCCCCAGCCCTGTCCTCTGTCCCGTCTCCATCCGTCCCTGCCCCCTTCGTCCCCTCCGTCCCGTCCCTGCATCCCCCCAGCCCTGTCCTCCATCCCGTCCCGTCTCCATCCGTCCCTGCCCCCTCCGTCCCGTCCCTGCATCCCCCCAGCCCTGTCCTCTGTCCCGTCCCGTCTCCATCCGTCCCTGCCCCCTTCATCCCCTCCGTCCCGTCCCTGCATCCCCCCAGCCCTGTCCTCTGTCCCGTCCCCTGTCTCCATCCGTCCCTGCCCCCTTCGTCCCCTCCGTCCCATCCCTGCATCCCCCCAGCCCTGTCCTCCGTCCCGTCCCCTGTCTCCCTCCGTCCCAGTCCCCTACGTCCCTCCGTCCTGCACCTGCATCCCCCAGCCCTGTCCTCCGTCCTGTCCGTCTCCATCCGTCCCTGCCCCTCCGTCCCGTCCCTGCATCCCCAGCCTTGTCCTCCGTCCCGTCCCGTCTCCATCCAGCCCTGCCCCCGTCCTCCTCCGTCCCTGCCCCTGCATCCCCAGCCCTGTCCTCTGTCCTGTCCCCGCTCCTTCGTCCCTCCGTCCTGCCCCTGCATCCCCAGCCCTGTCCTCCGTCCGTCCCTGTCTCCATCCGTCCCTGCCCCTCCGTCCCCTCCGCCCCATCCCTGCACCCCCCAGCCCTGTCCTCTGTCCCGTCTCCATCCGTCCCTGTCCCTTCGTCCCCTCCATCCCGTCCCTGCATCCCCCCAGCCCTGTCCTCTGTCCCGTCCCCTGTCTCCGTCCGTCCCCTCCAGTTCATTTGCAGCCCAGCTCAGCCCCGGTCACTCTCGCCAGGTGGGGCCGGGCAGCTCCCCTGCGCTGCGATCCAGCACCGGGCACCGCGGAGCACCGGGCAGGCTGTGCAGGGTGGGGAGGGATACTCGCATTGCTGACACCTGCCTGCCTCAGGGCTTTCTCCCTGCCCGCCGCGAGGATCGCGAGGGAGGGCAGCAGCGTGCCGCTGAGAGCCGTGTCCAATTGGCCGGGTGGCTGCCTGCAGACAGCACGGGGGAGAGAACCAGACAGCCCTGTAACGCCGCCGCTGCTCGGGACCCGGATCCACGCTGCTGTGCCACCGAGACCCATCAAGTGCCACGGGAGCGGGGGACACCCCCCCCACCCCATGGAAGTGTCAGGGGCTGCTCGGGCTGGGAGCCCGGCGGAGAGTCCAGCTGGGGAGAGGCTCAAAGGGGGGGGGGGTAAAAACGTTGCACCAAAAATATGAAAAAGTTGCCAGACAAAACCCTTTAATTACAGCTCGGACGGGCCCTCCGGAGCAGGGGCGGGGCCAGCCGCGTCCCGCCGCCGGGCAGCAGCAGCAGCAGCAGCAGCAGGAGGGGGCGGCGCGAGACGGCTCCCGGGATTCCTGCTCGCGCCGCTGCCGGGGGGAGCCGCTGCTGCTGCGAGCTGGTGCGCGGGGTGGAGGGGGTGTCCTCGCGGGCGGGGCTCGCGCCCAGAGCGCTGGCACTGTCCGTTGGGAACTGTCACGCCGCGCGACCGGGCCGCCCCACTTGTGACGTCACGCCCTCTGCCCCCGCCCAACCAGCGTGGTCACCCGGGCTCCGCCCACTGTCGCCGCGGCAACCACCAAAACAAACGTTCTCGGCACACGTGGGGCAGGGAGGGGGGAAAAATGGGCGGTGACGCAAACAAAGCAGCTGGCTGGCAGCGCGCGGCAATGACGTCACCGAGGAGGAGTCCGCGACGCAGGGGCGGCTCCCGCGCCCCGCTCGCGGGCAGCGACCCAGCGCCTCGCGCACCTGTGCTGGAGGAGGCGGCGGCGGATGCAGGGACGGATGCAGGGACGGGACGGAGGGGACGAAGGGGGCAGGGACGGATGGAGACGGGACGGGACAGAGGACAGGGCTGGGGGGATGCAGGGACGGGACGGAGGGGACGAAGGGGGCAGGGACGGATGGAGACAGGGGACGGGACAGAGGACAGGGCTGGGGGGACGCAGGGAAGGGAGTGAAGGATGGAGGGAGCGGGAGGGTGACCAGATCGCAAGCGTGAACTATCAGGCCACGTTGGTGGAGCTGGGGGGGAGACAGACAGACACAGGTGCGCAGCCCCGTTGGGAGCCAGAGGCACACTGGTCCGCCTGGCCGTGTGCTACCAGCGTGCCCTTTCCTATGTGCCCTAAGGCATTCCTATGTTATTCCATAACATTCCTATGTGCCATAACATTCTTATGTGCTGAATAAGAGCACATAACATTCCTGTGTTCCCCTCCCAACACCAGGAGGGGTGTGTGTGTGCCCTTTCCTATTCTTATGTGCTGATCAGTGCTGTGGTAGCAGAACTGAAACTGAAAAGGTAGCAGGCAGGATTATGCACAAAGTGAAAAGGGATGTAGACCTGCCCTTTGTACCCTGCAGGACCTGTGGTCACAGGCCCTTCCTAATTTGGGGGGAACCAAGGAATATAAAAAGTAATCTCTTGTAAATTGAACCAATGTTGTCTGACTGCTAGAGTTGGAATCTTGATACTAATTTTTCCTAATGATTGTAAGCTGTTTGCAGTCACCTGGCTGGCCTTTGAGGACTGACAAATCACAGCCAGAAGCTCTTTGATTTTTGGGAAGGCCCCAGATCATTTTGCAGCTGGAGTGGGCAGCACCACTCAGGCTACCGTTGATACACTAGGACCATCACAAGTTCTTCTGCTGAGCATCCAGCATGACGTTTGACCACAAAAAGGGGCAGACAAATAGAAGAGGCAATATAGTATGTAGTGGGCTCAGGGATGAGAACAAAGGACTAATCCTAGCGTTGACACTGGCTCCCACTGTGGCCCTGGTCAAATCACATAGGCCAAAATTTCCATACTTGAGTGCCTATAGTTATGTACCTAAATCATTGACTTTAATAGGGTATTAGAGCAGTGGAAGCTACTCCAGCCATTGATCTTTTCCCATTTTGCATACTGAGGAGGGACAGTGCTTCCTTGTGTCCCCTTTCAAGGATTCCCAGCATACAAGAGTTACTCATGTGGGTATTGAACATAAATTTTTCACAATTCAAAAATACATTTTGTTTTCAAACAATCCAAGGACTTAGTTGACACGGAGAATTTTTTTAGAAAAAGGGCAAAATAGCTTGACATTTCAAAAGAAATCACTGTTTAATTTTCTTTATAGTTCAAACATTATTTTAAAGGAGTTGAACTCAGATGTTCCTGAGGTTTAACAATGACTTGTATACATAGCTCCCAGAATGGAACCTGTGCAAACAAAAATAAACAATAATAGTGTCTTTTAAATTCACTGTATTTTTAAAGACACACAGAGGAGAATCAGCCAGGCTGATTCATTGTATTTTCCTGTGCTGATGAAGGAATTAGAGACAATAACAGAGCTTGACAAAACCAGCTAAAGCCACCAAACCAACTGGAGGGTTAAATCTATCAATCAGCAGTAAATATGAAATATAGGGGTGGGATCAGGCGATGCCCTGGGAGAAGCCCAGAGAACTCCTCTTCCCCAAATGTCAGAAGAGGGAAGGTGCTGGGATTTTTATCCGAATGCCCTCCTGAGTCCTCTTTAGAGATTCAGGTTCTTTAACATTATAGCTGTCCCAAGTTTGCATAGTGCAATGCTTGAATTTACATGAAGAGAAAGTAGAGAGTAAGTAGTAAAGTTCTTCCAATTTTAAACTAGATGTATATTAAATTAAATCTGTGCTAATTAATCAGATGCATAAAGAGTATTTAAGACAACAGCTCAGCCCCTCTCACCCACCCTCTCCATCACCATTGTCAACTTTCTCTGGATGTGTTTTTATGGATAAACTGAACTGATCTGACTGGCTGAATCAAACAATAAGTTGTTCTAAACGAATCACGATGCTTCAGGTCAATAACTGTTTGGGAAACATCTGTTACTTTACTGCTTCAACATTCAGCTGAGAAAATTATTAGATATATATTCTGATAATTTGAACAGAAACAAAGTCATCGTAACAGAACATTGAGAGAGGATCAAAGCCTTAGGTTTTGAAAATAAATATCACACGTCAACATTTTTTCCATAAATGCTTCGGCAGCGGAGACCATTATCCTAAGATAACATTCTCCAGCAGAGAGATGATCTCTTAATTAGAGCAATATGTAAACTACTTTAGGATGCTTGATATAAATCCTGCAAACTGATTCATTGATACTTTTACTAAGATGAATTTTGATATCATGGGATGAAATCCTGGCCCCACTGCCACACCCCTCCCTTGCTGGGCTAATGTCCTGCCCCTGGCCAGGCACTCTGGAGGTTTGAGCTACTCCCTGTGGATCACCCCACTCAAGGAGCATTCGTTCTAGGAAGCAAGCCGGCTAGACAGGAAAACATCAGACGCTGCTGCTCCCAATGCTACACTCAGTTTTTCAGAAATTAGTCGACTTTATGGCCAGAAGAGACCATTAGAGCATCTAATCTGACCCCCTGCATATCACAGGCCTCCTGTATGCAGGCCCGCCCAGAGGGGGGGGCAAATGGGGCAATTTGCCCCAGGCCCAGCAGGGGCCCCCACGAGAGTTTTTCGGGGCCCCTGGAGCAGGGTCCTTCACTCGCTCCGGGGGCCCCGGAAAACTCTCATGGGACCCGGGCCCCCAGAGCTTCTTCGCTCCCGGTCTTTGCCTGCCAGGGGTCCTTCCTCTCTGGGACAGAAGGACACCCCCCCCACCACCACCGAATTACCGCCGAAGCGGAACCTGCCGCCGGAGTGCAGCCGGGTCTTCGGCGGGGGGGGTCCTTCTGTTCCGGGACCCGCCACTGAAGTGCCCCAAAGGCCCGTGGTGGGGGCTGCACTTCGGGGGCGGGTCCCGCTTCGGCGGTAATTCGGCGGTGGGGGGCCCCCGCTGTGGGTCTTTGGGGCACTTTGGCAGCGGGTCCCGGAACGGAAGGACTCTCCGCCGCTAACTTACCGCCAAAGCGGGGGCCCCCCGCCACCGAAGACCCTGGACCCCCGGAATCCTCTGGGCGGCCCTCGATTTAACAGGGGTTTGTTTCAACTTATTGCCCCGATTAAAATCTATGGCTAAAAGGCAGCCACTGTTGTTAGTACTTGTACCTGTGTTTGGTGCCACCTCCTTTCCCTTTGGCCTTGTAGTTGACCAAGGGCAAAGCTGAACATCTCCTCAGACACCAGGGAGTGTTTATGTCCATTCCTGCGAGCTACACCGGGGTTTGATGTTGCTGCTTTCAATCCTCTGGCTCTGCCGGGATAAGGAACAATTCAGGCTGTCACTGAACTGAAGGAGGAAGATCAGTTTTTGACAGGGAGAGGGACGCCTCCTCTTAAAGGTGTTTGGCTGGCTGGCAGTCCTGATCCCCAGATCTCGCCCGTGGGGCTCCAGCAGTTTGGGGACCGGATCTCTCCCTTGGCCCCACCTGCTGCCTCCAGGCGCTCCTCCCCAGGGGCCCCAGCAGTGCAGCACAGCTGAGCAGCATCTGCCTGCTCGCTCCAGTGGCTGTCGGCCCCTCCTCATGGCAGGGCAGGGTGGGGCTGGGCCTCCATGCGCTGCCCCACCCCGAGCCCCTGCAGCCAATGGGACACTGCGGGGTGATGCCCGGGGCAGCAGAACGTTGAGGCCCCCAGCCCACCCCACCTTGGAGACCCAGGTAAGCGCCACCCCTGACTCCTCCCAGAGCCTGCACCGCCCCCCCCTCCCCACATACCCCCTCCTCCCTGCAAACTCCCTCCCAGAGCCTGCAGCCCGGTCCACACACACCTGCCCCCAACTCCCTCCCACAGCCAGCACCCTCTCCCTCCACACACACCCTCCTGCCCACCCTAATCTCCCTCCCAGAGCCTGCACCCCCACCCTCCTCCTCCTGTTCCTCCTACCCCTGCCCCAGCCCAGAGCCTCCACCCAGCACCCAAACGCCCAGAGCCGCACAAGGAATTTTTGTGCCCGAGGCAAGGGCCAGCTCCAGGCTCTTTGGCTGCGGGTCCTTGATCCCTGTCGGAGGGAAGGACCTGCCACTGAATTGCCACCGCCGCTTCATTCATCCTTCGGTGGCAATTCAGCAGTGGGTCCCTGAGTCCTCTCGGAGAGAAGGACCCACTGACGAACTGCCGCCGAAGAAGTGGCAGTGAAGCGCCTCTGATCGTGGTAGAGCTGCGCCTCCACTTTCTGCATCCGAGGGAAGTGCCTCACTCGACTCTCACATGTTACGGTTCTGCAAACTCCATCCCAGAGCCTGCACCCCAGAACCCCACCCCCACCCAAACTCCCTTCCAGAGACCAGCCTCTCACCCCTTCTGCACCCAAACTCCCCAGAGGCTGCACCCTCCGGCAGCCCAATCCCCAGCACCAGCCGAGGGCCTGCACCCTAGACCTCCTCCCCTCCCCCATACTCACTCACTGTGCCTTAGGCAGGTGGGGGGTGGAGTTTTGGGGGGCTGGTTCTGGGCGGTATGAGTGACATTATTGGCCCACTGGGAGGATTGGAGGACTGGCCCTGGCCCTAAGGTAAATTGAGGTTGAGACCCTGCTTTAAGGGATTGGAGCAATGCTGGAGAGACTGACGGGCAGGGAGCTGGGGAGCTGTGTGTGCTCCAAGGAGAGTTGTTGTGCTCTGGTGACACAGAGCGGGGGTGGGGAGTTTGTAAGCTGTGGTGTTTGTATAGAGATAAAGTTTACTAACCCCCAGGTTAAAAACTGTTCCTGCTCTGGGCTATACAGGATGTTCTCTGTTGAGAGTATAGCTCAGTGGGTGAATGTTTCCCTGTAGGGTAATGGGTTCCTAGTTCCACTCCAAATGAGTCCCTTAAAGAAACTTTTTCAAATGAAAATCGATTTCCACACCCATCTCCAGTATGTTCAGGAGTTCGCTGAAGTTGAGGGGGGCTTGAAATGAATTTAAACACTATTTTCCTATGCAAATGAATAAAGACCTAGCAGAGCTGCCCAGCAGCTGAAATCAGTTCCAGTCCTCAGCGTCTCTAAGAGGGACACTCGGTAGCTGAGGCATGTGGGACACCTCTGGGATGATGACAGGAGAAAAAATGCTGGATTCAATGAAAGCTGAGACCATAGGAGGAGAAGGTGAATGGCAACACCACACATAGTCATAACACTCAGACACGGGGCTTCACTGTCACTACCCCTGTGTTTTCCATCATTTATATCCAGGGGTGAAAGTAACTTACAGGACTTACCGGTACTGCCGGAGTCCCGAGGGGGCGTGGCCTCATCCAGAAGGGGCGTGGCCTCATCTGGAAGGGGCGTGGCCTCTCAAGATTTAAAGGCCCTGGAGTACCAGCTGTGGCTGGGAGACCAAGGGCCTTTACATGAACCAGGGCCTCCCAGCTGCAGAGGTAGCCCTTTAAATTCTGGCCCCAGCCCAGCCACCAGAGCCGCGGCCGGGATTCAAAGGGCTCTGGGCTGACCGCAGCCGCAGCAGCCCAGAGCCCTTTAAATCTGGCCCCAGCCTGGCCGGAGCCGCGGGTGGGGTTTAAAGGGCTCTGGGCTGCCAGCTGTGGCGGGGAGCCTAGAGCCCTTTCAATCCCCACAGCAAAAGCCGGTGCGTATTGGCTCTTGCCGCTATGCCGTACCAGCTTGTACCAGCTTACTTTCACCTCTGTTTCTATCCTAAGGAACACACCCTCCCCCTCCCCCACGCACTGTCACACACAACCTTCTCCCCTTGAGCCCCATCCAACCCTCCCCCACACACGCCACGGGACACAGCCTCTCGGTGACTCACCCCGATGGGGGCTTGTCTCTGCATCTCCCCAACAGGGGAGCAGGGAGCCGAAAGGGCCACAGGAGACTAGTGGAGCTAGGCAGGGATAGAAAAGACTTCCCCTCCCTTTCCTTCCCCTCCCTGAGTCCCGTTAATCTCACCCATCAGATGCTCCAGCACCAGGTGGGCTCAAAGCACCAACCTTCCCCTGAGCAACGGAAGGGGGAACCAGCTCTTTCACATGGAAGGAGGCTCCCCATCTCTGCTGCTGCCATTCTGCAGCCTTTCATATGGATTTGTATTAGCTAATGCAACCTCCCCACTCCTCTAATCCAGCCATGAAACATGGAGACAAGCTCCTGAAAGCAGGGCCCAGTGGTGCAATGGGTTAGTGCCCAGTACTTACAGAGCAGTGCTGAGTGGAGTGATGCTGAGGTTGTGAGTTCAAACCTCACCTGCAGCCCTAGTTTCCTTTAAGCAAATGGCTTCTGCCAATCAGTTTGCTCTGCAGAAAATACAATTCCTGCTCAGAAGACACTGAGGTCCCCTTGCTTTACAGAGAGCAGGGCAGATTCCACAGATCTACCAGGCTCTGCCCTCCACCAGCTGCCTGTGTCAGGAGGGGTCAGGCAGAACCCAGAGCACTGCCCCTGGCTCCCCAAACCACCTGTGTGCTCACCCTCTGCGCTGTGAGACTCAAACCCTGCCTGGCTTGCTGTATGCTGGTGTGGTTTTCATCTGTCACGTTGATGTGCATGTGGGTCCTGTGTGATTTTGGTGGATGTCTTGCATAGTTCTGTGTGCATGGATGTGTGTATGATTTTTGCATTAATATTGTTTTTTGCTTTGTATTCTTTTGATATGTGGGTTTTGTGTTTCCTGTTGTGGGCTTTTGCTGTATTTTTGGTGTGGATTTGTTCTTTCTATATTTTGTGAGGTTTTCCTTTTTGTGTATATGGCTCTGTGTGCTGTGTGGGTTTGGTTTTTGTTATGTCTGTGTGGGCCTGTGCAGTGTGTGATTTTCTCATTCTCTGTGTGCGTGTTTGTCTCTCTGTTTGTATCTTCATGTGTAAATTCACTGGAACTTTTCAAAATCTGCACAGCTTTGCCAATTTTCACCAGGAATTTTTCTCCATTAACAAATTCTCACTTGTTCCCTACCCGTTGGTTGTTCCCTACCCGTTGGTGATCATTGCCCCAGGGGCCTGTCAGTCTCAGGGTCCTGATTTCCCATTGGCCCTTCCCCCTTCTATTGGGACTGGGAACTAGCCAACCAAACCCCACTAAGTTTTAGTAAAGGGCCAACAGTCCCTTACACAAGCCAGCCCTGTGAGAGTCTCCAATGTCCCGAGAGAACAGTACAAGCTGGTCCCATGGTGTAAAGGGCAGCACTCAGAACTCTGAATCCTGCAATCTGAGTTCAAATCTCAGTGGGACCTTGTGTTAGCTGGTGGTAAAGATCTGGTGCTCAAAGTGCTTTCCTGTCTCCAGCTATACAAAAGTGGGTCATTTCCCTCCTGCTGGTTAACTCCTTTTCCCCACCAGAGCCAGGTCTTTGGTGGGGGTTTAGAAGTGGCTCTAGTGGTTGGGATTCTCACTGCTTCACCTGATGCCCACAAGTCTGGTGCTTGTAGCCACACTTTTCCTCTTGCTCACATGGCACTTGAAGAAAGCAGTGCCAGGGCCAGGCTTGATAGGCAGGAGGGAGGCAGAGTCCCAGGCTGGAGCCCAGCACACCTCTCCTCCTCTGGGCACCTGGAGCAGAGGCGGCTGGTGCTGACAGCTCCGAGGGAAGGCTTATAAGCCACAGAGCGACTGAGGGCGGGGCTAGACGAGGGCAGGACCATGCCTATGTGTGGCCAGCAGACAGGCAACAAGACTCCCGGCCAGCCTGCTCCCTGCCATGCCAAACCCCCACTGAAGGCCACCCGCAGACCACCATGCGGGGTGGCTGCTGATGCTCTGTGTCCAACATCAGTAGACGGTAGGAAAGCAGGGCCAGCCCCCCTGGTGGGGCCTCTTACCGTTCCCATACTCCATGCTCACTTTTGCAGTGGGGCAGGAGATGTTATCCCAAGAGGCTTTTCTCCAGCTGGTGAGAAGCAGAGAAACATCCAGGCTCCCAAGGCGCTATGTAGCAACCCCCCTCAAGCACAGGGACAGAGGGAAACTGCTCCACACGCTAGCCCGGGCAGCCGTCCATTTCCTTTGGGAATTCAGGAATAGCAAAGGCTAGACTGGAAGCACCTGGGGCTCATGCCCCAGCCTTTGTGACATCCAACCCCCAACTCCTTCCCGGGGCTCTAGCTGAAGGCAGAGCATTGGCCTGAGCGGCCAAGAAGAGGTTCCAGATTTGAAAGGAGCAGGACTTTCAGCATGAAGGTAAAACTGCATCAACACAACCACAAAGGGACTTGACCCCTCAAGTTCTTGATTCAAAGTCAGGCACCTTATCCGTTAAGCCATGCGGGCGCCTACTTCATGCACTTCTTTGGAAAAGGTGGACACTGTGGGTACGTCTACACTACGGGACTATTCTGAATTTGCATAAACCGGTTTTGTAAAACAGATTTTATAAAATCGAGTGCGCGCGGCCACACTAAACACATTAAATCGGTGGTGTGCGTCCATGGTCCGAGGCTAGCGTCGATTTCTGGAGTGTTGCACTGTGGGTAGCTATCCCGTAGCTATCCCATAGTTCCCACAGCCTCCCCCGCCCCTTGGCATTTCCGGGTTGAGATCCCAGTGCCTGATGGGGCAAAAATCATTTTCGCGGGTGGTTCTGGGTACAGCCTCACCCCTCCCTCCCTCCCTGACAGCGGCAGACAACCGTTTCGCGCCTTTTTTGCTTGGTGAACCGTGCAGACGCCATAGCACAGCAAGCATGGACCCTGCTCAGCTCCATACCGCAATCGTGGATGTTTTAAACACCTCGCGCACTCTCGTGCAGTATATGCTGAACCAGGACCTTCGAACCGAGGCGAGTAAGAGGCTGATACGGCAGCGCGGCGATGACAGTGATGAGGACGTGGACACAGAATTATCTCATACCGGGGTCCCCGGCGCTTTGGAGATCCTGATGGTAATGGGTCAGATACTATCCATTTAACGCCGATTTTGGGCCGGAAACAAGCACTGACTGGTGGGACCGCATTGTGTTGCAGGTGTGGGACGATTCCCAGTGGCTGCGAAACTTTCGCATGCGTAAGGGCACTTTCATGGAACTTTGTGACTTGCTTGCCCCTGCCCTGAAACGCCATAATACCAAGATGAGAGCAGCCCTCACAGTAGAGAAGCGAGTGGCGATAGCCCTGTGGAAGCTTGCAACGCCAGACAGCTACCGGTCAGTCGGGAATCAATTTGGAGTTGGAAAATCTACTGTGGGGGCTGCTGTGATGCAAGTAGCCAAAGCAATCACTAAGCTGCTGCTACGAAAGGTTGTGACTCTGGGAAACGTGCAGGCCATAGTGGATGGCTTTGCTGCAATGGGATTCCCTAACTGTGGGGGGGCGATAGATGGAACCCATATCCCTATCTTGGCACCGCAGCACCAGGGCACCCAGTACGTAAACCGGAATGGGTACTTTTCAATGGTGCTGCAAGCACTGGTGGATCACAAGGGACGTTTCACAAACATCCACGTGGGATGGCCAGGGAGGGTTCATGACGCTCGCGTATTCAGAAGCACTACTCTGTTTAAACGGCTGCAGCAAGGGACTTACTTCCCAGACCAGAAAATAACAGTTGGGGATGTTGAAATGCCTGTCGTTATCCTGGGGGACCCAGCCTACCCCTTGATGCCATGGCTCATGAAGCCATACACAGGCAGCCTGGACAGTGGTCAGGATCTGTTCAATTACAGGCTGAGCAAGTGCAGAATGGTGGTGGAATGTGCATTTGGCCGTTTAAAGGCGCGCTGGGCGCACATTACTGACTCGCTCAGACCTCAGCCAAACCAATGTCCCCTATGTTATTGCTTCTTGCTGTATTCTCCACAATCTCTGTGAGAGTAAGTGGGAGACCTTTATGGCGGGGTGGGAGGCTGAGGCAAATCACCTGGCCGCTGATTACGCGCAGCCAGACACCAGGGAGATTAGAAGAGCACACCAGGAAGCGGTGCACATCAGAGAAGCTTTGAAAACGAGCTTCATCAATGGCCAGGGTACAGTGTGACTGCTGTGTGTGTTGATGAACACCCAACCCCCTTGATTGACTCAGTCCCTGTAAGCAACTCCCCCTCCCCCTTCGAGTACAGCTTACTTATGCAAATAAAGTCACTCTCATTTAAAAAGCATGAATTCTTTATTGATTCATTATAAAAAGAGGGAGAGAAGTAAGGGTGTGCTTTGGGAGGAGGAAAGGAGGGATGGAGAAGGCCATTAAAAAAAAATTCAGAGTAACGGCATCCTTCTGGTTGGGCTGTCCACGGGGGTGGAGTGGGCGGGTGCACGGAGCCTCCCCCCACGCGTTCTTACACGTCTGGGTGAGGAGGCTAAGGAACATGGTGAGGGGGGAGGGTGGTTATACAGGGGCTGCAGCGGCACTCTGTGATCCTGCTGCCATTCCTGAAGCTCCACAAGACGCCGGAGCATGTCAGTTTGATCATGCAGCAGCCCCAGAGTTGCATCCCGCCACCGCTGATCTTCCTGCCGCCACCGCTGATTTTCCTGGCGGTCTTCCTGCCGCCACCTCTCATCTCGGTTGTCCCTCCTGTCCTCACGTTCATCCCTCCTGTCCTCACGTTCACTGGCCTCTTTCCTGTAATTTGAAACCACGTCCTTCCACTCATTCAGATGAGCTCTTTCATTGCGTGTAACTTCCATAATATCCGAGAACATCTCATCTCGCGTCTTCTTTTTCCTCCGCCTTATCTGTGCTAGCCTTTGGGATGGAGGAGGGACGCTTGAAAAATTTGCAGCTGCATGAGGGAGATAAATATTTAGAAAGATACATTTTACAGAACAATGGTTATACTGTTTCACAGTGAACATCACTATTCACCTAGCACATGTGATTTCCCTACAAGGTCACATTTTTCATCTTAATAGTGACCGCTTGCAGCTCTGGGTTTACAGATCTCACAGACACATCAGGTCCAGGCATCAGAATTCAGCTTGCATGCGGCCATGGTAAGCCACTGTCTCAGTGATTTACCCCTCCCCCCCAACGCATGGCTAATACCACGCTAGCTCCCTGCTAATCAACAACCTTCCCCCTCCCCCCCACCCACCGGTGACCAAACAGAAAAGATCATTGGCATTTCACTCCTCCCCTCCCCCCGCTTCGCTACGTGCAGGAAAGTGTTTTTTTTAAGCTGCTGCATTCCACGAAACCAGTAGAAAAATGGCCACCCCCCTTACTTAAATTCCTGATTTTTAACCAGGTTATCCTGAACGATATCACTTTGCTGAGGATAACAGAACAAGATAAAGAGCGGATGCTTCTTGAATGCCAGCAGTCCCCGGGACCATACGCTGCGATGCTTTGCCACGCAATGATACCTGATTACTTGCTACATGCATGGCATGGTAAAGTGTCCTACCATGGTGGGCGGAACAAGGATGCCTTGCCCAGAAACCTTCTGCAAAGGCTTCTGGAGTACCTACAGGAGCGCTTCATCGAGATGTCCCTGGAGGATTTCCTCTCAATCCCCGGACATGTTAACAAACTTTTCTAAGTAACTATACTGTCTGCGAATGCATCCCAAGTCCTCTGGGCAAATCAATCATTAAAAAAGGCTTGCTTAAAAAACACTGTTTGCTATTTGCAAAGGTACACTCACCAGAGCTCCCTTCCAGGGCGTCATTCTCTGGAATAGTTGATTGTGAGGGCTGGGAGCAGGGTAATTCCGTCAGGGTGATAAAAAGCTCCTGGCTGCTGGGGTTCACGGAGTGCTGTGTGCTCTCTGCGAGGTCTTCCTCTTCTTCTTCCTCTTCATCTTCCCCATCTGCATAATCCTCAAACATGGCAGAGATTACAACCCCCACCTCGGAATCCACGGTCAGGGGTGGGGTACTTGGCGCAGCCCCTAAAATTGCATGCAGCTCATCATAGAAGCGGCATGTTTTTCGACCTGCCCGGACCTTCCGTTTGCTTCTTTGGTTTTCTGGTAGGCTTGTCTGAGCTCCTTAACTTTCACTCTGCACTGCACGGAGTCCCTGCTGTGGCCTTTAGCCGTCATAGCCTTAGAAATTCTTTCAAATACTTTTTCATTTCGTCTTTTGGAACGCAGTTCTGTTAGCACTGAATCCTCTCCCCATATAGCGATCAGATCCAGTACCTCCCGAGCGGTCCATGCTGGGGCTCTTTTTCGATTCTCAGGAGACTGCATTGTTAACTGTGCTGATGAGCTGTGCGTGGTCACCTGTGATGATGAGCTCTCCACGCTGTCGAAGCAGGAAATGAATTTCAAAAGTTCGCGGGGCTTTTCCTGTCTACCTGGCCAGTGCATCCGAGTTGAGAATGCTGTCCAGAGCGGTCAGTGGTGCACTGTGGGATAGCTCCCGGAGGCCAATACCGTCGATTGCGGCCACACTAACCCTATTCCGATATGTTAATACCGATATTAGTGCTACTCCTCTCGTCGGGCAGGAGTACAGAAACCGATTTAAAGAGCCATTAAAATCGATATAAGGTGCCTCCTAGTGTGGACGGTTGTGGCGTTAAATCAGTTTTACGCTCGTAAAACCGATTTAAACGCCTAGTGTAGACCAGGCCTGTGTTTCTTGGGTCACCTATTGAGGGGGGGCGAGACTCTCTGGCACAAGAAGTCGAGTTCCCAGTGAGATGTGAGACTTAATTATACGGGGCCAGGTGCAGGGCTTTGACAGGGAGGCTCAGGCATGGGGGATTGGGGTGCAGCGGACGGACCGGCTGTCTAGCTGTGGAGATTTAGTCGCACTGAGGCACAGGAGGGAGGAGGAGGAGGAATCCTGCTGACAGGCAGTGGCTGTGCAGAAAGAGGAGGAGTTCTGGGGACTTTCTTTTGCCTCTCTTTTGCCTGCCTGCTCACTCCTGTGGTGAACGGTGAAGATGCTCTTAACAAGCCCAGGTCGCTCAGTTGGTAGAGCATCAGGCTTTCAATCTGAGGGGCCAGGGTTCAAGCCCCTGTCTGCGTGCTCAGCTTTTAAGTTGCCTTGTGTTCCAGGAGCCAAATTCTGTTCACAGCCACATGCGGATTCCCAGAAGCTGTGGCCATTTCCTGGAAAGGCTCCTTTCCTTAGCGATCAGGAGAGAGGTCACATCCACAGGAGCAGGTGTAGAAAGCACAGTCTCTGGCTGCCAGGAAGCGGTGTGCCAACATAGTGTTCTCTACAATGGCGTTTAGATCGGGATAATTTACGTGGCTCAGCACCCCCAGTTCCAGCACCTCTGCCCAGGCAGCTCCCCCAGCCTGACACACACACACAGCCCCTGCATCCTCCTCAGCCCAGAGGAGCCCCAGCTGAGTGGGGAATCAGAACCCCTGAAATTACCCTGGGACCAGCATGATCTGCCTCCGCCCTGCCCTGCTCTGCATGTATTCGGGTGAGTCGGTTACCCTGTCCTGCCATGTGTCTCTTCTCCTCCCCAGTTCCTTCCAAACCACCCCATTTCCCCTGCACCCCGGGCTGGGTCTCTGCCAACCCCCCTCCTGCCCCCAATATCTCCCTGCCCCTACAGGTCTATAGGGCTGGATCCCTCCCTCCCCCCTTCTCCCCTCAGTTCCTGCCTCTGGGGGTCTATGGAGATGGGTCTCTCCCCCGCCATCCCCTCTCCTGCCCCCCCATATCCCGCTGCCCCTATGGGTCTATGGGGCTGGGTCTCTCCCCTCATCCCCTTCCCCAATATCTCCCTGCCCCAGGCTGTGACGTGCTATGACGTGTGCTGGGGCTGTGCTGTGTGCTGGGGCCAGGGCCGGCTCCAGGGTTTTTGCCGCCCCAAGCGGCAGGAAAAAAAAAATCTGTGATCACAATCGGCGGCAGCTCCACTGCACCACTTTCTTCTTCAGCAGCAATTCAGTGGCAGGTCCTTCCCTCCAAGAGGGACCGAGGGACCCGCTGCCGAATTGCTGCCAAAGACCCCGACATGCCGCCCCTTCCCCTGGGCTGCCCCAAGCACCTGCTTGCTGAGCTGGTGCCTGGAGCCGGCCCTGGCTGGGGCTGTGACGTGCTGGGACCTGCTCACTCCCCGAGGGCAACTCACTCACTTGAAACCAGCAGGACAGAAGGTGTCACGTGTCCATGGGCGGGGCTATGCAGATGAGCAGTGTCTGGCGGCAGTAGGGAGAGCAGCGAGATGAACCGAAGGAGCCCGGCGGAGAAAATTCTCTGCGTGTGGACAGAATCCCACCAGTTTTCTCTGTGTTGGGGGGGGGGGGCAGATTTCTTGATATCACAGCCCCTGGGGGAGGGGTTTGAATCATAAGTCCAAAGTGGGAGAACAACTCCCCCCACTTGTGCTCAGTCTCCACTAGGGGGCTGGGCTGGGATCACGAGGGAGGGAAGCACAGGGAAAAACAGTTTCCCCTATGGAACCCAGGAGTCCTGGATCCCAGTTCACTCCACCCCCAGAGCCAGGGATAGAACCCAGGGGTCCTGGTGCCGTGCCCAGCCCCCTCCCTGCTCTGACCACTCAACCCCACTCCCCTCCCAGGGTGGTGCAGGGGTCACTGGGTCTGTGTCTCAGCTCAGCTAAGGGCCTTGACTGATTTTCCCAAAGTGCTTCCTTCTGAATCCATCCGACGAAGTGGGGATTCACCCACGAAAGCTCATGCTCCAACACGGCTGTTATTCTATGAGGAGCCACAGGACTCTTTGCTGCTTTTACAGATCCGGCACATCTGCCCCCCCTGCCCAGTCACTGCCCACCCCCGTGTGGGGGCACCAGCACTGTGCCGGGTCGTGATGGGAAATTGTCCAAGCTGGCCCAGGAGAGACGTGTGTGTCCCTGCTGCCCCTGCTGGTGGGGCTGAGCCCTACTCTGTGTGTGTGTGCATCTGTGACACTGTTTGTATCAGTGTGTTGCTGGGCTAACCACTAGGAAATGGCTTTGCAGGATTTTGTATTCTGCAGCAAGTCACACACACACACACACATACACACACTCTGACGCACAAAGAGACTCACACAATCGCAAGAACACTCAGACACCACACACCCAGAGGGACATGCTAGCCCAACCCCCAAAGAGAGCAACAATCACCGCCCCCAGCCACACTCACAATCACCCCCACACACCATAATATTCACAATCGTGCTCAGAGATACAACTGCACGCAGTTCACTCCCACAGCTCCCAATACAAGGACCTCCTGCCCCACACAGCATGTGCCAAGGCCTGCGGAACTCACTGCCACTGGATGGCTACCAATGAGAATGATCCCCTCATGCAGGATCATGTGCTTGGACCCCTTGTTCCCTCTTGGGGTGCACTGTGCAGCGTGGCTGGGGATTGTGCAATGGCCCAGCACCAGGCAACGCAGAACGGACACCACACGCCCTGCCCTGCCTCAACTGAGCTACTCTCCTGGTGCATTGGAGACCAGTACCCCACACCGTGGCACTCCTGCCCCACAGGGGGAGAGCTGCAGCCCCCGCCACATTCCGCAGAGGGGAGAAGGGTCAGGCCAGCCAGCCCTTGTAAGATGGGGAAATCTCCACTGGGGTCGACGGTATGGGGCTGCGACATACAGAGAAATAGTTGTCGTGCCGGCAGAGGGCGGCAGAGCGCATACACACACACACAATTGCAAACATACACAGACACATGCATGAATCCTGACACACACACACACAATTGCAAATATACACAAACACCCGCACAAATCTAGCCAACACCAACACAAGCCTGAGAGCCAGGGGAGCAGAGCAGGCTGGGGCCGGGTAACTCCACTTCCCGCAGGAGGTGGCCAGCCACCCCGCCCCCGCGGAGGCCTGGGACCAGCCCCCTCTGCTTGCCCCCACGGAGGCCTGGGGCTCCAGCCTGCTCTGCTCCCCTGGCTCTCAAGCTTGAGGGGAGGGGGGAACCGCCCACAGCACTCGCCGGCGGCGTGGCTGGGAGCCAGGAAGTGGACCAGGCTGGGGCTGGTCCTCCACTTACCATGCAGGAGTGCAGGGAGGGGCGGGGCCGGGGCCACGGGGAAGAGCCGGGCAGCCCCCATGCAGCACCTCCCCACCCCAGCGCACCTCCACTCCTCCTTCTCCCCTGAGCTCGCCGGCACCGCTCCACTTCTCCCGCCTCCCAGGCTTGCGGTGCCAATCAGCTGTTTAGTGCCGCAAGCCTGGAAGGGGAGGAGAATTAGAGCGGGGGCGGCGTGCTCAGGGCAGAAGACGGAGCAGAGGTGAGCTGGGATAGGGAGTGGTTCCCCTGCATGCCCCCCCCATTGCTTGCTGCAGGCAGCCCTCCCCCCAAACCTCCCAGCCCCCTGCCCCAGCTCACCTCCACTCCACTGCCTCCCCTGAGTGCGATTTTTGGTGCCCCCAACCACTTGGCACCCTGGACGGCCGACTAGTTCACCTAGTGGTTGCACCGGCCCTGGCCACTGCCTATCATCAGGATTCCTCCTCGGTGAGACTAAATCTCCCCACCTAGACAGCCGGTCCATCCGCTGCACCCCAGCCCCATGCCCGAGCCTCCTGCCAAAGCCCTGCACCTGGCTCCAGACAATTAAGTCTCACGTGTCGCTGGGAACTCCACTTCTTGTGCCCAGAGAGTCTCGGCCCCCCTCAGTAGCTGACCTGAGAAACACAGTGTCTGCAAAAGCAGCAAAGAGTCCTGTGGCACCTTATAGACTAACAGACGTACTGGAGCATGAGCTTTCGTGGGGGAATCCCCACTTCGTCAGACGCATCAGTGTCTGCCTTTTCCAAAGAAGTACCTAGAGGGACTTTTACCATGTGGCCTAATGGATAAGGCGTCTGACTTTAGATTAGACAATTGAGGGTTTGAGTCCCTTCGTGGTTGTGCTTGTCCGGTTTTACCTTTGTGCTGAAAGTCCTGCTCCCTTCAGGGCCTGAACCTCTTGGCTGCTCAGGCCAATGCTCTGGCTTCAGCTAGAGCCCCGGGAAGGAGTTGGGGGGTGGGCGTCACAAAGGCTGGGGCATGAGCCCCAGGTGCTTCCAGTCTCGCCTTTGCCATTCCTGACTTGCCAAAGAAAATGGGCGGCTGCCGGGCTAGGAGTGTAGAGCAGTTTCCCTCTTCCAAATGTGCATCTGTCCCTGTGCTTGAGGGGTTGCTACATAGCGCCTTGGGAGCCTGGGTGTTTCTCTGCTTCTCGCCAGCTGGGAAAAGCCTCTTGGGGTAAAATCTCCTGCCCCATGGCAAAAGCGAGCACCTTGAGTGGGAGCAGTAGAGGCCCCACCAGGGGCTGGCCCTGCTTTCCTACCGTCTTCGATAATGGCCACAGAGCATCAGCAGCCGCCCGTATGCTTGTCTGCGGGTGGCCTTCAGTGGGTGTTTGGCATGGCAGGAGCAGCCTGGCTGGGTGCTTTTGTGCCTGTCTGAAGGCCACACCTAGGCATGGTCCTGCCCTCCTCTAGCCCTGACCTCAATTGTTCTGTGGCTTTTAAGCCTTCCCTTGGAGCCATCAGCACCAGCCGCCTCTGCTCTAGGTGCCCAGAGGAGGAGAGGTGCTGGGCTCTGTGACGAAGTGGGGGATTTTCTTAGGGTTTGCTGTGTTTCCCAGTGGTTTGCATGCACAGGGAGTGGGACTCAGTGTTCCCAGGTGTTACTGGTTTAACGAGGTGAGGGGAAAGGGAGTTTGTTGCTACAGAAGACCGGAGAGGGACTTGGGACCCCGGCTGATGGCCTGGAGGATGGAGACCCCAGCGACTGGTGACCTGGTGACCCGGAGACCCAGCTCAGGAGTCACAGGCGGTTCTGGCCAGTGGGAGGACAATGGGCTGCGGGGAGAGGACCCCGTGACCAACCTGTTCCAGCCAGAGGAGGGCGGAGAGGAGAGGAGGCCCAGGCAACCCTGTTTACCTGGAGAAAAGACAATGGACAGCGGTGGGGCTTGGGGCCGGAGATATCGGAGGCCTAGCTGGGAAGCGGGGGGCTTGGGGCTGGCGAGGGGAAGCAGGCAGAGCCCACCTGGCTGCAGGGGGACTGGGATGTGCTGTTATTGTGAGAGGCCAGGCCTGAGGCCCTGAGAGTTTCCTGTGCTGTGTTCAACTCTCAATAAACCCTCCTGTGTTACGCTGGCTGAGAGTTGCTCTGGGCTAGAGAACAGGGGGCATCAACCCCTTCGGGGGTGAGGAGGCCCAGGGGGTCCAGAGCGCGTGGACTCCCTGAGGGGCCCATGGCGAGAGACAGACGTGCTAAGGCTCAGAGAGGGGCAGCTCCAGGAGGTGGAGGGGCCTGACCCCAAGAGAGAGTGGACCCCCGAGAAGAGCTGTCGCACTGAAAGGGGCACCCCATGGACCGCACGGGGCCAGAGTGGGCACGATCTGTGAGTCCGTGACAGGCAGTGACATCACAAAGGCCTTTTGCAGGACCTCAGACTATTGGCCAAAGGTGGTGGGGAGGTGGTGACCTCACAGAGAGATGCTGACATCAGCCAGGCAGGACAGGGGCGAGGGGCCAGGGAAACCTCAGAGACCCTGTGGCTTTGCTTCAGCAAGTCTCCTTCTCCAGGTCTCTCTTTGAGGACTGGGGGAGTATTGGGGTTAACGTACCTGAGCGCCAGGAGGAACCTCTTTCGAGTTTTCTCCTTCCCTTTTAGTGATTTTACTAGAAAACAGCCGACCCTGTTTAGACGGTAAGAGCCTCCTCGAGGGAAGGGGTGTCCTGGGGGTGTCACAGTTCAGATGCCGGTGCTCCCCCATTCAAGGAAGTTCCCACCACCCTGATCTGTGTTCGCAGGGTGGGAGAGAGCAGCATCCACAGCAGTGATTTGCTCCTGGCTGCTGGAGCAGAGCAGCAGGCTCAGCTGTCAGAACTTCCTGGAGCTATGAAAGGGGAGAGGCCCATGGCTCTGTAGCAGGACTGCAGGGCAGGCGAGTTCACAGAGGGTATTGTGGGATACTGGCAGAGGCCAGTTATGGTGATATAATGAACAGCAGTGTCTACACTGACACTCTGTCACTTTAAGTTTGCTGCAAAAAGCTCTACTCTTCTCATTGAAGTGGTTTTATTTTGCCACCAAAACTCTAAGTGACAGAGACACAACACTCAAATCCCGCCTGGTGCGGGGAGCCAGGTTTGCTCTTCAAATTCTGTCGTTCGTACATTTCCAAGTCTGGGAATGTCCCACAACAGCATTGAATGGGAAGCTGCCTGCAGAACAGTTACAGTGGACAGAGCTCCTGTGGAGGAGGGGTGGGAATTAGTAACATTTTGAGGATCGTTTGGGAAATGAGCCTTTGCTGACAAGGTTTGTCTCTGTTCATATTTCACCTTCAGGTGTTATGTTGAGGGATCTTTAATATATTTTTGTGAGGTTAACAACTATCTCCTCAACTTTATTTACTCAACTTAAAAATTGATGTCACTTGATTTTTGCATCTCCCTGTGAAAATACAACTGACACGTGTGGCTTTCTACAGGGGGTCATGATGTTAAAGTTGGGGAAATCAGGTCTTTGTACTTCTGTGGAGGGGGGGTTGCTTTTTTACAGCTGAATCACTGCCAGGCACACCGGGCTGTTTGCTGCACCCACTGTCCTTGCCGGGGCCCCTGCTGAACCCTGGGTGGCTGCACTGCCGTGCTGGAGTGACTCTGCAGGGGGAGAAGCTGCTGTGGGGCAATGTAGAGCAGGTGCAGGAAGGAGACGGGGTCACTATTCACATTCTGGACTGCACAATTTTCCAAATTTGGGAATAGATTCATAGACTTAAGGTCAGAAGGGACCATTACGATCATCTAGTCTGACCTCCTGCACAATGCAGGCCACAGAATCTCACCCACCCACTCCTGTAACAAACCCCTAACCTACGTCTGAGTTATTGAAGTCCTCAAATCGTGGCTTAAAGACCTCAAGGTGCAGGGAATCCTCCAGCAAGTGACCCGAGCCCCATGCTGCAGAGGAAGGCGAATGTCCGAGAACAATTCTAGGGGAAGGTGAACGCAGAGCAATGACACTGGAGGTGCCCAGACCTCCAATGGGGGCAGCGTGGAAATTAATAATGGGAAGATCATTTGCGAAATTAGTCGTCACTGACAAGCTTTGTCTCTGTTCCTATTTCACGCAATGGTGTTAGTTAGAGGCATCAGGACAGGTTTTTACTATATTAATTAAACACTTAATTTTATTTACCCAAGCCAAAAACTTAGTGTCACTTATTTTTTCTCTGTCCTAGCAAGAATGAATTGAATTTCGTGACTTTCTGGAAAGTGCAGCGAGATGAAATGTGGGGAATTCAGTCTGTGTGTTTGTGAGCTGATGTTTTCCTCTCACAGGTCAGTGCCTGCATTGAAATACCAAGAGGGATCTAAGGGCTGGTGTACGCTGGGCACTGAACTGACAGAGCGACGTCTCTCAGGGTGTGAATCCCCCCTCCCCCCAAACCCATAGAGTTAAGGTGACCTAAGCCCTGGTTAGATAGTGGTAAAGAAAAGGAAGAATTGTTCTGTCAATGCAGCTATTACAGGGATGGGAAAACCCCTCCAGTCACTGTCTACTCCAAAGTGCTATAGCAGTGCCACAGCAGCATTTTAAGTGTAGACAGAGTGAAGCTAGATCTGGCTCCAATTTGCACTGTGGATGCTCAGGCACCAAGACTACAATAATGACAACAACAGCACAGTGCTTGCGTAGTTGGCAGGATTTAAACCTGCATGAGGTGACCCCAAGGGATTTCTAGTCCATCGCCTTAACCACTCGGCCACACCTACTTGATGTACAGCTGTTCCACTGCATGATGATTCAGTTCTCACTGAATTGTCACTTCAAATTGTTTGCTCAGACCAGCTTCCCCAGCACACTCACGGCTGCGCATCAGTGTAAGTGTGTCCTGGGCTGAACAGTGAGAATTCCTGCCCATTTCCCTTCTGGCTGGAGCAGGCTGAGAGTGTGTTTGTGTTAATGGCATTGCTGTAGATTGTTGTTCATTCCCCACTCTGACAATACAGGGAATAAGGGAATCTCTCTGATTTACCCTAACTACTTTTGTTGTTACAGTGGATGAAATGACATTTTCCCCTATCCCTGCCCTGTTCCTGCTCTTTGTTATAGTTCAATATATTTTAACTGAGGAAAATGATAATAAAAATATCTGCTCTCCAGCAAAACTTGAAGCAACATCAAAGCAACTGGGAATGAAACAATTTGTTCCCGAAGGGGGAACTTGATGACTAACAATTGCTTTGAAATGGGGGAACAGTCAAACCGTGACGCTCAGGCTTTGGCCAGCCCTAATCAAGGCATTTCTCACATTCTCTCCCATGTGGCTTGTCTGATGTCTAATAGGGAACGTCCTCTGATTGAAGCTTTTCCCAAATGCAGAGCATGTGTAGGGTCTCTCTCCACTGTGGATTCTACGATGTCTGACAAGGTTTGAGCTGTCAATGAAGGTTTTCCCACACGCAGAGCATGTGTAGGGTCTCTCTCCTGTGTGGATTCTACGATGTCTGCTCAGGCTAGGGCTCTGTTTGAAGCTTTTCCCGCACTCAGAGCATCCATAAGGTTTCTCACCTGTGTGGATTATCTGAGGTGTGATAAGGGCTGACGTCCGACTGAAGCATTTCCCACACTCAGAGCACGTGTAGGGTTTCTCTCCTGTGTGGATTCTCTGATGCGCGACAAGGGCATATCTCCAACTGAAGCGTTTCCCACACTCAGAGCATCCATAAGGTTTCTCACCCGTGTGGATTCTCCTATGTGTGATAAGGTAGGAGCTCCGACTGAAGCTTTTCCCACACTCAGAGCACATGTAGGGTCTCTCTCCTCTGTGGATCCCCTGATGTGTGAAAAGGTCTGAACTCCCATTGATGCTTTTCCCACACTCATGCCATGTGTAGTGTGTCTCTTCCAAGTTGATTCTCTCGTGTGTAATAAGGTCTGAGAGGCTACTCAGGTTTTCCTCTGGCCTCTGCTGAGACTCACAGGCTTTTGCTTTTCTGGGAGTGCACAACTCTCGGAAACATTCCCTTTGGGTCTTCCTGATAATGTCCTATGTGGTTCTACTTGCTCAGCATCTTCCTGCTGGGGATTCTCCTCATTCTCACTCACCATCCCAACACCTGATGGGAGACAGATAGAATCCAGACATAGGTCACTCCCTGCGCCGGAGAGAAAGGAAATCTCAGAGACAAGAAGGGAAAAAGGGATGAACAAACCAAAATACGTGTGGGAGAGATCAAACCTATCAGGAGCTCATTTTCCTCAAACCCTTCCCCAGATGAGAGAGGAAGGGATCCGTTCTGGGTGTGCATCTCACCACAACACTCAGGGGAAAGTGAGATTGGGGAGGGACCTGCTGCCAGTTGTCAGTTAGGGTAGGTGGGAAGCCATGAGTGACATCTGCCTAATGATTCCACATCTGAAGGGAACAATCCTGAACTTGCAGAGCTCACAAGGTCTTTGTAGGGCATCCCAAATGTTTCCTGTATTCATGGAGAGTTTTTGAGTTGGTTTAACCAATCCCTCACCTGTGCAGGCAGCTCTCGGGAGCACTTCTTTCTCAGAGCCCTGGCGGTCTGGGACCCACGGCTCTTCCCCTTGTTCCAGCTGCGAGATCACATCAGGTTTGGAATTTAGAAACCCTACGCCAGGCAAAGAAAACAAGGGAGGTCAGTGGAATTTGTGGGATACTTGTCACAAAGAATAGTCCATGGTTTTAACCGCAGCTCATTTTTAAGCAGTAACGTCCCAAGGCCAGCTTCCTTGGCTCAAAGTGGCAGGAGAGTTATTATTATTATAAATCATATGTATTACCTTAGTGCCTAAGGACCAGCTAACAGTGGGTCCCCATTGTGCTAGGCAAAGTACAAACACAGAATAGTAGATGGCCCATGACCTAAACGATTTACAATCTAACTAGACAAGACAACCACAGAATGGGGGAAGGGGTAGAACCACCCGATAACGAAATAGATCTTAAGATGCTTAAAGAAAATTTAGTTTGATAGCATCCTGTCTGGCAAGAAATCACTTATCAACAGTTGTGGTACCCTCATTTCTGTATTGTTTTATCTTTATGTCCACCACTTTTCTGGTTCTGTAATTGTTTCTGCCAGCGGTATAATTAATTTTGCTGGGTGTAAGTTAATTAGGATAGTAGGATATAATTGGTTAGGTAATTATGTTGCAATACGTTAGGACTGGTTAGTTACATTTCAGTAAAATGATTGGTTAAGGTGTAGCTGGGAATATGACTATATAAACTGGGGTCAAACAGGAGGAAGGGAAATTGGTATGAGGTTTATTAATGGGGGAAATGGGAACAGGGACACAGACAAGGCTCTGTGGCCTCAGAGCTGGGAAGGGGGATGCAGGCTAAACGCTCTGCGGCCTCAGAGCTGGGAACGGGACACTGGGAAGCAGACTCTCTGGGCGTACAGTGATAAGCCCGACTGGTGTGAAGGGCTTCGGAATCTGCTTGCTTGGAAATAACCCCAATAAACATCGCACTATCTGCCCTTCGGACTTCTGGTCTTTTGCTGCTTGCTGTCTGCGTGACAAGAACCAGGGAAGTGGGCGGGGGGCGGGCCAGCCCTCTAACAAAACTGACACGACCTGATAACCAAGAGGTGAGCCTTAGGGGAAGGTTTTAATACACTTTGTAACTGATGAGGGATTCCCACGAGGACTGATGAGGGTGCAATGGTAAATACACATTTAGATCCTTTTCTTGTTTTATCTCTTTTTCCCATAAGGCTTAACATCTGGCGCAGTGTCATGGATGCACAGGATCTGTGCAATGCCCTGGCTTTTAAACAGTCCTTGGGAGGTGCCCCTTGAGTGTGCTGGACCCCCAAGGGGTCCCACTCTTCCACAAGGAGAGACCATGTAGCTTCAACACTTGAGACTGAGCCTCTGGATTCAACACTCCTATTTCAACCTGTGAGCTCTGCCAGCAGGTCCAGCTGAACGACACTCCTGTTCAGAGACTGCTCCTCATTCATGCTTCAATGCACCTCAGCAAGTTTTTGCTGTGACACTGGGCAGACTGTTAAAATATAGCAGGGTTTATTAGTCAACTGAAACACAGCATTAGAAAGGCTTTAGATTAGGACAGAGAAGCAAAGAAGACAATATAGTCCATATTGGCCAATGCTCTTGAGCCAGGCTGCTGTTAAAAAAATCCCCTCCATAAAAGTATTAAGCGTAGTCTTGAAGCCAGATATGTCTTTTGCCCCCAATACTCCCCTTGGAAGGCAAGACTAAACTCCCTAGTGTCCACTTTATAGCCACTGGTTCTTCTTCTTCTGCACAGCATCGCTCGTGGAGAACAAGGACCTGCACATCTACAGTCGTACTCTATCTTTGTTTCAAGAATGAAAACAAACTACCGCCTCAGAGGACCAGAACGGATTTCAGCTGATGGACAGCTTTCCTCAGTGTTTGTACATTTTTACAGGAATATATTGAATGATTAAATTCATTTCACGTCCCCGTTCAGCGGAACTCCTGAACATACAGGAGATGGATATGAAAATATAGATCAATTAAAAAAGAGGACATGTAAGAGAGCAGCTGGACTTGAACCAGAAACCTCTCGATCCACCCTCAAATGCACCACCACTGAGTTCCCTGAGGCAGCTGAGTGTTGGAGCCAGTGATCTTGAAGAGTATGAAGGGGACACTTATTTCAAAGAGCTTCTCTTCCATTCCCAGACATGAGTGGTTTTAAAAATGGAGTTTCATTACATTTTCTATGTGCATGTAAACACCACAGCTTGCACAAGCCCCACAACTGCTCAGTCTCACCAGAGCACAATAACTTTGGAGGCCCCACACCCAGCTACCCAGCTCTGCGGCCTTTAACCTCTTCAGCAGTTCTCCAATGCCTTAAAGCCACAGGGCACAGCATGGAATTTGACCCCATTAATCCTAAATCAATTTGGATGAAAAATCTTTGCAAAAATAGTTCGTTTTCCAAACCAAAAGCATCTCCCGTTTGTGGCATCCCCTTAAAGTGTCTCTTTGCACACAAAGAGGAGACACTTTAATTTGGAAACGAGATAAGATGCTTCAGTCAGGGTAAGCAGTTGCTCCCTTCATGATTGAAAGATCATAAAATGCCAGTAAAATTGACTTTCAGCCCTTACACAGCAGACCCCACTGACGGCATCTCCCCGGGGCCGGGTGGGGCCAGGTCACCTTATCAAAGCTTCCCATACCCGTGGGAATGGGAAAGTGCGAAGCTGCAGCGCCACCTAGCGGCCACAGGACAAATCGCCGGCTGCTGCACCTGTGGGCACTGGGAGTTCGCTTAACATGGAAAGCTGCCTAATGCACGGTTGGCAAAACGGGGGTCTGCTGCACTACATCATCATCTGCAATGACTCAACCCGATAGGACACCTCCTGTGCTACGCTGCTACTAGTGACCCTCTCAAACAGGTCCCCACAGCTCCCCAGCCTCCCCCCACCAGGAGGCAGCTAGGAGAGGCTTGTTACACTGCTCTACAGCCAAAATGCTTCTGAAATAAATGGAGTCCAACTTTACTAATTCTGGGTCACTGAGAACGAAAATGATTCTTAAAATTCTTGATTGGCTCTAGTTTTCAAGATATGCTATTGAGTCAGTATTTATGACCCTTGACTTGGGAATGGCGGAGGATAAGTGAGTTATAAAGGGACGGGATCTCAATTTAAACCAGTAATGACTAAAATACATCTTTGACTGGACCTATGAATAAATCTATGAATGGCTTTGGACAGTACTTGCTTTTTAGGCAAAACAATGAAGGATACAATCTGAAGCTGGTATTGCCTCATACATGATATGAATTGCATCATGTTATTCCTAGAAGTCATGGATGATGCAATCATAATGAAGCTGAACCAATTGCCCTATATCAGCTCTAGAAATCATACAGTGTCTTGCTCTCTTATTTGTCAGTGTTTGATTTTGCAAAGGGACCCATTTCTCTTTAGCCAAAGTGAGCAGAGATGCCTCGTACTTGTGTGAACAGTGCAGATAACTTGTGCTATGTTTGTGGTGAAGTGACTTTTGCATCACAAAAGTGCAGTATAAACACTATGGTTAAGAAAGCCTATCACTTTTCTTTTGGCTGCAAAATTGGAGATCAGGTGTGTGTTGGAAGCAATGAGTGTGGCAATCTCAGTGAACCGACGGAGGGTGATGGTGGTCAGAGAGAGACAACGGAAGATTAAAGGGGCAACAATGGGCATAGCGATGATGATTGTGTTGTATTTCATTCCTTAGATCTGGTGCCAGCGCCCGTCTCTTTAGCCTTGTAGTTTACCAGGAGTAAAACTAAATATCTGTTGAGATACAAGGGAGAGTCTGTGTCCATTCCTGCTAGCTGCACAGGGGTTTGACATTGCTGCTTTCAATCCTCCGGCCCTGCCGAGACAAGGAACAATTCAGGCCGTGACTGAACTGAAGGAGGGAGATGATTTTCTGACAGGGAGGGACGGCTCCTCTTAAAGGTGTTTGGCAGGCAGCCTCCATCCCAGGTCTGTCCCGACAACACCCAGTTGAAAAGGGACCCTCCTCAGCCCTTCTCAGCCCGGTGAAAACAGCGAGTGAGTGAGCGTGGGGAGAGCGAGCGACGGAGGGAGATGGATTGAGCGGGCCGGGACCTCGGTGAAGGGGCAGGATGAGGGTGTTCAGTTTTGTTGGGTCAGAAAGTTGGCAACCCCAGATCCAGGAAACCACTCAAACTCCCAACGAGTCTGGCCAGGGCAGGACATCAGCTTTGAGGAGGGGTGGGTGTGGCAGTGACATCACAAAGGCCTTTTGCAGGAACTCGGCCTATTGGGCAAAGGTGGTGGGAGGGTGACCTCACAGAGAGACCCCGACATCAGCCGGGCAGGACAGAGGTGAAGGGCCAGGCCAGTCTCTGAGACCTCCCGGCTTTGCTGCCGCAAGTCTCCTTCGCGAGGTCTCTCCTCGAGGGCTGAGAGAGAATTAGGATTCAGAGTTGTGAGCATGAGGAGGAACCTCTGTGGAGTTTTCTCCTTTCCTCCCACTGATTGTGCCGAAAAGAAACTTCCCTTTGACAAGGTAAGAGGCTCAGAGACGTTTGGAACCTGTTCAGTCTGATCCACCTGGCGCAGGCAGCATTCTAGGCACAGACAGCACTGGCTTCAGGTGGCAGAATTTGATTTCCTACCTAGGGTTTGATGGTTGGAATCCCTGGGGACATTGGGGTTTCTCCTTTTTGGTTTCCCTTTTCCTCTTTCCTCCCTCCTTTCTCCTCTTCTCTTGCTTCTTTTTTCCCTTTTCCAGCTTCCCTCCCTCTACCTAGGAGGGATGGGTCTGGAGTGCGGGCAGGGGAGGGGTATTGCTCTCATTGCAGAGGTCCTCACCAAGAGGTGGGGCTGGATCTGAGAGTGATCCCCTGTGATGGTGACCTGGGCCATCCTTTGGGACATCTGGTGAGACCCCTCAGCCGCCCGCCCCTCAGAGTCTCAGTGGTGATTGGCCGAGCAGGGCGCTATCGTGAGCGAGGAGGCTCAGGTCCTTTTGGTCTTTTTTCAAATCAGGCAAAGAAGTCACAGCCGATCCAATGTACGGGATTAATCTTGCTGCTTCTCTCCATTAATTGTCTCTTAGCAGGTGATGATTTCCTCTAATGTTCTAGGTCTTCTAAAATCCTTGCTGAATAATTACTATGAACCCCTGTTGGTCTGTAGCTCAGTTGAGAGCACTTTATTCTGATCAGTCAGCGTATGAAATTGAAGATCTGAGAGAGAGGTTGAAAGTCAGGAGCAGTGTTTCCTCTAATTTGCTATGTCCGTGTGCAGAATGAATTTTGTTGTGTGCACCAATACGGAGGTGAGGTGTGACACATCACCTGTCTATTGGTGCTCATTCCAAACTTCATTCTGCACATGGATGGTGTGTGACGGGGTGAGGCTGAAGGGTTAGGAGTGTGGAGGGGGGCTCAGGAAGGGCAGAGGTTGGGGTGCCAGGGCTCCGGCTGGGGGTGCAGTCTCTGGGGTGGGGTTGGGGATGAGAGGCTCAGGGCTGGAGCAAAGGGTTGGGGTGCAGGGGTGTGAGGGCTCCGGCTAGGGATGCGGCCTCTGGGGTGGGGCTGAGAATAAGGGGCTTGGAGTGCAGGTTGCCCCAGGGAGAGGACTCCCCACAGCTCTCTCTCACCACAGCAGATCAGGGTCAGGTGAGAGGGCACCTGTCTCCTGGCCACAGCAGCGCTGGTGGGGCTGGGCTGGGTTGGGCTGGGGCAGGGGGAGGGAACAGGATTTATTTTTCCTAAGTCAAAAGGGGGAAGGGATGGAGTTATGCTTCAGTTTTTACCTTATAAACTTAAGTCCTGTCTAACCTACAGGACACTATGGGAATAAGACACCATGTCATGTGGTGACATCACAAGAGCAGAGGATGTGAGAACTACAGCAACTGAGAGGGTGGGGGGGTTAGAATCAGATTGTTTGAAATGCTGCATTCGTCGGCTGACATTTAACAGCAACGCTTAGCTAACACAATGGAGAAAGGAATTCTCTGCTAAAGATTCAACCTGCCCCTTTGGCCAACTCCACCCCTTCCTGACCGGGTGTGCTCAGAACAGCCCCCACACTCACACCATCACCCCACACAAGCCCACAGCTGGGCACCCAGCACAAAGCAAGGGAGGGGTTGCTTGGCTTATTTTACTTTTACTTTGCAAAGGTTTTTAAAAGCATTTTCTGCTCCTGTTCCCCATGATGTAGAAGAAGATGGTGTTGGAGAAGGGGATCTTCGAGTGGTGGAGTCGGGAACTTGGGGTGAGGCAGAGTGAGGTGTTTGTGTGAGGGGGGAAGGGGCAGTCGGGTTGAAGGGAGGCTAAAGGGGTCAGGTCAGGCAGCTGGGTGCGGGGTTTGGGGGAGGCTGAAGGAGGCAGTTGGATGTAGGGGAGACTGAAAGGGCAGCTGGGGAGGAGCCTGGGGGCAGGGGAAAGCTGAGGGGGACAATGAGGGGAAGGGACCGGGGCAGTTGTGGGAGGCAGAAGGGGGCAATTGGGGCAGTTGAGGGAGGCTGAAGGGGGTAATGGGGGAAGTTGAGGGAGGATAAAGGGGGTGATGGGGGCAGTTGGGGGAGGCTGAAGGGGGCGATGGGGGAAGTTGGGGGAGGCTGAAGGGGGCAATGGGTTGAACGAGGCCGGGGCAGAGAGGCTGCTGGGGGGCTGCTCGTCCCCATGGGAGGGGAGGAGGAAGAGGAGCTGCTCTTCTTTCTGAAGCTGTTTCCTGTTAGATCTTGCAACTTCACTGTTCCTGAGCAGGGTCCTGTGATGAAAAGGAAACTAGAGAGATTTGTGGTCCTGCTTTCAGCAGGGGCTTAGGCTGGATGACCTCCTGGGTCTCTTCCAACCCTAATTGTCTATGATTCTGTGTTTCTGTGGAGGACAGGTCCATCAATGGCTGTTGGCCAGGGTGGGCAGGGATGGTGCCCCTAACCTCTGTCTGTCACAAGCTGGGAATTGGGCGACAGGGGGTGGGTCACTGGATGATTCCTGTCTGTTCATTCCCTCTGGGGCACCTGGCACCGGCCGCTATCGGACGACAGGACACTGGGCTAGATGGAGCTTTGGTGTGACCCAGTCTGGCCGGTCTTCCCTTCTAATGCTCTTCTCACATGCTCAGTAACAGCTGCAAGCTGCTGCCCTCACGCGCCATCAGAATCTGCTCCCTGCAATCAAAGGCCGGAAAATCCCCCTGAAGCGGGGAAATCGGAGGGGCAGGATGGGCAGAGGGACAAAACTGGGACAGGATCAGGGGTTCAGACGGGGGCTGCCCTGCCAGGTAGGTGCAGAAGGGAAACCCCCCAGCTAGAGGGAGGCAGAGGGGATAGAAGTCCCCACAGATGGGGTGAGCCGGCAGCAGCAGTTCCAAACCAGGGTGTGGTGGATGGTAGAAGGACTCGTGTTCCTCGCAGGATGGTCCATCTCAGCCCCCCCTCCCCAGGGCTGTGGTGTTAAAGGCCCCGAGTGGCCCAGTGCCCAGGCTCCACCGCTCTGCTCTAGCTGAAATGGTGACTGAGCTGCCAAGGGAGATGTGATTCAGGGAAATAGTTTAAACCTCCCTCCCCCCATCCCCTCATCATAAAGCAAACTGATACTTTTAGACGTGTTTACGCTGTTTCAAAGAATTCCTGGCCAGTTTCCGTCTCGGTAACATGTCTGCTTGGAGCCTCAGAGTAGCTCAAGGTTTGTCTTATCTGCTGCTCTGATTGCCTGAGTTAGTCTCCCTGTCCTGAGCTCCCTGGAGTTCTGCACCTTTTCATTGTTTATTTCTAGCAATGGTATTTGGATGACAGTGTCCAGTAGTTCAGGCACCCAGCTGAGAGGCAGGAATTAGGACACACCGGGGAGCTGATCCCCCTGCCCCACTCGCGCTCATTAGTTAGCCCCAAAGAACCCCCTTCAAAGGGAGAGCTGGACAGAGCCCCACCATGGCACACTGCTTCGTGCACTAACCTGAAACATGGGGGACCCTGGTTCAAATCCTTTCTTCCTTGTGGACAGTGGCGGGGGTGATGCTGGCAGCTCCAGCTCATGCCGGTGGCCTTAGGCCTCCCTGAGGCACAGATCTAGCCCAAAGGCAGACTTGCCTAGGTGGCAGGATAGCCCCGAGTGCCCAAGGGGACTGTCTGTGACTCCCTGCTCAGGCTGTTCGTGTGCCTGGGGAGTTCACTCTCGGGGGGTGGAAGCTCCCAGTCCCCATGGGGGGTGCCCTGGTGTGTAACAGTCTGCCCTGAGCTTGGTACTCACGTCCCTGAGCTACTCTCTGCAGCTGGACAGAGGGAATTGAACCTGGCTCTCCCACATGGCAGGTGGGTGCTGGGAGCACAGGACCTATCTGTGAGAGAGGGGCAGGGCTAGGACACCTCCCCGTTGTCAGTGTCTCCCTGGGCGGGCTTGGCTGGCTCCCTGCCTGGGGAGCTGGTGGTTGTGAGTTGTGTTGTAAGGTGCCTGTGTCGCCCGTGCATCGTACAGGGAGTTCAGGCCCCTAACTCCGCTTAGTGGATCACTGGGTTGTTCCTGTAAAAGCAGCAAAGAATCCTGTGGCACCTTATAGACTAACAGACGTTTTTGCAGCATGAGCTTTCGTGGGTGAAACAACAATTCGGTTGTTCCTGGATTTTCTCGCTGCTGAAACCAGGTCCTGTGACGCTCAGCACTGCCCCCCCTCAGTCCCGTCACGGGGTGTAGCCAGTCCGGTCTCTGCAGAGCCCAGCTGAGCAATGCCTGATTGACATGGGTGTGCACAGGAGAAGAGACAGAGCACAGGCTGGAAAGTGACACATCACAGCAAAGCCCAAACGCTCCTCCTAGGGGCACGATATTCCCTGTGGGTGCTGGGGACACGCTGTGATGGGATCCGCTGTGCCCCGAACCCTCTCCAGCCTGGGCTGTCTCCCACAATGCCCTGCTAGTGACCAGCAGCAACCCCTCCAGGCGCTGTTATCCCTCGGCACAACGGCATGTGGAGCGGCTTGATTGCATGGATGCTCCCGGAGCCACTCGTGAATCCCACAGTGAGGTGCCCGCCAGATCCCCCCAGCTCCCAGCACTGCGCCTCAGGAATATGCTGTGTGTGTTAGTAATTGGTTCCCCACTTCCCCACTGGAAGGTGGAGCTACACCAGGAACGTGGGGTCTGTGGTGTCGCGGTTTGGGTGGGTTATTGGAGGAGCGGGGAGGACTAGTCTATGGCAGAAGCCTGCGATTTGCCTTGCCTGCCCGGCTTGCGCTTTTGGCTTCACTTTTGGTTTTTGATTTTTTTCCTCCACTCTCATCAGTTCATCCCTTCCCACTGAACTGCCCAGTGCCTGGCTCGGAGGTGGAGGCAGGAGGAGAGAGACAAGGGTGAGATTTCAGCATCTCCAGGCCGATCCCACGGCTCCAGTAGCCCCAACAAACACTGTGGGGTTTTAATTCATAGCTGTTGTCAGTCTGGGGGAGACCCTGGTGCACCAGCGAGGGAGGGTGTCTCACGGGGTTGGTGGTCTGGCTGGGGGGCTGGGGGGCACAGCTGGGAGGTGGGGGTCTGTGTGGTGGGGGCTGTGGGAGGGTAGGGGAGGGATTGGTGCTGGGAGAGGAGGGTGGTGGGCCGGTGGCGATGGGGTTGGACGGACGGGGACGGGGTCGGGGAGGGGGCGGGGGGAGGGAGAGGCTATGGGGGACTTGGATCGGGGGCTTGGGTCAGTGGCCTGGCTGTGGGTGTTGGGCTGGGAGGTAGTGCAGGGCAGCACCATGGCCGCCCAGGGGACACAGAATGGCTGTGGGGTTGTGGGGGCTGTGGGGAGGATGTGGGGTGGCACAGCTGGGTGGGGCAGCTGCACCTGGCTTGGGGAGAGGAGGACAGTCGGTGGGGGATTGTGGAGTGGCAGAGCCACACTGGGCCTGAGGGTTGTGGGGGGAAGTCCCATGGGGCTGAGGGAGGGGTAGTGGGGTGACACCATATCACGGTTGTTGGTTGGGCCTGGGGCATCTCTGGTGGTGGCACCAGCAGGGAGAGGGTCTATCTGGGGCTGGTGGTGTTAGGGTTGGGCCTGGGCAAGGGGATGGCACAGCTGGGAGGTGTGGGGACGGGGGCAGTGGGGAGCAGGGGATGGCGATGGAGCTGTCGGTGAGAGGGGGGGATGGGGTGGCACGGATGGGGACTGGGAGTGATTTGGGGGAGGCTATAGGGGAAGGGACAGTGGCAAGGCTGGGGGGCTAAGAGGTGCAGCAGCATGTCCCCCCCACAGGGAACACTGCAAGGTGGGGGGGTTGTGGGGTGTCACTGTGCCACAGTTTTTGGTCGCCATGGGGGCGTCTCTGGTGGTGTGGTGCTCAGCGAGGGTGGGGACCCAGGCTGGCTGGGGGGTTGTGTGGGGAGGGCTGGGGTGGCACAGCTGGGAGGTGGAGGGCTGGGGGCCGGGGCGGGAGGGGTGACTGGAGGGGGCGGTGCGGTGGGAGGAGGAGATGGCAGGCAGGGGCGGCTCCAGGCCCCAGCACGCCAAGCGCCTGCTTGGGGCGGCATGCCACGGGGGGCGCTCTGCTGGTCGCCGGGAGGGCGGCAGGCTCCTGCGGGAGGTCCACCGGAGCCGCGGGACCGGCGACAGGAAGAGCGCCCCCTGTGGCGTGCTGCTGTGCTTGGGGCGTCGAATTGCTAGAGCCGCCCCTCATGGCAGGGGGTGGTTGGCTTCCAGGGATGGAGACTGGGAGCGGGTGGCTGTGGGGGACGGGGTGGGGGCTCCGGGCATTGGCCGGGCTTTGGCGGTTGGGGGGGGTGGCAATAAGGGGCTGCAGGGAGCCCCCCCCCTGATGGGTGGTTGTGGGGGGGAGGGGTGGGGGTGGCACAGCAGGGGTGGCCCAGGAGGTGTCGGGTGGAGCAAGCCCGGGCCCAGCCCGGCAGCAGGAGGGAATTGTGGGTGCTGCCTTGCCAGCCCTCCGGGCCTCGGCTGCTGCCGCTGGGGCCCCCGAGCCCTGGCTGCAGGCAGGAGGGACATTCCCACTGCTGCCCCATTCCCGGAGACTCTCCCGGGCAGAGGAAGCTGCTGCAGCTCCCAGGGTTTGCAGGGAGTGGGAGGGTGGGGTGGGCAGCGACATGTGGGAGTCGGGGTTGGGGAGTTGGAAGGGGTTGAAGAGAGGCAGGGGCTCTGAGCCAGAGGGCATTGGGGGTGACCAGGGATGTGGGAAGGGGCAAGAATTGGGGAACAGGGATATGGGAGGGGCAGGAATTGGGGAACATTGATGCAGGGGCAGGAGGGGCAGGAACTGGGGAACAGGGATGCCGGAGGGCAGGAGGGGGTGACCAGGGATGTGGAAGGGGGTAGGAGGGGAAGGGGATATGGGAGGGGGTAGAACGGGGAAGTACTGGGTTTACTGGTTTGTTAACCAGACCTTGCCAGTTAACCCCGCCGGCCAGCCAGCCCCCCTGGGCCGGAGGAGCCCCGGCCGAAGGGGGCTGGGGGGACAGCCCCATGCCGGTGGGCAGGCAGGATCCCGGACAGAGCCGCGCCGGAGTGGCTCCAGCCCTGTCTGCTTTAAAAATGTTGAATCTTTATTTTAACTAGTAACAACCCCCCACCCACCCACACTTTTTTTGGTTCAGTTCTGGTTCAAGTGGTAACACAAATGCAGGGGTGAGATTCGGTTCTGGTTTATGTACGAAATCCCAGGTTGAACTGGGTCTCCGGTTCCGCTATGGGTCCAGAGGGGAAATGAGATCAGCATCGGCCTGACTGTCCCTGGGGGCTGCGGGGGCAGCGCAGGGAGGCTCGGTCATTAGCTGCCCCCAGCAGAGGCTCTGGGCATTGCTCAGGCCGAGGAGTCGGTGTCCGTCTCTCTCTGAGCTCAGGATACTGGAGCCCTGGAGCTCGCTGGGCTTCCTGGGGCAGATGCTGCTGCCTCTGCTGGGATCTGGGGGCCTGGGCTGAGCAGGTGCTGCTGCCGAGTGGGGTCTGCGCTGGGACAGACCATCACTGTGATCCCAGAGCAGCTCTGCCCAGCCAAGGGGGGACTTTCTCCTGGCTCTGGAACTATCCCCCTGGGGCAGCCCTGGGCTGTGCTGGCATCAGCTCCTGAGCCAGAGGCTGCAGGTGATGAGAGAGATCCGGGGAAAGTGCTGGGGCCAGGCTGGAAAGTGACTCTGCAGCAATGGCTCCTGCTCTGCCCCTGAGTGTCTGCGCGGCGCAGAGCTGCTGCCCCAGCGCCCCCAGGCTCCCCCCGTTAGCAGGGGCTGTAGCTACTGGGGAGGAAACGCCCCCGGGAATGCAGGACAGTGAGCGGCTCCTCATGCAGGAGGGGGGGGGAGCCTGGAAGGGGCAGCTGGAGCAATCAGTGGGGAGGGAGGTGCCGGGCACCCAGCCTTGCCCTGCAGCCCCCCCCCCCCCGGGCAGACTGACTTGCCTAGGAGAGGGGAGGGGCAGGAGAGGAAAAGCCAGGTCCTGCCTCTGCCTGGTGCCCAAACTGCTGGGGAAATGTGCTGCTGGGGGGACAGTGTCGGGGGATCCCCCAAAGTGGCTCCTTTGGTTCTGCTCTTTTCTGGCGTTTGGCTCAGAAACTCTGTTCCTGGGAGAGTGTAACAGCGTCTGGCGGGTTTAGTCCCGGTGGGAGAGGTCGGGTCTGTGCTGTAATAGCGTCACTGAGGCTTCTCCCAGCCTGGCAGAGTCTAGAGTGTCTGTCTGCAGGGACAGAGCCTGGGGGGTCGGGGTGTGAAATGGACTAACACTAATTCAGAAACCTCCCGAATTTCCCTTCTCACCCTGACAGGCTGCAGAATAACGACCCCGTTTTTCTCCAGAGCGTCCCATCTTCCCGGGAGCCGGGCCAGGGAAATGGCTGTGGTGCATCCAGCTCAGGTAGGGGATTTGGGGGAGCTGCTGGGGAGGGTTGTTGTTGAGGGGGAGAGTCAGGAAACACTCAGGGTGAGGGGGGGGGACAGAGACTGATAAACCTGCTGGGACATGCCCAGCCTAGGGCCTGGTTTTTGAACAGACCCATTGGGAGTGTGTGAACATTCCCCCATTTCTGAAGCTGGAAACACCCCCTGGGCGGGGCTGGGAAACCAGAGCAGAGCACTGGAGCCTGAACCCCCCGGGCAGAGACTGCGATGAAATACAAAGGGGAGGGGCTGGGATTCCTGTCCCTGTTCCCTGCCTCCCACCTCAGCCTGTGCCTAGCAGGTGGGTGGGAAATGGGAAGACCCTGCCCTCCTCCGCCTGCTGGGAGGGACAAGGAGCTCTCCCCTTCTCTCTGTTCCCTGCAGCCTGCTGGCCACTCTGGGCAGGGTGGGGTGGGATTCTGCTCCTCTGGCCTTCCCAGACCCGTCCTATTGTGCTGCTTCCCCCATGAATGGTGGGGCTGTGGCTGGGGCAGCAGGCACTGAGTGGGGGGCACCTGTTATTTCAGGGGCCGGTGAGCTTCGAGGAGGTGGCTGTGTATTTCCCCACGGGGCAGGGGGCTCTGCTGGACCCCGCTCAGAGAGCCCTCTACAGGGACGTCCTGCAGGAGAACTATGGGACTGTGACCTCGCTGGGTAAGGGTTCCTGTCCCCTCAGCTATGTGAAGCCACGGGGGTCTGCATTTCTGCAGCGGGTCAGTGACATTAGAGGGGAATGGGTCGCATAGTCCGCAGCGCCAGTGTGAGAGAGGCGTTCACGTCCAACCCCCTCCAGTGGGATAGGGGAGTCATGGACCTAACGGACATGCTAATTCATCCCCGTCCCTCCAGCTGTCGCGGGGGCAGGAGCAGTGTCTTAGCCTCTCTGCATTAATTCTCACTCACACACAGCATCTCTGCGCACCTCCCTTCCTGGGACTGGCTCCAGGTGTGGGGGGGCCTCTGGGGTTCCGACACAGGCAGGGGTTTAACACCAGAGCTGTGTGTGCCTCAGCAAGTCCCCCAGAGCCCACACACCCTGAACGCTCCCAGTAACGCTGTGAGAACTTCCCGTTCCCTCCAGACATCAGCCTGTCCCACGGGGACTCAGTGACCACGTTCCCATCTGTTCACATCCCACAACTCCCCAGCAAACCCTAAACTCAAGACGCACCCTTTGTGACAAATACTGCCCCAGTCCTCAGTGCACTGTGCTCATACCTGATTTCACCCCCTGAGCAGGACTCCCCATTCCCAAACCTGCCCTGATTACCCAGCTGGAAGCAGGGGAAGAGCCGTGGGTCCTGGCTCCAGCGTTTTTGCTGCCCCAAGCGATAGGGAAAAAATAAGCTGCGATCAGCGGCAATTCGGCGGCAGCTCTACCACCATTGCTTTATTCTTCTGCGGCAATTTGGCGGCAGGTCTTTCCTTCCGAGAGGGACTGAGGGACCCACCGCCGAATTGCCACCAAAGCCCCACACGCGCCACCCCTTTCCGTTGGCCGCCCCAAGCACCTGCTTGCTGTGCTGATGCCTGGAGCTGGCCCTGCGTCCTGGATCTCCAGGCCTCCGAGGAATTAACATCCCAAAGAGGCACCTGCACAGGTGAGGAGTCAGTGACACTGACACAGAAACTATCTGGCAAGTGAAGGAAAAATCTGAAAATCCCCCAAATGTGCTATAAGCCCCCTTCAGTGATTGCGTTGTGTTTTCCCTCTTTGCTACTCCCTTTGTGTCCTTTCTACCCTCCCAGGCACTGACTCCTGCCTGGATTCCCTCTCTCTCCCCCAGCAGGTGAGGAGACAATGAGTGAGAACGAGGAGGGGAATCCACAGCAGGAAGGCCCTGAGGAAGTGGAACTGCGGGGGAGGTTTCTGAGAGGAGCTGAAGGGAACTTTTCCCAGTGCTGGGAACAGAGAAATGCCTGGAGTCATTGGCACAGGTCAGAGAGGAAGCTGGAAAAAAGCCCATGGAAGAAAGTGGATGACTCCATTGAATGTGGGAGAGGAGGCAATGGTGCCCAGGAAACCACAGCCCAGCAGACAAATCATAAAGAAAAGAAACCCTAGAAATGCTCGGAGTGTGGGAAAAGTTTCAGTCGGCAGTCTGGCTTTTCTAAAGCATGGGAGAATCCACACAGGAGAGAGACCTTATGAATGCATAAATTGTAGGAAAACCTTCAGTCAGCTCTCAGGCCTTATTTGCCACAGGAGAATCCACACAGGCGAGAGGCCATATATTGTGGGGAAAAGTTTCAGTGCACCATCAGCCCTTTCAGTCAGCGCTCAAGCCTTCTTAAGCATAAGAGAATCCACACGGGAGAGAAACTCTTTAAATGTTTGGACTGTGGGAAAAGTTTCAGTGAGAGCAAGCCTTATTTAGCATGGGGGAATCCACACAGGAGAGCCACCCTATCAATGCTTTGAGTGTGGGGAAAGCTTCAGTCAGCACTCAGGCCTTATTTGCCACAGGAGAATCCACACGGGAAAGAAACTCTCTAAATACTTGGACTGTGGGAACAGTTTCAGTCAGCGCTCAAGCCTCATTAAGCATGGGAGAATCCACACAAGAGAGAAACCCCATGAATGCTTGTGTAAGCAGAGTCAGGATGAGCTCTACCCTGACATCTGGTGGTGAATTATGGCGAGTGTGGAACAGAATTTCAGGGGCTGATCATGTTTGCATAGGCACACCCACCCTGCCTAGCATGAGCCCACGGCAACCCAAAATGGTCACGTTGACAGCTGTGGGATCCCCAATTTCTCTGTTACTGGGGCAGGAGGAATAAAGTGTTGTTACCCTGAGTATGTGAATGAGGACTATGAAACTGTTTTATGACAGAAGGTCTCACCTTCGTCTAAGTAACACTCACTAGACAAGGGACATGGGTTCCAAAACCCAGGAAATTGATAGAGGTAGGGGACAAGCATGTGTACCTGGTGGGATGGGGCCTCTTTAAGAGTCTAGAGCACCAATTGCATCTTTCTCTCTCCACTGTTGAATAGTAGAGCTGGGTTTGATTCTGTTAAGAATCTAGCTAGAGACTGCTGAACTGACTTCACTTTGGGCCAATTATGCACCAGCACTGGGGCTCCCCTATTAGAAGCTGAAATCAATAAATGAGCTAAACTTGCTGAACTTACTGGGTGCTGTGTTAACTAGTGGGGGAGCCTGAAGATATATTGCAAAGTTGCAGAATGATTGGAGCAGCCCATGGAACAGCGAGCGAGCGGAGGAGTGGTTTGCGGGACGGTTGGAGCGGCTCACGGGTCGGCTGGAGAAACAGAGCGGCTGGTGGAGTGGAGCTGTTTGTGGTGAAGGCTGCAGCAGAACCCCATGGAGAGGCAGGGCAGTCAGCCTTGGACCACGTAAGGCGCCTCTTAACACCCTGTGTGCCCCCCCATCTCCACCCAGGCTGGGGGGGCAGTAAAACTCTGCTGATAAACTTTTGAACTCTGGGGCGGCACTGACCAGAGACAGAGACGTTTGGGTTATTGGACTTTGGGGTGATTGGACTTAAGACCCTGAGGGGAAAAGGGGAACAGGACACTGCCAAAACTTACTTGGTGGGTCTTTTGCTCATGGTTTATGTTATGAATCCTCTTTGTGGTGTTTCCCCAACATGATGCCACATAGTTTCCCTCCTTTATTAAAAGGATTTTGCTACACTCAGACTCTGTGCTTGCGAGAGGGGAAGTATTGCCTCCTAGAGGCGCCCGGGGGGTGTAGTATGTAATTGTCCCAGGTCACTGGATGGGGGCTCGAGTTGGTTTTGTATTGCATTATTGAAACGGCACTGCTGGATACTGAACCCGGCTCTTGTTGCTGCCAACTCAGAGGGGCAGAAGGGTTACGCTCCCAGCTCGTAACTTCATAAACATCAAAGTTTCATTTGAAGATCAAACCTTGCTTCACACCAGACAGTCCACACAAGAGAGAACCTTCAATAAATGCAGGAAAAGATTCAATCTGAGCTCACACATTATTCCCCATCACATAATTCAGAGGAGGAGGAGGAGCTTGAATGTGAGGAAGCTTCATTTGGTGCTCACATGGCATCAAGCATCAGCAGAGCCACACAGGAAGAGCCTCTCAGATGTCCTTAGCGTGGAAAATGCTTCCCTTGGAGCTAACACCACACTGGACATCAGAGACTCCTCCACACAGGAGGGAAATTCTCTCAGTGCCCTGACTAGGGCTGGCCATAGTAAAACGTCCATTTCCTAATCCCCACATGCAGCAGGCACATTTGGTTCCCAGATATCCAGTTGTCCATGTCTGGGAGCAGGTTCCACCAGCAGCTGACCCTGAGCTGATCAGTGACTCTCTGGTTTTGCCTGGTCTCAGCAAAGGCCAGGCAGAGGAGAAGTCCTGGTCAGTCCCTCCTCCCTGCCACAGCCCTGGCTGCTGAACTGCTGGGCCTTCCTGCCAACCTGCTGGGGGAAGGGAGAGAGAACCTGCTTTTGATACTACACCCCAGATTCATCGTCATGATGATGCATTTAGTACAAGATGGGTCGTGTAAGGTATCATTGGCAAAGTTCTGATTTGCTGAATATGAGAATCCTGTCTGTATGCATGTATCAGTTTGGTAGCTGAAGTTATGAATATTGACTCTGTATCTTAATTTCAAATGTGGTTACACCTGGTGACAGCCACTAGGAAAGATGCTTCCAGTGTAGACAGCTGGTTGGGAAGGGCCAGCAGGGAAACAATAGGCCTTAGGAGAATCTTATCCCCGAGCTGGTGAGCCTGCTGGAGAATGCTCCAGGCAGCCTCTGAGCCATGGGCTCGGCAAGGTGGGCAAGGGCATGTGACCGGACCACATGACACTGAGCTCCATTTTGGGTACCCGTGTTTCTCCACAAACTGGGCTGGGAACCAAGTTTGGAAGAACGAGTATCGGCCACATGGAACAGCTCTCTAAGGCAGGGAGTGACATCATCGGTTGTTGGATACTCTCCCATTGCTGAACACCTGAGAGAAGCTCCGAAAGAAAATGACTTGGCGCGGGGGTGGGGAGCCCAAGCTGGAAAGCGAGTGCAGCTTGTGCCTTCAGCATCTGCAAGCCTGTGTGGGTCATCAGTCAGGGTGAGCACTTGCTAAATCAGACCCAATCTTCCTAGTCTTTTAGGCTTTGTTTGCAATTTTGTTTATTTACTAGGTAATCTGCTTGGATCTGTTTGATATCACTTCACTTCTGGTTTCTGTAGTTAGTAATCTTGGTTCATGTTTTAATGTGAACCCGTGTGCTTTGGAGCCTTTAGCTGTGCTGTCTCAATTCCCATCGCAGCCAGTAGTAGCTGAAATTATCTAGGATCCTGGTTAGAGGGTTGGATCCAGGTGCAGATGCAGCAGCTCCACTGGTCAGGGGAGCGGCCAGAGCAGAGAGAGAACCCCAGAGTGGGGACACCCTAGCCCCTGTTGTAAGTGACCACAACAAGATTGGAGGTTGAACCCCCAGACACCCTGGGCCCAGCCTTACCAGGGTTACGAGGACTTTGCCACACACAGAGTAGAAGGAGAGTCCTTGAGGTCAGGAGGCCTCTGGGTAAAGGGTGGGAGTGAGGACTCACATCCTAGCTGGCCCATTCCACTGGGGTGTGTATAAGCCAGAAAAATGAGCCACAATATAGGGACCATGCCCCCATTTACACTTGGACCCTTTGCTTCTCCCTCTCTCTCCTCGGCTGTCTCTGCTCCCCTTGGCTTTCCCAGCACCTGGCCCCACAGTGCTTGTGGTCAGCTGGAGACGGGGCTTCCTGGGCCTGCTCCTCTCTCCTGATTCCAAAGGACTTGGCAGTTGAGGGTCAAGTCCCTCCATGGTTGTGCTGGCTTAGTTTTCCCTTTGTGCAGAAATTCCTGCTTTCTTCAGGACTGGAGCCTCTTCTTGGCCTCTCAGGCCCATGCTCTGGTTTCAGCTAGAGCCCCGGGATGGACCTGGGGCGTAGGGCGTCCCAAAGGCTAGAGCGTGAGCCTTAGTGGCTTCCAGACCAGCCTTTGCCATTCCTGACGTGCCAGAGAAATGGGCACATGCCCAGGCTGGCGTGCAGAGCAGTTTCCCTCTCCCAAGTGTGCGCCTGTCCCGCCGCTTGAGGGGGCTTGCTAAATGCCACCTTTGGAGCCTGTGTGTTTCTCTGCTTCCCGCCAGCTGGGGAAAAGCCTCTTGGGGTAAAATCTCCTGCCCCACTGCCAAAATGAGCAACCTTGGAGCGGGAACGGTAAGAGGCCCCCGCAGCGGGGCAGGCCCTGCTTTCCTACCGTCTTCTGCTGTTGGCCACAGAGCATCAGCAGCTGCCCCATGCTGGTCTGCGGGTGCCTTTCAGTGGGTGTCTGGTGTGCCAGGAGCAGGCTGGCTGTGGTGTCTTTGGGGCTGTCTGCAGTCCACACGCGGCATGGTCCTCCCCTCCTCTTGCCCCACCCTCGGTTGCTCTGTGGCTTTTAAGCTTCCCTTGGCGCTGTCAGCACCAGCTGCCTCTGCTCGAGGGGCCCAGAGGAGGAAGTTGTGCTGGGCTCCAGCCTGGGGCTCTTCCTCCCTCCTGCCTGTCCCTGGCTATCAAGCCTGGGCCTGGCCCTCCTTTCGTTACGCGCCGTGTGGGCAAGAGCCAAAGCGCGGCAGCAAGTGCAAGGGCCAAACCCGTGGGCATCAGGTGAAGCTGCGAGAATTGCAGCCTCAGGTCACCCCACAGGACGGCAGCATCTCTAGCCAGGGTGTGACGGAGCGATTCTGGCGGGACCCAACTGAGAGTGCCAAATCAGGACCAATTGCTCAAACAGGGCAGTCACAGCCCTAGGCTGGGGTTTTTCCACCTCTAAGGCAAACCAAACCAGCCGGACAAAAAGGACATCGGTCTCACCCCACTGGCTAACCACAAGTCACCCGAGCAATTTCCTTAGACACTCCAGTCTCCCAGTATCACCACCAGTGCACTCGTCCTGGGGATAAATGGTTATGAAAACCAACACCCCAATAAAAGAAAAAGGTTCCCTCGATCCCAAAGGACCAAGCCCCAGACCCAGGTCAATATACACATCAGATCTTACCCACAAATCACGCTGTTGCCAATCCTTTAGAATCTAAAATCTAAAGGTTTATTTACAAAGGGGAAAAGATAGAGATGAGAGGTAGAATTGGTTAAATGGAATCAATTACATACAGTAATGGCAAAGTTCTTAGTTCAGGCTTGCAGCAGTGATGGAGTAAACTGCAGGTTCAAATCAAGTCTCTGGAGTACATCCCCCGCTGGGATGGGTCCTCAGTCCTTTGTGCAGAGCTTCAGCTTGCAGCAAAGTCTCTCCAGAGGTCAGAAGCAGGGTTGAAGACAAGATGGAGATGATGCATCAGCCTTATATAGGCTTTTCCAGGTGTAAGAACCTCTTTGTCCCCACTGTGGAAAATTACAGCAAAATGGAGTCTGGAGTCACAGGGGCCAGTCCTGCATACTTCGCTGAGTCATAAGGCGTGCCTGCCTTCTCTCCATGGGTCAATTGTGTAGCTGATGGTCCTTAATGGGCCATCAAGCAGGCTAAGCAGAGCTAACACCAACTTGTCTGGGATATCACCCAGAAGCACATGACCAACTTGAAATACAGACAGTATAGAGCCAATATACATAACTTCAACTAAAAATGATACATGCACACAGACAGCATAATCATAACCAGCAACCCATAACCTGGTCTTAGACACCTTATATGACCCCCTTTACCTAAGATTTGGTGCCACTACAGGACCTTGGTTGCAACCCATGTTCTATATGGTCCCAATTTATATCAATAACGTCACACCCCCAACGCAAAATTGATACAGGAAGGGATGTCACAAACATCGCTGACTGCATCCCAAGAGCCCCCTTTCCTTGGGTCTGTCTCACTACAGCTAGTGTTGGGCTAGAGGCCGTACCAGCGTATAACAGAAATGGTTTATCAAAGTCATGTTCAATAACATGATTGAATTTCTTTACAAACTCAAGGTATAACTTGGTTAGCTTTTGCAGCATGGTTCCTGTATGTTTCATGTGATTTTGCCAAGAGCTAAAGAAAACAGCTACTTTATCCATACCAGCTTTGGCCAATGTTTGGAACCCAATTAACATTAAACCAATGTAGATATTGAGGTTGTTCATAGTACAGGAATCTTGGCATGTAGCCATGAAAGCAATATGGTAGCATGCCTCAGTTTCCCCTTTCATACAGCACGTCAGGTCTGGAATGTATTTTCCCCTGTGAAAAGTTTCAATACTGTTTACAGGCATTAACTGTGAAACATCAGTATAGCAAGGCCCTTTAACATAAAGTGTGTTTCCATGTATTCCTTTCAACATGTTCAATGGATTTTCCAAAAGATTAGGCACATTGTACATTGTTACAGTTCTTGGCAATAGCAACACATTAGTTACAAAAATTAGCATTAGCAATAACAACAAATTCATTGCAAGTGTCCATTTACAATCATGTTTGTCATGCCACACCCTTGGCTCAATACCATTGGAGTTTGGGCATTTTAGGGTTAACCTGTGGCTTCCCTTTGCAAAATTCAGTCTTCTCTTTCCTTCTTGTCCTGCAGGATGAGACCCTGATTTCTCTTGCTTAACAGAATTCACTGGCTGATGGGGTGGGCTCTCTGTGCTAACAGCTATTAGCAAGTCTTTCTTCTCCTGCCAGCCAAGTAATTTGCATTAACACAGACACTAGCTTTTAACTCCTTAGCTGCTATGGATTCCAAGGCTGGACTTTGTCTTACAGAGATACCACACAAATCCAAAGGGTCTGAGGGTGAGAGCTGGCTTGCTCTCCCTGCATCCTTAAGCATTCAGCCATAAAACTGTTCTGCTGGAAACACCAGTAGCTGAATCTGTCCTCAGACCCTGAAGCACAGACTGCTTACTCACAGAATCAGCATGGAGACAGTCCTGTTCCAACACCATTGTCTTCCCAACAGGCTGGCCACACACAGCCTCGTGGTTATAGGGCTGTTCAACTTTGTTAACAGCTCCTACTCCATCTGAGACCTTTCCAAAGCTGCCCACACTGGATCTCTCAAAAGGAAAGTCAGTGGATCCATTCACAACAGAAAATTTCTGGCTGTTAGGAACTGAAACTTCCTTGATTAAATCACTTTACACCCTTCAGTTGCAGTAAACTGCTTGCACAGGCTACCATGAGGATTCCTTTCCCAGGAGCTTTTCTAAGCAGCAATTCACCCTTCACAGAAATTCTGCCCTTCCCTGCTTCACCTAGGGCTTGCTCTAAAGGAACATTTTCCTGAGCAATCACAGATTCTTTCTGGTTCTTACTTACATTCATAATCACCTTAGGCCCATCAGGCAGATTTCTACACAATCCCCTTTCAGGCAAACTTATAGACTTCCTAGATAACAGGTTAGAAACAATCTCCTTTCCCTGGCCTGGAACAAGTTTAGGAATCTTTTCCTTCTTGCTACAAGTTGTCAAACTGTCAGTAGGTAACACAATTAAATCACCTTCATGCTCTCCTTGTGCCCTGGCTGGGGTATCACCCTGATCAGACAGAGTTGCAACACCCTTTTCCAACCACACATTAGCAACTGGCAAACTACACGCACCAGAATTGTCTGGTCTCTGGGATTTTGCTATGACACTAACTGGATGCAACCTAGTCACAGTGCCATTCTCCCCAGCAGACACAAACTCAGGACCATTCCCTTCCTGGGCTTTAGCTGTATTTACAACCAACTCCGAGACAACTGAATCACCCTCAACCATCACAGGCTGAAAGGCCCCTTCTGTCTGCTCCACAGACACCGAAGAGCCAGAGACACATTCTCTTTCACCAGACACATAGCTTGGGATCTCATTTCCCTTGTCCCAGCACACAGGGCTGTTCACAGACAACTGCTTGGAGATTGGGGTAACTTCCTCCATAGGCAAGTCAATACCCCTGACAGACATAGGCACATTCCCTTCACTGTCACATTTCTCCCCACAGGACACAGGTAAGGGATAGGGACACTCATCTTCCACTATCCCTCCTTCCCAAACTCCTGATTAGACAAAGCCATCAGCTCACAAGGCTGCCTAGGCTCCTCCAAACTTTCCCTACCAGGCACATTGCCACTCCCAATGGATAAGCTGCTGCTTTTTTCACTACACTGAGCTACTTCCAGCAAATCACAGTTACTCATTTCAGGTTCACTTTTACAAGCTGTACTAGCCAACAATCCATTACCCATCACAAATCTACCCTCTCCTTCCTCAGTTAGGGCTTTAACCTGACCATCTACTTTAATCTGCTTCTGAGAAACATTTTCCTCACCAATGAGATCTTTCTGCTCTTGATCTAACTTCAGATTTCCTTCTGAGACATCAGACAGACATTCAGAAACTTCATTTACAGACACACTGCTTTCTTGCACAGACAAACAGATATTTCTCTCCAGGTTAGAACTCCCCTCTCCCCAGCCATAGCAAAACTGGTTAAACACAGAAAACTGCCCAGAGTGACACCACATATCAACACAGTTATAAACTGGATTTTCAAGAGGATACAGTTTCTGCCGTTCTTCCCTTGCTTTTTTGACTTGGAGCTGAAGTCTGGCAGTTTCCTGCTGCATCTGTCGAGTTTCCTCCTCAGCAGCCAGCAGCTCCAGATGCCCCTTACGAGCTTTTTCTTCTCTCTTAGCAGCTTCTTTCTCCAGCTGGGCCAAGGCTTCCTTCTCTTCCATTCGAATTTCTGCCAGTTTTTGCTCATATTCAAACTGCAGGCTGTCTCTCAAGGCTTGCAGTTTCCTTGCTTTTCCTGATGCTTTCTGTCTCATGGTCACTGATCTTTAACCAACCAAACTCTCAAACCCAAAATTTGAATTTGGATAGCGTGGGTTCTGACCCAAAGCTTAATTGACCTGGTTCTGTGGATCCAAGCACGACTACGCCACTGTGACGGAGCGATTCTGGCGGGACCCAACTGAGAGTGCCAAATCAGGACCAATTACTCAAACAGGACAGTCACAGCCCTAGGCTGGGGTTTTTCCACCTCTAAGGCAAACCAAACCAGCCGGACAAAAAGGACTTTGGTTTCACCCCACTGGCTAACCACAAGTCACCCAAGCAATTTCCTTAGACACTCCAGTTTCCCAGTATCACCACCAGTGCACTCGTCCTGGGGATGAATGGTTATGAAAACCAACACCCCAATAAAAGAAAAAGGTTCTCTTGATCCCAAAGGACCAAGCCCCAGACCCAGGTCAATATACACGTCAGATCTTACCCACAAATCACGCTGTTGCCAATCCTTTAGAATCTAAAATCTAAAGGTTTATTTACAAAGGGAAAAAGATAGAGATGAGAGGTAGAATTGGTTAAATGGAATCAATTACATACAGTAATGGCAAAGTTTTTAGTTCAGGCTTGCAGCAGTGATGGAGTAAACTGCAGGTTCAAATCAAGTCTCTGGAGTACATCACCCGCTTGGATGGGTCCTCAGTCCTTTGTGCAGAGCTTCAGCTTGTAGCAAAGTCTCTCCAGAGGTAAGAAGCAGGGTTGAAGACAAGATGGAGATGATGCATCAGCCTTATATAGGCTTTTCCAGGTGTAAGAATCTCTTTGTCCCCACTGTGGAAAATTACAGCAAAATGGAGTCTGGAGTCACATGGGCCAGTCCCTGCATACTTCGCTGAGTCATAAGGCGTGTCTGCCTTCTCTCCATGGGTCAATTGTGTAGCTGATGGTCCTTAATGGGCCATCAAGCAGGCTAAGCAGAGCTGACACCAACTTGTCTGGGATATCACCCAGAAGCACATCACCAACTTGAAATACAGACAGTATAGAGCCAATATACATAACTTCAACTAAAAATGACACATGCACACAGACAGCATAATCATAACCAGCAACCCATAACCTGGTCTTAGACACCTTATATGACCCCTTTACCTAAGATTTGGTGCCACTACAGGACCTTGGTTGCAACCCATGTTCTATATGGTCCCCATTTATATCAATAACGTCACACAGGGTGTCAAGTTCTAGGGCCCGCCCATTGCGGCCATTGCGCGTCAAGCCGGCCAGACCGAGGCCTGGCTCCAGTGGGATCAACTCACCGGCAGGAGGGGAAAGACTTGCTCTTGCACAACTCCAGAGAAAGAAGCAGAGATTCCAGGGCTTGGCCACAAGCCAACAGGGCACCAGATGGTCCCACGGAGAGTTGAACTGAGCTGGTAGGAGTCAGACTCCTGCATGAGCCCATCACACCATGGGAGGGTGGGGAGGAGCTGTGAGCCCGGCGGGTGTGTCCGGTGCAGGGCATTGGGAGTCTGGGGGCTGCTGCACAAATCAGCTGCTGGGGGGTCGGTGGGTGCCTGGGCTGCTGCTGCCCCCAGCTGGGTCTGTATGGGGAGAGATCTGCATTAGCCCCCTTTGTGCCCAGCTCTGCGGGGCGGGGAGGGTTCGGACTCTTTGCGGTGGCTGGAGCCAGCCCCTGAGCCGGAGCCTGCCGGTGAGGGGAGAGACCTGGGGGAAAGGGCTGGGGCTGAGCAGGAAAGTGAGTCTGGAGCTTAAGCTCACAGCCCCAGGGAAGCACCTGCCCTCAGCTCTGGGCCAGATCTGCCGCTGGGGCCAAAGCAGAGGGTTCTTTTGGGTCAGTTCTTGGGTAACCTGCATTGAGCTGTGCGCTCATTGCTTACAATCCCTTCAAGCCTATCTTTGAGTAGTTAATCAATGTGTGTTCTATTTCCCCCTAAAACTCTGTGTTTTGCTAGATGTGCTTGGGGCACCTGCTCAGGACCAGAGACTGGTGCATGATCCTCTCCACTTGGAGGGAGGAGCAGACTGGGGAATAAACTGATCCCGTCAGGCTTTTGGCCAGGGCAAGACGCTGCAGCACCGGGGACGTAGGCTGGGGAGCTGGGGAGAAGCTTCCTAGTCCCTGCAGCTGGGTGTGTCCCTGCCTGTGCAAAGGTTTGTGTGAGTGCAGGGCCGGGAGCGAGCTGCATCTTCTCCCAGCAGCTGTGTGAGAGGGAGCCCAGGCTGGGGAGACAGAGGGCTCAGCGGTACCCCAGCTCCAAGTTGCACCCCTGGGGGCCTTTAAACATTAGGAACCATCAGAGTTAAGGTGACGTGTACAAACTTTGTGCAGTGCTGTTGTGCATGCGTGTTATGATACAGACTCCCAAGCGTGGCCTTGGGGTGAATTCCTGCCCCCAACAGCATCAATTTCTCCAGACCACCAAGGGAAGTGGTGCTTTCTCCATCCATCCCTTGATGAGGTGCCTTTGTGGAGTCTGCTTTGGTCCAAAACTTGCTAGAGTGCCATACAGGAGGCCTGGGCTGTGCAGAGGGGTCAGATGAGATGATCTAAGTGTCTCTTGTGGCCTTAGTCTCCAAATCTCAGCAAAACTGAGTGTGGCACATTGAGAGCCTCTGAGGTTTCCATGTGCTGCCTGCTTGATCCCCAGCACTAACCCTGAGTGCGTGGGGTGTCACAGGGAGAGCAGCTGAAACATGAAAGGGGCTGGCCAGGGGCAGGACATTAGCCCTGCAGGGCAGGGGTGGGTGAGGCGGTGACATCACAAGGGCCTTGTGCAGCACCTCAGCTGATTGGTGAAAGGAGGTTGGGAGGCGGTGACCTCACAGAGCGTCCATGACAACAGCCAGGTAGGACAGGCTGCAGGGCTGGGGCCATCTCAGAGACCCCGGGCTTTGCTGCAGAGAGTCTCCTTCTGTAGGTCTCCCAGCCTAGGTCCGTGCTGATTAGGCCTCCACTGGATTCTTGTGTACAGTTCTGGGCATCACATTTTTGGAAAGATGCAGAGAAATTGAGAAAGTCCAGAGAAGAGCAACAAGAATGATGAAAGTCTAGAAAACATGACCTATGAGGGAAGATTGAAAGAATTGGATTTGTTAAGTCTGGAGAAGAGAAGACTGAGAGGGGACATTACAGTTTTCAAGTACCTAAAAGGTTGTTACAAGGAGGCGGGAGAAAATTATTCTCCTTAACCTCTCATGATAGGACAAGAATCAAGAGGCTTAAATTACAGCAAGGGAGGTTTAGGTTAGACATTAGGAAAAACTTGCTAAGAGTCAGGGTGGTTAAGCAGTGGAATAAATTGCCTAGGAGGTTGTTGAATCTCCATCCTTGGAGATTTTTAAGAGCAGGTTAGACAAAGCCCTGTCAGAGATGATCTATATAATACTTAGTCTGGCCTTGAGTGCAGGCGACTGGACTCGATGACCTCTTGGGGTCCTTCCAGTCCTATGATTCTATGATCCAAAGGTCTCTTCTTGCCTTAACGTCTACAAATCTCTGCAAAACTAAGTATGGGCCATTGAGCAGCCTCTGATGTTTTCATGTGTCGCCTGCTTCGTGTCCAGAAGTAACACTGAGTGAGTGGGGGTGTGGGTGTGACACAGCAGGAGCAGGTCAAAGATGCAAAGGGGCTGTCCAGGGCGGTGACATCACACTAGCCTTTTACAGGAGCTGGGCTGATTGGTCAAAGGAGGTTGGGAAGCGGTGACCTCACAGAGAGTCTATGAGCAGGGGCAGGTAAAGAGGCTGCAGGGTGGGGACATGGCTTTGCTGCAGGGAGTCTCCTTCTCAAGGTCTCCCTTGAGGAGTGAGAGAGAATACAGGGTCACGCCTGTGAGCGCGAGGAGGAGCCTCCTTGGGGTTTTCCCTTCCCACTGCTAATTGAGTGAGAAGACAGACGTCCCTGTGGAGCAGAGAAGAGCCTCAGAGAGGTTTCATGTTGTTGTTTCATGTTGTCATAGGTTTCCTTCATATGGACTGCATGACCAAGTGGAATTGATGGCAAAACATTGCCATTATGCAGTAAAACATCTTTAAGACTCGTCTTCGATGAATCAACGAACAGTCTCCACTCATGTGGATTGTGAACGATGTTGAGGGCTGCCATCACACCATGGATGTTGTTGCAGGCTACAAGATGGCCTTCCATGAAGAAGAATGGGACAAGATCCTTTTGACGGTCCCGGAGCAGGCTACATGAGGAAATCAGTCCTTTCGTTGGACTTGCTGGCAGAAGAGCCCAGTGATGGTGCAGCTCCCGAGCGTCAGTGACAACGCAGCGCTCCAGCAACTGAGCTCTAGGGCTCGCTGCTGAAAGAAAAGCTTCACGAGTGACAAAGGGAAAAGGGAGGTGCTGGTCTTTAGCCAAGGGCAGGAGCCCCACCCTCCAACACAGACCATTTCCCTCGTTGTCTGTCTGTGCTGGGGCAGAATCAGTAACACGGCCTCCTGCTTTTGCTATTGCAGAGAGTCGGTTCTGACGGTCTCCTCAAACCCAGTGTGCGAAACAGGCCTCAGAGCTGACTGGGTGTAAACAAGAACTACTCAGGTAGACTGTGTCAGCTGCGAATTCAGATGTCCCTTTCCTGGAGAGATGGACTGAGCTGTGAGGGGACTGGAAGCGGAGCTCCCAATGTTTAACTTGCACTCGTTCAGCATCTTTCCTGCGAGTGCCGTCACTGTAGGTTAAATCCTCCAGCCCAGGACTCCCCACCAGCTGTGGGCCTGACAAGCTTTCCCTGGGATTGGATTCTGTAGAACAGGGGTGCAGGGAACCAGCAGGTGCATCTGACTCCTTGGTGAGGTTTTGCATGCAAGATGTGTGTGTGAGTCTTTGTGTGTCGGAAGCAGTGAGTGTGGCACTCTCAGTGAACCGACAGAGGGCGACGGTGGTCAGAGAGAGACAAAGGAAGAATCAAGAGGCACCGATGGGCATAAGGATGATGATTGTGTTGTGTTTCATTCCTTAGATGTGGTGCCACCGCCCGTCCCTTTAGCCTTGTAGTTTACCAAGAGTAAAACTAAATATCTGTTGAGATACAAGGGAGTGTGTGTGTCCATTCCTGCTAGCTGCACAGGGGTTTGATGTTGCTGCTTTCAATCCTCCGGCTCTGCCGGGATAAGGAACAATTGAAGCCATCACTGAAGTGAAGGCGGGAGATGATTTTCTGACAGGGAGGGACGGCTCCTCTTAAAGGTGTTTGGCAGGCAGCCTCCTTCCCAGGTCTGTCCCGACAACACCCAGTTGAAAAGGAACCCTGCCCAGCCCTCCTCAGCCAGATGAAAAGGAGCGAGTGAGTGAGCGTGGGGGAGAGCGAGCGACGGAGGGAGATGGATTGAGCGGGCTGGGACCTCTGCGAAGGGGCGGGATGAGGGTGTTCAGTTTTGTTGGGTCAGAAAGTTGGCAACCCCAGATCCAGGGGAAACAACTCAAAGACCCAACGAGTCTGGCCAGGGGCAGGACATCAGCTTTGAGGGGAGGGGTGGGTGTGGCAGTGACATCACAAAGGCCTTTTGCAGGACCGCGGCCTATTGGGCAAAGGTGGTGGGGAGGGGGTGACCTCAGAGAGAGAGAGACCCCGACATCAGCCGGGCAGGACAGAGGTGCAGGGCCAGGTCTGTCTCTGAGAGCCCCCAGCTCTGCTGCCGCAAGTCTCCTTCGCGAGGTCTCTCCTCGAGGGCTGAGAGAGAATTCAGATTCATGGATGTGAGCATGAGGAGGAAAGACTGTGGAGTTTTCTCCTTTCCTACCATGGATTGTGCTGAAAAGAAACTTCCCCTTGAGAAGGTAAGAGGCTCAGAGACGTTTGGAACCTGTTCAGTCTGATCCACCTGGCGCAGGCAGCATTCTAGGCCCAGACAGCACTGGCTTCAGGTGGCAGAATTTGATTTCCTCCCTAGGTTTTGATGGTTGGAATCCCTGGGGACATTGGGGTGTATCCTTTTTGGTTTATCTTTTCCTCTTTCCTCCCTCCTTTCTCCTCTTCTCTTGCTTCTTTTTTCCCTTTTCCAGCTTCCCTCCCTCTACCTAGGAGGGACGGGTCTGGAGTGCGGGCAGGGGAGGGGTATTGCTCTCATTGCGGGAGGTCCTCACCAAGAGGTGGGTCTGGGTCTGAGAGTGATCCTCTGATGGTGTCCTGGGCCGTCCTTTGGGACATCTGGTGAGACCCTCAGCCTCCTGCCCTCAGAGTCTCAGTGCTGATTGGCTGAGCAGGGGGCTATCGACACCAAGGAGACTCAGGTCAGTTTGGTCTCTTTTCAAATCAGGCAAATAAGTCACAACCAATCCAATGTATGGAATTAATCTGGCTGCTTCTCTCCATTAATTGTCTCTTGGCAGGTCATGATTTTCAATAATGTCCTAGGTCTTCTAAAATACTTGCTGAATAATTACTATGAACCACTGTTGGTCTCTAGCTCACTTGAGGGCACTTTATTCTGATCACTCAATGTGTGAAATTCAAGATGTGAGAGAGAGGCTGAAAGTCAGGAGCAGTGTTTCCTCTAATTTGTTATGTCCATGTGTGGAATGAATTTTGTTTTGGGCACAAATATGGAGGTGAGGTGTGACACATCACCTGCATATTGCGCTCCTTACAAAATTCATTCTGCACATGGATGGTGTGTGGCAGGGGTGAGGCTGAAAGGTTTGGAGTGTGGGAGAGGCTCGGGGGGGGGGTTGGGGCGCAGTGATGTGAGGGCTCCGGCTGGGGGTGCAGGCTCTGGAGTGGGGCTAGCGATGAGGGTCTCAGCATTGGAGCAGAGGGTAGGGGCGCAGGGGGTGAGGGCTCTGGGGTGGGGCTGGGAATGAGGAGATTGGGGAGCAGGTTGCCCCAGGGAGAAAGAACTGCCCCCTCCAGCCCTCTCTCCCCACAGAAGCTCAGGGCCAGATGAGAGGGCACCTGTCTCCAAGCCGCAGCAGCGCCGGTGGGGCTGGGTTGGGACTGAGGGAGGCGACAGGATTTATTTTTCCGAAGTCAAAAGGAGGAAGGGATGGAGTTATGCTTCAGTTTTTACCTCATAACCTTATTCCTGTCTAACCTACAGGACACTATGGGAATAAGACACTATGTCATGTGGTGACATCACAAGAGCAGAGGAGGTGCGACCGCCAGCAACTGTGCGGGGGGGGGATTTAGAGTCGGATTGTTTCAAATGCTGCATTTGTCGGCTGACATTTAACATCAACGCTTAGCTCACACAACGGAGAAAGGCAGTCTCTGCTTAAGATTCTACCAGCCCCTTCGGCCAACGCCTCCCCTTCCCTGACCGGAGAGTGCTCAGAACACCTCTCCCGCCAGCCTCCCCACACAGGCCCACAGCTGGGCACCCAGCACAAAGCAAGGGAGGGGTTGCTTGGCTTGTTTTACTTTTTACTTTTCAAAAGGCTTTTAAAAGCATCTTCTGCCCCCGTGCCCCAGGGTGACGAAGCAGAAGGTTAGTTAAACAAAAGTTAAACAAAAGTTAAAAGGTAGAGTGACTAAAATGAAATCCCTGCAAGTTGCATGGGCCCATTTAAAGACACCATAATAGAGGCCCAACTTCAATGTATACCTCATATTAAGAAACACAGTAAAAGAACTAAAAAGAGCCATCGTGTCTTAACAACCATGTAAAAGAAGCAGTGAGAGATAAAAGACTTCCTTTAAAAAGTGGAAGTCAAATCCTAGTGAGGCAAATAGAAAGGAGCATAAACACTGCCAACTTAAGTGCAAGAGTGTAATAAGAAAAGCCAAAGAGGAGTTTGAAGAACGGCTAGCCAAAAACTCCAAAGGTAATAACAAAATGCTTTTTAAGTACATCAGAAGCAGGAAGCCTGCTAAACAACCAGTGGGGCCCCTTGACGATCAAAATACAAAAGGAGCGCTTAATGACGATAAAGTCATTGCGGAGAAACTAAATGGATTCTTTGCTTCAGTCTTCACGGCTGAGGATGTTAGGGAGATTCCCAAACCTGAGCTGGCTTTTGTAGGTGACAAATCTGAGGAACTGTCACAGATTGAAGTGTCACTAGAGGAGGTTTTGGAATTAATTGATAAACTCAACATTAACAAGTCAGCGGGACCAGATGGCATTCACCCAAGAGTTCTGAAAGAACTCAAATGTGAAGTTGCGGAACTATTAACTAAGGTTTGTAACCTGTCCTTTAAATCGACTTCGGTACCCAATGATTGGAAGTTAGCTAATGTAACGCCAATATTTAAAAAGGCCTCTAGAGGTGATCCCGGCAATTACAGACCGGTAAGTCTAACGTCGGTACGGGGCAAATTAGTTGAAACAATAGTTAAGAATAAAATTGTCAGACACATAGAAAAACATAAATTATTGAGCAGTAGTCAACATGGTTTCTGTAAAGGGAAATCGTGTCTTACTAATCTATTAGAGTTCTTTGAAGGGGTCAACAAACATGTGGACAAGGGGGATCCGGTGGACATAGTGTACGTGGATTTCCTGAAAGCCTTTGACAAGGTCCTCACCAAAGGCTCTTACGTAAATTAAGTTGTCATGGGATAAAAGGGAAGGTCCTTTCATGGATTGAGAACTGGTTAAAAGACAGGGAACAAAGGGTAGGAATTAATGGTAAATTCTCAGAATGGAGAGGGGTAACTAGTGGTGTTCCCCAAGGGTCAGTCCTAGGACCAATCCTATTCAATTAAATGTAAAGTAATGCACATTGGGAAAAATAACCCCAAATATACATACAATATGATGGGGGCTAATTTAGCTACAACGCGTCAGGAAAAAGATCTTGGAGTCATTGTGGATAGTTCTCTGAAGATGTCCACGCAGTGTGCAGAGGCGATCAAAAAAGCAAACAGGATGTTAGGAATTGTTAAAAAGGGGATAGAGAACAAGACGGAGAATATAGTATTGCCCTTATATAAATCCATGGTATGCCCACATCTCGAATACTGTGTACAGATGTGGTCTCCTCACCTCAAAAAAGATATTCTAGCACTAGAAAAGGTTAAAAAAGGGCAACTAATATGATTAGGGGTTTGGAGAGGGTCCCATACGAGGAAAGATTAAAGAGGCTAGGACTCTTCAGCTTGGAAAAGAGGAGACTAAGGGGGGATATGACAGAGGTATATAAAGTCATGAGTGACATTGAGAAAGTGGATAAGGAAAAGTTATTTACTTATTCCCATAATACAAGAACTAGAGGTCACCAAATGAAATTAATAGGCAGCAGGTTTAAAACAAATAAAAGGAGATGGGAGGTGACGTTGTTCTGGGTTGGGGGGATGCAGGGATGGGGCGGAGGGGACGAAGGGGTCAGGGACGGATGGAGACAGGGGACGGGACAGAGGACAGGGCTGGGGGGACGCAGGGAAGGGAGTGAAGGATGGAGGGAGCGGGAGGGTGACCAGATCGCAAGCGTGAACTATCAGGCCACGTTGGTGGAGCTGGGGGGGAGACAGACAGACACAGGTGCGCAGCCCCGTTGGGAGCCAGAGGCACACTGGTCCGCCTGGCCGTGTGTTACCAGCGTGCCCTTTCCTATTGGGGTGCGCCCATGCTGTGCCACAGAGCTCCCCTGCCCAGCACCCCCCTACAACTCTTCCACCACAAATGCACAGTGCTGTGCACACACACCTCGCCCAGCACACCCCTGCCCACAGCCCCACCACAGCTGCCCAGCACCCCACCCCAAAACCCCACTCTCTAGTTTCCCAATACACACAGATTTCCTCCCTTCCTTCCTCCTCCCTCCCAGTGCCCTTCCCACAGCCCCACACCATCACTGCACAATGCCCCACACAGACCCCCAGTGCCCAGACCCACACAGAACGCCCCCATCGCCCAGCACCCGGTTGTTCACTCTTGTTTTGTCAAGACCCCAAGGGAGAAATCCTCCTCCTCCTACTCCATGGGAGGAGGGAAGCGGGGATTGAGCTTCTCTATGAATAGCTCCAGTGCCTGATTCTGCTTGAACTTACTTTTCCTGAAAGAGGCACCATTTTTCTCAGTTTTACCGTCACCCCTGGGGTTCTGAATAACAGCAGTGAAACTGACCAAAGCTGCTAGTGCTTGGCAGCATTGTGAGGCGGAATAGAAGCTCTGGAACTGCCAGTTTGCAGACTCAGGAAGACAGGTCTGCACTGGTTTACATTTGGAAGGTTATCTTCCGATAATGAAAGCTGGGCATGTGCTTTCTTCAATCCCTGACAATGCATGGCAGAGAATACAATTATTAAAGAAAAACAGTTTTAGCCCCTTTTTGCACAGTTACCTGCACTTATACAGGTTGCAACCTGATATTCCTTGCACAATCTACAAGTTTGGGTGCATCGGTAATGCCCTAATTGTATTACCGTTGCACCGTGATTTTGCTTGGTTCTTTTTAACCAAGGTGAAGTATTCCTAGAAAATAGGTGAAACATTTGGATTTGTAACAGTAATGTAAATACTGTGATAAATTCAGTGCCCCTGGCTTCCCATGGTTCCACAATCATAGAAATGGCACTGGAATTTACTTTTATCTTCAGAATTCTTCCCCCCTCCCTCCGCAGATCACCATAAGAACTTCAGGAAGGGCATTTGAAATAACACATAAAAGTGATTCCATGCACAAGTATGGAGTGTTTTCTGTTTCTCTGGAATTTGGCAGTCTATGGTGCTTAATATGGGCATATATGTTTGATTACTATAGAAATTTTTCAGATTCTGTAAAAAAAAGTCTGTCTTCACAGAATCCTCTCATCATTGGTACAGAAAGTGAAACAGAAGTGCTGCAGTATTTTAGGGTTTCTGGATTTGTTTTTCTCCAGGAAACAATTTTGGTGCTTTTATTATGCCAGATAATTACAAAAAATGTACTATCTTAAAAATACTGGTGATTGGCAGCAGTAGCCCTGGAAATGAAAATGGGTGAGATTTTCAAAAGAGAGTAAGTGATTTAGGAACATAAGTCTCATTAACTTTTAATGGGACTGGCATTTCTAAGTCATGCAGTTTTCAATGTCTCACCCATCATGTAAAATAGGGCTTGAATTTTCTATGATTTAGTTGACCACTGGCATGTACTTTCAGTATTTTCAAAAGCATATACCAAATGGTAAATTAGAACATGCTGTAGCATGGCTAGTGCTGAATTATCAGACAAGTAGTTTCAAAACTTCCAATTTTTATGCAGTATGTAGCTATTTATTTGTTCTAAAATCCATACTCTTACTGGCAGACTATTCTCAGACCTTGTAACCTTGTATGACTCTTACATAAACAAAGTTGTAGCTTCTAGTAGAGACTTAACTGATTTGCTCCGCTCTTTGTGTTATAGAGGAAAATTTTGTTCTCAGATGCCGATTCTTGAAATGATGAGGGTTTGTCGATCCCATAAATCACCTTCTTTCAAGGCCGGATCAGATATTCAAACAAGGTTATGAACCTCCTTACTTGTACAGTCATAATTCCAAAACAGGTCGATCAAGAGGAGTTAAGTCCCTGCCCTGTATAATTTATAAACATGAAGCTGAGTAACCTTGGATGACTAAATTAAACTCTAAAATAATAATGAAAAGCTTAGCTTTATTTCAGCAAACTGGTATTACAAGTTTCATGACATAAATGTTAATTATCAATATCTTTGGCACTAGAAAATGGATTTTTCTCTGCACAAAGTCCATTTCTTGGCAGAGGATACATTGGGAACTATCAATATAAAAAGGATTCCTTATTTATTTTCGTGGCCCAGGGTTGTCTCCCTGGTTTCCCTGTTTATATATTATATAATAAGCATGTTAATCAAGGGTGATCATGTTAGGTTCTTTTCATCCATGGTTTAAAACAATTAGAGAAACTCTTTCTTTTCCCCCCCTTAGCTTAGTCTGAAGAAAAATTCACAAGATGAAATAAGCTCTGTGTGGGTTTTTCCCCATGTAGAGCAGTGAAATTGTCCTATTTGTTTTTCTATTTCATATTTCTGTACATGTTAATTTATTTTTATTCCTAATCCATTCCACAAGTTCCTATGTTTAAATATAATTTGAAAGCCAGAGTCACTCTAGGCAAAAATTAGAATTAAATTCTTTATTAGAAGTACATCATTAAGCATAAAGAATGAGGAGTACTTGTGGCACCTTAGAGACTAACAAATTTAATAGCTCTGTAAAGGCAAAAAGGGGAAGGGCATGGGTGGAAATGAAAAAGTGCAGGCATTTGCAGAGGGATTTCACTGGAGAGAGGATGAGGCTAGGAGATGGTAGCATACATTTTAAAAAAAATTCATATTGCTTGTGTTTCAGGCAAAGATTATGCATTTATTTACCTTTAAAATACATTTTTAACTGGATTTTCAAAACAGTTGCTCTCAGAAACCACTGTGTAACTTAACCCCCTTAATTTAATTGTCGAGTAATTGATAGAATTAGAAACCACAGATATTAAGAAAGATTACACCAGAGGTTATCAAGGTAATTCACTGGACTGCATTTCTGGCATCTTTTGGATGATGCTGCAGAATATTTGGGGCACGGGACCATTGTTTTGTTAGACAGTGCCTAGAACAATGAGGCCCCGAACCCTGATTGGTACAAATCATAATAGAAAGAACTGGGTGGAAATTGCTGAAGGGCCCGATCTTGCTCTAATTGAAGTCAATGGAAAAAATTCCATTGATTTCAATGGTGTAGAATTGAACCACAAAGGAGGCAGTTGGGGGAGGGATACCGCTGGGATAGGTTTACAGAAGCACAAGTGGCATTTGGGACTTCAGACACCTTGCAGAGCCACAATGAAGTGACATACACAGAAGCAAAGACAGAGGGGTGGTTGGTGAAGCTATTAACAGCTGGGAGGTCCAGATATATGAGCCACACTCAACAAAGTGAACATGTACAAGCCCCGGGGCCAGAGTTTATTGTTTCCTGGATACTTTAAACAGGATCATTACATGCTGAAATAGATGAGTATTGCTAGAGTTATGAATGCAAAATTGTCCTGTTAGATTGCACCTGGGGAAATCTGGGTTTTGTTTTATCTGTTGGTTTTATGGTTACTGTATATTTTGTTCCTGTCCTCTTTATAAAGTGCTGCTGATTTTTTTATATTGTTCCTTATTCATTTGATGCCAGGGCCTTATTATATCCCGTTGTTGTTTTTAGGCTACTCTTGTGGAGTATGAAATGTAATTAAAAGGCCACATTTTCAAAGGATCCTCCTCTATTCAGGCGTGTAGAAGTTTTCATGCAAATAGCAGCATGTGCATGTTTCAGGTAACAGCAGATGCATGCACAGGTGATAGATTCAGACTTGCAGTGCTCAGAAAGTGTGCATACAGATATTTGCATGGATTTAAATAGAGGCCACTTTTTGAAAATGTGTCAAAAAATATCAGTAAGTTAGGCCACCTTATAACTAGGTTACATTTAAATAGCTACATAAGTGGGATCAGGGAGATCTACTTTGTCCTGAGCTGTTACAATTGAAAAGTGCTGGGTCACTTTAATAATTTCAAACCCCTATAAAGAACCCCTTGTTATGGCAGGAGTCTTGTAGGTGATGTATGTGATGATGAATATGCCAGAAAAATTCCAAGATATCGTGTGTAATTGAGCAAAACCCCAGGTTTAATGGAATTGAAAAGTACTTGTGTCAGAGATGTAGGCAATTACTGTTCATAAAGGGGCACCCGCAACTTGAAAATCATTTCAATCAGAAAATGCTGCATCTACTATTGTTACAATTAGCCACGGAGGTTGCTGTCACTGAAAGGGATTAATGAAAAATAACATTTTCATCTCTTGTTTTCATTTGTTTGCTGTGTGCATTTGGCAGGTCTCTGTGTAATAGTCCTTGTGTGATGGTGCCTGCCCTTCCCTATGCTACTGAAGAATGTGCTGATCAGTACTGTGGTAGCAGAACTGAAACTGAAAAGGCAGCAGGCAGGTCTATGCACAAAGAGAAAAGGGATGTAGACCTGCCCTTTGTACCCTGCAGGACCTGTGGTCACAGGCCCTTCCTAATTTGGGGGGAACCAAGGAATATAAAAAGTAATCTCTTGTAAATTGAACCAATGTTGTCTGACTGCTAGAGTTGGAATCTTGATACTAATTTTTCCTAATGATTGTAAGTTATTTACAGTCACCTGGCTGGCCTTTGAGGACTGACAAATCACAGCCAGAAGCCCCCTCGAGGTTTGAAACCTGTTCAGTCTCAGTCATCTGGTGAGAGTTGAATTCTAGGCATGGAAAAAACAAGCTTAAGGAGGCAGAATTTTATTGTGTACCTGGGATTTTGTCCCTTAGATTCACTGGGGACATTGGGGTTTGTCCTTTGTTTCACGTTTTCATCCATCCCTCCCTCCCTCCTTTCTCTTCGTCTCTTGCTTCTTTTATCCTTTCTTGTTGTTCTTGTTGTTCTTTTTTAAGACCAAGTAAATAAGTCATAAGCAGTTGTATGTTTGATGAATTTTGCTGCTTCTCTGCACTAATTGTCTCTGAGCAGTTCATGATTCTCTCTGACATTCCAGTTCTCCTAAAATACTGGCTGAATATTTACTGTGCACTGTTGCTGGTCTGGAGCTCATCTGAGAGCACTTTACTCAGATCATTCAATGTAGGAAATTTAAGATCCGATGCTTAGTTTGAAAATCAGGGCTCTTGGGTCTTATTCCCAACTCTGCCACTGATTATGCGACCTAAGACAAGTTAATTATCCTTTCTCAGCCTTATCTTCTCCCTATTTCAAGTAGGGATAATAATGATCCGCTCCTACCTATCTCACGGTGGGTGGAGATAGGGCCAACTCTAGGTTTTTTGCTGTCCCAAGCAAAAAAAAAATTGACTGCCCCCACCCCAGCCCTGGGCTCCTCCCTGAATCTCCCTGCTGCCCCAGCCCTGGGCTCTGCCCCCTCCACCCACACCCCTGCTGCCCCTGTTCTGGGCCTCCCCAACCTGTACCCCCCTGCTGCCAGCCCTGGGCTCTCCCCCACACACCCGCACCCCACGCCATCCCAGCCCTGGGCTCTCCCCCACACACACCAGCACCCTCTGCCACCCCAGCCTTGGGATCTTCCCCACACATGCACCCCGTGCTGCCCCAGCTCTGAGCTCCCCCTGCCCACTTGCACCCTCCTTCCACCCCAGCCCTGGGTCACTGGTAACTTGCTCCCAGAGTGGGTCATTCAGCAGGAATTTTGGATGTGCACAGAACACAGACAGGATTGGTTCCCATATGGTTACAGAACTGCAGTAACATGGAACAATTTTCAGCTTGTGTGATTAAAGGATATCTGGATGCATATTATAAGACTGTCCTACAGAAATGAGGAAACGTTGAGGTGCCTTTATTATTCTTATGTTCCATTCTTTGTTTCTATGGGCAATTTGCCAATGCAATATCACTGTCTTCCTTTTAAACAAATAAAACTATAAAACAAACAAACAAAGGCAATGGCTGTTGAAAATAGCAATTCCAGTCCTAAAAACCACTGGGAAGCATTTCTTGCTCAAGTTTATCCTACTTTTTCTACGGCAAATTACAGTGAATCAGTATATTTGATTTGGGAGAAATGAAGTAACAGCTGCCCAAATTGAGCTTCAGCACTCCTGAATTTTGTGTGTGTTCAAATCTGGAAGGCAGGTGCTAGATTCCCTTTCTGAATATTAGCTAAATCTGGAAAGGAAAAGTCAATTTCTGCTTCGATGGCTCAGAAGTGGAAATCCCTGCCCCTGCAAATGGGCTGCTCCAAGCACGTGCTTGCTTTGCTGGTGCCTAGAGTCGCCCCTGCCTCCACCCATCCTGCACTCCCACCCTGTGCCCCAGCCTGGAGCCTGCACCCAGCACCCAAACTCCATTCCAGAGCCCAACCTCTCAACCATCCCACACTCCAAACCCCTGCCCCAACCCAGGGCCTGCACCCCAGACCTCCTCGCCCGACCCAAACTCCCTTGCAGAGCCTGAGGCAGGTGAGGGGCAGAGTTCGTCGGGGTGGGGGGGAGGGCTCTGTGCAGTAATATAGTGACTCCTTGGGTCTTTGAATGAGGCTTTATACTTGGGGTGGGGGGGTGAGGAGGCAAGCAGTGAGTCGGTGGATGGAGAGGGGCAAATCTCCCAGATTCAAAATCTGTGACTGTGCCTGTTGGTCCTTCTAGCTGCTTTTCTCTGGGCTGGGGGTTGTTCCCACAGGAAGGTGTTTGCTTCTTATCCCTGAGGCCATCAGTATGTCTGCTCTTCTCTAGTCAGCCCACTTGCCAAGCTTGATTGTCCTTGGTTGGGCTGCCAGCCCCTCTCCAAGGATTGCAGCTGTCTGGAGGTACTGCCCTCCACGCCTTGCTCAGTCACACCTCATTCATGCAACAGGGCAGTTGATTACCAAGTGGGGAGATCTTATTCTACTTCTAGCAAAAGACACTTTTCTTTACCTTAATTACACTACCTTAGGGGCCCGCTATAACATATTACCAAGGTTCAATACAAAGTCATATACAAGTTATACAAAAATGCATAATGCAGAGATTTATCTACAACAGCATTAATTGACTGCATTGATTGACTGTGCAGTAATATAGTGACCCCTGGTCTTTGAATGAGGCTTCATACTTGCCTCATTACTGCAGAGAAGCAGCAAAATCCATCAAACATATAAGTGGTTATGACTTATTTACTTGGACTTAAAAGAGAACAAAAAGGCCTTGAGTCTCCTCCCTGTCATTAACCCCCTGCACTGTACAAAGACTGAATGGCCCATCCCAGTTGTGGATGTACTCCAGAGACTTGATTTGAACCTGCAGTTTATTCCATCACTGCTACAAGCCTGAACCAAGAACTTTGCCAAAGTACAAGTTTTGCCCAGGGCACCATTTCCCCTAACACTGATTTTCATATTAACCATCAGATCTTGAATTTCATACATTGAATGACCTCAATAAAGTGCTCTCACATGAGCTCCAGACCAACGAGTATGCACAGTAATTATTCAGCCAGTGTTTTAAGAGAACTGCAATGTTAGAGAGAATCATGAACTGCTCAGAGACAATTAATGCAGAGAAGCAGCAAAATCCATCAAACATATAAGTGGTTATCACTTATTTACTTGGACTTAAAAGAGAACAAAAAGGCCTTGAGTCTCCTCCTGTCATTAACCCCCTGCTCAGACAATCAGGATATAGACTGAGGATGGGAGGCTGAGGGGTCTCACCAGAGAGCTCAAAGGATGGCCCAGGTCACTGGCGGGGATCACTGCCCCAGCACTACTGCAGCTCCACAGTTTGGGGTGGACCTCCCACAGTGAGAGCTGCCGAGCACTCCCCCGCAACACACACACACACACACACACACACACACCCTCTCCTGGTGTTAGGAGGAACAGGAGAAAGGACAAAAGAAGCAAGAGAGGAAGAGAAAGGAGGGATGGATGGAGGAAAAGGTGAAACAAAAAGGACAAACCCTAATGTCCTCAGTGATTCTAAGGGACAAGATCCCAGGTTTGGAATAAAATTCTGCCTCCTTAAGATCATATTTTCCATGAATTCAACTGTCACCAGATGGATCAGACTGAACAGTTTCAAACCTCGAGGAGGCTCTTACCTTCTAAACAGGGTCGGCTGTTTTCAAGTAAAATCACTAAAAGGGAAGGAGAAAACTCGAAAGAGGTTCCTCCTGGCGCTCAGGTACGGGAACCCCAATACTCCCCCAGTCCTCAAAGAGAGACCTGGAGAAGGAGACTGGCTGAAGCAAAGCCACAGGGTCTCTGAGCTTTCCCTGGCCCCTCGCCCCTGTCCTGCCTGGCTGATGTCAGCATCTCTCTGTGAGGTCACCACCTCCTCACCACCTTTGGCCAATAGCCTGAGGTCCTGCAAAAGGCCTTTGTGATGTCACTGCCACACCCCTCCCTTGCTGGGCTAATGTCCTGCCCCTGGCCAGGCACTTTGGAGGTTTGAGCTACTCCCTGTGGATCACCCCACTCAAGGAGCGCTCCTTCTAGGAAGCAAGACGGCTAGACAGGAAAACATCAGACGCTGCTCCCAATGCGCCACTGCGTTTTTCAGAAATTAGTTGACTTGATGGCCAGAAGAGATCATTAGAGCATCTAATCTGACCCCCTGCATATCACAGGCCTCCTGTATGACACAATAGCTTCTTTTGGGGCAAACACATTCCAGAATTCTCCGGTTCTCCATATGAACCCAACAACCAGCGCACACAGGTCCAGAAGTGGGCAATCTCTCCTATGGTCACTAGATGGCGATGCAGCCTGGCACTTTCCCATTCATGCGATGATCCGACCTTTTGGTTAACTAATCTGGCCCTGGTCCCAATTCGATGGGATAAAGGGGGTTCCTCTCTCCTTGTGAGCGATCGTTTGATGCAGGGGATCTTCTGCTGGTGTTATTCCTTGTGGAAAAGTACAAATTGCAAAACTGATGGGAGGGGCCTTCTGAGGTGGTAGGGAGGGGTCATGCTGTTACCTGCAATGTACACAGGCCCCGCAGCAGGGACGCACCTCGGAATGTGCATAGAAACAGGTTAAAAGTGCATCACAACAGTGAAGCCGTTGTCAAGATGCTATTCTGTGCAGAGGACTTTAAGACAGCCCCTGCTCCTGATCTGAGGCCTGAATTGATTTCAATGGGAATTAGGAACTGAAATCCCTTTAAAAATCTGGCCCTAAGTGATTTGCTCAAGGTCACAAAGGAAGTCTGCAGTGAAGGCAGAACTTAAACTCAGACCCTCAAGTGTTAGTCGAGTGCGATAACCTCTGGACCATCCTTCCTTTCTCCTGTGTCTGTCTAATGACGTGCTTCTGTCTATCTAACCCCAGACGTAACCATGTCTCTCTCTATCTAGCCCCATAGAAAAATAATCCGTCTGTCTAGTGTCTACCTACTTTTCCATAACTAAGCCAGGAGCTAGACTATTTATAAGAAGTCAATTAAAACCACAAACTAGGAATAAACTCTGATTACGTTCAAGAACCAGCATTCTTGTTGAAATCAGTAAGATTATGTTCACACTGGTTCACTGTATATTAACTGAGAAGATATGAATGAAGAGCAAAGTTAAGCAGCGGGAGCTCTATTAAAACTATGGGTGAAACCCTCATGCCTGCTCTGGCTTCTTGCACAGCCTAAAACTGGAGTTCTGCAGTGGGGAAGCATAATAGTAATAATTCTCTGCTACATTAAAGAGACCTTTAATAGCCAATATGTTCTCTCCAGTAAGGCACTTCAACATTTCAATGAAGTCACCTTTCAATCTTCTTTTGAGAAGCTAAACAGGTTGAGCTCTTTCAATAGCTCACTAGAAGGCATTTTTCTCCAGCCCTCAGAACATTTGGTGGCTCTTTGCTGCCCCAGCTCCAATTTCACAACTTCTTTTTCAAACGAGGACACCAAAACTGGAGGCTGTATTCCAATATCAGGCTCACTGATGCCGTGTTACCTCCTGTGATGTTATTGACATAAACTGTAACTGTATAGATCACCGTTGCGACCACTATTCTAGATTTGCAGCCAATATTGCATAAAGGTTGTCGTGTAAGGGGTCTATGGAGAGGTTATGATTGGCTGATTAGAATTATGCTCAGGGCCGGCTTTAGGAAGTGCGGGGCCCAATTCGAACAGTTTCGATGGGGCCCCGCCAGGGATGACTAAAACAAAAAAACCACGTTAAAAAAACACGTGGGGCTTGTGCTCACCGGGCGGTGCTCCGAGTCTTTGGTGGCACTTCGGTGGTGGGTTCTTCACTCACTCCAGGTCTTCGGCGGCACTGAAGGACCCGCCGCCAAAGTGCCGCCGAAGACTCGGAGCGGGTGAAGGACCCGCCGACGACATGCCCCTGAAGACCCAGAGTGCCGCCGGGTGAGTAAAAATTAAAAAGGCGCCTCTAGCCAGGAAGGGATTCTTACTGGGCACGGGGCCCTCTTAGGCGTGGGTCCCAATTGGGGAATTGGTGGAATAGCCCTAAAGCTGGCCTGCAGCTACGGATTAAAACTCCGCAGCGTTTGTTGGGGCAACTGGAGCCGTGGGACCTACCTGGAGATGCTGAAATCTCACCCTTGTCTCTCTCCTCCTGCCTCTACCTCCGAGCCAGGCACTGGGCAGTTCAGTGGGGAAGGGATGAACTGATGATCATCAGTTTGTTTTATGATGGTGGGGGAGTGGTTTAAACTATTTCCCTCAATCACGTCTCCTTGCAGGGGCGGCTCTAGGGATTTTGTCGCCAAGCACGGCAGGCAGGCTGCCTTCAGCAGCTTGCCTGTGGAGGGTCCACTGAAGCTGCGGGACCAGCGGAGATCCCCTGGCTTGCTTCCCCAAGCACGCGCTTGGCGTGCTGGGGCCTGGAGCTGCTCCTGCTCCCTTGGCAGCTCAGTCACCATTTTAGATAGAGCACTGCTGTGGTGCCTGGGCACTGGGCCATGCGGGGCCTTTAACACCACAGCCTTGGGGACGGGGGGCTGAGAGGGACCATCGTGCGAGGAACACGAGTCCTTCTACCATCCACCACACCCTAGTTTGGAACTGCTGCTGCCGGCTCACCCCATCAGTGGGGACTTTTATCCCCTCTGCCTCCCTCTAGCTGGGGGTTTTCCCTTCTGCACCTACCTGGCATGGCAGCCCCCGTCTGAACCCCTGATCCTGTCCCAGTTTTGTCCCTCTGCCCATCCCGCCCCTCCGATTCCCCCCTTCAGGGGGATTTTCTGGCCTTTGATTGCAGGGAGCAGATTCTGATGGCGCGTAAGGGCAGCAGCTTGCAGCTGTTACTGAGCATGTGAGAAGAGCATTAGAAGAGAAGACCGGCCAGACTGGGTCACACCAAAGCTCCATCTAGCCCAGTGTCCTGTCGGCCGATAGCGGCCGGTGCCAGGTGCCCCAGAGGGAATGAACAGACAGGAATCATCCAGGGAGCCATCCCTGTCGCCCAATTCCCAGCTTCTGACAGACAGAGGTTAGGGGCACCATCCCTGCCCACCCTGGCCAACAGCCATTGATGGACCTGTCCTCCACAGAAACACAGAATCCTAGACAATGAGGGTTGGAAGAGACCCCAGGAGGTCATCCAGCCTAACCCCCTGCTGAAAGCAGGACCACGAATCTCTCTAGTTTCCTTTTCATCACAGGACCCTGCTCAGGAACAGTGAAGTTGCAAGATCTAACAGGAAACAGCTTCAGAAAGAAGGGCAGCTCCTCTTCCTCCTCCCCTCCCATGGGGACGAGCAGCCCCCCAGCTGCCTCTCTGCCCCAGCCTCCTTCAACCCATTGCCCCCTTCAGCCTCCCCCAACTTCCCCCATTGCCCCCTTCAGCCTCCCCCAACATCCCCCATTGCCCCCTTCAGCCTCCACCAACTGCCCCCATTGCCCCCTTCAGCCTCCACCAACTGCCCCCCCCCCACTGCCCCGGCTCCACCGCTCTCAGGTTCCCTTCCCCACAACCATCTGCTTCCTCACCATGGGGAACAGGAGCAGAAAATGCTTTTGAAAAAACCTTCTGCGAAGTAAAAAGTAAAACAAGCCAAGCAACCCCCTCCCTGGCTTTGTGCTGGGTGCCCAGCTGTGGGCTTGTGTGTGTGTGTGTGTGTGCGGGGGGAGGTGGGGCTGTTCTGAGCACACTCCAGTCAGGGAAGGGGCAGAGTTGGCCAAAGGGGCAAGTTGAATCTTTAGCAGAGAATTCCTTTCTCCATTGTGTTAGCTAAGCGTTGCTGTTAAATGTCAGCCGACGAATGCCGCATTTGAAACAATCTGACTCTAACCCCACTGCCATCTCTGTTGCTGTAGTTCTCACATCCTCTGCTCTTGTGATGTCACCACATGACATAGTGTCTTATTCTCATAGTGTCCTGTAGGTTAGACAGGAATAAGGTTATGAGGTAAAAACTGAAGCATAACTCCATCCCGTCCTCCTTTTGACTTTGGAAAAATAAATCCTGTCGCCTCCCTCAGTCCCAACCCAGCCCCACTGGCGCTGCTGCGGCTTGGAGACAGGTGCCCTCTCATCTGGCCCTGAGCTGCTGTGGGGAGAGAGGGCTGGAGGGGGCAGTTCTTTCTCCCTGGGGCAACCTGCTCCCCAATCTCCTCATTCCCAGCCCCACCCCAGAGCCCTCACCCCCTGCGCCCCTACCCTCTGCTCCAATGCTGAGACCCTCATCGCTAGCCCCACTCCAGAGCCTGCACCCCCAGCCGGAGCCCTCACATCACTGCGCCCCAACCCCCCCCCCCGAGCCTCTCCCACACTCCAAACCTTTCAGCCTCACCCCTGCCACACACCATCCATGTGCAGAATGAATTTTGTAAGGAGCGCAATATGCAGGTGATGTGTCACACCTCACCTCCATATTTGTGCCCAAAACAAAATTCATTCCACACATGGACATAACAAATTAGAGGAAACACTGCTCCTGACTTTCAGCCTCTCTCTCACATCTTGAATTTCACACATTGAGTGATCAGAATAAAGTGCCCTCAAGTGAGCTAGAGACCAACAGTGGTTCATAGTAATTATTCAGCAAGTATTTTAGAAGACCTAGGACATAATTGAAAATCATGACCTGCCAAGAGACAATTAATGGAGAGAAGCAGCCAGATTAATTCCATACATTGGATTGGTTGTGACTTATTTGCCTGATTTGAAAAGAGACCAAACTGACCTGAGTCTCCTTGGTGTCGATAGCCCCCTGCTCAGCCAATCAGCACTGAGACTCTGAGGGGCAGGAGGCTGAGGGGTCTCACCAGATGTCCCAAAGGACGGCCCAGGACACCATCAGAGGGGATCACTCTCAGACCCAGACCCACCTCTTGGTGAGGACCTCCCGCAATGAGAGCAATACCCCTCCCCTGACTGCACTCCAGACCTGTCCCTCCTAGGTAGAGGGAGGGAAGCTGGAAAAGGGAAAAAAGAAGCAAGAGAAGAGGAGAAAGGAGGGAGGAAAGAGGAAAAGGGAAACCAAAAAGGACAAACCCCAATGTCCCCAGAGATTCCAATCATCAAAACCTAGGGAGGAAATCAAATTCTGCCACCTGAAGCCAGTGTTTCCTGGGCCTAGAATGCTGCCTGTGCCAGGTGGATCAGACGGAACAGGTTCCAAAGCTCTCTGAGCCTCTTACCTTGTCAAAGGGAAGTTTGTTTTCGGCACAATCAGTGGTAGGAAAGGAGAAAACTCCACAGAGGTTCCTCCTCATGCTCACATCTGTGAATCCTAATCCTCTCTCAGCCCTCGAGGAGAGACCTCGCGAAGGAGACTTGCGGCAGCAAAGCCGGGAGGTCTCAGAGACTGGCCTGGCCCTGCACCTCTGTCCTGCCCGGCTGATGTCGGGGTCTCTCTGTGAGGTCACCCCTCCCACCACCTTTGCCCAATAGGCCGAGTTCCTGCAAAAGCCCTTTGTGATGTCACTGCCACACCCACCCCTCCCCTCAAAGCTGATGTCCTGCCCCTGGCCAGACTCGTTGGGGGGTTGAGTTGTTTCCCCTGCATCTGGGGTTGCCAACTTTCTGACCCCACAAAACTGAACACCCTCATCCCGCCCCTTCAGCGAGGTCCTGGCTCGCTCAGTTGCAGAGCGGGAGGTTTAGGTTGGACATTAGGAAAAACTTTTTCACTAGGAGGGTGGTGAAGAACTGGAATGGGTTCCCTAGGAGGTGGTGGAATCTCCTTCCTTAGAGGTTTTTAAGGTCTGGCTTGACAAAGCCCTGACTGGGATGATTTAGTTGGGGTTGGTCCTGCTTTGAGCAGGGGGTTGGACTAGATACCTCCTGAGGTCCCTTCCAACCCTGAGGTTCTATGATTCTATGATCTCCCTCCATCACTTGCTCTCCCCCACGCTCACTCAGTCGCTCGTTTTCACCGGGCTGAGGAGGGCTGGGGAGAGTCCCTTTTCAACTGGGTGTTGTCGGGACAGACCTGGGAAGGAGGCTGCCTGCCAAACACCTTTGAGAGGTGCCGTCCCTCCCTGTCAGAAAATCATCTCCCTCCTTCACTTCAGTGACGGCCTCAATTGTTCCTTATCCCGGCCGAGCTGGAGGATTGAAAGCAGCAACATCAAACCCCTGTGCAGCTAGCAGGAATGGACACACACACTCCCTTGTATCTCAACAGATATTTAATTTCACTCTTGGTAAACTACAAGGCTAAAGGGACAGGCGGTGGCACCACATCTAAGGAATGAAACACAACACAATCATCATCGTTATGCCCATTGGTGCCTCTTTATTCTTCCTTTGTCTCACTCTGACCACCGTCGCCCTCTGTCGGTTCACTGAGAGTGCCACACTCACTGCTTCCGACACACAAAGACTCACACACACATCTTGCATGCAAAACCTCACCAAGGAGTCAGATGCACCTGCTGGTTCCCTGCACCCCTGTTCTACAGAATCCAATCCCAGGGAAAGCTTGTCGGGCCCACAGCTGGTGGGGAGTCCTGGGCTGGAGGATTTAACCTACAGTGACGGCACTCGCAGGAAAGATGCTGAACGAGTGCAAGTTAAACATTGGGAGCTCCGCTTCCAGTCCCCTCACAGCTCAGTCCATCTCTCCAGGAAAGGGGCACATCTGAATTCCCAGCTGGCTCAGTCTATCTGCGTAGTTCTTGTTTACACCCAGTCAACTCTGAGGCCTGTTTCGCACCCTGGGTTTGAGGAGACCGTCAGAACCGACTCTCTGCAATAGCAAAAGCAGGAGGCCGTGTTATTTCTCCTGCCCCAGCACAGACAGACAACGAGGGAAATGCTCTATGTTGGAGGATGGGGCTCCCTGCCCTTGGCTAAAGATCAGCACCTCCCTTTGCCTTTTGTCACTCGTGAAGCTTTTCTTTCAGCAGCGAGCCCTAGAGCTCAGTTGCTGGAGCGCTGCGTTTGTCACGGACGGTCGGGGAGCTCCAACATCACTGGGCTCTTCTACCAGAAAGTCCAACGAAAGGACTGATTTCCTCATGTAGCCTGCTCCGGGACCGTCAAAAGGATCTTGTCCCATTCTTCTTCATGGAAGGCCATCTTGTAGCCTGCAACAACATCCATGGTGTGATGGCAGCCCTCAACATCGTTCACAATCCACATGAGTGGAGACTGTTCGTTGATTCATCGAAGACGAGTCTTAAAGATGTTTTACTGCATAATGCCAATGTTTTGCCATCAATTCCACTTGGTCATGCAGTCCATATGAAGGAAACCTATGACAACATGAAACAACAACATGAAACCTCTCTGAGGCTCTTCTCTGCTCCACAGGGACGTCTGTCTTCTCACTCAATTAGCAGTGGGAAAGGGGAAAACCCCAAGGAGGCTCCTCCTCGCGCTCACAGGCGTGACCCTGTATTCTCTCTCACTCCTCAAGGGGAGACCTTGAGAAGGAGACTACCTGCAGCAAAGCCTTTTCCCCCACCCTGCAGCCTCTTTACCTGCCCCTGCTCATAGACTCTCTGTGAGGTCACCGCTTCCCAACCTCCTTTGACCAATCAGCCCAGCTCCTGTAAAAGGCTAGTGTGATGTCACCGCCCTGGACAGCCCCTTTGCATCTTTGACCTGCTCCTGCTGTGTCACACCCACACCCCCACTCACTCAGTGTTACTTCTGGACACGAAGCAGGCGACACATGAAAACATCAGAGGCTGCTCAATGGCCCATACTTAGTTTTGCAGAGATTTGTAGATGTTAAGGCAAGAAGAGACCTTTGGATCATAGAATCATAGGACTGGAAGGACCCCAAGAGGTCATCGAGTCCAGTCGCCTGCACTCAAGGCCAGACTAAGTATTATATAGATCATCTCTGACAGGGCTTTGTCTAACCTGCTCTTAAAAATCTCCAAGGATGGAGATTCAACAACCTCCCTAGGCAATTTATTCCACGGCTTAACCACCCTGACTCTTAGCAAGTTTTTCCTAATGTCTAACCTAAACCTCCCTTGCTGTAATTTAAGCCTCTTGATTCTTGTCCTATCATGAGAGGTTAAGGAGAATATTTTTTCTCCCGCCTCCTTGTAATAACCTTTTAGGTACTTGAAAACTGTAATGTCCCCTCTCAGTCTTCTCTTCTCCAGACTTAACAAATCCAATTCTTTCAATCTTCCCTCATAGGTCATGTTACTAGACTTTCATCATTCTTGTTGCTCTTCTCTGGACTTTCTCCAATTTGTCCACAACTTTCACAAAAAGGGATGCCCAGAACTGTACACAAGAATCCAGTTGAGGCCTAATCAGGACGGAGTAGAGTGGAAGAATGACTTCTCGTGTCTTGATTTCAACACTCCTACCAATACATCCCAGAATGATATTGGCTTTTTTGCAACAGCATTACACTGTTGACTCTTATTTAGTTTGTGGTCCACTAGGATCCTTGGATCCTTTTCCGCAGTGCTCCTTCCTAGGCAGTTATTTCCCATTCTGTATGTGTGCAACTCATTGTTCCTTCCTACGTGGAACACTTTGCATTTCTTCTTATTGAATTTCATCCTATTTACCTCAGACCATTTCTACAGTTTGTCCAGATCAGTTTGAGAGTTCATCCTATACTCCAAAGCACTGGCAACCCCTCCCACTTCATGTCATCTGCAAACTAGGCCACGATCTAAATCACTGAGGAAGATATTGAACAAAACTGGACCCAGAACTGAGCCCTGTGCAACCCCACTCGTTATGCCCTTCCAGCCTGACTGCGAACCACTGATAACTACTCTCAGAGAACAGTTTTCCAACCAGTTATGCACCCACCTTAAAGTAGCTATCAAGGGCTGGTTTGACACGATTTGTTCTTGATAAATCCATGCTGGCTATTGCTTAGCACCTCATAGATTCACAGATTCTACTACTGGAAGGGACCTCGAGAGGTCATCGAGTCCAGTCCCCTGCCCTCATGGCAGGACAAAATACTGTCTAGACCATCCTGCATAGACATTTATCTAACCTATTCTTAAATATCGCCTGAGGTGGAGATTCCACAACCTCCCTAGGCCAATTATTCCACTGTTTCATCACCCTGACAGTTAGGAACTTTTTCCTAATGTCCAACCTAAACCTCCCTTGCAGCAGTTTAAGCCTATTGCTTCTTGTTCTTTCCTTAGAGGCTACGGCTCCTTAGGACACCCTTTGAGATACCTGAAAACTGCTATCATGTCCCCTCTCAATCTTCTCTTTTCCAAACTAAACAAACCCAATTCTTGCAGCCTTCCTTCATAGGTCATGTTCTCTAGACCTTTAATCATTCTTGTTGCTCTTCTCTGGATCCTCTCCAATTTCTCCATATCTTTCTTGAAATGCGGTGCCCACAACTGGACACAATACTCCACTTGGGGCCTAACCAGCCCACAGTAGGGCGGAAGAATGACTTCTCGTGTCTTGCTCACAACACATCTGTTAATGCATCCCAGAATCACGTTTGCTTTTTTTGCAACAGCATCACACTGTTCACTCACATTTAGCTTGTTTCCACTATAACCCCTAGATCCCTTTCTGCCGTACTCCTTCCTAGACAGTCTCTTCCCATTCTGTAGGTGTGAAACTGATTGTTCCTTCCTAAATGGAGCACTTTGCATTTGTCTTTATTAAACTGCATTCTGTTAACTTCAGACCGCTTCTCCAGTTTGTCCAGATCATTTTGAATTATGACACTATCATCCAAAGCAGTTGCAATCCCTCCCAGTTTGTTATCATCTGCAAACTTCATAAGCGTACTTTCTAGGCCAATATCTAAGTCGTTGATGAAGATATTGAACAGAGCCAGTCCCAAAACAGACCCCTGTGGAACCACACTTGGTCTACCTTTCCAGCAGGATTGGAAACCATTCATAACTACTCTCTGAGTACGGTTATCCAGCCACTTATGCACCCACCTTACAGTAGCCCCATCTAAATTGTATTTGCCTAGTTCACTGATAAGAATATCATGCGAGACCGTATCAAATGCCTCACTAAACTCTAGGTATACCACATCCTTCGCTTCTCCCTTATCCACAAGACTCGTTATCCTATCACAGAAATCTCTCAGATTGCTCTGACATGATTTGTTCTTTACAAATCCATGCTGGCTATTCCCTATCACCTTACCACCTTCCAAGTGTTTGCAGATGATTTCCTTAATTACTTGCTCCATTCTCTTCCCTGGCACAGAAGTTAAACTAACTGCTCTGTACTTTCCTGGCTTGTTTTTATTTCCCTTTTTAGAGATGGGCACTATGTTTGCCCTTTTCCAGTCTTCTGGAATCTCTCCCGTCTCCCATGATTTTCCAAAGTGAATAGCTAGAGGCTCACATACCTCCTCTATCAGCTCCTTGAGTATTCTAGGAGGCATTTCAGCAGGCCCTGGTGACTTGCAGGCATCTAACTTTTCTAAGTGATTTTTAACTTCTTTTTTTATTTGATCTTCTAAGCCTGCCCCTTCCCATTAGCATTCACTCTCTTAGGTATTCCTTCAGACTTCTCGGTGAAGACCGAAACAAAGAAGTCATTAAGCATCTCTGCCAATTCCAACTTTCCTCTTACTGTTTCTCCCTCCTCACTGAGCAGTGGGCCTACCCTCTCCTTGGTCTTCCTCTTGCTTCTAATGTACTGATAAGAAGTCTTCTTGTTTCCCTTTATTCCCATAGCTAGTTTGAGCTCATTTGTGCCTTTGCCTTTCTAATCTTGCCCCTGCATTCCTGTGTTGTTTGCCTATATTCATCCTTTGTAATCTGTCCTAGTTTCCATTTTTATATGACTCCTTTTTATTTTTTAGATCATGCAAGATCTCGTGGTTAAGCCCAGCTGGTCTTTTGCCACATTTTTTATCTTTCCTACCCAGCAGAATAGCTTGCTTTTGGGCCCTTAATAGTGTCCCTTTGAAAAAGTGCCAACTCTCCTCAGTTGTTTTCCCTCAGTCTTGAGTCCCATGGGACTGGACCTATCAGCTCTCTGAGCTTACCAAAATCCACCTTCCTGAAATCCATTGTCTCTAGTTTGCTGTACTCCTTCTACCCTTCCTTAGAATTGCAAACTCTAGGATTTCATGATCACTTTCACCCAAGCGGCCTTCTACTTTCAAATTCTCAATGAGTTCCTCCCTATTTGTTAAAATCAACTCTAGAACAGCTTCCTCTAGTAGCTTTTTCAACCTTCTGGATGGCCCAGTGGGATCCCAGCTAGGCGGACAGGCTGGGAAATGGATCTTCCAGTCACTCCGTTCCAGGTCTCCCCAGCATTAAGATCAAATTCCCTTCTCCCGCCCCCCGCACATTGGGCTCACCACCAAGAGGTATTGGGGCCTGTCTATATGTGGGGATTCTGCAGCAGCTCCCCAGCATGGCACCCGAGAGGTTGGCCAAGACCTTGTGCAGAGCCTATACCGCAAGGGAGAGCCATGGGTCAGGGGCTACACCTGCCACAGGACAGCAAGGGGTGGGAAGCACTGGTGAGACCCCAAACACATACCCTGGCCTCTCTGATTCATATCCTCCTGCAAGCTTTGTCCCCAACCATTTCTTCTTTCTCTACACGAGACATTTTCACAAATGTCACAATGCCTTGGCACTCAACACCATGAAACAACGCTTTCTCCTCCCCAAAGTGCTTTAATGTCCATTCTCTCGCCCAGCCTTGCTCCTGCCAGGCATTACGGACGTGTCTCATTTCCCATTACACAGATTGGGATGCTGAGGTACAGAGAGAGGAAATGACCAATCCCAGCTCACACAGCAAAGCGATGGCACAGCTACAGAGAAAAGCCAACAGCTCTCACTCTTGCTGTCATCAGCAGACACCAAGACCCCCAGGGGAGGGACAGAGGCCAGCAATTGAAGGGATGTGCGTGCAATTTTCATCGACACAGTTTTCTGTTAGAAAATACCAGGAACATTAATCAAGGTTGATTTGTGGAATCATGAATCAATTTGGATGAAAAATCATTGCAAAAATATTTTGCTTTCCAAAGCAAAATCATCTCCTGTTTGTGGCGTCCCCTTAAACTGTCTCTTCGCACACAAAGAGGAGACACTTTAATTTAGAAACGAGATAAGATGCTTCAGTCAGGTTAAGCAGTTGCTCCCGTTCATGATTGAAAGATCATAAAATGCCAGTCAAATTGACTCTTTCAGCGCTTACACAGCAGACCCCACTGACGGCATCTCCCCGGGGCCGGGTGGGGCCAGGTCACCTTATCAAACCTTCCCATACCCGGGGGAACAAACGGGGGTCTGCTGCACGACATCATCATCTGCAATGACTCAACCTGATAGGACACCTCCTGTGCTACGCTGCTACTAGTGACCCTCTCAAACAGGTCCCCACAGCTCCCCAGCCTCCCCCCACCAGGAGGCAGCTAGGAGAGGCTTGTTACACTGCTCTACAGCCAAAATGCTTCTGAAATAAATGGAGTCCAACTTTACTAATTCTGGGTCACTGAGAACGAAAATGATTCTTAAAATTCTTGATTGGCTCTAGTTTTCAAGATATGCTATTGGGTCAGTATTTATGACCCTTGACTTGGGAATGGCGGAGGAGAAGTGAGTTATAAAGGGACGGGATCTCAGTTTAAACCAGTAGTGACTGAAATCCATCTTTGACTGGACCTATGAATAAATCTATGAATGGGTTTGGACAGTACTTGCTTTTTAGGCAAAACAATGAAGGATACAATCTGATGCTGGTATTGCATCATACATGATATGAATTGCATCATGTTATTCCTAGAAGTCATGGATGATGCAATCATAATGAAGCTGAACCAATTGCCCTTTATCAGCTCTAGAAATCATACAGTGTCGTGCTGTCTTATTTGTCAGTGTTTGATTTTGCAAAGGGACCCTTTTCTTTTTAGCCAAAGTGAGCAGGGATGCCTCGTACTTGTGTGAACAGTGCAGATAACTTCTGCTATGTTTGTGGTGAAGTGACTTTTGCATCACAAAAGTGCAGTAGAACCACTATGGCTAAGAAAGCCTATCACTTTTCTTTTGGCTGCAAAATTGGAGATCAGGACAAGAGGTGGGCCCCACACTTATGCTGCAACACTTGTGCAACAAATCTTCGCCAGTGGTTGAACAGCAAAAGGAAATCTATGCCTTTTGCAGTGCCAATGATGTGGAGAGAGCCAACAGATCATACCAGCAAATGTTACTTCTACATGGTGCCTCCAGTTGGGAAAGGAGTGACAAAGAAGAAAACGTGGATGCTGCATTATCCAAACATTCCATCAGCTCTATGCCCAGTACCCCACGGAGAAGGACTGACACTTCCTGATGCACCAGAATCATTCTCACTTGAGTCAGACGAGGAAGAGGAAGAGGACGAAACTTCTGGTCCTGAACCATCAATGTCACAGGACCCACATTTTCTCCCATCCTTCTCCTCTGAACCACACCTCATAACACAAGGTGAAGGGAATGACCTTGTCAGGGATTCGGAACTACCCAAGAGTAAAGCAGAGCTGTTGGGCTCCACACTACAGCAGTGGACTCTCCTGGCAGGTGATGTTAGGGTTTCCATGCTCCGTGACCGTCAAAAGGATCTAGTCCCATCTTCTTCACGGAAGGCCATCTTGTATCGTGTAACAACATTGATGGTGTGATGGCAGCCCTCAACATCATTCACAATGCACATGAGTGGAGACTGTTCATTGATTCATCGAAGACGAGCCTTAAAGCTGTTTTATTGTAGAATGGCAATGTTTTGCCATCAATTCCACTTGGTCATGCAGTCCATATGAAGGAAACCTAGGACAACATGAAACAACTTTTGAGGTGCATAAAGCAGCTTTGTGGCGATTTGAAGGTTCTTGCTCTCTTGCTTGGTCTGCAGACTGGATACACAAAGTACTGCTGTTTTCTCTGCGAATGGGATAGTCGTGCAACAGATTCCCACTACATCAAGAAAGGTTGGCCACTCCGACAGTCATTGGAGCCTGGGAGGAACAGTGTTCAGCATGCACCACTTGTTGAATCAAGGAAGATTTTGTTAACACCCTTACACATAAAGCTGGGGCTGATGAAGAACTTTGTCAAAGCCATTGACAAAACACAAGCAGCTTTCAAGTACCTCCGTGGAAAATTCCCAAGGTTAAGTGAAGCTAAGATAAAGGAAGGTGACTTTGTTGGTCCTCAGATTCATGAACTTCGAGATGATGCATTTGACCATGCACTGCGTGGCAAGGAAAAGACGGCATGGAAAGCCTTCCACTTAGTGGCAATACATTTTCTTGGAAACAACAAGGCAGACAACTACAGGTTGTTGGTGGAAAACCTCCTCAAGGCTTACAAAAGCCTTGGTTGCAACATGTCACTAAAGAGACATTTTTTGCACTCTCATCTAGATTTTTTTCCACCCAACTGCGGAGCAGTGAGTGACGAGCACGGTGAGCGATTTCACCAGGACATTGCAACAATGGAGAACCGCTATCAGGTCAATTGGAGCCCATCAATGCTGGCAGACTATTGCTGGACAGTGACAGGAGATGCTCCATTTAATGAATACAAGAGACAAGCCAAGAAGTGCCGAGTAGAGACTGAATAGGACTAAACTATGTACAGAATAGTATTTGCCTTTTGTTTCATAATACATTTTAGCTAGATAACCCTTTTGCTGATTTTTAAATTGTTACATAAACAGGAGAGGTGAAATACTATCATGTAAAGCGACCATAAACACAAAAAAAGACCTAGGTTTAAAATTGATGATTAAAACTCTGCTATCTACACAATATACATAGACATAAAATGTAAAAACTTAAATATCTTAGAAACAGAAGCCAATCAGTTGTTTTGTCATATTTGAATTGAGCACATCAAAATACATTCTAAATAGCACATTTGATCTCTGAAGCAGACGACCTCTGAAAAATTGTAGCCCAGTGTAAGCCAAGCAACCCCCTCCCTTGCTTTGTGCTGGGTGCCCAGCTGTGGGCTTGTGTGTGTGTGTGTGTGTGTGTTGGAGGGGGGGGGTGTTGTGAGCACACTCCAGTCAGGGAAGGGGTGGAGTTGTCCAAAGGGGCAGGTTGAATCTTTAGCAGAGAATTCCTTTCTCCTTTGTGTTAGCTAAGCGTTGCTGTTAAATGTCAGCCGACGGATGCAGCATTTGAAACAATCTGACTCTAACCCCCCTCCCATCTCTGTTGCTGTAGTTCTCACACCCTCTGCTCTTGTCATGTCACCACAAAACATGGTGTCTTATTCCCATAGCGTCCTGTAAGTTAGACAGGACTTAAGTTTAGAAGGGGAAAACTGAAGCATAACTTCCCAAACCCCTCATTCCCAGCCCCAACCCACAGCCCGCATCCCTAGCCGGAGCCCTCACACCCCTGCACCCCAACCCTTTACTCCAGCTCTCAGCCTCTCATCCCCAACCCCACCCCACACACTGCTCCCCCAGACAGAGCCCTTTCACCCCACCCTCTGCTCTACCTCAGACCCCTCCACACTCCTAACCCTTCAGCCTCACCCCGCCACACACGATCCATCTGCAGAATGAAGTTTGGAATGAGCACCAATAGACAGGTGAGGTGTCACACCTCACCTCCGTATTGGTGCACTCAGCAAAATTCATTCCGCACACGGACATAGCAAATTAGAGGAAACACTGCTCCTGACATTCAAACTCTCTCTCAGATCTTGAATTTCATACATTGACTCATCAGAAGAACGTGCTCTCAAGTGAGCTACAGACAACAGTGGTTCAGTGGAATTCAAATGCACCACCACTGAGTTCCTGAGGCAGCTGGAGTGTTGGAGCCAGTGATCTTGAAGAGTATGAAGGGGACACTTATTTCAAAGAGCTTCTCTTCCATTCCCAGACATGAGTGGTTTTAAAAATGGAGTTTCATTACATTTTCTATGTGCATGTAAACACCACAGCTTGCACAATCCCCACAACTGCTCAGTCTCACCAGAGCACAATAACTTTGGAGGCCCCACACCCAGCTACCCAGCTCTGCGGCCTTTAACCTCTTCAGCAGTTCTCCAATGCCTTACAGCCACAGGGCACAGCATGGAATTTGACCCATTAATCATGAATCAATTTTGGATGAAAAATCTTTGTAAAAAATATTTTGCTTTCCAAAGCAAAATCATCTCCTCTGTTTGTGGCGCCCTTAACTGTCTCTGTACACAAAGAGGAGACACTTTAATTTAGAAGCGAGATAAGATGCTTCAGTCCAGAGTAACAGTTGCTCCCCTTCATGATTGAAAGATCATAAATGCCAGTCAAATTGACTTTTCAGCTCCTTACACAGCAGACCTCACTGACGCAACTAACCGGGGCCGGGTGGGGCCAGTTTACCTTTCTCAAACCTTCCCATGCCGGGAACGGGAATAGTGGAGGCTGCAGCGCCACCTAGCGGCCACAGGACAAATCGCGGCTGCTGCACCTGTGGGCACTGGGGTTCGCTTAACATGGAAAGCTGCCTAATGCAAGGTTGGCAAAACGGGGGTCTGCTGCACTACATCATCATCTGCAATGACTCAACCCGATAGGACACCTCCTGTGCTACGCTGCTACTAGTGACCCTCTCAAACAGATCCCCACAGCTCCCCAGCCTCCCACCAGGAGGCAGCTAGGAGAGAGTTTGTTACACTCCTCTACAGCCAAAATGCTTCTGAAATAAATGGAGTCCAACTTGACTAATTCTGGGTCACTGAGAACGAAAATGATTCTTAAAATTCTTGATTGGCTCTAGTTTTCAAGATATGCTATTGGGTCAGTATTTATGACCCTTGACTTGGGAATGGCGGAGGAGAAGTGAGTTATAAAGGGACGGGATCTCAGTTTAAACCAGTAATGACTGAAATCCATCTTTGACTGGACCTATGAATAAATCTATGAATGGGTTTGGACAGTACTTGCTTTTTAGGCAAAACAATGAAGGATACAATCTGATGCTGGTATTGCATCATACATGATATGAATTGCATCATGTTATTCCTAGAAGTCATGGATGATGCAATCATAATGAAGCTGAACCAATTGCCCTTTATCAGCTCTAGAAATCATACAGTGTCGTGCTCTCTTATTTATCAGTGTTTGATTTTGCAAAGGGACCCTTTTCTTTTTAGCCAAAGTGAGCAGGGATGCCTCGTACTTGTGTGAACAGTGCAGATAACTTCTGCTATGTTTGTGGTTAAGTGACTTGTGCATCACAAAAGTGCAGTAGAACCACTATGGTTAAGAAAGCCTATCACTTTTCTTTTGGCTGCAAAATTGGAGATCAGGACAAGAGGTGGGCCCCACACTTATGCTGCAACACTTGTGCAACAAATCTTCGCCAGTGGTTGAACAGCAAAAGGAAATCTATGCCTTTTGCAGTGCCAATGATGTGGAGAGAGCCAACAGATCATACCAGCAAATGTTACTTCTACATGGTGCCTCCAGTTGGGAAAGGAGTGACAAAGAAGAAAACGTGGATGCTGCATTATCCAAACATTCCATCAGCTCTATGCCCAGTACCCCACGGAGAAGGACTGACACTTCCTGATGCACCAGAATCATTCTCACTTGAGTCAGACGAGGAAGAGGAAGAGGACGAAACTTCTGGTCCTGAACCATCAATGTCACAGGACCCACATTTTCTCCCATCCTTCTCCTCTGAACCACACCTCATAACACAAGGTGAAGGGAATGACCTTGTCAGGATTCGGAACTACCCAAGAGTAAAGCAGAGCTGTTGGGCTCCACACTACAGCAGTGGACTCTCCTGGCAGGTGATGTTAGGGTTTCATGCTCCGTGACCGTCAAAAGGATCTAGTCCCATCTTCTTCACGGAAGGCCATCTTGTATCGTAACAACATTGATGGTGTGATGGCAGCCCTCAACATCATTCACAATGCACATGAGTGGAGACTGTTCATTGATTCATCGAAGACGAGCCTTTAAAGCTGTTTTATTGTAGAATGGCAATGTTTTGCCATCAATTCCACTTGGTCATGCAGTCCATATGAAGGAAACCTAGACAACATGAAACAACTTTGAGGTGCATAAAGCAGCTTTGTGGCGATTTGAAGGTTCTTGCTCTCTTGCTTGGTCTGCAGACTGGATACACAAAGTACTGCTGTTTTCTCTGCGAATGGGATAGTCGTGCAACAGATTCCCACTACATCAAGAAAGGTTGGCCACTCCGACAGTCATTGGAGCCTGGGAGGAACAGTGTTCAGCATGCACCACTTGTTGAATCAAGGAAGATTTTAACACCCTTACACATAAAGCTGGGGCTGATGAAGAACTTTGTCAAAGCCATTGACAAAACACAAGCAGCTTTCAAGTACCTCCGTGGAAAATTCCCAAGGTTAAGTGAAGCTAAGATAAAGGAAGGTGACTTTGTTGGTCCTCAGATTCATGAACTTCGAGATGATGCATTTGACCACACTGCGTGGCAAGGAAAAGACGGCATGGAAAGCCTTCCACTTAGTGGCAATACATTTTCTCGAAACAACAAGGCAGACAACTACAGGTTGTTGGTGGAAAACCTCCTCAAGGCTTACAAAGCCTTGGTTGCAACATGTCACTAAAGAGACATTTTGCACTCTCATCTAGATTTTTTTCCACCCAACTGCGGAGCAGTGAGTGACGAGCACGGTGAGCGATTTCACCAGGACATTGCAACAATGGAGAACCGCTATCAGGTCAATTGGAGCCCATCAATGCTGGCAGACTATTGCTGGACAGTGACAGGAGATGCTCCATTTAATGAATACAAGAGACAAGCCAAGAAGTGCCGAGTAGAGACTGAATAGGACTAAACTATGTACAGAATAGTATTTGCCTTTTGTTTCATAATACATTTTAGCTAGATAACCCTTTTGCTGATTTTTAAATTGTTACATAAACAGGAGAGGTGAAATACTATCATGTAAAGCAACCATAAACACACAAAAAGACCTAGGTTTAAAATTGATGATTAAAACTCTGCTATCTACACAATATACATAGACATAAAATGTAAAAACTTAAATATCTTAGAAACAGAAGCCAATCAGTTGTTTTGTCATATTTGAATTGAGCACATCAAAATACATTCTAAATAGCACATTTGATCTCTGAAGCAGACGACCTCTGAAAAATTGTAGCCCAGTGTAAGCCAAGCAACCCCCTCCCTTGCTTTGTGCTGGGTGCCCAGCTGTGGGCTTGTGTGTGTGTGTGTGTGTTGGAGGGGGGGGGGTGTTGTGAGCACACTCCAGTCAGGGAAGGGGTGGAGTTGTCCAAAGGGGCAGGTTGAATCTTTAGCAGAGAATTCCTTTCTCCTTTGTGTTAGCTAAGCGTTGCTGTTAAATGTCAGTCGACGAATGCAGCATTTGAAACAATCTGACTCTAACCCCCCTCCCATCTCTGTTGCTGTAGTTCTCACACCCTCTGCTCTTGTCATGTCACCACAAAACATGGTGTCTTATTCCCATAGCGTCCTGTAGGTTAGACAGGACTTAAGTTTAGAAGGGGAAAACTGAAGCATAACTTCCCAAACCCTCATTCCCAGCCCCAACCCAGAGCCCGCATCCCTAGCCGGAGCCCTCACACCCTGCACCCCAACCCTTTACTCCAGCTCTCAGCCTCTCATCCCCAACCCCACCCCACACACTGCTCCCCAGACAGAGCCCTTTCACCCCACCCTCTGCTCTACCTCAGACCCTCCACACTCCTAACCCTTCAGCCTCACCTCGCCACACACGATCCATCTGCAGAATGAAGTTTGGAATGAGCACTAATAGACAGGTGAGGTGTCACACCTCACCTCCGTATTGGTGCACTCAGCAAAATTCATTCCGCACACGGACATAGCAAATTAGAGGAAACACTGCTCCTGACATTCAAACTCTCTCTCAGATCTTGAATTTCATACATTGACTCATCAGAAGAAAGTGCTCTCAAGTGAGCTACAGACCAACAGTGGTTCAGTGGAATTATTCAGCAAGTATTTTAGAAGACCTAGAACATTAGAGGAAATCATCACCTGCTAAGAGACAATTAATGGAGAGAAGCAGCAAGATTAATCCCGCACATTGGATCGGCTGTGACTTCTTTGCCTGATTTGAAAAAGACCAAAAGGACCTGAGTCTCCTCACTCAATAGCCCCTGCTCGGCCAATCACCACTGAGACTCTGAGGGGCAGGAGGCTGAGGGGTCTCACCAGATGTCCCAAAGGACGGCCCAGGTCACCATCACAGGATCACTCTCAGATCCAGCCCCACCTCTTGGTGAGGACCGCTGCAATGAGAGCAATACCCCTCCCCTGCCGCACTCCACACACATCCCTCTTCGGTAGAGGGAGGGAAGCTGGGAAAAGGGAAAAAAGAAGCAAGAGAAGAGGGGAAAGGAGGGAGGAAAGAGGAAAAGAGAAACCAAAAAGGACAAACCCCAATGTCCCCAGGATTCCAACCATCAAACCCTAGGGAGGAAATCAAATTCTGCCACCTGAAGCCAGTGCTGTCTGTGCCTAGAATGCTGCCTGCGCCAGATGGATCAGACTGAACAGGTTCCAAACCTCCCGAAAGAGACTTGCGGCAGCAGAGCCGGGGCTCTCAGAGACAGACCTGGCCCTGCACCTCTGTCCTGCCCGGCTGATGTCGGGGTCTCTCTGTGAGGTCACCCCCTCCCCACCACTTTTGCCCAATAGGCCGCGGTCCTGCAAAAGGCCTTTGTGATGTCACTGCCACACCCACCCCTCCCCTCAAAGCTGATGTCCTGCCCCTGGCCAGACTCATTGGGTGTTTGAGTTGTTTCCTGGATCTGGGGTTGCCAACTTTCTGACCCAACAAAACTGAACACCCTCATCCCGCCCCTTCGCAGAGATCCCGGACCGCTCAATCCATCTCTCAGTCGCCGCTCTCCCCACGCTCACTCACTCGCCCTTTTCATCGGGCTGAGGAGGGCTGGGAGGGTCCTTTCAACTGGGTGTTGTTGGGACAGACCTGGGAAGGAGGCTGCCTGCCAAACACCTTTGAGAGGTGCCGTCCCTCCCTGTCAGAAAATCATCTCCCTCCTTCACTTCAGTGACGGCCTCAATTGTTCCTTATCCCGGCAGTGAGGGGTATGGGGTTGTTAAGGTAGACAATTGGGGAGGGGTTTCTTTTTTGGTGAACAGTAAGGGGGTTTCAATAGTGGGGTACAACACAGTAGGATACAATACAGTGGGTAATCAGTTAACACTGAGGTATAAATGTAACAGGTAGCTAGCGATTTCTATGTAAAAAGGTGTGTCACAGCAGCATATAACCAACTAACAGTTATGGGTAAAATGTGTTAAATAACAAACAATTTCAGGTAAAAATGTGTCACAGTGGTGTAAATGTAGAATGAGGGGTATCAGAGAGGAAGAAAGTAACCAATGGGGTTTTATGCTAGAGATTTAAACTTTTTTAGACAGAACAAACAGGCGGCAAGATTATGCAGCAGAGAGTTTGTAACAAGGTAAAAAGACACAGAGAAGCTGGGCGGGGGGGATGTTTGCAGTGGGAAGACAGACAATTACAATTATACAGAACACAGCAAAATCTGATCTATGAGCTAACTTAACCAAGACTACACAAATTAAAACACAATGCAACAATTCTCTAAGCCTAACTTACAAAGTATAATGCTAAACTTAACTTAATGGGTGCACCTTATGCTAAGGATAGTTCCAGAGGGCTGAGTGGTGTGTGTCCAGGACACAGCTCCAAAGAGGGGGGGCGGTGACTGCAGCAGTGGATACAGCTGAAAACAGTCCAAGGCAAAGCCCACAGGAGCAGAACTTAGCAGCAGCACAAACTTATTTTCAGTGGCAGAGTGCCACGGGGTTTAAGAGAGAGATTTTAAAACACAGACCAAGGTTTAGCTTGAGTCTGTGTGCTGGGGAGACAGAGCCAGCAGCCAGACACAGACCAAGGTTTAGCTTGAGTCTGTGTGCTGGGGAGACAGAGCCAGCAGCTAAAATAATAAAATAAAAGTATAGAAAGTCTCACAGAGGGATTCTTACCATCCCCCAAGTCAGCAGCAGAGGCAGAAACAGCAAGCACATCAGAAGGCTCGGTACAGTCTTGATAATCAGGAGATCTCTCAGGCAGCAATTTGTTCTTCGTGGGGTTTAAAAACGGGATACGCTCAAAAATAAAACGAGAGCGGAGAAAGGACCCCAGAACCCCTGGTTGATCAGACCAGGCAGCAATGCAAGAACCTTTCTGAAGTCTGTTCAAAAATGTCTGTTTTTAAAGGCAAACCCTGGCAGCTTCCTGCCAGTAACTCTGATTGGCTCCTCTCTTACAGGGAGGAGGGAGGCAGAGAAAAACTGCAGGCAGCCACAGAGGCATGTTTGGACTAGCCCTGAGCCCAGAGGTATGACTCATGCCCAGGATCCTAAAAACACAATAGGTCTTGCAGCTCTGGACAGTGGCCACCCTACACCAAGCCCAGGTTTTAACAAGGTGATAACAGGACTAACCCTTTGAACAGGGCAGTGGTCCCACTTAGCATAAGTGGCCATCCCTTTGAGAAGGGCAATGGCTCTGGTTAGACAACTTAAGGGGCCCTCCTTTGAGAAGGGCAGAGGCCCTGGTAAACAACTTAACAGCCAGGAGGGGCGGCCATAGAGGAGAACAAGAACAAAATGGAGTAAGGGGACAGCTTTAAGAAACAAAATGGAGCTGTAACAGACAGGATATATTACAGGGTAACAGTGTAATGGAGGACATGGCAGGGGCAGTGGCAACAAGGTGCCTTTGGTACTTGTCATTTAAAATCCAATTAGGAGGGAAATACATGCTGAAGGATTTATCCAAAACACAGGGCACAGCCTGTAAAATAAACCCCAACATCCAATCAATACCACATTCCCAAGCACGGGTCCCACAAATTTCTTCCTGCTAGTGTATAATTCTTTGTTTCTTCACCAGGCTGAGTTCTTAATGTCCTTTCTAGTCAGGAATTCCTGGACTTTGGCAATTTCGGTGGAGCAAGTGTCCCTTCTTTTCCCGAAACAATCGTGGTAGGGCATCCTACAGGGGAGAGGTTACCAGCACATCACCCTGTCATGGTTTTGCTTCTTCTAGAAAAATCCAAAGGCACAGTAGGTCTGTCAGTGGACAAGGGAGAGGTTACTAGCACTTCACCTTGGCCTTTTCCCTGCTGTCCAGAAGGCACAGCAAAGCTAGAAGGAGAAATCGGCCAATCATCAGTAGGAGAATCCTCCCAAGGTGGAGGGTCTTTTGCAGTGAGAATCATGGGTCCAGGCAGGTAGTCCTTGGCACTTCATGGAAGTGTTGGTGGTTAACAGGACTCAGAAAGGGCCTTTCCAGTGTGGAGCCAGAGCAGTCTTTCGCTGATGGACCTTTACATAGATCCAGGCTCCTGGTTCCAAGGAGTGGCAGGGCTGCTAGGGTCTTTGGGCAGCGCTTCTTACTTGTGAGAAAAGAAACCTAACTCATTTCATTGATGCCTGGCAGTGTTTTGCAGATCTCATAGCTGCTTGGGCACATTCAAGCCCCCCCTTTTCTTGGTTTTCAGCTAAGTCTTAGCTGCGAGCAGTGTCCTTGAATGGGGCCAATGTCTTATCTTTAGACTGAGCATACTAGCTATTTTTTTCCCCCAGTTAATTTGTTCTGTTCTTTTCCTTCTCCCCTTCTTGGCTTCTTTTAACCTACAAAGGAAACTTCCACTCTTCACTCATACACCTTTTCCCAACAATGAACACATAAACATTGCCACTATACAGTACATTAGTCTTATTATTCAATGTATGCCACATATACCCTTCCAGTAAAATAACTTTATTACAGAGCTTTGGAGCAACAAGCCAGGACAAGCACACCCACTTTGAGGAGTCCACTCAGTACAACCTCTTGTGTCCAATGGCTTCCCACCCTCCCCAGCCCTCTGGCTAGAAATCTGAGGTAGCCAGAAGGATCCCATGTGCAATATGGGGAGTGGGTTAACTTTTCATGTCCTTGCTTCCAACGACTGTTGGTATGCAAATTTTAACAAGAATTTTTCCAGTTAAAAGATCTGGCCAATGAAGTTTCTTTTTCTTACTTAAGTAAATGTATTAGACTTTAGTATATCACGTTCTCCTGATTTATCCAAACACTTTGTATTCCAAGTTGAATAAAACAAGTATCTGCTTTTTTTTTAATTTAACCCTCCTGTTTGATTTTAAACTAGACTATTTGATGAAAATATTAAACACAGCAATTCTGGCCACGAGACAAACCCCACAAGACAGGACATAGAACACAGAACATAATTCCTATTGTGCCAGTAAATGCATGGTACGTTGAATGCTGTTCAGCTGGCAGCAGTTTTCTCTGATTATCTGAAAGACAAAAACAGAGGTCTACCCTTCTGGGCAGTCAGTCATTGCTTAAAAGATACAAATACCCTTGTTGATTTCAGGCAAAAGAGGGAATTACCCTGTATTTTCTTGTATATGTTTCATAGGCAGCCCAGGTTTCAGTGGCTTCTACCTTATCAGTTAGCTAATTTGCATTAATGGAGATGCTTTCTGGCTTGCTTCTGGATCCAAAGCTATTCACAGCTTAAAGATTCTTACCTTAAAAGGGACATAATTAACTTTACCAGAATTTTGATTGCTTTTACTTTTAACTCCTGCTTTCAAACACTGAAAGAAAATATCACTACTTATAGTGGCCCCTTAGAGCCTAATAGGGTTTTAATTACATAGCACTATATACATTTCTTTAGCTAATTCGACTACATTGTTCATAGCCAAATAATTGCAATCAAATAATTTCTTGCCTGGATTTATTTACAAACATTTCAAAGACACCAAGAACTTTCCTCTTTAGCATTTTTACAAAGTTCAACTGCTGTTCCTCTAGCAACTACAGAGTTAACTTCTCACTTCTTCCTTAAATCACTTGCTTGTCTCCCAACAGCCAATTTTATCAACTCACATCACCATTTCAAGTATCATTTTCAAGTATTTCTCTTCCATTTTGGTGGCAAAGCCCACCAAACATCTCATTGAGATGGACGTGTTCCCAGGGAATGTCTCAATTACAAAGAATCAACATTTCCCAGCTGAAATAAATGTTCTGCTGGAAAACTTTCTTCTTTTTTTTCTTTCGAAAGGACTTTTGGCTTCAAATTTTATTTTATTTTTAGACTGTGGCTTTTATGTTTTGTGGCACACAAGCAGACAAGTTAGAGAAAATATAAAATACTGTTGCTGAAAGTTTGCAATATCTTGTCAATTTGTTTATTAAGACCAGAACAACAGTACATAGGAACCCCAAAATCAGAGGGAGAGAACATAGGCTACTGTCTATAACAGAGAGGCACAACTCACTGGGTACCTGCTGATTGACTGCTGCTAAGTCCCAATTTTGTTCTGCCTTACTGAGCTGCCTAGCATGCAAGCACTTACAGAAACCCTTCCCAACATGTAAAGTCACAGTATTCAATTTTAACACAACTGCAAATACACCAGAGCATCAATGGAATAAAATTGTCAGACACATAGAAAAACATAAACTCTTGAGCAATAGTCAACATGGTTTCTGTAAAGGGAAATCGTGTCTTACTAATCTATTAGAGTTCTTTGAAGGGGTCAACAAACATGTGGACAAGGGGGATCAGGTGGACATAGTGTACTTAGATTTCCAGAAAGCCTTTGACAAGGTCCCTCACCAAAGGCTCTTATGTAAATTAAGCTGTCATGGGATAAAAGGAAAGGTCCTTTCATGGATTGAGAGCTAGGTAATAATTGGAGATATACCAATCTCCTAGAACTGGAAGGGACCTTGAAAGGTCATCAAGTCCAGCCCCCTGCCTTCACTAGCAGGACCAATTTTTGCCCTAGATTCCTAAGTGGCCTCCTCAAGGATTGAACTCACAACCCTGAGTTTAGCAGGCCAATGCTCAAACCACAGAGCTATCCCTCCCCTGGTTAAAGGACAGGGAACAAAGGGTAGGAATTAATGGTCAATTCTCAGAATGGAGAGGGGTAACTAGTGGTGTTCCCCAAGGGTCAGTCCTAGGACCAATCCTATTCAATTTATTCATAAATGATCTGGAGAAAGGGGTAAACAGTGAGGTGGCAAAGTTTGCAGATGATACTAAACTACTCAAGATAGTTAAGACCAAAGCAGATTGTGAAGAACTTCAAAAGATCTCACAAAACTAAGTGATTGGGCAACAAAATGGCAAATGAAATTTAATGTGGATAAATGTAAAGTAATGCACATTGGAAAAAATAACCCCAACTATACATACAACATGATGGGGGCTAATTTAGCTACAACGAGTCAGGAAAAGATCTTGGAGTTATCGTGGATAGTTCTCTGAAGATGTCCACGCAGTGTGCAGAGGCGGTAAAAGCAAACAGGATGTTAGGAATCATTAAAAAGGGGATAGAGAATAAGACTGAGAATATATTATTGCCCTTATATAAATCCATGGTACGCCCACACCTCGAATACTGTGTACAGATGTGGTCTCTCACCTCAAAAAGATATTCTAGCACTAGAAAAGGTTCAGAAAAGAGCAACTAAAATGATTAGGGGTTTAGAGAGGGTCCCATATGAGGAAAGATTAAAGAGGCTAGGACTCTTCAGTTTGGAAAAGAGAAGACTAAGGGGGGACATGATAGAGGTATATAAAATCATGAGTGATGTTGAGAAAGTGGATAAGGAAAAGTTATTTACTTATTCCCATAATACAAGAACTAGGGGGTCACCAAATGAAATTAATAGGCAGCAGGTTTAAAACAAATAAAAGGAAGTTCTTCTTCACGCAGTGTACAGTCAACTTGTGGAACTCCTTACCTGAGGAGGTTGTGAAGGCTAGGACTATAACAATGTTTAAAAGGGGACTGGATTAATTCATGGTGACTAAGTCCATAAATGGCTATTAGCCAGGATGGGTAAGAATGGTGTCCCTAGCCTCTGTTCGTCAGAGGATGGAGATGGATGGCAGGAGAGAGATCACTTGATCATTGCCTGTTAGGTTCACTCCCTCAGGGGCACCTGGCATTGGCCACTGTCGGTAGACAGATACTGGGCTAGATGGACCTTTGGTCTGACCTGCACGGCCTTTCTTATGTTCTTAACATTTTCTGTTGTACAAGGTCTCTCCTTTTTTGGAACCCTTGTTTCTAAAAAAGCCATGCGAGACTTGAATCAAATTTCAGTGACTAATTATCATGTGTGTGGCATCATCATTAATGCGTGTTCTATGTAGTTAGGTTATTGTCTTCTTTAGGAAATTTGGGGAAACAGGAGCCCTGGGAAACCCTGTTCCCCTCCTCCCCTCATACACACTGCACATTTGCTGCTACCTGGTGCTGGCTGAGCAGTAGCATTGTGACATCAGAGAGGATCCACCACTCAGCACCCGTCCCTCCAGTTCATTTGCAGCCCAGCTCAGCCCCGGTCACTCTCGCCAGGTGGGGCCGGGCACCAGCACCGGGCACCGCGGAGCACCGGGCAGGCTGTGCAGGGTGGGGAGGGATACTCGCATTGCTGACACCTGCCTGCCTCAGGGCTTTCTCATGCCCGCCGCGAGGATCGCCAGGGAGGGCAGCAGCGTGCCGCTGAGAGCCGTGTCCAATTGGCCGGGTGGCTGCCTGCAGACAGCACGGGGGAGAGAACCAGACAGCCCTGTAACGCCGCCGCTGCTCGGGACCCGGATCCACGCTGCTGTGCCACCGAGACCCATCAAGTGCCACGGGAGCGGGGGACACCCCCCCCACCCCAGGGAAGTGTCAGGGGCTGCTCGGGCTGGGAGCCCGGCGGAGAGTCCAGCTGGGGAGAGGCTCAAAGGGGGGGGGGGTAAAAACGTTGCACCAAAAATATGAAAAAGTTGCAAGACAAAAACCCTTTAATTACAGCTCGGACGGGCCCCTCCGGAGCAGGGGGGCGGGGCCAGCCGCGGTCCCGCCGCCGGGCAGCAGCAGCAGCAGCAGCAGGAGGGGGCGGCGCGAGACGGCTCCCGGGGATTCCCTGCTCGCGCCGCTGCCGGGGGGAGCCGCTGCTGCTGCGAGCTGGTGCGCGGGGGGTGGAGGGGGTGTCCTCGCGGGCGGGGCTCGCGCCCAGAGCGCTGACACTGTCCGTTCGGAACTGTCACGCCGCGCGACCGGGCCGCCCCACTTGTGACGTCACCGCCCTCTGCCCCCGCCCAACCAGCGTGGTCACCCGGGCTCCGCCCACCGTCACCGCGGCAACCACCAAAACAAACGTTCTCGGAACACGTGGGGCAGGGAGGGGGGTAAGGATGGGCCGTGACGCAAACAAAGCAGCTGCTGGCAGCGCGCGGCAATGACGTCACCGAGGAGGAGTCCGCCTCCCTCGCTCAGCGGCGGATGCAGGAACGGGACGGAGGGGACGAAGGGGCTGGGACGGATGCAGCCGGGGGACGGGACGGAGGACAGGGCTGGGGGGTGCAGGGACGGGACGGAGGGGACGGAGGGGGCAGGGACGGATGGAGACAGGGGACGGGACGGAGGACAGGGCTGGGGGGATGCAGGGACGGGACGGAGGGGACGAAGGGGGCAGGGACGGATGGAGACAGGGGACGGGACAGAGGACAGGGCTGGGGGGATGCAGGGACGGGACGGAGGGGACGAAGGGGGCAGGGACGGATGGACAGAGGGGACGGGACAGAGGACAAGGATGGAGAGACGCAGGGAAGGGAGTGAAGGATGGACGGAGCGGGAGGGTGACCAGATCGCAAGCGTGAACTATCAGGCCACGTTGGTGGAGCTGGGGGGGAGACAGACAGACACAGGTGCGCAGCCCCGTTGGGAGGCAGAGGCACACTGGTCCGCCTGGCCGTGTGCTACCAGCGTGCCCTTTCCTATGTGCCCTAAGGCATTCCTATGTTATTCCATAACATTCCTATGTGCCATAACATTCTTATGTGCTGAATAAGAGCACATAACATTCCTGTGTTCCCCTCCCAACACCAGGAGGGGTGTGTGTGTGTGCCCTTTCCTATTCTTATGTGCTGATCAGTACTGTGGTAGCAGAACTGAAACTGAAAAGGGAGCAGGCAGGACTATGCACAAAGAGAAAAGGGATGTAGACCTGCCCTTTGTACCCTGCAGGACCTGTGGTCACAGGCCCTTCCTAATTTGGGGGAACCAAGGAATATAAAAGTAATCTCTTGTAAATTGAACCAATGTTGTCTGACTGCTAGAGTTGGAATCTTGATACTAATTTTTCCTAATGATTGTAAGTTATTTACAGTCACCTGGCTGGCCTTTGAGGACTGACAAATCACAGCCAGAAGCTCTTTGATTTTTGGGAAGGCCCCAGATCATTTTGCAGCTGGAGTGGGCAGCACCACTCAGGCTACCGTTGATACATTAGGACCATCACAAGTTCTTCTGCTGAGCATCCAGCATGACGTTTGACCACAAAAAGGGGCAGACAAATAGAAGAGGCAATATAGTATGTAGTGGGCTCAGGGATGAGAACAAAGGACTAATCCTAGCGTTGACACTGGCTCCCACTGTGGCCCTGGTCAAGTCACATAGGCCAAAATTTCCATACTTGAGTGCCTATAGTTATGTAACTAAATCATTGACTTTAATAGGGTATTAGAGCAGTGGAAGCTACTCCAGCCATTGATCTTTTCCCATTTTGCATACTGAGTAGGGATTGTGATTCCTTGTGTAGACCCTTGAAAGGATTCCCAGCACCCACGAGTTACTCATGTGGGTATTGAACATAAAATTTCCCCATGCAAATATACATTTTGTTTTCAAACAATCCAAGGACTTAGTTGACACGGAGAATTTTTTTAGAAAAAGGCAAAATAGCTTGACATTTCAAAAGAAATCACTGTTTAATTTTCTTTATAGTTCAAACATTATTTTAAAGGAGTTCAACTCAGATGTTCCTGAGGTTTAACAATGAATTGTATACATAGCTCCCAGAATGGAACCTGTGCAAACAAAAAAATAAACAATAATAGTGTCTTTTAAATTCACTGTATTTTTAAAGACACACAGAGGAGAATCAGCCAGGCTGATTCATTGTATTTTCCTGTGCTGATGAAGGAATTAGAGACAATAACAGAGCTTGACAAAACCAGCTAAAGCCACCAAACCAACTGGAGGGTTAAATCTATCAATCAGCAGTAAATATGAAATATAGGGGTGGGATCAGGGCGATGCCCTGGGAGAAGCCCAGAGAACTCCTCTTCCCCAAATGTCAGAAGAGGGAAGGTGCTGGGATTTTATCCGAATGCCCTCCTGAGGCCTGTTTAGAGATTCAGGTTCTTTAACATTATAGCTGTCCCAAGTTTGCATAGTGCAATGCTTGAATTTACATGAAGAGAAAGTAGAGAGTAAGTAGTAAAGTTCTTCCAATTTTAAACTAGATGTATATTAAATTAAATCTGTGCTAATTAATCAGAGGCATAAAGAGTATTTAAGACAACAGCTCAGCCCCTCTCACCCACCCTCTCCATCACCATTGTCAACTTTCTCTGGATGTGTTTTTATGGATAAACTGAACTGATCTGACTGGCTGAATCAAACAATAAGTTGTTCTAAACGAATCACGATGCTTCAGGTCAATAACTGTTTGGGAAACATCTGTTACGTTACTGCTTCAACATTCAGCTGAGAAAATTATTAGATATATATTCTGATAATTTGAACAGAAACAAAGTCATCGTAACAGAACATTGAGAGAGGATCAAAGCCTTAGGTTTTGAAAATAAATATCACACGTCAACATTTTTTCCATAAATGCTTCGCAGCGGAGACCATTATCCTAAGATAACATTCTCCAGCAGAGAGATGATCTCTTAATTAGAGCAATATGTAAACTACTTTAGGATGCTTGATATAAATCCTGCAAACTGATTCATTGATACTTTTACTAAGATGAATTTTGATATCATGGGATGAAATCCTGGCCCTATTGTAGTTTATAGAACGAGGAGTACTCGTGTCACCTTAGAGACTAACACATTTATTTGGGCATAAGCTTTCATGGGCTAAAACCCACTTCATCAGATGCATGCAGTGGAAAATACAGTAAGAAGATATATATACAGAGAACATGAAAATGGGGGTTGCCATACCAACTCTAACAAGATTAATCAATTAAGGTGGGATATTATCAGCAGGAGAAAAACAGCGTTTTGTAGTGATAATCAGGATATCAAACAGTTGACAAGAAGGTGAGAGTAACACTAGGGGAAAAATTAGCATGTGGAAATTTATTTGGACAATGTATGTTGTTGAAGTATTGCGACTATTGGGTCTGTAATCAAGCGTCTAGGAGGTTGAAGTGTTCTCCGACTGGTTTTTGAATGTTATAATTCTTGACGTCTGATTTGTGTCCTTTATTCTTTTATGTAGAGACTGTCTGGGTTGGCCAATGTATATGGCAGAGGGGCATTGCTGGCACATGATGGCATATATCACGTTGGTAGATGTGCAGGTGAAGGAGCCCTGATGGTGGGGCTGATGTGATTAGGTCCTATGATGGTGTCCCCTGAATAGATATGTGGACTGAGTTGGCAACTGGCTTTGTTGCAAGGATAGGTTCCTTGGTTATTGTTGTTGTGTGGTGTGTGCTTGCTTCAGGTTGGGGGCTGTCTGTAAGCGAGGACTGTCCTGTCTCCCAAGGTCTGTGAGAGTGAGGATCATCCTTCAGGATAGGTTGTAGATCCTTGATGATGCGCTGGAGAGGTTTTAGTTGGGGGCTGAAGGTGACGGCTAGTGGCGTTCTGTTATTTTCTTTGTTGGGCCTGTCCTGTGGTAGGTCACTTCAGGGTACTCTTCTGGCTCTGGAACACCTGGCATTGGCCACTGTCGGTAGACAGATACTGGGCTAGATGGACCTTTGGTCTGAGCCGGTACGGCCGTTCTTATGTTCTTATACTTGGGGAAAATGACTAGCAACCTGGCTACCATGGCATGAGCTACCTTGACAACTGATTGCCTCCTTATTACCAGAACATCATTACAGAAAGGAAGCTTGTAATGAAACAGGGCCAGATGTGGATAGCCGGGATAGCCTCCTGCTGTGCTCATTTGGGTTTGTACTGTAGTACGGTGCAGTGTTTCTTTACAAAGGGCAATTGTTTGCTACTTTCCTTAGTAGGGACTAGGTGAAAATAAGATGAAAAATTCCAGCTTTTGTTGGATATTGTTTATCTGCTCCTTGCACATTCAGGGTAATAGCTTAGAACTTTCACTGAAACTGAAGTTGCATAAAATGAGTTTTGTTTTAATACAGTTTAATTTAATTACTTTCAATTCTCTGATAAACACAGCATTGAGTGGTGAAAAAGGGACTGTCACAAAGATAAGAATGGCAATAAAATATATACTGAAAACAACAGATGAGTAAGAGCTTCATTGTTTAAACAGTACATAGAAAGAAAAAACTATTATATATTAAGAAAAAATAGGGAAATTAACAAACCAAAAAACCCCTCATTTAACGTTACTTACGTTTGCTTTCATCAATAAAATAAACCATAAAATAATTAGGAAATACAAAGTCAAGATTTTCAAAAACGATTAAAAGGTTACGAAATTTTACGTTCTCTTGTTAGCAAATGTCCAAATAAGTGTTGCCCTGGGCACCCTTAATTCAGTCCTCTTGTGCATTTCCATGATGATGCAGACTTTCATTACCTGATCCCAGGAAGAAGATCAGCAGGAAGAAATGGAATAAGAGGAAAGAGAAGATGAGAAAAGAGGAAAGGAGGAAGAGGGAAGCCCAAAAGGACAAATTTCAAACACCCGCAGCGAGTCACAGATTCATAAATTCCAAGGCCAAAAGGAACCACTCTGGTCTGACTTTCTATTTAACATCGGCCATTGAATTTCCCTGAAAATAATTCCCACAGAAATTAAAGCAGATTGTTTAGAAAATCACACAATCTTGATTTTTTTTTAAAAAAGGCCAGTTGTGGAGGATCCAGCACAACCCTTGGTGAATGGCTCCAAACCCTGAGGTTAAAAATGCGCTTTCTCTCTAGTGTGAATTGGTCTAGGCTTCAACTTTCAGCCATTGTCTGCTCTTAACCTTTATCTGCTAAAGTGAAGAGCTCATTAGTAAATATTTCTTCCCTTAGGCTCACCGCTTAACCTTCTCTTTGAATGAGCTGCTGTACTCTGTCAGCACAAGGAGGGTTTTCTAATCCTTTCATCATTCATGTGGCTCTTCTGTGAACCCTGTCCAATGTGAGAGCATCTGTCTCAAACTGTGGACACCAGAAGTGGACACAATTTTCCAGGAGTGGTTGCACCAGTGCTCAGTACACAAATATGGAACCTCTCTATTTCTACTTGAGATTCTGCTCTTTGTATGGCTCCAAGAGTCACATTTGCCCTTTGGCCACTGGGAACTCATGGGGAGCTGATTATCCCCATGACCCCAAGTCTTTTCAGAGCTGGTGGTTCCCAGGTTTGAATCCTCTATCTTGTACACAGAGCCTATATTTTGTCTTACTTTCTACACAGGTGATGACTTCTTTCGACAAAATCTAAACACAGAAATGAAAAACTCACAAAGTATCTCCTCCCCACCAATCCCCTTGGTCCTCACAGAGAGACAGCAAAGATGGAGGCTTGCTGCAACCAGGCTACAGGGGTCTCCGAGCTTCCCTGCCCCATCCCTGTCCTGCCTGGCTGTTGTCAAGGGAGCTCTGTGAGGTCACATCCGCCTCATCGTCTTTGCCCAATAGGCTGAATTCCTGCCAAAGGCCTTTGTGAAGTCACTGCCACACTCACCTTCCCTTGCAGGCCTGATGTCTGCCCCTGGCCAGCCCGGTTCGATGTTTGAGTTGCACCCCAAGATCTCCCCACTTGGTCATTATTGATTCTGGGGAGCAAGCAGGCTACCCAGTAAAACAGCAGAGTCTGTTCCTCACCCCACAATGAGTTTTTCACAGAGGTGTCAGTTGAGAAACAATTTGATGGCCTAATCCGGCCTCTATTTCTCAGGCTATGAAATTTCACACACTTAGCACCATATTAAGCCCAATCGCTTGTAGGAATTCACTAAAAGGCACTTTCCAGAATGACAACAAGTTGTGATGTGAGGATAGCTGGAAACAGAGAATCCACCTTTCCCTAGGTAATTTGTTCCAGTGGCTAGTGTCTCTCACTGTCAAAAATGTGTGCCTTACATTTCATTTGAATTTCTCAGGCTTCAGCTGACAGCCATTGGTTCTTGTTGTGCCTTTCTTGGCTAGATTGAATTAGCCCTGCCCCATGAAATCCGATCTCCTGTCCTGCTGGGAGCCCTCAGGCAGGAGCACCCCAGTAGGTGCCTCCTAGCTGTTTGTCTTCTGGATTTGGGACAGGACTTCCCTGTATGGATGCTCTCCGTAGGGATATCAGATGCACCTCCAGAGGCAGTGCAGAAGCAAGTGCACTGCATCAGCCTGTCATTGGGATCAGGGCTTTGGCCTTGGCAGCTTCTGCTTCAGCCACATCTCTGGGTGCCCAGGCTCAGGGCTTCTGACCCCTGTGGCCACCTCCACATTTGGGAATGTCTTGTAGTTTCAGAACGGTTGGTGGCTCCTTCCCTCCAAGCCCAGGTCTGAAGGCAGGACGGCAGTGAGGGTGGCAATGCTGTGACTCTCCTACAACAACCTTTGAACTCTTCCACTCTTCCATTTTGGTGGGGAAGCCCACCAAACAACATCTCATTGAGATGGACGTGTTCCCAGGGAATGTCTCAATTACAAGGAATCAACATTTCCCAGCTGAAATAAATGTTGTGCTGGAAAACTTTCTTTTTTTTTTCCTTTCGAAAGGACTTTTGGCTTCAGATTTTTTTTTTTTTTTTTAGACTGTGGCTTTTCTGTTTTGTGGCACACAAGCAGACAAGTTAGAGAAAACATAAAATATTCTTGCTGAAAGTTTGCAATATCTTGTCAATTTGTTTATTAAGACCAGAACAATAGCACATAAGAACCCAAAAATCAGAGGGAGAGAACATAGGCTACTGCCTATAACAGAGAGGCACAACTCACTGGGTACCTGCTGACTGACTGGTGCTAAGTCCCAAGTTTGTTCTGCCTTACTGAGCTGCCTAGCATGCAAGCACGTACAGAAACGCTGCCCAACATGTAACGTCACAGTATTCAATTTTAACACAACTGCAAATACATCAGAGCATCAACATTTTCTGTTTTACAAGGTCTCTCCTTTTTTGGAACCCTTGTTTCTAAAAAGCCCTGCGAGACTTGAATCAAATTTCAGAGACTAATTATCATGTGTGTGGCATCATCATTAATGACTGCTCTATGTAGTTAGGTTATTGTATTCTTTAGGAAATTTGGGGAAACAGGAGCCCTGGGACACCCTGTTCCCCTCCTCCTCATACACACTGCACATTTGCTGCTACCTGGTGCTGGCTGAGCAGTAGCATTGTGACATCAGAGAGGATCCACCCCTCAGCACCCGTCCCTCCAGTTCATTTGCATACTTATGGAGAATGAATAGCAACCTGGCTACCATGGCAAGAGCTATCTTTGATGACTGATTGCCCCTTATTACCAGAGCATCATTACAGAAAGGAAGTTTGTAAAGAAACAGGGCCAGATGTGGATAGCCGCGATAGCCTCCTGCTGTGCTCATTTGAGTTTGTACTGTAGTAGGGTGCAGTGTTTCTTTACAAAGGGCAATTGTTTGCTACTTTCCTTAGTAAGGACTAGGTGAAAATAAGATGAAAAATTCCAGCTCTTTTTCTTGGATATTGTTTATCTGCTCCTTGCACATTCAGGGTTATAGCTTAGAACTTTAGCGGAAACTGAAGTTGCATAAAATGAGTTTTGTTTTAATACAGTTTAATTTAATTACTTTCAATTCTCTGATAAACACAGGATTGAGTGGTGAAAAAGGGACCTTCACAAAGATAAGAATGGCAATAAAATATATATTGAAAAGAACAGATGAGTAAGAGCTTCATTGTTTAAACAGTACATAGAAAGAAAAACTATTATATATTAAGAAAAAATAAGGAAAGTAACAAACCAAAACCCCTTCATTTAACATTACTTAAGTTTGCTTTCATTAATAAAATAAACCAAAAAATAATTAGGAAAAGAAAGTCAGGATTTTCAAAAATGATTAAAAGGTTACGAAATTTTTACTCTTCAGCTGACAGCCATTGGTTCTTGTTGTGCCATTTTTGGCTAGATCGAATTAGCCCTGCCCCGTGAAATCCGATCTCCTGTCCTGTTGGACCCCAGCCAGGAGAACCCAGTAGGGGCCTCCTAGCTGTTTCTCTGCCCGGCTGGGGACAGGACTTCCTCTCCGTGGGGATATCAGACGCACTTGCAGAGGCAATGCAGAAGTGAGTGTGCTGCATCAGCCCGGTGTTGGGCTCAGGGCTTTGGCCTTGGCAGCTTCTGCTCCAGTCACATCTCTGGGTGCCCGGACTCAGAGCTTCTGGCCCCCTGTGGCTGCAGCCAGGGCTGGGGCACTGGGCTCAGGACTTTCATGCCCTTCCCAACTCCTGACGGCACTCTGGGTACCTGGGCTCAGGGCTTCTGCCTGGCATCTGAAGTGAGAGCTCTGGGCTTCCCTTGCAGTTCCTTCTGGGGCTCAGGGGTCCATTTCTCTGAATGCCCCGAAAATGGTAGGAGCCGAGCTGTTCCCAAGTAATAGGTAGGAGCTGAGGTGCTACAACATGAAACCTCTCTGAGGCACTTATCTGCTCCACAGGGACGTCTGTCTTCTCACCAATTAGCCGTGGAAAGGGGAAAACCCCAAGGAGGCTCCTCGCGCTCACAGGCTGTCGGGGGCAGAGAATTCACCCCAAGGCCACGCTTGTGAGTCTGTATCATAACACGCATGCACAACAGCACTGCACAAAGTTTATAAACGTCACCTTAACTCTGATGGTTCCTAACGTTTAAAGGCCCCCCGGGGTGCAACTTGGAGCTGGGGTACCGCTGAGCTCTCTGTCTCCCCAGCCTGGGCTCCCTCTCACACTGCTGCTGGGAGAAGATGCAGCTCGCTCCCGTCCCTGCACTCACACAAACCTTTGCACAGGCAGGGACACACCCAGCTGCAGGGACCAGGAAGCTTCTCCCCAGCTCCCCAGCCTAGGTCCCCAGTGCTGCAGCGTCTTGCCCTGGCCAAAAGCCTGACGGGATCACTTTATTACCCAGTCTGCTCCTCCCTCCAAGTGGAGAGGATCATGCACCAGTCTCTGGTCCTGAGCAGGTGCCCCAACCACATCTAGCAAAACGAAGACTTTTAGGGGGAAATAGAACACACATTGATTAACTATGCAAAGATAGGCTTGAAGGGATTGTAAGCAATGAGCGCACAGCTCAGTGCAGGTTACCCAAGAACTGAAACAAAAGAACCCTCTGCTTTGGCCTCAGCGGCAGATCTGGGGCGGTGAGAGCTGAATTCCAGACTCACTTTCCTGCTCAGCCGCAGCTCTTTCCCCCAGGTCTCTCCTCGCCGGCAGGCTCGGCTCAGCGGCTGGCTCCAGCCACCGCAAAGAGTCCGAACCCTCCCTGCCCCCCAGAGCTGGGCACAAAGGGGGCTAATGCAGATCTCTCCCCCATACAGACCCGGCTGGGGCAGCAGCAGCAGCCCAGGCACCCACCGGCCCCCCAGCAGCCCCCACACTCCAAATGCCCTGCACCGCACACACCCGCCGGCCTCACAGCTCCTCCCCACCCTCCCATGGTCTCATGGGCTCATAGACTCGAAGGTCAGAAGGGACCATAATGATCATCTAGTCCCACCTCCTTCACAACGCAGGCCACACAATCTCACCCATCCACTTCTATAGCAAACCCCTAACCTATGTCTGACTTACTGAACTCCTCAAATTGTGCTTTGAAGACCTCAAGCTGCAGAGAATCCTCTAGCAAGTGACCAGTGCCCCATGCTGCAGAGGAAGGAGAAACCTCCAGGGCCTCTGCCAATCTGCCCTGGAGGAAAATTCCTTCCGACCCCAAAGATGCTGATCACTTAAACCCTTAGCATGTGGGCAAGACTCACCAGCCAGCACCCACGAGAGAATTCTCTGCAGTAACTCACATCCCAACCCATCTAACATCCCATCCAGACCACTGGGCATACTTACCTGCTGAGAATCAAAGATCAATTGCCAAATTCATTGCCAAAATTAGGCTAGCCCATCATACCATCCCCTCCATAAACGTATTAAGCGTAGTCTTGAAGCCAGATATGTCTTTTGCCCCCAATACTCCCCTTGGAAGGCAAGTCTAAACTCCCTAGTGTCCACTTGATAGCCACTGGTTCTTCTTCTTCTGCACAGCATCGCTCGTGGAGAACAAGGACCTGCACATCTACAGTCGTACTCTATCTTTGTTTCAAGAATGAAAACAAACTACCACCTCAGAGGACCGGAATGGATTTCAGCTGATGGACAGCTTTGCTCAGTGTTTGTACATTTTAACAGGAATAGACTGAATGATTAAATTCATTTCACGTCCCCGTTCAGCGGAACTCCTGAACATACAGGAGATGGATATGAAAATATAGATCATTTAAAAAAGAGGACATGTAAGAGAGCAGCTGGACTTGAACCAGAAACCTCTCGATCCGCCCTCAAATGCACCACCACTGAGTTCCCTGAGGCAGCTGAGTGTTGGAGCCAGTGATCTTGAAGAGTATGAAGGGGACACTTATTTCAAAGAGCTTCTCTTCCATTCCCAGACATGAGTGGTTTTAAAAATGGAGTTTCATTACATTTTCTATGTGCATGTAAACACCACAGCTTGCACAATCCCCACAACTGCTCAGTCTCACCAGAGCACAATAACTTTGGAGGCCCCACACCCAGCTACCCAGCTCTGCGGCCTTTAACCTCTTCAGCAGTTCTCCAATGCCTTAAAGCCACAGGGCACAGCATGGAATTTGACCCCATTAATCCTAAATCAATTTGGATGAAAAATCTTTGCAAAAATATTTTGTTTTCCAAACCAAAAGCATCTCCCATTTGTGGCATCCCCTTAAAGTGTCTCTTCGCACACAAAGAGGAGACACTTTAATTTGGAAACGAGATAAGATGCTTCAGTCAGGGTAAGCAGTTGCTCCCCTTCATGATTGAAAGATCATAAAATGCCAGTAAAATTGACTTTCAGCCCTTACACAGCAGACCCCACTGACGGCATCTCCCCGGGGCCGGGTGGAGCCAGCTCACCTTCTCAAACCTTCCCATACCCGGGGGAACGGGAAAGTGCCAGGCTGCAGCGCCACCTAGCGGCCACAGGACAAATCGCCGGCTGCTGCACCTGTGGGCACTGGGAGTTCGCTTAACGTGGAAAGCTGCCTAATGCACGGTTGGCAAAACGGGGGTCTGCTGCACTACATCATCATCTGCAATGACTCAACCCGATAGGACACCTCCTGTGCTACGCTGCTACTAGTGACCCTCTCAAACAGGTCCCCACAGCTCCCCAGCCTCCCCCCACCAGGAGGCAGCTAGGAGAGGCTTGTTACACTGCTCTACAGCCAAAATGCTTCTGAAATAAATGGAGTCCAACTTTACTAATTTTGGGTCACTGAGAACGAAAATGATGCTTAAAATTCTTGATTGGCTCTAGTTTTCAAGATATGCTATTGAGTCAGTATTTATGACCCTTGACTTGGGAATGGTGGAGGATAAGTGAGTTATAAAGGGACGGGATCTCAATTTAAATCAGTAATGACTATAATACATCTTTGACTGGATCTATGAATAAATCTATGAATGGCTCTGGACAGTACTTGCTTTTTAGGCAAAACAATGAAGGATACAATCTGAAGCTGGTATTGCCTCATACATGATATGAATTGCATCATGTTATTCCTAGAAGTCATGGATGATGCAATCATAATGAAGCTGAATCAATTGCCCTATATCAGCTCTAGAAATCATACAGTGTCTTGCTCTCTTATTTGTCAGTGTTTGATTTTGCAAAGGGACCCAATTCTCTTTAGCCAAAGTGAGCAGAGATGCCTCGTACTTGTGTGAACAGTGCAGATAACTTGTGCTAGATAGTGCAGATAACTTGTGTCAGAAAGTTGGCAACCTCAGATCCAGGGGAAACAACTCAAACACCCAACGAGTCTGGCCAGGGGCAGGACATCAGCTTTGAGGGGAGGGGTGGGTGTGGCAGTGACATCACAAAGGCATTTTGCAGGAACTCGGCCTATTGGGCAAAGGTGTTGGGGAGGGGGTGACCTCACAGAGAGACCCCGACATCAGCCGGGCAGGACAGAGGTGCAGGGCCAGGCCAGTCTCTGAGACCTCTCGGCTTTGCTGCCGCAAGTCTCCTTCGCGAGGTCTCTCCTCGAGGGCTGAGAGAGAATTAGGATTCAGAGTTGTGAGCATGAGGAGGAACCTCTGTGGAGTTTTCTCCTTTCCTACCACTGATTGTGCCGAAAACAAACTTCCCTTTGAGAAGGTAAGAGGCTCAGAGAGCTTTGGAACCTGTTCCGTCTGATTCACCTGGCGCAGGCAGCATTCTAGGCCCAGACAGCGCTGGCTTCAGGTGGCAGAATTTGATTTCCTCCCTAGGTTTTGATGATTGGAATCCCTGGGGACATTGGGGTGTATCCTTTTTGGTTTATCTTTTCCTCTTTCCTCCCTCCTTTCTCCTCTTCTCTTGCTTCTTTTTTCCCTTTTCCAGCTTCCCTCCCTCTACCTAGGAGGGATGGGTCTGGAGTGCGGGCAGGGGAGGGGTATTGGTCTCATTGCGGGAGGTCCTCACCAAGAGGTGGGTCTGGGTTTGAGAGTGATCCCCTCTGATGGTGTCCTGGGCCGTCCTTTGGGACATCTGGGGAGACCCCCCAGCCTCCTGCCCCTCAGAGTCTCAGTGCTGATTGGCTGAGCAGGGGGCTATCGACACCAAGGAGACTCAGGTCAGTTTGGTCTCTTTTCAAATCAGGCAAATAAGTCACAACCAATCCAATGTATGGAATTAATCTTGCTGCTTCTCTCCATTAATTGTCTCTTGGCAGGTCATGATTTTCAGTAATGTCCTAGGTCTTCTAAAATACTTGCTGAATAATTACTTTGAACCACTGTTGGTCTCCAGCTCACTTGAGGGCACTTTATTCTGATCACTCAATGTGTGAAATTCAAGATGTGTGAGAGAGGCTGAAAGTCAGGAGCAGTGTTTCCTCTAATTTGTTATGTCCATGTGTGGAATGAATTTTGTTTTGGGCACAAATATGGAGGTGAGGTGTGACACATCACCTACATATTGCGCTCCTTACAAAATTCATTCTGCACATGGATGGCGTGTGGCAGGGGTGAGGCTGAAAGGTTTGGAGTGTGGGAGAGGCTCGGGAGGGGGTTGGGGCGCAGTGATGTGAGGGCTCGGCTGGGGTGCAGGCTCTGGAGTGGGGCTAGCAATGAGGGTCTCAGCATTGGAGCAGAGGGTAGGGGTGCAGGGGTGAGGGCTCTGGGGTGGGGCTGGGAATGAGGAGATTGGGGAGCAGGTTGCCACAGGGAGAAAGAACTGCCCCCTCCAGCCCTCTCTCCCCACAGCAGCTCCGGGCCAGAGGAGAGGGCACCTGTCTCCAAGCCACAGCAGCGCCGGTGGGGCTGGGTTGGGACTGAGGAGGCGACAGGATTTATTTTTCCGAAGTCAAAGGAGGAAGGGATGGAGTTATGCTTCAGTTTTTACCTTATAATCTTAAGTCCTGTCTAACCTACAGGACTCTATGGGAATAAGACACCTTGTCATGTGGTGACATCACACGAGCAGAGGATGTGAGAACTACAGCAACTGAGAGGGTGGGGGGTTAGAGTCAGATTGTTTCAAATGCTGCATCCATGGCTGACATTTAACAGCAACGCTTAGCTAACACAATGGAGAAAGGAATTCTCTGCTAAAGATTCAACCTGCCCCTTTGGCCAACTCCACCCCTTCCTGACCGGAGTGTGCTCAGAACACCTCTCCCCACGCTCACACCATCACCCCCACACAAGCCCACAGCTGGGAACCCAGCACAAAGCAAGGGACAGGGTTGCTTGGCTTATTTTACTTTTACTTTGCAAAAGGTTTTTAAAAGCATTTTCTGCTCCTGTTCCCCATGATGGAGAAGCAGATGGTTGTGGAGAAGGGGATCTGCAGTGGTGGAGTCGGGAACTTGGGGCGAGGCAGAGGAGGGAGTGTGTGGGGGGACGGGGCTGTCGGGGTGACGGGCGGCTAACGGGGGTCAGGTCAGGCCGCTGGGTGCGGGGTTTGGGGGGAGGCTGAAGGAGGCAGTTGGATGTAGGGGGGAGACTGAAAGGGCAGCTGGGGAGGAGCCTGGGGGCAGGGGAAAGCTGAGGGGACAATGAGGAAGGGACCGGGGCAGTTGTGGGAGGCAGAAGGGGGCAATTGGGGAAGTTGAGGGAGGATAAAGGGGTGATGGGGGCAGTTGGGGAGGCTGAAGGGGCAATGGGTTGAAGGAGGCCGGGGCAGAGAGGCTGTTGGGGGGCTGCTCGTCCCCACGGGAGGGGAGGAGGAAGAGGAGCTGCCCTTCTTTCTGAAGCTGTTTCCTGTTAGATCTTGCAACTTCACTGTTCCTGAGCAGGGTCCTGTGATGAAAAGGAAACTAGGATTCTGTGTTTCTGTGGAGGACAGGTCCATCAATGGCTGTTGGCCAGGGTGGGCAGGGATGGTGCCCCTAACCTCTGTCTGTCACAAGCTGGGAATTGGGCGACAGGGGATGGCTCAGAAGTATGAAGCAGGACTGAAGACCAGATGGAGATGAAGCATCAGTCTTTTATAGTCTCTTGCCATGTGGTCTTTGCTTTCTTTGTCCCAAGGACACTCTATCCAGCACGTGACATAGAAAAACCTTAGAGTTCTGTCCATAGGCAGGTCCCTGCACACCTTGCTGAGCCACAAGGCATATCTGCCTTCTCTCAATGGGTCAGTTGTATAGCTGATGGTCTTTAATGGGCCATCAAGCAGGCTAGGCAGAGCTGACACCAATTTGTCTGGCTGGGGTGTTCCCCAGAAGCATAGCACAAGTTTGAAATACAGGCAGCATAGAGCCAATATTCATAATGTCAACTGCAAAAAGGATACATATCTAGAGATAGCATAATTATAATCAGCCAATCATAACCTCTCCATAGACCCTTTATGTGACCACCTTTATACAATATTGGCTGCAAATATAGAACAGTGGTGGCAACGGTGATCTATACAGTTACAGATTATGTCAAGAACGTCACAGGAGGTTTTCCGAAGTCAAAAGGAGGAAGGGATGGAGTTATGCTTCAGTTTTTACCTTATAAACTTAAGTCCTGTCTAACCTACAGGACACTATGGGAATAAGACACCATGTCATGTGGTGACATCACAAGAGCAGAGGATGTGAGAACTACAGCAACTGAGAGGGTGGGGGGGTTAGAATCAGATTGTTTCAAATGCTGCATCCATGGCTGACATTTAACAGCAACGCTTAGCTAACACAATGGAGAAAGGAATTCTCTGCTAAAGATTCAACCTGCCCCTTTGGCCAACTCCACCTTCCTGACCGGGTGTGCTCAGAACACCCCTCCCCCACACTCACACCATCACCCCCACACAAGCCCACAGCTGGGAACCCAGCACAAAGCAAGGGACAGGGTTGCTTGGCTTATTTTACTTTTACTTTGCAAAGGTTTTTAAAAGCATTTTCTGCTCCTGTTCCCCATGATGGAGAAGCAGATGGTTGTGGAGAAGGGGATCTGCGAGTGGTGGAGTCAGGAACTTGGGGCGAGGCAGAGGAGGAGTGTGTGAGGGGAAGGGGCAGTCGGGGTGAAGGGAGGCTAAAGGGGGTCAGGTCAGGCAGCTGGGTGCGGGTTTGGGGAGGCTGAAGGAGGCAGTTGGATGTAGGGGAGACTGAAAGGGCAGCTGGGGAGGAGCCTGGGGGCAGGGAAAGCTGAGGGGACAATGAGGAAGGGACCGGGGCAGTTGTGGGAGGCAGAAGGGGGCAATTGGGGAAGTTGAGGGAGGATAAAGGGGTGGATGGGGGCAGTTGGGGGAGGCGGTAGGGGGCCATGGGTTGAAGGGGGCCGGGGCGGAGGGGCTGGTGGGGGCTGCTCGTCCCCACGGGAGGAGGAGGAAGAGGAGCTGCCCTTCTTTCTGAAGCTGTTTCCTGTTAGATCTTGCAACTTCACTGTTCCTGAGCAGGGTCCTGTGATGAAAAGGAAACTAGGATTCTGTGTTTCTGTGGAGGACAGGTCCATCAATGGCTGTTGGCCAGGGTGGGCAGGGATGGTGCCCCTAACCTCTGTCTGTCACAAGCTGGGAATTGGGCGACAGGGGATGGCTCAGAAGTATGAAGCAGGACTGAAGACCAGATGGAGATGAAGCATCAGTCTTTTATAGTCTCTTGCCATGTGGTCTTTGCTTTCTTTGTCCCAAGGACACTCTATCCAGCACGTGACATAGAAAAACCTTAGAGTTCTGTCCATAGGCAGGTCCCTGCACACCTTGCTGAGCCACAAGGCATATCTGCCTTCTCTCAATGGGTCAGTTGTATAGCTGATGGTCTTTAATGGGCCATCAAGCAGGCTAAACAGAGCTGACACCAATTTGTCTGGCTGGGGTGTTCCCCAGAAGCATAGCACAAGTTTGAAATACAGGCAGCATAGAGCCAATATTCATAATGTCAACTGCAAAAAGGATACATATCTAGAGATAGCATAATTATAATCAGCCAATCATAACCTCTCCATAGACCCTTTATGTGACCACCTTTATACAATATTGGCTGCAAATATAGAACAGTGGTGGCAACGGTGATCTATACAGTTACAGATTATGTCAAGAACGTCACAGGAGGTGACATGGTATCAGTGAGACTGATACTGGAATACTGCCTCCAGTTTTGGTGTCCTCATTTGAAAAAGATGGTGTGAAATTGGAGTTGAGGCAGCAAAGAGCCACCAAAGGTTCTGAGGGCTGGAGAAAAATGCCTTCTAGTGAGCTATTGAAAGAGCTCAACCTGTTTAGCTTCTCAAAAGAAGATTGAAAGGTGACTTCATTGAAATGTTGAAGTGCCTTACTGGAGAGAAAAGATTGGCTATTAAAGGGCTCTTTAATGTAGCAGAGAAAGGCATTAAAATCCCAATGGCTGGAAGGTGAAAAGAGACAAATTCATATTACAATTAAGGCACAAATATTCAACAGCGAGGTTGATTCACCACAGGAACAAGCTACCAAGGAAAGTGGTGGATTCTCCGTCTCGTGACGTCATTTCATGAAGACTAGATGCCTTTCTGGAATGTGTTTACCCCAAAAGTAGCTAGTGTGTCATACAGGAGGCCTGTGATATGCAGGGGTCAGATTAGATGCTCTAATGGTCTCTTCTGGCAATAAAGTCGACTAATTTCTTTAAAACTGAATGTAGCATTGGGAGCAGCAGCGTCAGACGTTTTCCTGTCTAGCTGGCTTGCTTCCTAGAACGAATGCTCCTTGAGTGGGGTGATCCACAGGGAGTAGCTCAAACCTCCAAAGTGCCTGGCCAGGGGCAGGACATTAGCCCAGCAAGGGAGGGGTGTGGCAGTGACATCACAAAGGCCTGTTGCAGGACCTCAGACTATTGGTCAAAGGTGGTGGGGAGGTGGTGACCTCACAGAGAGATGCTGACATCAGCCAGGCAGGACAGGGGTGAGGGGCCAGGGAAACCTCAGAGACCCTGTGGCTTTGCTTCAGCAAGTCTCCTTCTCCAGGTCTCTCTTTGAGGACTGAGAGTATTCGGGTTCACGGACGTGAGCGCCAGGAGGAACCTCTCTTGAGTTTTCTCCTTCCTTTTAGTGATTTTACTAGAAAACAGATGTCCCTGTTTAGAGGGTTAGAGCGTCCTCGAGGTTTGAAACTGTTCGGTCTGATCCATCTGGTGACAGTTGAATTCATGCAAAACATGATCTTAAGGAGGCAGAATTTTATTCCACACCTGGGATTTTGTCCCTTAGAATCACTGGGGACATTAGGGTTTGTCCTTTTTGTTTCAACTTTTCCTCCATCCATCCCTCCTTTCTCTTCCTCTCTTGCTTCTTTTCTCCTTTCTCCTGTTCCCCTCCTAACACCAGGAGAGGGTGTGTGTGTGTGTGTGTGTGTGTGTGTGTGTGTGTGTTGCGGGGGAGTGCTCGGCAGCTCTCACTTTGGGAGGTCCACCCCAAACTGAGGGGCTGCAGTAGTGCTGGGGCAGTGATCCCCGCCAGTGACCTGGGCCATCCTTTTAGCTCTCTGGTGAGACCCCTCAGCCTCCCCTCCTCAGTCTCTACCCTGATTGGCTGAGCAGGGGGTTATTGACAGGGAGCAGACTCAGGTCCTTGTTGTTCTCTTTTAAGACCAAGTAAATAAGTCATAACCACTTATATGTTTGATGGATTTTGCTGCTTCTCTGCATTAATTGTCTCTGAGCAGTTCATGATTCTCTCTAACATTGCAGTTCTCCTAAAATACTGGCTGAATAATTACTGTGCATACTTGTTGGTCTGGAGCTCATCTGAGAGCACTTTAAAATCTCAGTCTGCCTGTGTATGGGTCTTCTCTCACTAGGATAGTCTGAGGCCTTTTTCTTAGGCTAAGGACTTTGGCTAAGCAGCAGGGGCAGCCATTAGCTGGGAAGCGAAGGGTCACATCCTCTCATCCCAAACCAGTCACACTGAAATAAGGTGCTATTAGGCTGTTAGGAAGATGATCCTGTCTGTATGATGCCCATCACCACCAGATAAAGAAACAGATCTTAAGATGGATAAAGAAACTTAGTTTGACAGCATCCTGTCTGGCAAGAAATCACTTATCAATGGCTCTGACTGCGAAACTCTCATTTCTGTATTGTTCTATCTTTATGGCCCTCACTTTTCTGTTGTTTATCTGTCTGGTTCTCTAATTGTTTCTCTCTTCTGTACAATCAATCGTGCTAGGTGTAGCTGGCAATATGACTATATAAACTGGGGTCAAACAGGAGGAAGGGAAATTGGAATCATGTTTATTAAGTGGGGAACAGGAACAGGGACACAGGCAAGGCTGGGAAGGAGGACGGGGTAAATGCTCTGCAGCATCAGAGCTGGGAAGGGAACACTGGGGAACAGACTGTATGGGTGTATAGAGATAAGCCCGAGTGGTGTGAAGGGCTTCGGAATATGTAATCTTATAAGTGTAAAAATTGTACGGGCTACGCAACCACCCAGTGACATCATCAACAAAGTGCCCATTTGTGTCTGGGTAGAGGCCCTGCTATGGGAGGGAGTATGACGTTATTGGTATAAACTGGGACCATATAGAACATGGTTTGTAACCAAGGTCCTGTAGTGCCACCAAATAATAGATAAAGGGGGTCATATAAGATGTCTATGACCAGGTTATGGGTGGCTGGTTATGATTATGCTGTCTGTGTGCATGTGTCATTTTTAGTTGAAGTTATGTATATTGGCTCTATACTGTCTGTATTTCAAGTTGGTGCTGTGCTTCTGGGAAACATCCCAGACAAGTTGGTGTTAGCTCTGCCCAGCTTGCTTGATGGCCCATTAAGGACCATCAGCTACACAATTGACCCATGGAGAGAAGGCAGACACGCCTTGTGACTCAGCAAAGTATGCAGGGACTGGCCCATGTGACTCCAGACTCCATTTTGCTGTAATTTTCCACAGTAAGGACAAAGAGGTTCTTACACCTGGAAAAGCCTATCTAAGGCTGATGCCTCATCTCCATCTGGTCTACAATCCTGCTTCTTACCTCTGGAGGGACTTTGCTACAAACTGAAGCTCTGCACAAAGGACTGATGACCCATCCCAGCGGGGGATGTACTCCAGAGACTTGATTTGAACCTGCAGTTTATGCCATCACTGCTACAACCCTGAAATAAGAACTTTGCCATTACTGTATGTAATTGATTCCATTTAACCAATTCTAGCTCTCATCTCTATCTTTTTTCCTTTATGAATAAACCTTTAGATTTTAGATTCTAAAGGATTGGCAACAGTGTGATTTGTGGGTAAGATCTGATGTGTATATTGACCTGGGTCTGGGGCTTGGTCCTTTGGGATAGAGAGAACCGTTTTCTTTTATTGGGGTGTTGGTTTTCATAACCATTCATCCCCAGGACGACTGGCACTGGTGGTGATACTGGGAGACTGGAGTGTCTAAGGGAATTGCTTGTGTGACTTGTGGTTAGCCAGTGGGGTGAAACCAAAGTCCTCTTTGTCTGGCTGGTTTGGTTTGCCTTAGAGGTGGAAAAACCCCAGCCTAGGGCTGTGACTGCCCTGTTTGAGCAATTGGTCCTGATTTGGCACTCTCAGTTGGGTCCCGCCAGAACCGCATCGTCACAGGGAGGAATGCAGCAAGGACTCAGGATCAGTGGCCAGGGTCACTGAGCATAGACATGGGGAGGTTATATGGGGAGAGGGGTTATGAGTGGGAGAGGGAGGTCTAATGATATTTGGGGGGGGAAATGTAAAAAGAAGTGAAACTGAACAGAAATAAAACTGGAGTGTAGGCTCTAAAGCAACAAGGCTTCAGTAGGGATTGAGGGTTAAAGGTCTGGGATCCCCCACACCTCTAGATTCCCAAACCTCTCCTCCCTCCCAATGACCCACCCAGCCCACTTCCCAGGTGCCCTTTCTCCACACTCCCCTCCCCTTCTTCCCATTACTCTCAGCCGGCACCACTTCCCGGCACCTTGGGAGCTTCTTGTATTTTCTCCTCATCTCTCACTACCTCCTACCTCCCTGCTGCTTCTTAGCTCTAACCCTGCACACACCCTCCCCATGTCCTGGCACCCCAGAATTATCTACTCCCCCCTCTTCTCCGCCCCTCCCACGGCTCTCTTATCCCTTCACCCATGGGATCCTGAATGGCAACATTACACGCTCTCCTAAAAGAGCTCATCTCACTGTCACACAAACCATGCATGAGTCATACACATATTTACTCAATTTAGAATTCTACAGGAGGCATATTTTCCTCTTAAAATGAGGAAAAGGCATGAAAGCTACAGTGATTAATATAGCCAATAAGGATATATTAAATCCAATTTTAAAATGACTGACGGCACCAAAAAGGCACATGTCCAAAAATGATACTAGCGTGTGGGAGATAAGGCAAAAAAAGGGGGGCAAGAAAACCTGCAAAACTTGTATGATGAATAAAGGTATACAGTTATTACTACTCAGGTTCTTTAGAGACCCCACAGCTTCTAATAACCCAGGCGACAGGACTCCTTACCCAGCAAGACCACCGTCTCATAGTTCTCCTGCATGACATCCCTGTAGAGGGCTCTCTGAGTGGGGTCCAGCAGAACCCACTCTTCCCTGGTGAAATACACAGCCACCTCCTCGAAGGTCACCGGCCCCTGAAAGAGCAAGAGTCCAACACTCAGTACCTGCTGCCCCACTCACAACCCCACTATTCACGGAACAGCAGCACCAGGTAAATGGGAGCTCCAGGAGGCACATGTTAACAGAGTCCCACCCCACCTTGCTTAGAGCAGCCAGGAGGCATCAGAGGATGGAAAGAGAGAACCTTTGTGTCTCCCAGCTGACAGACAGAGGCAGAGTCATCACATTTATCACATAGCTACTAACCAGGGCTTGATATAGGAGATGGGGCTGTCTCTGGACCCTGCTGGTGGCTCCCTGATAGGAATCTCCAAAGAAAATATATGGAAGAACGGGGAAGCTATCAGAAATCAATGACCACTTAATGAAAATAAGAAGGAAGTTTTAAAAAAGTATATTAAGTACAAAATTAATCCCTAACAATGGTAGTGGTAAATTACTAGATAGAAATGGCAGAATTATCAAAAATAATACAGAAGAGGTAAAAGTGTTCAATAAATATTTCACTCCTGGAGTTGGAGAAAAACAGATGATGTAATCATATAAGACGTTGACAACGACAGTCTTTCCATCCCAACAATAACTCACGAGGATGTTAAGAGAAGCTATTACAGTTAGACATGTTTAAATAAGCAGGTCCAGATAACTTGTATTAAGAGTTTTGAAAGACCTGGTGGAGGACTGTTAATGTTGATTTTAATTAGGACTTGGACCAATGGGGAAATTCCAGAAGAATGGAATAAAGCTAATGCTGTGCCAATATTTAAAAAGTGTAAAAGAGATGACCCAGCTAATTACAAGCGTGTTAGTCCGATACTGGGCAAGATAATAGAGCAGCGAATATGGATTTAATTAATAAAGAGGTAAAGGAGGGTAATATAATTAGTACCAATTAACAAAGGTTCAGAGACAACAGATCCAATCAAACTAACTGGATATCCTTATTGGGTGAGATCAAAAGTTTGGTTGCAGCTAATAGTATTGATGAGCTGAGAGGTGAAAACATTACCTAGGCTTCTGTAAGGCATATGACTTGGTTCAGCACAATATTTTGACTAGAAAACTAGAAAGATACAAAATAAACACAGCATACATTAAACAGATTAAAAACTATGATTGTAAATGGGGAACCATGCTTGAGTAGATTTCTTTCTAGAGGGTTCCCACAAGGATTGGTTTTGGCCCTGTGCTATTTAACATTCTTATCAATGACCTGGAAGAGAATATAAAATCATCATTGATAAAGTTTGCAGTTGCCACAAAGATTGGGGTTCGTGGTAACTAATGAAGTGTCAGAAGATTCAGGCTCCAGCACTGGGAGTCCGCGAAGTTTTCCCAGCCCTGGCTGGAGGGTTATTTCCTGTTCCACAAAGAGTGGAAGTTCCATTCCCAACTTCTGTGCCTTGAAATTAGGCCCTGACACTACACCACACATTCAGCATAGTGGTATGATTATAAAATGATTAGAACATAATTATGTTGCATTTTGTGCAAGATGTGTCATGTTCAGTGTCATTGGAAAAGTTATGATTTGCTGAATATGACTGTCCTATTTGTGTGCATGTATCATGTTCGTAACTGAAGTTATGGATATTGACTCTGTATCTGTATTTCAAATGTGTTTACTCTGGGTAACACTCACAACAAGCCTTTCAGGTACAACAAAGAAGCCAGACAGTGTTCATGGCTCATCAAGAAAGACAATGGACCGTGGAAGAGCTTAGCCCTCTTGTGAATTTTTCAGCTAGCCTATGAGCCATGGCTACTATGACTCAGTAGGGCATGCTAGGGCATGTGAGCAGACCACATGACAACGAACTCCATTTTTGTACCTGTATTTTTCCACAAACTGGACTGGGAAACAAGTTTGGAACAAATGGTTCCCGCAATATGGAAAAGCTACATAAGGTGGAGTGTGACATCATTTCTTGGCCTCATTCCCCACACAAGAGAACTCCTGGAAACACCTGAGGAAGAAAGACTGAACTGGGGGAACTGCTGGTCCCAGGGTAAAGGGATTTTTAGCTTGTGTATGGAAACTTGGTGGACTGCTTGTATCATCAGTCAGGGTGAGAAACTGCTATTCAAATTCTATCCAGATAGTATGTTAAGCTTAGTTTGAGTTTTTGGTTATTTGTTAAGTAATCTGCTTTGATCTGTTTGCTACCACTTATGGCTGGGAAATTGGCTTTTGTCTTCTATCTGTCTTTGAGTGGCTTAGGTAAAGCACTCAGGTAGCTTAGTTGGATGCGTGGTGCCACCTGCTGTCCTGTTGGGTAATAACAGGGCCTGGAGAGGCTGGCAGTGTGAGAAGGGCCAACCCAGTTTGAGGGTTAGAGGGACAGTGTTTCCCAGAAGCCCCCAGACTGCACCCCAGGGTGACAGCCCATCACACCCTAGAGTACACAAGTCTCAGCAGGTTTGTCACATCCTTTCCTCCCATTCCACACCCTAGACAGTTCCTGCCTCCCACTACCTCTAGCAGCTCCCGCCCTCCTATACATTTACTTCTCCTCTCCCTCCAAGCAGAACCCACCACCAGCTCCCTGATAATCCCTTACCTGAGCCAGCTCCATTGCAGCCGTTTCCTTCCTGCTGGGAGGAGGGGATGATTTAGGGTGAAAGGTGGACATTATTCTGTAGCCTGCCAGGGAAAGAAGGGCAATGTGAGAGAATTCAGACAGGGTTTCTGTCCTTTCCACATGTCAATTCCCCCCAGCATTTTTCCCTGGTAATGGACATTCTAGGTTCTGCCACACTGTGTAGCACAAAATGACCTTATTCCAGTACAGGCCTAGCCCCCTCCCGTTTGTAGATGATACCAAACTGGGAGGGGCTGCAAGTGCTTTGGAGGCTAGAATTACAATTCAAAATGATCTGGACAAACTGGAGAATATAGGATGAAATTCAATGAGGACAAATCCAAAGTACTCCACTTAGGAAGGAACAATCTGTTGCACACATACAAGACAGGAAATGACTGCCTAGGAAGGAGCACAGGAGAAACGGATCTGGGAGAGTCAGTGGATCACAAGCTAAATATGAGTCAACAGTGTTACACTGTTGGAAAAAACCCAAGTATAATCCTGAGATGTATTAGCAGGAGTATTGTAAGCAAGACATGAGAAGTAATTCTTCCGCTCTACTCTGCACTGATTAGGCCTCAACTGGAGTAATGTGTCCAGTTCTGGGTGCCACATTTCAGGAAAGATGTGGAAAAATTGGAGAAAGTCCAGAGAAGAACAATAAAAAAGATTAAAGGTCTAGAAAACATCACCTATGAGGGAAGACTGAAAAAATTGTGTTTGTTTAGTCAGGAGAAGATATGATCAGCTTTCAAGTACATAAAAGTTCATTTCAAGGAGGAAGGAGAAACATTGTTCTTAACCTCTGAGGACAGGACAAGAAGCAATGGGCTTAAATTGCAGCAAGGAAGGTTTAGGTTGGACATTAGGAAAAACTCCCTGTCAGGGTGGTTAAGCACTGGAATAAATTGCCTAGGGAGGTTGTGGAATCTCCATCATTGGGGATTTTTAAGAGCAGGCTGGACAAATACCTCTCAGGGATGGTCTAGATCAGGGGTGGCCAACATGTGGCTCTTTAGAATTTAATACGCGGCTCCTTGTACAGGCACCAACTCCGGGGCTGGTGCTACAGGCACCAACTTTCCAATGTGCTGGGTGTGCTCACTACTCAGCTACAGGCCCTGCCCCCACTCCACCCCTTCCCACCCCCTTCCCTGAGCCTGCAGTGCCCACGCTCCATCCCCCCCGTCCCCGCCCCGAGTGTCTTGCATAGCATGAGCAGCTGATCGGGAGTGCGAGGAGGGGGGGTGCTGATTAGTGTGGCTTCCCATGGGTGGGAGGCACTGGGAGCAGGGGGTGGGAGCTGATGATTCTTTAGCAATGTATATTGGTAAATTCTGGCTCTTTCTCAGGCTCAGGTTGGCCACTCCTGGTCTAGATAATACTTCATCCTGCCTTGAGAGCAGGGGACTGGACTAGCTACCTCTCAAGGTCCCTTCCAGTTCTGTGATTCTATGAACCAAAGGCCAGAGATGAGCAGAATCAAAGAAGTCACTCTGGAGTCTCCTGTCATTGTCCCCAAGGCAGCTCTCTCAGATTAACTAAGTTATTTGATGCTCCAGCCTTTATACAGTCTCTCCTGGGAGTGCCCCTTTCATGGGCTGGGCCTAGTTTTAGCTTTTGGGAAGCGTGACCCTGGGGGCTCTGAGACTGGGCCTTCTTGCCTCAGCACACCTTGTTTCTTTCTGTGGCTCCCCAGTGAGTCCAAATGAGTAGATACTCCTCATACAGACTGTGAACATAAGAATGTGTTTTGTGTTTAGACTTTATTGAATACTTGTAAGTTGCTGCCTGAGTTAACATCTGACTAGTTGCATTGTGAGCCTCTGTGGCTCTGTAAATCACCAGACAGGAGAGAGACTTTACCAATGTGAAGTGCTGATTGGCAACAGAATGCCTGGCAGGAAAGGTCCATCAACACCAGAGAGACTATTATGGGATGTTAACAAAGACACAAGACTGTTGTTGTGCTCTTCACTTCCCAGTAGCTAAGTTTCCTGCTCAGACCACATGGTAGGAAGGGGATGAAAAACCCCATAGAGAAGGAACTGATTGTCTGTATGCTGCCTGGACTCTGGGGGGGGGGGGGGCAAAGTTTCTAGGCATAAGCAAGAGATCCCCAGCTGCTTAGCCTGAGTTAGTCCTAAAGAATATGTAGAGCTTGCTTATTACAGAAGCTTCTATTACCTTTGAAATTTAAGACTGCAACTCATCTGCATCTATAGGATTACCTGCTTTAACTTTGTTAACAACTCTCGTTTCCTTTTAAATAAGTCTTAATACAGGTTATGACAGGACTGGCTACAAGTGTCTTTGTTGGAAGATCTAAGATTTAATTGACCTAAGGAAGTGACGGGTCCTTTGGGACTGGCAGTAACTTGAACATTGCTGTGATTCGTGCTGTAAGGCAGTGGTTCTCAACCAGGGCCCCCCTGGGGGGCCGTGAGCAGCTTTCAGGGGGCTGCCAAGCAAAGCCGGCATTAGACTCACTGAGTCCCAGGGCAGAAAGCTGAAGTCCCAGCGCAGGGGGCTGAAGTCCAGGGCCCTGAGCCCCATCACCAGGGCTGAAGCCAAAGCCTAAGCAATGTAGCTTTGCGGGGGCCCCTGTGGCATGGGGCCACAGGCAGTTGCCCTGCTTGCTACCCCTAACGCCAGCCCTGGATTTTATATGCAGAAAACCAGTTATTGTGCCCCACATGGGCAGTGGAGTTTTTATAGCGTGTGTGGGGGTGGGGGGCTCAGAAAGAAAAAGGTTGGGAACCCCTGGAGTAAGGGACCACCTGTCACAAAGGTGAGCTCACCTGCGTGGTGAGATATATGGGATCACCCAAGAGGACTGTCTGTGATTCCATGTTAATGCTGTTACAATGCCTGAAGCGTTTACACTGGATACTTGGTTGGGGAAATCTCCATACAGACCTCACACCCAATTTGGGGTTTGTGCCCTGCTTCTCACCAGTCTGCCTGAGGCTGGTGCTAGTGCTCTCGAGTCACTGAAGACAGTGTTACAGAGAGAGGAGCTGTGACTTCCCCAAGGTCACCAAACAGGTCCATGACAGAGCCAGGAACAGATCCTGTTAACTCCCGAGCCCCGTCACTCGCAGCTTGGAAAGGTCCCAGTGAACACTGTAGGAAGAGGTGTGCAGGGATTGCAAATGAGCTGCTCTGCCAAGACAGCCTGCACATCCATGGACAAACCACCTCGCTGGGGGTGTGTCCCCTGGGTCAGGAGAAGTCAGTGTCCAGTCCTGTGGGGCTGTGCTCCTGGCTCATACCTCCAGCACTCAGTGATGCCCCTCCGTTACCAGCTGCACCGTTCAGTCAGCCTCAGGCCTCAGGAGGTCACAGCCCTCTCCCCACCCCAAACCTTCAAACTGGGACATGGTGCACCAGTGCCAGAGTGCACTAGTGTAAATTCTGTCTACACTAAGGGTTTGCACCAGTGCCTAAAACAGCAGTGTGGCAGAGACCTTCAGAAACAGCAGTACGGTGGCACTAGAACCTATTTCTAGCTCGGTCACAGACAGCCTGGGTGACCTTGGACACGTCAATGTTTCTCCTCCCAACTTTAGTCTCTTTATCCAACTGCCCACTCACTGGGGTCTCCTCTCTCTCTCAGAGCTGCTCACCACTAAAATCTGTGTGGTGTCCCCAGAGCTAAGGCAGTTCAGCTCTGGAACAGTCTTACAAGGGGGCTGGGGAGTCTCTTTCCCTGGTAGTTTTTAAGAACAAATAGGACAAAGTTCTGTCATAGATAATCTACATATACTTGTTCCCGCCTCAGCAGAGAAAGCTGGACTTGATGACATCTTGAGGTCCTATCTAGCCCTACATTTCTAGGATGCTATGCAATATATACATATAAAAACACAACATACAGAATAAAACTCACCACAACATAGTGTCAGGAAAATTCAGGGGGAAAAAAAACACAACCTACACTCCACAGCATAAAATGACAATACAAAGGAAAAGAAAGCAAAACGATGCGAACTATGACATCCTAAGACAAAAGTACACAATGGAAAACAAGCTGAGGCAAAACAATTCACCATAAAACTGCTACACAAAATGGTGCGATCACAGTTCCAAATGGCACCATGCAAAACAGCTCAGCGTAGAACATGACGCAGCACAAAAGAGAATTATTTCAATGTAGGTCTGGAAGGGATCTTGAGAAGTCATCTACTCCAGCCCGCTGTGTTGAGGCAGGACCAAGTATCCCTAGACATTTGCAGACTGGCGTATCTCTAACCTGGTCTTAAAAACCCCCAATGAAGGAAATTCCACAGCCTCCCTTGGAAGCCAATACAAGGCAAACACAGACCAAAACAATGCTGTACACACACACGCTGGGCTTGCGGTTAAGGGGGGAGGCAAGAATTGAAACAATCTGGGTTCAGTTCCCAGTTTTGCCGCAAATTCTCCACGCAAACTTGTTACACACCGGTGGCTGGCCCGTACCACTGACTTGGGCTCACACGACTCAGGCTGTGGGGCTGTTTAATTGTCATGTAGAAGTTCCGGCTTGGGCTGCAGCCCAAGGTCTGGCACACTCCCACCTCGCCGGGTCCTAAGGTGAAAAGAGACAAATTCATATTACAATTAAGGCACAAATATTCAACAGCGAGGATGATTCACCACAGGAACAAGCTACCAAGGAAAGTGGTGGATTCTCCGTCTCGTGACGTCATTTCATGATGACTGGATGCCTTTCTGGAATGTGTTTACCCCAAAAGTAGCTAGTGTGTCATACAGGAGGCCTGTGATATGCAGGGGTCAGATTAGATGCTCTAATGGTCTCTTCTAGCAATAAAGTCGACTAATTTCTTTAAAACTGCATTGGGAGTTTACATTGGGAGCAGCAGCGTCTGATGTTTTCCTGTCTAGCCGGCTTGCTTCCTAGAACGAACGCTCCTTGAGTGGGGTGATCCACAGGGAGTAGCTCAAACCTTCAAAGTGCCTGGCCAGGGGCAGGACATTAGCACAGCAAGGGAGGGGTGTGGCAGTGACATCACAAAGGCCTTTTGCAGGACCTCAGACTATTGGTCAAAGGTGGTGGGGAGGTGGTGACCTCACAGAGAGATGCTGACATCAGCCAGGCAGGACAGGGGCGAGGGGCCAGGGAAACCTCAGAGACCCTGTGGCTTTGCTTCAGCAAGTCTCCTTCTCCAGGTCTCTCTTTGAGGACTGGGGGAGTATTGGGGTTCACGTACCTGAGTGCCAGGAGGAACCTCTTTCGAGTTTTCTCCTTCCCTTTTAGTGATTTTACTTGAAAACAGCCGACCCTGTTTAGAAGGTAAGAGCCTCCTCGAGGTTTGAAACTGTTCAGTCTGATCCATCTGGTAACAGTTGAATTCATGGAAAACATGATCTTAAGGAGGCAGAATTTTATTCCAAACCTGGGATCTTGTCCCTTAGAATCACTGAGGACATTAGGGTTTGTCCTTTTTGTTTCACCTTTTCCTCCATCCATCCCTCCTTTCTCTTCCTCTCTTGCTTCTTTTGTCCTTTCTCCAGTTCCCCTCCTAACACCAGGAGATGGTGTGTGTGTGTGTGTGTGTGTGTGTGTGTGTGTGTGTGTGTTGCGGGGGAGTGCTCGGCAGCTCTCACTGTGGGAGGTCCACCCCAAACTGTGGAGCTGCAGTAGTGCTGGGGCAGTGATCCCCGCCAGTGACCTGGGCCATCCTTTGAGCTCTCTGGTGAGACCCCTCAGCCTCCCCTCCTCAGTCTCTACCCTGATTGTCTGAGCAGGGGGTTAATGACAGGGAGGAGACTCAGGTCTTGTTGTTCTTTTTTAAGACCAAGTAAATAAGTCATAACCAGTTATATGTTTGATGGATTTTGCTGCTTCTCTGCATTAATTGTCTCTGAGCAGTTCATGATTCTCTCTAACATTGCAGTTCTCCTAAAATACTGGCTGAATAATTACTGTGCATACTTGTTGGTCTGGAGCTCATCTGAGAGCACTTTATTGAGGTCATTCAATGTATGAAATTCAAGATCCGACGGTTAATTTGAAAATCAGGGCTCTGGGGGTCCTATTCCCAATTCAGCCATTGACTGGCTTTGTGACCTAAGACAAGTCAATTCTCCTTTCTCAGCCTGAGCGTCTCCCTCTTTCAAGTAGGGATAATAATGATCCGCTCCTACCTACCTCAACACACTCACTCTTCCCCAACACACACACACACTGTCTCTCCCCACACACAAACAGTCTCCACACTGCAGCTGAAAAGCAGCTGTGTTGGAAGCAATGAGTGTGGCAATCTCAGTGAACCGATGGAGAGTGACGGTGGTCAGAGAGAGACAACGGAAGGTTAAAGGGGCAACGATGGGCATAATGAGTCTGGCCAGGGGCAGGACATCAGCTTTGAGGGGAGGGGTGGGTGTGGCAGTGACATCACAAAGGCCTTTTGCAGGAACTCGGCCTATTGGGCAAAGGTGTTGGGGAGCGGGTGACCTCACAGAGAGACCCCGACATCAGCCGGGCAGGACAGAGGTGCAGGGCCAGGCCAGTCTCTGAGACCTCCCGGGTTTGCTGCCGCAAGTCTCCTTCGCGAGGTCTCTCCTCGAGGGCTGAGAGAGAATTAGGATTCAGAGTTGTGAGCATGAGGAGGAACCTCTGTGGAGTTTTCTCCTTTCCTACCACTGATTGTGCCGAAAACAAACTTCCCTTTGAGAAGGTAAGAGGCTCAGAGAGCTTTGGAACCTGTTCCGTCTGATCCACCTGGCGCAGGCAGCATTCTAGGCCCAGACAGCACTGGCTTCAGGTGGCAGAATTTGATTTCCTCCCTAGGTTTTGATGATTGGAATCCCTGGGGACATTGGGGTGTATCCTTTTTGGTTTATCTTTTCCTCTTTCCTCCCTCCTTTCTCCTCTTCTCTTGCTTCTTTTTTCCCTTTTCCAGATTCCCTCCCTTACCTAGGAGGGATGGGTCTGCAGTGCGGGCAGGGGAGGGGTATTGCTCTCATTGCGGGAGGTCCTCACCAAGAGGTGGGTCTGGGTCTGAGAGTGATCCCCTCTGATGCTGTTCTGGGCCATCCTTTGGGACATCTGGTGAGACCCCTCAGCCTCCTGCCACTCAGAGTCTCAGTGCTGATTGGCTGAGCAGGGGGCTATCGACACCAAGGAGACTCAGGTCAGTTTGGTCTCTTTTCAAATCAGGCAAATAAGTCACAACCAATCCAATGTATGGAATTAATCTTGCTGCTTCTCTCCATTAATTGTCTCTTGGCAGGTCATGATTTTCATTTATGTCCTAGGTCTTCTAAAATACTTGCTGAATAATTACTATGAACCACTGTTGGTCTCTAGCTCACTTGAGGGCACTTTATTCTGATCACTCAATGTGTGAAATTCAAGATGTGAGAGAGAGGCTGAAAGTCAGGAGCAGTGTTTCCTCTAATTTGTTATGTCCATGTGTGGAATGAATTTTGTTTTGGGCACAAATATGGAGGTGAGGTGTGACACATCACCTGCATATTGCGCTCCTTACAAAATTCATTCTGCACATGCATGGCAGGGGTGAGGCTGAAAGGTTTGGAGTGTGGGAGAGGCTCGGGGTTGGGGCGCAGTGATGTGAGGGCTCCGGCTGGGGTGCAGGCTCTGGAGTGGGGCTAGCGATGAGGTCTCAGCATTGGAGCAGAGGGTAGGGGCGCAGGGGGTGAGGGCTCTGGGGTGGGGCTGAGAATGAGGAGATTGGGGAGCAGGTTGCCCCAGGGAGAAAGAACTGCCCCTCCAGCCCTCTCTCCCACAGCAGCTCAGGGCCAGATGAGAGGGCACCTGTCTCAAGCCGCAGCAGCGCCGGTGGGGCTGGGTTGGGACTGAGGAGGCAACAGGATTTATTTTCGAAGTCAAAAGGAGGAAGGGATGGAGTTATGCTTCAGTTTTTACGTCATAAACTTATTCCTGTCTAACCTACAGGACACTATGGGAATAAGACACTATGTCATGTGGTGACATCACAAGAGCAGAGGATGTGAGAACTACAGCAACTGAGAGGGTGGGGGATTTAGAGTCGGATTGTTTCAAATGCGGCATTTGTCGGCTGACATTTAACAGCAACGCTTAGCTAACACAATGGAGAAAGGAATTCTCTGCTAAAGATTCAACCTGCCCCTTTGGCCAACTCCACCCCTTCCCTGACCGGAGTGTGCTCAGAACACCTCTCCCGCCAGCCTCCCCATACACACACACAAGCCCACAGCTGGGCACCCAGCACAAAGCAAGGGAGGGTTGCTTGGCTTGTTTTACTTTTTACTTTTCAAAAGGCTTTTTAAAAAGCATTTTCTGCCCCTGTTCCCCATGGTGAGGAAGCAGATGGTTAGTTAAACAAAAGTTAAACAAAAGTTAAAAGGTAGAGTGACTAAAATGAAATCCTGCAAGTTGCATGGGCCCTTTTAAAGACACCATAATAGAGGCCCAACTTCAATGTATACCCCAAATTAAGAAACACAGTAAAAGAACTAAAAAGAGCCATCGTGGCTTAACAACCATGTAAAAGAAGCACTGAGAGATAAAAGACTTCCTTTAAAAAGTGGAAGTCAAATCCTAGTGAGGCAAATAGAAAGGAGCATAAACACTGCCAACTTAAGTGCAAGAGTGTAATAAGAAAAGCCAAAGAGGAGTTTGAAGAACAGCTAGCCAAAAACTCCACAGGTAATAACAAAATGTTTTTTAAGTACATCAGAAGCAGGAAGCCTGCTAAACAACCAGTGGGGCCCCTTGACGATCAAAATACAAAAGGAGCGCTTAATGACGATAAAGTCATTCCGGAGAAACTAAATGAATTCTTTGCTTCAGTCTTCACGGCTGAGGATGTTAGGAAGATTCCCAAACATGAGCTGGCTTTTGTAGGTGACAAATCTGAGGAACTGTCACAGATTGAAGTGTCACTAGAGGAGGTTTTGGAATTAATTGATAAACTCAACATTAACAAGTCAGCGGGACCAGATGGCATTCACCCAAGAGTTCTGAAAGAACTCAAATGTGAAGTTGCGGAACTATTAACTAAGGTTTGTAACCTGTCCTTTAAATCGGCTTCGGTACCCAATGATTGGAAGTTAGCTAATGTAACGCCAATATTTAAAAAGGGATCTAGAGGTGATCCCGGCAATTACAGACCGGTAAGTCTAACGTCGGTACGGGGCAAGTTAGTTGAAACAATAGTTAAGAATAAAATTGTCAGACACATAGAAAAACATAAATTATTGAGCAGTAGTCAACATGGTTTCTGTAAAGGGAAATCGTGTCTTACTAATCTATTAGAGTTCTTTGAAGGGGTCAACAAACATGTGGACAAGGGGGATCCGGTGGACATAGTGTACAAGGTCCCTCACCAAAGGCTCTTCCGTAAATTAAGTTGTCATGGGATAAAAGGGAAGGTCCTTTCATGGATTGAGAACTGGTTAAAAGACAGGGAACAAAGGGTAGGAATTAATGGTAAATTCTCAGAATGGAGAGGGGTAACTAGTGGTGTTCCCCAAGGGTCAGTCCTAGGACCAATCCTATTCAATTTATTCATAAATGATCTGGAGAAAGGGGTAAACAGTGAGGTGGCAAAGTTTACAGATGATACTAAACTACTCAAGATAGTTAAGCAGATTGTGAAGAACTTCAAAAAGCTCTCACAAAACTAAGTGATTGGGCAACAAAATGGCAAATGAAATTTAATGTGGATAAATGTAAAGTAATGCACATTGGGAAAAATAACCCCAAATATACATACAATATGATGGGGGCTAATTTAGCTACAACGCGTCAGGAAAAAGATCTTGGAGTCATTGTGGATAGTTCTCTGAAGATGTCCACGCAGTGTGCAGAGGCGATCAAAAAGCAAACAGGATGTTAGGAATCGTTAAAAGGGGATAGAGAACAAGACGGAGAATATAGTATTGCCCTTATATAAATCCATGGTACGCCCACATCTCGAATACTGTGTACAGATGTGGTCTCCTCACCTCAAAAAGATATTCTAGCACTAGAAAAGGTTCAAAAAAGGGCAACTAATATGATTAGGGGTTTGGAGAGGGTCTCATACGAGGAAAGATTAAAGAGGCTAGGACTCTTCAGCTTGGAAAAGAGGAGACTAGGGGGGGATATGACAGAGGTATATAAAGTCATGAGTGACATTGAGAAAGTGGATAAGGAAAAGTTATTTACTTATTCCCATAATACAAGAACTAGAGGTCACCAAATGAAATTAATAGGCAGCAGGTTTAAAACAAATAAAAGGAAGTTCTTCTTCATGCAGCGCACAGTCAACTTGTGGAACTCCTTACCTGAGGAGGTTGTGAAGGCTAGGACTATAACAATGTTTAAAAGGGCACTGGATAAATTCATGGTGGCTAAGTCCATAAATGGCTATTAGCCAGGATGGGTAAGAATGGTGTCCCTAGCCTCTGTTTGTCAGAGGATGGAGATGGATGGCAGGAGGAAGATCACTTGATCATTGCCTGTTAGGTTCACTCCCTCTGGGGCACCTGGCATTAACACTGTCGGTAGACAGATACTGGGCTAGATGGACCTTTGGTCTGACCCGGTACGGCCTTTCTTATGTTCTTATGTTTTCCACTGCCCAGGAGACCCAGCCAGGGACTGATGTGCTGGAGATATGTTGGGAAAAGGAACTGTCTGAATTGCCAAGGCAGGAAGCCAACAATCGACAGCAACATCATTAACCACAAACTCACTCTAAGCATGCTCCAGCCAGAAGGGAAATGGGCAGGAATTCTTGCTGTTCAGCCATGGCCACACAACCAGAGATGCACAGCAGTGAGGGTGCTGGGCAAGCTGGTCTGAGCGAACAATTGGAAATGATCCTTCCGTTAGAACAGAACCAGAGTGTAGAAAGGCCCCTGTGTTAAGTGGTTGAGGCTGAGGCCTTAGGAAGCTGGCCTACGATACCACAGGGATCTTTCTGTGGAGGTTTGATTCTTACCAGCTAGGGGAAGCTGGTGTGTGGTGTCTTTGTGGCTGCACTTTCAGTGATGCAGGTTTCTCTATCCCATTGTTCCAGGGTCATCCTACTAGATTGCCAGCTGCTTTTCAGCTGCAGTGTGGAGACTGTTTGTGTGTGGGGAGAGACAGTGTGTGTGTGCTGGGGAAGAGTGTGTGTGTTGAGGTAGGTAGGAGTGGATCATTATTAACCCTACTTGATAGAGGGAGATGCTCAGGCTGAGAAAGGAGAACTGACTTGTCTTAGGTCACACAGCCAGTCAATGGCAGAATTGGGAATAGGACCCAGAGCCCTGATTGTCAAATTAACCATCGGATTTTGAATTACATACATTGAATGACCTCAAGAAAGTGCTCTCAGATGAGCTCCAGCCCAACAAGTATGCACAGTAATTATTCAGCCAGTATTTTAGGAGAACTGCAATGTTAGAGAGAATCATGAACTGCTCAGAGACAATTAATGCAGAGAAGCAGCAAAATCCATCAAACATATAAGTGGTTATGACTTATTTACTTGGTCTTAAAAGAGAACAACAAGGACATGAGTCTCCTCCCTGTCAATAACCCCCTGCTCAGCCAATCAGGGTAGAGACTGAGGAGGGGAGGCTGAAGGGTCTCACCAGAGACCTCAAAGGATGGCCCAGGTCACTGGCAGGGATCACTGCCCCAGCACTACTGCAGCTCCACAGTTTTGGGTGGACCTCCCACTGTGAGAGCTGCCGAGCACTCCCCCGCAACACACACACACACACACACAGACACACACACACACACACACCCCTCCTGGTGTTGGGAGGGTAACAGGAGAAAGGACAAAAAAAGCAAGAGAGGAAGAGAAAGGGGATGGAGGAAAAGTTGAAACAAAAGGACAAACCCTAATGTCCCCAGTGATTCTAAGGGACAAAATCCCAGGTGTGGAATAAAATTCTGCCTCCTTAAGATCATGCTTTCCATGAATTCAACTGTCACCAGAATGATCAGACCGAACAGTTTCAAACCTCGAGGAGGCTCTAACCCTCTAAACAGGGACATCTGTTTTCTAGTAAAATCACTAAAAGGGAAGGAGAAAACTCAACAGAGGTTCCTCCTGGCGCTCAGGTACGTGAACCCCAATACTCCCCCAGTCCTCAAAGAGAGACCTGGAGAGGGAGACTTGCTGAAGCAAAGCCACAGGGTCTCTGAGGTTTCCCTGGCCCCTCGCCCCTGTCCTGCCTGGCTGATGTCAGCATCTCTCTGTGAGGTCACCACCTCCCCACCACCTTTGGCCAATAGTCTGAGGTCCTGCCAAAGGCCTTTGTGATGTCACTGTCACACCCCTCCCTTGCTGGGCTAATGTCCTGCCCCTGGCCAGGCACTTTGGAGGTTTGAGCTACTCCCTGTGGATCACCCCACTCAAGGAGCGCTCATTCTAGGAAGCAAGCCGGATAGACAGGAAAACATCAGACGCTGCTCCCAATGCTACACTTAGTTTTCAGAAATTAGTTGACTTTATGGCCAGAAGAGACCATTAGAGCATCTAATCTGACCCCTGCATATCACAGGCCTCCTGTATGACACACTAGCTACTTTTGGGGTAAACACATTCCAGAAAGGCATCTAGTCTTCATGAAATGACGTCACGAGATGGAGAATGCACCAATTTCCTTGGTAGCTTGTTCCTGTGGTGAATCATCCTCACTGTTGAATATTTGTGCCTTAATTGTAATATGAATTTGTCTCTTTCCACCTTCCAGCCATTGGGTTTTTAATGCCTTTCTCTGCTACATTAAAGAGCCCTTTAATAGTAATCTTTTCTCTCCATTAAGGCACTTCAACATTTCAATGAAGTCACCTTTCAATCTTCTTTTGAGAAGCTAAACAGGTTGAGATCTTTCAATAGCTCATTAGAAGGCATTCTTCTCCAGCCCTCAGAACATTTGGTGGCTCTTTGCTGCCTCAACTCCAATTTCACACCATCTTTTTCAAATGAGGACACCAAAACTGGAGGCAGTATTCCAGTATCAGTCTCACTGATACCATGTCACCTCCTGTGACGTTATTGACATAATCTGTAACTGTATAGATCACCGTTGCCACCACTGTTCTATATTTGCAGCCAATATTGTATAAAGGTGGTCACATAAAGGGTCTATGGAGAGGTTATGATTGGCTGATTATAATTATGCTATCTCTAGATATGTATCATTTTTGTAGTTGACATTATGAATATTGGCTCTATGCTGCCTGTATTTCAAACTTGTGCTATGCTTCTGGGAACACCCCAGCCAGACAAATTGGTGTCAGCTCTGCCTAGCCTGCTTGATGGCCCATTAAGGACCATCAGCTATACAACTGACCCATTGAGAGAAGGCAGATATGCCTTGTGGCTCAACAAGGTGTGCAGGGACCTGCCTATGGACAGAACTCTAAGGTTTTTCTATGTCGCGTGCTGGATAGAGTGTCCTTGGGACAAAGAAAGCAAAGACCACATGGCAGAGACTATAAAGACTGATGCCTCATCTCCATCTTGTCTTCAGTCCTGCTTCCTACCTCTGGAGGGACTTGGCTACAAACTGAAGCTCTGTACAAAGGACTGAATGGCCCATCCCAGTTGTGGATGTACTCCAGAGACTTGATTTGAACCTGCAGTTTATTCCATCACTGCTACAAGCCTGAACCAAGAACTTTGCCAAAGTACAAGTCTTGCCCAGGGCACCGTTTCCCTAACGCTGGTCCTTGGTAACATTTCTTGATGGGGAGGGGAGAGAGTCAGGCGTTTTCTCTCTGTTTCTTTCCTCTCCATTTTCTGCTCCTTCCTTCAATTCCAGAAACTTCTCTTGTGTTTCAGACTGTGCAGTGACACCCTCCCACCCCAGGACTATGGAGCCTTTGGAGCAGAAAGATCCTAGGAGCTAAGGATGAATCCAGGGGTGAGTAGCTGGCAGGAAGGAGTCCTAGAAACTCTTCTGGGAGTGCAGGGAGGAATGACTCCCCCTTCTCTACATTCTCCCCATGGGGCTCTGCGGAGCAGGAGGGTTGTGTGATAAATTCCATCCAACATTCCCCTTTGATCCAAGCCGAGAGACATCTCAGCTCTGCACGATCCTTGGCAGCACCAAACAAGGGATGTTTTCCACTGCCCAGGAGACCCAGCCAGGGACTGATGTGCTGGAGATATGTTGGGAAAAGGGACTGTCTGAATTGCCAAAGCAGGAAGCCAACAATCTACAGCAAAATCATTAACCACAAACACACTCTAACCATGCTCCAGCCAGAAGGGAAATGGGCAGGAATTCTTGCTGTTCAGCCATGGCCACACATCCAGAGCTGCTCAGCAGTGAGGTGCTGGGCAAGCTGGTCTGAGCGAACACTTGGAAAAGATCCTTCCGTTAGAACAGAACCAGAGTGTAGAAAGGCCCTGTGTTAAGTGGTTGAGGCTGAGGCCTTAGGAAGCTGGCCTACGATACCACAGGAATCTTTCTGTGGAGGTTTGATTCTTGCCAGCTAGGGGAAGCTGGTGTGTGGTGTCTTTGTGGCTGCACTTTCAGTGATGCAGGTTTCTCTATCCCATTGTTCCAGGGTCATCCTACTAGATTGCCAGCTGCTATTCAGCTGCAGTGTGGAGACTGTTTGTGTGTGGGGAGAGACATTGTGTGTGTGTTGGGGAAGAGTGAGTGTGTTGAGGTAGGTAGGAGCGGATCATTATTATCCCTACTTGAAAGAGGGAGACGCTCAGGCTGAGAAAGGAGAATTGACTTGTCTTAGGTCACAAAGCCAGTCAATGGCTGAATTGGGAATAGGACCCCCAGAGACCTGATTTTTAAATTAACCATCGGATCTTGAAATTCATACATTGAATGACCTCAATAAAGTGCTCTTAGATGAGCTCCAGTCCAACAAGTGTGCACAGTAATTATTCAGCCAGTATTTTAGGAGAACTGCAATGTTAGAGAGAATCATGAACTGCTCAGAGACAATTAATGCAGAGAAGCAGCACAATCCATGAAACATATAACTGGTTATGACTTATTTACTTGGTCTTAAAAGAGAACAAAAAGGCCTTGAGTCTCCTCCCTGTCATTAACGCCCTGCTCAGACAATCAGGGTAGAGACTGAGGATGTTAGGCTGAGGGGTCTCACCAGAGAGCTCAAAGGATGGCCCAGGTCACTGGTGGGGATCACTGCCCCAGCACTACTGCAGCTCCACAGTTTTGGGCGAGCAATTTCACCAGGACATTGCAACATCATTCACAATCCACATGAGTGGAGACTGTTCATTGATTCATCGAAGACGAAGTCTTAAAGATGTTTTACTGCATAATGGCCATGGTTTGCCATGAATTCCACTTGGTGATGCAGTCCATAGGAAGGAAACCTAGGACAACATGAAACAACAACATGAAACCTCTCTGAGGCTCTTATCTGCTCCACAGGGACGTCTGTCTTCTCATTCAATTAGCAGTGGGAAAGGGGATGCAATGTCTGCCCCCAGCCAGACCACCAACCCCATCAGACACCCTCCCCCGCTGGTGCACCAGGGTCTCCCCCAGACCGACAACAGCTATGAATTAAAACCCCACAGTGTTTGTTGGGGCTACTGGAGATGCTGAAATCTCACTCTTGTCTCTCTCCTCCTGCCTCCACCTCCAAGCCAGGCACTGGGCAGTTCAGTGTGGAAGGGATGAACTGATGACAGTGGAGGAAAAAAATCAAAAACCAAAAGTGAAGCCAAAAGCGCAAGCCCGGCAGGCAAGGCAAATCGCAGGCTGCTGCCATGACTAGTCCTCCCGCTCTTCCAATAACCCACCCAAACGCGACACCACAGACCCCACGTTCCTGGTGTAGCTCCACCTTCCAGTGGGAAGTGGGAACCAATTACTAACACACACAGCATATTCCTGAGGCGCAGTGCTGGGAGCTGGGGATCTGGCGGGCACCTCACTGTGGGATTCACGAGTGGCTCCGGCAGCATCCATGCAATCAAGCCGCTCCACATGCCGTTGTGCTGAGGATAACAGCGCCTGGAGGATGCTGCTGGTCACTAGCAGGGCATTGTGGGAGACAGCCCAGGCTGGAGAGGGTTCGGGGCACAGCGGATCCCATCACAGCGTGTCCCCCAGCACCCACAGAATATCGTGCCCCTAGGAGGAGCGTTTGGGCTTTGCTGTGATGTGTCACTTTCCAGCCTGTGCTCTGTCTCTTCTCCTGTGCACACCCATGTCAATCAGGCATTGCTCAGCTGGGCTCTGCAGAGACCGGACTGGCTACACCCGTGACGGGACTGAGGGGCAGTGCTGAGCGTCACAGGACCTGGTTTCAGCAGCGAGAAAATCCAGGAACAACCGAATTGTTGTTTCACCCACGAAAGCTCATGCTGCAAAAACGTCTGTTAGTCTATAAGGTGCCACAGGATTCTTTGCTGCTTTTACAGGAACAACCCAGTGATCCACTAAGCGGAGTTAGGGGCCTGAACTCCTGTACGATGCAGGCGACACAGGCACCTTACAGCACAACTCACAACCACCAGCTCCCCAGGCAGGAGCCAGCCAAGCCCTTGGGGAGACACTGACAACGGGAGGTGTCCTAGCCCTGCCCCTCTCTCACAGATGGGTCCTGTGCTCCCAGCACCCACCTGCCATGTGGGAGAGCCAGGTTCAATTCCCTCTGTCCAGCTGCAGAGAGTAGCTCAGGGACGTGAGTACCAAGCTCAGGGCAGACTGTTACACACCAGGGCACCCCCCATGGGGACTGGGAGCTTCCACCCCGAGCGAACTCCCCAGGCACACGAACAGCCTGAGCAGGGAGTCACAGACAGTCCCCTTGGGCACTCAGGGCTATCCTGCCACCTAGGCAAGTCTGCCTTTGGGCTAGATCTGTGCCTCAGGAGGCCTGAGGCCACCGGCATGAGCTTGGGCTGCCAGCATCACCCGCCCCCCGCCACTGTCCACAAGGGAGAAAGGATTTGAACCAGGGTCCCCCATGTTTCAGGTCAGTGCACGAAGCAGTGTGCCGTGGTGGGGCTCTGTCCAGCTCTCCCTTTGAAGGGGGTTCATTGGGGCTAACTAATGAGAGCGAGTGGGGCAGGGGGATCAGCTCCCCGGTGTGTCCTAATTCCTGCCTCTCAGCTGGGTGCCTGAACTACTGGACACTGTCATCCAAATACCATTGCTAGAAATAAACAATGAAAGGTGCAGAACTCCAGGAGCTCAGGACAGGAGACTAACTCAGGCAATCAGAGCAGCAGATAAGACAAATCTTGAGCTACTCTGAGGCTCCAAGCAGACATGTTACGGAGAGGGAAACGGGCCTGGAATTTTTTGAATTGGCGTAAACTCGTCTAATAGTTTCAGTTTGCTTTATGATGTGGGGATGGGGGGTGGGAGGTTTAAACTATTTCCCTGAATCACATCTCCCTTGGCAGCTCAGTCACCATTTCAGCTAGAGCAGGCGGTGGAGCCTGGGCACTGGGCCACTCGGGGCCTTTAACACCACAGCCCTGGGAGGGGCTGAGATGGACCATCCTGCAAGGAACACGAGTCCTTCTACCATTCACCACACCCTAGTTTGGAACTGCTGCTGCCGGCTCACCCCATCTGTGGGGACTTCTATCCCCTCTGCCTCCCTCTAGCTGGGGTTTTCCTTCTGCACCTACCTGGCAGGGCAGCCCCGTCTGAACCCCTGATCCTGTCCCAGTTTTGTCCATCTGCCCATCCTGCCCCTCCGATTTCCCCCTTCAGAGATTTTCCGGCCTTTGATTGCAGGAGCAGATTCTGATGGCGCGTGAGGGCAGCAGCTTGCAGCTGTTACTGAGCATGTGAGAAGAGCATTAGAAGGAAGACCGGCCAGACTGGGTCACACCAAAGCTCCATCTAGCCCAGTGTCCTGTCGGCCGATAGCGGCCGGTGCCAGGTGCCCCAGAGGGAATGAACAGACAGGAATCACCCGGGAGCCATCCCCTGTCGCCCAATTCCCAGCTTCTGACAGACAGAGGTTAGGGGCACCATCCCTGCCCACCCTGGCCAACAGCCATTGATGGACCTGTCCTCCACAGAAACACAGAATCCTAGACAATGAGGGTTGGAAGAGACCTCAGGAGCTCATCTAGCCTAAGCCCCTGCTGAAAGCAGGACCACGAATCTCTCTAGTTTCCTTTTCATCACAGGACCCTGCTCAGGAACAGTGAAGTTGCAAGATCTAACAGGAAACAGCTTCAGAAAGAAGGGCAGCTCCTCTTCCTCCTCCCCTCCCGTGGGGACGAGCAGCCCCCCAGCAGCCTCTCTGCCCCGGCCTCCTTCAACCCATTGCCCCCTTCAGCCTCCCCCAACTTCCCCCATTGCTCCTTTAGCCTCCCCCAACTTCCCCCATCACCCTCTTCAGCCTCCCACAACTGCCCCAATTGCCCCCTTTAGCCCCCCCAAATGTCCCGTTCCCCCATCTCCCCCTTCAGCCTCCTCCAAACTGTTCCCTTTCCCCCATCGCCCCAGTCACCTCCAGCCTCCCGTTGCCCTCTTCAGCCTCCCCCAACTCCCCCCCCACTGCCCCGGCTCCACCGCTCTCAGGTTCCCTTCCCCACAACCATCTGCTTCCTCACCAAGGGAACAGGAGCAGAAAATGCTTTTGAAAAACCTTCTGCAAAGCAAAAAGTAAAACAAGCCAAGCAACTACTTCCCTGGCTTTGTGCTGGGTGCCCAGCTGTGGGCTTGTGTGTGTGTGTGTGTGCGGGGGGAGGTGGGGCTGTTCTGAGCACACTCCGGTCAGGGAAGGGGCAGAGTTGGCCAAAGGGGCAGGTTGAATCTTTAGCAGAGAATTCCTTTCTCCATTGTGTTAGCTAAGCGTTGCTGTTAAATGTCAGCCGACAAATGCAGCATTTGAAACAATCCGACTCTAAATCCCCCACCCTCTCAGTTGCTGTAGTTCTCACATCCTCTGCTCTTGTGATGTCACCACATGACATAGTGTCTTATTCCCATAGTGTCCTGTAGGTTAGACAGGAATAAGTTTATGAGGTAAAAACTGAAGCATAACTCCATCCCTTCCTCCTTTTGACTTCGGAAAAATAAATCCTGTCGCCTCCCTCAGTCCCAACCCAGCCCCACCGGCGCTGCTGCTTGGAGACAGGTGCCCTCTCATCTGGCCCTGAGCTGCTGTGGGGAGAGAGGGCTGGAGGGGGCAGTTCTTTCTCCCTGGGGCAACCTGCTCCCCAATCTCCTCATTCCCAGCCCCACCCCAGAGCCCTCACCCCCTGCACCCCTACCCTCTGCTCCAATGCTGAGACCCTCATCGCTAGCCCCACTCCAGAGCCTGCACCCCCAGCCGGAGCCCTCACATCACTGCGCCCCAACCCCCCCCCCCGAGCCTCTCCCACACTCCAAACCTTTCAGCCTCACCCCTGCCACACACCATCCATGTGCAGAATGAATTTTGTAAGGAGCGCAATATGCAGGTGATGTGTCACACCTCACCTCCATATTTGTGCCCAAAACAAAATTCATTCCACACATGGACATAACAAATTAGAGGAAACACTGCTCCTGACTTTCAGCCTCTCTCTCACATCTTGAATTTCACACATTGAGTGATCAGAATAAAGTGCCCTCAAGTGAGCTAGAGACCAACAGTGGTTCATAGTAATTATTCAGCAAGTATTTTAGAAGACCTAGGACATTATTGAAAATCAAGACCTGCCAGAGACAATTAATGGAGAGAAGCAGCAAGACTAATTCCATACATTGGATTGGTTGTGACTTATTTGCCTGATTTGAAAAGAGACCAAACTGACCTGAGTCTCCTTGGTGTCGATAGCCCCTGCTCAGCCAATCAGCACTGAGACTCTGAGGGCAGGAGGCTGAGGGTCTCACCAGATGTCCCAAAGGACGGCCCAGGACACCATCAGAGGATCACTCTCAGACCCAGACCCACCTCTTGGTGAGGACCTCCCGCAATGAGAGCAATACCCCTCCCCTGCCCGCACTCCAGACCCGTCCCTCCTAGGTAGAGGGAGGGAAGCTGGAAAAGGGAAAAAAGAAGCAAGAGAAGAGGAGAAAGGAGGGAGGAAAGAGGATAAGATAAACCAAAAGGATACACCCCAATGTCCCCAGGGATTCCAATCATCAAAACCTAGGAGGAAATCAAATTCTGCCACCTGAAGCCAGCGCTGTCTGTGCCTAGAATGCTGCCTGCGCCAGGTGGATCAGACTGAACAGGTTCCAAAGCTCTCTGAGCCTCTTACCTTCTCAAAGGGAAGTTTGTTTTCGGCACAATCAGTGGTAGGAAAGGAGAAAACTCCACAGAGGTTCCTCCTCATGCTCACAACTCTGAATCCTAATTCTCTCTCAGCCCTCGAGGAGAGACCTCGCGAAGGAGACTTGCGGCAGCAAAGCCGGGAGGTCTCAGAGACTGGCCTGGCCCTGCACCTCTGTCCTGCCCGGCTGATGTCGGGGTCTCTCTGTGAGGTCACCCGCTCCCCACCACCTTTGCCCAATAGGCCGAGTTCCTGCAAAAGGCCTTTGTGATGTCACTGTCACACCCACCCCTCCCCTCAAAGCTGATGTCCTGCCCCTGGCCAGACTCATTGGGTGTTTGAGTTGTTTCCCCTGGATCTGAGGTTGCCAACTTTCTGACCCAACAAAACTGAACACCCTCATCCTGCCCCTTCACAGAGGTCCCGGCCCCCTCAATCCATCTCCCTCCGTCGCTCGCTCTCCCCCACGCTCACTCACTCGCTCGTTTTCACCGGGCTGAGGAGGGCTGAGGAGAGTCCCTTTTCAACTGGGTGTTGTCGGGACAGACCTGGGAAGGAGGCTGCCTGCCAAACACCTTTAAGAGGAGCAGTCCCTCCTGTCAGAAAATCATCTCCCTCCTTCAGTTCAGTGACCGCCTGAATTGTTCCTTGTCTCGGCAGAGCCGGAGGATTGAAAGCAGCAATGTCAAACCCCTGTGCAGCTAGCAGGAATGGACACAGACTCTCCCTTGTATCTCAACAGATATTTAGTTTTACTCTTGGTAAACTACAAGGCTAAAGGGCCGGCCGTGGCACCAGATCTAAGGAATGAAATACAACACAATCATCATCGTTATGCCCATCGTTGCCCCTTTAACCTTCCGTTGTCTCTCTCTGACCACCGTCACCCTCCCTCGGTTCACTGAGATTGCCACACTCATTGCTTCCAACACACACCTGATCTCCAATTTTGCAGCCAAAAGAAAAGTGATAGGCTTTCTTAACCATAGTGTTTATACTGCACTTTTGTGATGCAAAAGTCACTTCACCACAAACATAGCACAAGTTATCTGCACTGTTCACACAAGTACATGGCATCTCTGCTCACTTTCGCTAAAGAGAAATGGGTCCCTTTGCAAAATCAAACACTGACAAATAAGAGAGCAAGACACTGTATGATTTCTAGAGCTGATATAGGGCAATTGGTTCAGCTTCATTATGATTGCATCATCCATGACTTCTAGGAATAACATGATGCAATTCATATCATGTATGAGGCAATACCAGCTTCAGACTGTATCCTTCATTGTTTTGCCTAAAAGCAAGTACTGTCCAAAGCCATTCATAGATTTATTCATAGATCCAGTCAAAGATGTAGTTTAGTCATTACTGGTTTAAATTGAGATCCGTCCCTTTATAACTCACTTATCCTCCCCATTCCCAAGTCAAGGGTCATAAATACTGACTCAATAGCATATCTTGAAAACTAGAGCCAATCAAAATTTTAAGCATCATTTTCGTTCTCAGTGACCCAGAATTAGTAAAGTTGGACTCCATTTATTTCAGAAGCATTTTGGCTGTAGAGCAGTGTAACAAGCCTCTCCTAGCTGCCTCCTGGTGGGGAGGCTGGGGAGCTGTGGGGACCTGGATGAGAGGGTCACTAGTAGCAGCGTAGCACACGAGGTGTCCTATCGGGTTGAGTCATTGCAGATGATGATGTAGTGCAGCAGACACCCGAAATGCCAACCTTGCAGTAGGCAGCTATCCATGTTAAGCGAACTCCCAGTGCCCACAGGTGCAGCAGCCGGCGATTTGTCCTGTGGCCGCTAGGTGGCGCTGCAGCCTCGCACTTTCCCGTTCCCCCGGGTATGGGAAGGTTTGATAAGGTGAGCTGGCTCCACCCGGCCCCGGGAGATGCCGTCAGTGGGGTCTGCTGTGTAAGGGCTGAAAGTCAATTTTACTGACATTTTATGATCTTTCAATCATGAAGGGAGCAACTGCTTACCCTGACTGAAGCATCTTATCTCGTTTCCAAATTAAAGTGTCTCCTCTTTGTGTGCGAAGAGACAGTTTAAGGGACGCCACATACAGGAGATGCTTTTGGTTTGGAAAACGAAATATTTTTGCAAGATTTTCATCCAAATTGATTTAGGATTAATGGGGTCAAATTCCATGCTGTGCCCTGTGGCTTTAAGGCATTGGAGAACTGCTGAAGAGGTTAAAGGCCGCAGAGCTGGGTTTGGGGCCTCCAAAGTTATTGTGCTCTGGTGAGACTGAGCAGTTGTGGGGATTGTGCAAGCTGTGGTGTTTACATGCACATAGAAAATGTAATGAAACTCCATTTTAAAACCACTCATGTCTGGGAATGGAAGAGAAGCTCTTTGAAATAAGTGTCCCCTTCATACTCTTCAAGATCACTGGCTCCAACACTCAGCTGCCTCAGGAACTCAGTGGTGGTGCATTTGAGGAGCGGATCGAGAGGTTTCTGGTTCAAGTCCAGCTGCTCTCTTACATGTCCTCTTTTTAAGTGATCTATATTTTCATATCCATCTCCTGTATGTTCAGGAGTTCCGCTGAACAGGGACGTGAAATGAATTTCATCATTCAATATATTCCTGTTAAAATGTACAAACACTGAGGAAAGCTGTCCATCAGCTGAAATCCGTTCTGGTCCTCTGAGGCGGTAGTTTGTTTTCATTCTTGAAACAAAGATAGAGTACGACTGTAGATTTGCAGGTCCTTGTTCTCCACGAGCGATGCTGTGCAGAAGAAGAAGAACCAGTGGCTATCAAGTGGACACTAGGGAGTTTAGACTTGCCTTCCAAGGGAGTATTGGGGAAAAGACATATCTGGCTTCAAGACTACGCTTAATACGTTTATGGAGGATGGTATGATGGGCTAGCCTAATTTTGGCAATGAATTTGGCAATTGATCTTTGATTCTCAGCAGGTAAGTATGCCCAGTGGTCTGGATGGGATGTTAGATGGGTTGGGATGTGAGTTACTGCAGAGAATTCTCTCGTGGGTGCTGGCTGGTGAGTCTTGCCCACATGCTAAGGGTTTAAGTGATCAGCATCTTTGGGGTCGGGAAGGAATTTTCCTCCAGGGCAGATTGGCAGAGGCCCTGGAGGTTTCTCGCCTTCCTCTGCAGCATGGGGCACTGGTCACTTGCTAGAGGATTCTCTGCAGCTTGAGGTCTTCAAAGCACAATTTGAGGAGTTCAGTAAGTCAGACATAGGTTAGGGGTTTGCTATAGAAGTGGATGGGTGAGATTGTGTGGCCTGCGTTGTGAAGGACGTGGGACTAGATGATCATTATGGTCCCTTCTGGCCTTCGAGTCTATGAGCCCATGAGACCATGGGAGGGTGGGGAGGAGCTGTGAGGCCGGCGGGTGTGTGCGGTGCAGGGCATTTGGAGTGTGGGTGCTTCTGGGGGGCCGGGGGGTGCCTGGGCTGCTGCTGCGGCTGCCCCCGCCGGGTCTGTATGGGGAGAGATCTGCATTAGGCCCCTTTGTGCCCAGCTCTGGGGGCAGGGAGGTTCGGACTCTCCCAGGAGGAGAAGGGGATTGGCAGAGACCCAGCCTGGGGTGCAGGAGGAAGGGGTGGGGTGGAGGGAGACATGTCGGGTGGGGGTGGGGTGTGTGAAATGTTGGTCCAGGAAACTGAGTCACTCCCAGGACATCGTGTGCAGGGGAGCACAGGGGCAGGAGAGAGCCCCAGCCCCAGAGAGAGCCCCAGAGGGATATTGGGGGTAGGGAGGAGATGGCAGAGGAGACACCCATCTCCATAGACCCCCAGAGGCAGGAAATGAGGGGAGAAGGGGGGAGGGAGGGATCCAGCCCTATAGACCTGTAGGGGCAGGGAGATATTGGGGGCAGGAGGGTTGGCAGAGACCCAGCCCGGGGTGCAGGGGCAATGGGGCGGTTTGGAAGGAACTGGGGAGGAGAAGAGACACATGGCTGGACAGGAAACTGACTCACTCTGAATACATGCAGAGCAGGGCAGGGCGGAGGAAGAGCACGCTGGGCCCAGGGTAATTTCGGGGGGGTCTGATTCCCCACTCAGCCGGGGGGCTCCCCTCTGGGCTGAGGAGCCCTGGGGTGGGGCAGGTACAGGGGCTCTGTGTGTGTGTGTGTGTGTGTCAGGCTGGGGGAGCTGCCTGGGCAGAGGGGCTGGAACCAGGGGCAGCTCAGGCACCAGCACACCAAGCACGTGGTTGGGGCGGCAAGCTGCAGGGGCGCTCTGCTGTTCGCTGCGAGGGCAGCAGGCACCCCAGCCCCTCCCCACTCTACCCCTCCCAGAGCTGGGGAGAACCCAGGAGTCCTGGCTCCCAGCTCTGCCCCTCCCCACTCTACCCCACCCCCTCCCAGAGCTGGGGAGAACCCAGGAGTCCTGGCTCCCAGCCCTGCCCCTCCCCACTCCACCCCTCCCAGAGCTGGGGAGAACCCAGGAGTCCTGGCTCCCAGCCCTGCCCCTCCCCACTCCACCCCCTCCCAGAGCTGGGGAGAACCCAGGAGTCCTGGCTCCCAGCCCTGCCCCTCCCCACTCTACCCCCTCCCAGAGCTGGGGAGAACCCAGGAGTCCTGGCTCCCAGCCCTGCCCCTCCCCACTCTGCCCCCTCCCAGAGCTGGGGAGAACCCAGGAGTCCTGGCTCCCAGCCCTGCCCCTCCCCCACTCTACCCCCCTCCCAGAGCTGGGGGCGAACCCAGGAGTCCTGGCTCCCCCATATTTCCATATGGCTCCATCCAACAGCCCCGGGTGGGAGACAGGAGGCCAAGGGAGAAGCAGGCGGGGCAGGGCCAGGCGAGACCCGGGACACGCGAGTTCGCGTCAGGAGCCGGAGGGCGGGGCTCTCTGGGGCAGGGCTGAGGAGTTGTGAGGGAGGTGTCAGGTTGACCCAGGGACCCGCCCTTCCCTGGGCTCGAGAGGACGGAGGTGCCCGGGGCAGGCTGGGAGTTGTAGTTCCTGGCTCGTCTCAGAGCGGAAGTGCGCCGGTTGCTCGGACAACGCGCTCCCTCCCGGTGCACTCTGGGAGCGTAGTTCTCTGTCTCTCTCACGCGCGGCCTCTATTGCAGGAGGGCCGTAACTCGTCCCTTCGCCGCGCCCCTCCCGCTCCTGATTGGCGGAGAGCGCGGGACAGAGACTCGGCGCGCGGGGGGAGGCCCCGGGTCCCTCGCCCCGCGGCTCCCCCCCCCCCCGGCGCGCTGCGGCCGTTGGGATCCGTGGGATCCGGGCGGGGGGGGGCTCGGGGCAGAGGCGGGAATTCGGTCCCGGGGGCACCGGCGGCGGGTGCCGCTGCGGCGGTAACTCGCCAGCGGGGTCCTTCCGCCCGGAGCGGAGAAGCTCCTGGGCCCGGCCCGCAAGGGTTTTCCAGGCCCCCCGGGGCGAGTGAAGGACCCTGCTCCAGGGGCCCCGAAAACTCCAGTGGGGGCCCCTGTGGGGCCTGGGGCAAACTGCCCCTCCTGCCCCCCCCCCCGGGCGGCCCTGCCCCACATACCCCCCAGTCACTCATCACACGCTGAGCTAGTTCTTCAGGGGCCCCACTGCCCATCCAGGAGCCCCGTGGGCCTGTGGCCGGGAAGTGAGGGAAGCTCCCCCTTGGGCTGGGCTGGGGGTGGGTGTGACTCTTTTCCTGCCTTGTGTGTGCTGGGCTCACCAAGGCTGTTTGCTCCCTCGGGGTGGGGGGTGGTTTTGGCCACAGGTGACGTGGTTTGGTAGCCCGGTGGATGCTGCGGGGTGTCTGGAATGGGGCGTGTGTGTTCCCATCGTGCCCCTTCCCCTCTGCCTGCAGAGCTGAGCACAGACAGGCCTGAGGGGCAGAGCAGGAGCTCTGGGAAGGAGAAGAGCAATATGAAGATGGAGTCTAAGACGAGGCCAGGTGACTTCTGTGGAGGGAGACGTGCTGGACAGCGCCAAGGATTGGGGAGACAACCAGGTGTGAGCCCAGGCTGCAGATTTCTAATTGTAGCTGTGATGGCAGAATGGGAGGAGGTTGAAGCCGGAGCCCTGGGGTGTGGGAGTAGTGAGAAGAGGAGCCTCGCCACCGTTGCTTTTTCTTTTGTGTTGTGTTTCATACCAAGAGAAAATAAATCGCGGGACGGAGTCCAGCCCTGAGGTGAGATGGAAAGTGGCGAGAGCAGTGACTGCGTGAATCCTGTTGATGCCAGGCAAGACCTGCCCAGCTGGGATCAGAGTAGCTGTCTCTGTCGGTGAGATATGTATCTGGTTTGGGAAGGGCTCTGGTCACAGTCCTCCTGGCTCCAGGCAGGGACTTCCCGTTACCTGGGTGTGGGTTTCCAGACTAGCTGTGGCTTCAAGGGAGATGATGTTGCCATTTGCGAGGGCTGATCATCTCTGGCCAGGAGTGGTGTGTGCTCCCGAGCAGAATGTTGGATCCATGAGGTGACTCCCTGTTCTGAGTTTCTTTCTTCCTCCGAGGTTTCTCTATGTTGGCCAACTTACACTCAAACTCTCTCTCTCCTTTCATGGACACCTGTCATGTTCAGTTGCCTGCATCCTCTTCCTCTGCTCCCCCTCCCCCAGTCTCCTATGGGCTCAGTTGGATCCATCTGCCCCGGGCAAGGTCTCTGCCATATTGGAAAGGATGTGTCCTGCCTGCCAGGATAAGGGGTTGCTCTTCCAACCCTCTATCTTCAGGAGACCTCATTGGTGTAACTGGGTCACAGCATGAGTGGCCAGTCATGTCTTTGGGGCTGTGGGGTCTGAGACTGAGAGGGTGGGCTCGTGGTCATGGCTTTGGGCACAGGAGAAGTGGGGCTGGGATTAGAGATTCCCAGAACCCTCCTTATCACCCGCTAGCTCCATTACTGCATCACCCAAAAGCCTCACTCAGGGTCCACTATGCCTCCTTGTGCTGGGCACTGCAGGGACACTCAGAGGACAGCAGGATGCATGAGGAAATAGATGAGTGTGTGAGGCAGATGGGTGAAGGGGGGTGTGTGGCATACATTGGGGACGGATGGGGGTTGAGAGTTGGACGGACAGCGGGACAGATGGAGAGCTGCAGGGACGGATGGTGACGTCACAGGCTGGACTTGTGATGGGTTCAGCTCATGGCCGCTGGCCCTGTCATCTCCTGCCCCCATCTGCCCGTCTGACTCTGCCCCTGTCTCTCGCAGGCAGCACTCAGCAGAGTCTGGCCCTGTCGTTACACTGGTGCCTACATCCAGTGTACACCTGTGTGTTATGTGCTCCTGGAGAGCTCAGGCGGGGACAAGCATGCGGCTCACGGCTGCTGAACCAGCTACTCCAAAACTGCCACAGATCTCCCCCTCCTTGGGCAGCAAGACCCTGGCTGGGGGGTTCCCTGTCCCTCCTCGCTGCCAACGCATCCTGCTCAGCACAGAGACCGAGGTCACCTGCCTCCGCCCAGCCTCTGGCTGGAGCTGCTCCAGCCCAATTGCTGGTATCCAGCCTGGCCGGAGTTGGTGCGATGTCCTAGCGGAGTCCGTTCTTTCTCCCCGGTAGATGACGATTTTCCCCACTGCAGTTAGTTGCTCTTTCTCTGCTTCCCCATAGCCCCTCCCCAGTGATAGTGACCCCTGCTGGCCAGGCACGAGAGTGTCCTGTAGGGGGCCTCCTTGTAGGAGCAGTGACTCCTGGTGGTGAGGGGCAGCAATGCCTGGCATGTATCCCCCCTAGCATTGCTGCAGCGACCCCTGCTGGCCACTGAGGACAGTTGCCTATGTGACCCCACCATTGCCATTGTGCCTGTGAGCGCTGGTGGGTAGGTGAGGCAGCGCCCTGTATGTATATGAGCCATTGGGGCAGTGCCCTCTGCATAGCCCACTCTCATCTCGGTGACTCGTGTTGTCCCAGTGGGGCAGTCCCTGTGTATTTAGTCCCCCAACCCCTGCCTTGGGCCAGTGACCACTGGTAGCCAGAGGAATCAGTGCCTGAGGTGTGTTTTCACCTCCCCCAAGGTGGCAGGGTGCCTGGGTCGCCGTGTCAGGCAGTGCCCTCAGTATCTTCCAACCCCTTTGTGGCAGTGAGCCCTGCTCCTGGTGTGTGTCACTCCCCCACTAGGGATGTGCACTGGTGGCCAAGTATGGCAGTGCCCTGTGTGTAGCCCCCTCTCTCCCTGCCCCTGCCCCCCAGGGTGACCAGATAGAAAGTGTGAAGAATCGGGATGGGGTGGAGGGTAATAGGCACCTACATAAGAAAAAGCCCCAAATATTGGGACTGTCCCTATAAAATTGGGACATCTGGTCACCTATCCCTTCTACCCTGAGCCAGGTATGGCAGGCACTGATCCCTGGCATCTCTGTGGGGCAATACCCTCTGTATATCCCCCAATTGGGGCAGTGACCCCTGTTGGTCAGGTGGGGCAGTGCCCTGTGTGTTTGTCCCCCCCTATTTAGGTAGTGACCCCTGGTGGCTAAGTGAGGCAGTGGCCTTTGATTTCCTCTTCTCTCCCCAGCCCCCTCTCTCTCTGGGGTAGGGCCCCCAGTTGGGGCACTACCCGATGTGTATCTCTACTAATTGGAGCAGTGACCTCCCTGTGGTGCCCTGGTGTGGCAGTGCCCTATTGATATCTCCCTCCCTCTCTCCCCACACCCTGGTGGTAGTGGCCACTTCAGTCAGTGGCCTGTTTATCATCCCCTGCCCCAAACCACCACCATTGCAGCAGTGGCCCCTGGTGGCCATGTGCGGCAGTGCCCTGCATGTATCCCCACAACCATTGCTGCAGTGACCCCAGGTGCCCAGTTTGAGTAGTAGCCTGTGTGTACCTCATCTCTTGGGGCAGTAACGTGTGGGGCCACGTAGGGCAGTGGCCTGTATGTACCATCTCCTCTGGAGCAGTGACCACTGGTGTCTTGGTGCTAAGATGCAGCCACCTCTGGGGTACATGGTGGGGCTGTTTACAGGACAGTGGGGACAGGCCCCCCCGTTCCAGGAAGCAGGGAATGTCTGGTGTTCAGGGCAGAGCGTTCCACCTTCTATTGAACTGTGATGCTCTGAGCACCTTTCCCTGCATGAAGAAGACCCTGTGTGGCTCCAAAGCTGGTCCAGTAACAGGTATCACCTCACCTGCCTTGTCTCCCTGGTATTCTGGCCAGTGTCCAACTTCCCCTTCGCTGTTGGTCCTCAAACCTCCTCCAAGCAACCCCCCCCCCCAGTCTCTTAAGATGCCAAACCTCCCCTGGAGCCCAACCCGGGGGGGGAGGCACCCCACCTGAAAACCCTATGGCACCATGGGAGTGGTAGTATCCACTGCCTCCATCTCCCACCAGCCAGGACAGGCCCCACAGCACCATGGGAGTGGTCGTGTCTCCTGCTTCCATTTCCTGACAGCCGCTGCCAGGCAGGGCCCAGACTTCCCGTTTCTGGTGCGAGTCCGGAAGCAGATGCTGCCATGAGGCGATGCTGGGAAGGGTGGTGCTGGTGTCAGGAGAAAGCAGGAGGAGTAGGTGGGGTCTGTGCTACTGTCCCCCTAATCCCTGCTCCCCCCCCTCTGGCACCCAACCCTGAAGCTCTGCACCCCTAACCCTGTGCCCCCTCCAGTTCCCCTAACCCCTGCCTCCTCCCGCACCCGTAATCCCTGCACTGTGCCCCCTTTTCCCCTAACCCCTGCACCCCCTCCTGTGCCCACTTGGGGAAACTGACCTGGATGCACAGAGTAGCTGGCATTGCTGCTCGCTCCCCCGCTGCCCCTGAACACTGCTCCTCCGCACATCGCTAGGGGGCTGTGAGAGGGGGGCACGGAGGAACATTGGGGGGAGCAGTATCCGCTCATCACCGCTATCTCCCCCTTCTCTTCCCCTCCCTCCCCCCATGCTCCTGTGCCGGGAGGGAGCAGGGAGAAATCTGGGCACCACCCCAAGCAGCACTCCCCTGCCAGCCGGGAGCAGTTTCTGACTTTACACCAGCAGCACACACCTCTCTGCTACCGTACAGCACCGCCCTTGACCATGGTACCCCTGGGCAATTCCCTGGTGGCACCCACCCCAAAGGCTGGCCCTGGCTATGGGCTTCAGAGGGAGTGAGCAGACCAGGCGGCCATGGAGAGGTCCAGCCCCTGTTCTCCTCTCCGAGCTGCTAGCAATCAGAGGCCAGGGACATGCTTCCATGCTGATGACAGGTACTGCTCGATAACGATGCCACCAACCGAAGATTGATTTTCCTGTCTAGTGGTTCAGGTTCTGTAGTGTCTGCATCAGAGTGTTGCTCTTTGAGGACTTCTGACAACGTTTCACACCTCGTCCCTCTTGGATTTTGGAAGGCTCTTCAGATTCTTAAACTTTGGCTCGGCGCTGTAGCTGTCTCTAGAAATCTCACGTTATACCTTCTTTGCGTTTTGTCAAATTTGCAGTGAAAGTGTTCTTAAAGTGAACAACATGTGCTGGGTCATCACCCAAGACTGCCATAAAATGAAATATATGGCAGAATGCGGATAGAACCATGGAGCAGGAGACATACAGTTCTTCATCAAGGTCTTCAGTCACAAATTAACACGTTATTTTTAACGAGCATTATCAGCATGGAAGCATGTCCTCTGGAATGGTGGTTGAAGTATGAAGGCATATGGATGTTAGCATATCTGGCACGTTAATACCTTGCAACGCTGGCTACAAAAGTGCCATGAGAGAGCCTGTTCTCACTTTTAGGTGACGTATATAAGACACGGGCAGCATTATCTCCAGGAAATGTAACCAAACGTGAGTGTCTCCGCGCTTCGCTGAACCCGAAGTAGGACTGACTGGACTCTAAAGTTTTACATTGTTTTCTTTTTGAGTGCACTTATGCAACAAAAAAAAATCTACATATGCAAGTTGCACTTTAATGATAAAGAGATTGCACTATAGTACTTTATATTTTACAGTGTAAATATTTGTAATAAAACTATATATAGTCAGCACTGTACACTTTGTATTCTGTGTTGTAATTGTGTCAGCAACCTGCCCAGTTGCCTCGCTGCCAGGGGATGCAGACATTTCTGTAAGGCACATAAAGGGGCTATTTGGTGTTGAAGCAAATGCGAGGAATGTGCATTTATGAGATGGAAATTCCCTCTCTTCAGTAGCTGTCCATCAGGGCCCCAGTGGCCTAATGGATAAGGCATTGGCTTCTGAAGCCAGAGATTGTGGGTTCAAGTCCCATCTGGGGTGAAAATCTACTTTCTTCCTGTATATTGCAAGGAAACCTTGGCCTTTATATTAAACAAGGAAGCTGGGAGATGTTTGAGCACAAAGTCCTGGATCTTGGGAACAATCACCAAGGGATATTAGAAGGCTCAGTCTGGTGACCTAATGGATGCAACCACACCTCCCCATCCCAGGGTAGTCCCATCTGAGAACCAGGATCCATGGAGCAACATTCCCCTCCTGCCCTGACAGGTGGGCTGTGCAGATGATGGTGGAGGGCAGCAGGAGAGGAGGTTGCACTAGTGCTGCCTGGGCTGTATCTGCACCAAAGATAAATGGAGGTCATGCAGCCTGTGCCTGAAACTCCACAAGTGCTATGTTCACTCCCAGAACAAGTCAAATCCTGCACCAAGGATGGTGAATTCCCATGTGAGCACACAGTGCCCCTGTCCACCACACATGCTGCACACACATCAACTGCACCAAAGAGACACAAACTGCACACTGAGGAGACAGCTGGTTTGTTTCCAGGTTGCTTTTATTTCCACAGGGACTGAAGTGTGGGGTCTCTTCTTTGTCCGTGGGCAGAAACGCAATGGAGGAGTATCTCACATCCCTTAGCTGCCAGGTGACAGTGGCAGGAAGAAAATGCACTGCAATGAAATTTAAAAAAACATAAATAATTTAACAATGAGAAGTAATTAAATAAAAATAATCCAATGGACGCACATGCCGGTGGCTTGTTCCCAGCCCAGAGAGTGAGAAGCAGGGAGTGTGTGAAAGGCGGGTGGTTAAGTCTGAGGAGCATATTCATAGTTTGTATAAGTTAAATTATAGCAGACCGCTACAAAATACTCCATTTGGTAACATCAGTACAGAATATAGAAATCTACAAGCAATACAGCCATACACAGTTAAGACAGGGTGTCCACTTAATACCAGAGTTCCCACAGCCAAATAGCTGGAAGTCCCTTCACAGTCACTGCTAAACAAAACAACCTTGTGCAGAGCCAAGAGCAGCCCTGCTGTGCCATTAGGAAGGCCTGCAGGAGACGCAGCAAATCCATCTAGATTCTGTGCTTCTGCTTAGTAGTTACCAAGTGTGATCAATGAAAGGGTAGGTGGGTAGCTCCCTTTTTTGGACACCCAGCCAGTAGCTATAAAATTCCTCTGAGGCCTTGTCTACACTATGACTTTAGGTCGAATTTAGCGTTACCGCCATTTAACCCTAGACCTATGCACGACAAAGCCCTTTTTTCAACTTAAGGGCTCTTTAAATCGATTTCTTTACTCCACCTCCGACGAGGATTAGCACTGAAATCAGCCTTGCTGGGTCAAATTTAGGGTAGTGTGGACGCAATTCGATGGTATTGGCCTCCAGGAGCTATCCCAGAGTGCTCCATTGTGACCACTCTGGACAGCGTTTTCAACTCAGATGCACTGTCCAGGTAGACAGGAAAAGGGTCGCAAACTTTTAATTTCATTTCCTGTTTGGCCAGTGTGGCGTGCTGATCAGCACAGTTGACCATGCAGAGCTCATGCAGAGCTCATCAGCATGATGTGCACATTGCCAGGGCACATTGCCCGGCCTGTACTCTGTGAGAAGTCTATGACCATGTCTATGTCCTCATCACTCTTGTCACCGCACTGCTGTCACCTCCTTGCCTGTTTTCGCTTTTGCAGATTCTGGTTCTGCACTGAGAAAAGGCGTGAAACAATTGTCTGCCATTGCTCTGATGGAGGGATGGGCGACTGATGGCATGGCTTACAGGAAATTAAAATCAACAAAGGGGTGGCTTTGCATCAGGAGAAACACAAACAACTTTGTCACACAGAATGGCCCTCTCAAGGATTGAACTCAAAACCCTGGGTTTAGCAGGCTGTTGATTTCACAAAACAAAACAGGTCAATTTCTTGTTTTGATTCATCTAGTTTTTACATCTTAGGCTGGTAGCAAACAGTACAGTACAACTGCTAGCCATTGTCATCTCCTGGTTGCTTGGCAGAAGATGGGAATGACCTGGCTGAGTCACTCCCATGTCTGTCCATGCGCCCCAACTGACCTCAGTGAGATCAGCTAAAAGCAAGAACTATTAACACAGAATTCTGTTCAAAGCCAGAGAAGTCTTTCAGCCTCCTTCCTCTTGCCGGTTTCTCTCCTTCCTTCTGTTCAAAGACAGTTCCCTGTACACTCCTAGTTTGCACAAACCCACCCACTGACCTGTGACTAACAATCTCTCGCTGCTAACTCTTCCAGGAAAACAGGCCAAAGAAAGTGTCTGCAAGCGCTGCACCGCAGCCCCAATACTCTTTTCAGTTCCTTCCCACAGAACTTTCACTCCAGACCAGTCCAGTGCCTTGCTGTTGCTTGTCTAACCACTGCCAGAGGCAGTGGTTTCCCAAGGCATTGAAATTAGGGGGTGTTCAATTTACAGGGGGTGTCAGGACCAATGAGATATATAAAGAGATATGAATAAAGTAAACGTTTTGTTAGGATTATGCAAATTTAACATAAGAATAATGCAAGTTACACCAAAACACATAACAGGTCTAGATTTCTAAAAAATATAATTTTTTTAAAAGTATTTAATTTAAATTGACTTTTGAAAAGTAAGCCATCATGGTGAAAGAGGAAAGTCCTCTCATGGATCAGTAACTGGTTAAAAGATGGGAAACAAAGGGTAGGTATAAATTATCAGTTTTCAGAATGGAGAGAGATAAATAGTGGTATCCCTGAGGGGTCGGTACTGGGACCAGTGCTGTTCAACATATTCATAAATGATCTGGAAAAATGGGTAAACAGTGAGGTGGCAACATTTGCAGATGATACAAAACTATTCAAGATAGGTAAGTCCCAGGCAGACTGAGAAGAATTACAAAGGGATCTCATAAAACTGGGTGACTGGGCAACAAAAATGGCAGATGAAATTTAATGTTGATAAATGCAAAGTAATGTACATTGGAAAACAATCTCAACTATACATACAAAATGAAGGAGTCTGAATTAGCTGTTAACACTCAAGAAAGATCTTGCAGTCATTGTGGATAGTTCTCTGAAAACATCCTCTCAGTGTGCAGCGGCAGTCAGTGATTCCCAACATTCTGTTTGCTTTTTAAAAAAGAACAGGAGCACTTGTGGCACCTTAGAGACTAAGGCTATGGTTACACTTGCACTTCAAAGCGCTGCGGCAGCGCTTTGAGCGCTAGTGTAGTCATAGCGCCAGTGCTGGGAGAGAGCTCTGCCAGCGCTGTCCATACTCCACCTCCCTGTGGGGAATAACGTACAGCGCTGGGAGCCGCGCTCCCAGCGCTGGGGCTTTGACCACACTGGCGCCTTGCAGCGCCGCAATTTGCAGTGCTGGAGAGGGTGTGTTTTCACACCCTGCTGCAGCGCTGCAAATTTGCAAGTGTAGCCATGCCCTAACAAATTTATTTGAGCATAAGCTTTCGCGGGCTACAGTCCACTTCATCGGATGTAGCCCATGAAAGCTTATGTTCTTTTTGCAGTACAGACTAACACGGCTGCTACTCTGAAACCTTCGCTTTTTTAAGAAAGGGGAGGCAGTGACCATGAGATGGTCGAGTTCAGGATCCTGACACAAGGAAGAAAGGAGAGCAGTAGAACAGAGACCCTGGACTTCAGAAAAGCAGACTTCAACTCCCTCAGGGAACTGATGGGCAAGGTCCCCTGGGAGAATAACATGATGGGGAAAGGAGTCGAGGAAAGCTGGCTGTATTTTAAAGAAACCTTATTGAGGTTGCAGGAACAAACCATCCCGATGTGTAGGAAGAAAAGTAAATATGGCAGGCGACCAGCTTGGCTTAACAGTGAAATCCTTGCTCGTCTTAAACACAAAAACAGCTTACAAGAAGTGGAAGATTGGACAAATAACCAGGAGGAGTATAAAAGTATTGCTCAGGCATGCAGGAGTGAAATTAGGAAGGCCAAATCACACTTGGAGTTGCAGCTAGCCGGAGATGTTAGGAGTAACAAGAAGGGTTTCTTTAGGTATGTTAGCAACAAGAAGAAAGTCAAGGAAAGTGTGGGCCCCTTGCTGAATGAAGGAGGGAACCTAGTGACAGAGGATGTGGAGAAAGCTAGTGTACTCAATGCTTTTTTTGCCTCTGTCCTCACAGACAAGGTCAGCTCCCAGACAGCTGCACTCTGCAGCACGGTATGGGGAGGAGGTGACCAGCTCTCTGTGGAGAAAGAAGTAGTTCGGGACTATTTAGAAAAGCTGGACGAGCACAAGTCCATGGGGCCGGATGCACTGCATCCGAGGGTGATAAAGGAGTTGGCCGATGAGATTGCAGAGCCATTGGCCATTATCTTTGAAAAATCATGACGATTGGGGGAGGTCCCGGATGACTGGAAAAGAGCTAATGTAGTGCCCATCTTTAAAAAGGGAAGAAGGAAGATCCAGGGAACTACAGGCCAGTCAGTCTCACCTCAGTCCCTGGAAAAATCATGGAACAGGTCCTCAAGGAATCAAATCTGAACCACTTAAAGGAGGAAAGTGATCAGGAACAGTCAGCATGGATTCACCAAGGGCAAGTCATGCCTGACTAACCTAATTGCCTTCTATGATGAGATAACCGGCTCTGTGGATGAGGGAAAGCAGTGGATGTGCTATTTCTGGACTTTAGCAAAGCTTTTGATACAGTCCCCACAATGACTGGGAATTTTCAGCTTAGAAAAGAGACGACTAAGGGAGATATGCTAAAAGTCTATAAAATCTTGACTGATGTGAAGAAAGTGAATAAAGTAAATGTTTTGTTAGGATAATGGAAATTTAACATAAGGAAAATGCAAGTTACACCAAAACACATAACAGATCTAGATTTCTAAAAAATATATAATTTAAAAAAAGTATTTAATTTAAATTGACTTTTGAAAAGTAAGCCATCATGGGGTAAGAGGAAGATCCTCTCATGGATCAGTAACTGGTTAAAAGATGGGAAACAAAGGGTAGGAATAAATTATCAGTTTTCAGAATGGAGAGAGATACAAGTGGTATCCTTGAGGGCTCAGTACTGGGACCCCTCAAGGGTCCTATTCAACATATTCATCTGGAAAAATGGGTAAACAGTGAGGTGGCAAAATTTACAGATGATACAAAACTATTCAAGATAGTTAAGTCCCAGGCAGACTGCGAAGAGCTACAAAGGGATCCCATGAAACTGGGTGGCTGGGCAACAAAATGGCAAATTAAATTCAATGTTGATAAATGCAAAGTAATGCACATTGGAAAGCAATCTCAGCTATACATACAAAATGATGGCATCTGAATTAGCTGTTAACACTCAAGGAAGAGATCTTGGAGTCATTGTGGATAGTTCTCTGAAAACATCCACTCCACGTGCAGCAACAGTCACAAAAGCAAACAATGTTGGGAATCATTATGAAAGGGATAGATAATAAGACAGAAAATATCATATTGCCTCTATATAAATCTATGGTACGTGCTCACCCTGAATAGTGTGTGCAGATCTGGTCACCCATCCTAAAAAATATATATTGGAATTGGAAAAGGTACAGAGATGGGCAACTAAAATGATGAGGGGTATGAAACAGGAGGAGAGATTAAAGCGACTGGGAATTTTCAGCTTCGAAAAGAGATGACTAATGGGGATATGATAGAGGTCTATAAAATCTTGACTGGTGCGAAGAAAGTGAATAAGGAAATTTTATTTAATCCTTCACATAACACAAGAACTAGCAGTCACCCAATGAAATTAATAGGCAGCAGATTTTAAAAAACAAAAGGAAGTATTTCTTCACACAATATAAAGTCAACCCAGGAACTCTTTGCCAGGGGATGCTGTGAAGACCAAAACTATAACAGGATTTTAAAAGAACTAGATAAATTCCTGGAGAACAGGTCCATCTGTGGCTATTAGCCAGGATGAGAGGATGCAACACCATGCTCTGAGTGTCCCTAGCCTGTTTGCCAGAAGCTGGGAGTGGGCAACAGGGGATGGATCACTTGATGATTCCCTGTTCTGTTCATTCCCTCTGAAGCACCTGGCCTTGACCACTGTTGTAAGACAGGGCACTGGGCTATATGGACCATGGGTCTGACCCAGTATGACCATTCTTATGTAAAAATTAATTATAATAAAAATGTTTAGTACAGAAACTCCCCAACATAATGACCTCCCAAGATAGCAACAATGTGAGATAACAACCTTGGCAAATACTGCATTTTAAAAATCTTGGCCTACTGGGAAACATATTTATATAAGTTTCCATTCCCAGTCACAAATCTAGCATTCTGGAGCAAAGTGACTAAAATATAGTCCAACAAACAAATGTTTATTTAACGTGCCCCTCACTTTTCCCTCCACTGCACTCCGCTCACTGGTGTTGTCCTCGGTCAGTGGAGACTCAGAGTTCAGAGGTGCTTTCACGTGAGTACACCTTCCAGGTGGGGGACAAAAGGCAAAGTTTGCTCTGGCAACGGCTGTTCATTGTGCCACTGTTCACTCCACCACTCTGTTGCCAATGGCCCTGCACAGTCACCTTCTGCTGTCACCTACCACTGTGACCTCTGCGATTTGGTCTCTTGAGGTTCCACCAGCTCTCAGTGATTTCAACATTAACAAGTCACTGGGACCAGATGGCATTCACCCAAGAGTTCTGAAAGAACTCAAATGTGAAGTTCGGAACTATTAACTAAGGTTTGTAACCTGTCCTTTAAATCGGCTTGGTACCCGATGACTGGAAGTTAGCTAATGTAACGCCAATATTTAAAAAGGGCTCTAGGGGTGATCCCGCAATTACAGACGTAAGTCTAACGTCGGTACCGGGCAAATTAGTTGAAACAATAGTAAAGAATAAAATTGTCAGACACATAGAAAAACATAAACTCTTGAGCAATAGTCAACATGGTTTCTGTAAAGGGAAATCGTGTCTTACTAATCTATTAGAGTTCTTTGAAGGGGTCAACAAACATGTGGACAAGGGGGATCCGGTGGACATAGTGTACTTAGATTTCCAGAAAGCCTTTGACAAGGTCCCTCACCAAAGGCTCTTACGTAAATTAAGCTGTCATGGTATAAAAGGAAAGGTCCTTTCATGGATTGAGAACTGGTTAAAGGACAGGGAACAAAGGGTAGGAATTAATGGTAAATTCTCAGAATGGAGAGGGGTAACTAGTGGTGTTCCCCAAGGGTCAGTCCTGGGACCAATCCTATTCAATTTATTCATACATGATCTGGAGAAAGGGGTAAACTGTGAGGTGGCAAAGTTTGCAGATGATACTAAACTACTCAAGATAGTTAAGACCAAAGCAGATTGTGAAGAACTTCAAAAAGATCTCACAAAACTAAGTGATTGGGCAACAAAATGGCAAATGAAATTTAATGTGGATAAATGTAAAGTAATGCACATTGGAAAAAATAACCCCAACTATACATACAACATGATGGGGGCTAATTTAGCTACAACGAGTCAGGAAAAAGATCTTGGAGTTATCGTGGATAGTTCTCTGAAGATGTCCACGCAGTGTGCAGAGGCGGTCAAAAAAGCAAACAGGATGTTAGGAATCATTAAAAAGGGGATAGAGAATAAGACTGAGAATATATTATTGCCCTTATATAAATCCATGGTACGCCCACACCTCGAATACTGTGTACAGATGTGGTCTCCTCACCTCAAAAAAGATATTCTAGCACTAGAAAAGGTTCAGAAAAGAGCAACTAAAATGATTAGGGGTTTAGAGAGGGTCCCATATGAGGAAAGATTAAAGAGGCTAGGACTCTTCAGTTTGGAAAAGAGAAGACTAAGGGGGGACATGATAGAGGTATATAAAATCATGAGTGATGTTGAGAAAGTGGATAAGGAAAAGTTATTTACTTATTCCCATAATACAAGAACTAGGGGTCACCAAATGAAATTAATAGGCAGCAGGTTTAAAACAAATAAAAGGAAGTTCTTCTTCACGCAGCACACAGTCAACTTGTAGAACTCCTTACCTGAGGAGGTTGTGAAGGCTAGGACTATAACAATGTTTAAAAGGGGACTGGATAAATTCATGGTGACTAAGTCCATAAATGGCTATTAGCCAGGATGGGTAAGAATGGTGTCCCTAGCCTCTGTTCGTCAGAGGATGGAGATGGATGGCAGGAGAGAGATCACTTGATCATTGCCTGTTAGATTCACTCTCTCAGGGGCACCTGGCATTGGCCACTGTCGGTAGACAGATACTGGGCTAGATGGACCTTTGGTCTGACCTGGTACGGCCTTTCTTATGTTCTTATGTTATGTAACCCCAGCCAAAATCTCACTTGGACAACACAGCTCTGATTGCTGGATCCCTAGGTAGATTAGGTGTGAATGTAAATATAATCTGGCTCTGAAGCCTTAGCCCCCAGCTCATCACTAGCTGTCGGGGAGAACTCATTTAGACTTTGCCTACAAATCATCATTTGAAATTATTAGGTTGGCCAACATCACCGAAATGAATGCACTGACATCATAAAAAACAGCTGTATAAGGAAGCAAGGAAGCTAGTCTATGTTCATACTTTTCAAATCTATTATACTTTTTCAGATACACATATTTTATCATACACTGTATAAGCTTTTAAAGTGTGTATTAATGTTTCAGTTTAAATTCAGATTTCCAAACAGTCACTAAATTGGTATGTAACTAGCTCACAAAACTGGGGAAATTCAGGGGTGTAGGAAATCACTGGCCAGAGGTGAAAGTAAGCAGGTACGGGCCGGTACGGAGGGCCGGTAAGGAAAGGAGGCTGGCTGAGGGAGGAGAAGCCTGCCCCTGCATAAGAATAGTTTAAACTCAGCTGTTCCCTGAGCTGTTCAGCCCCCGGGGTTAGGAGCGCTTTCTGGCATTCTTGTTAATTTCACTCACAGTAGCTTGGGGGAGGGAGGAGAGTGTGTTTTACCATGGCAGGAGCAGTCCTCTTCTGCCACCGGGATGAGGGAATCTCTCCAATACTAATATACACAACAAATACAAGCATTTGGCTGCACATCTTAAATCCAGAGCTAATAAAAGCAGGTGGAAGGGGAAAATTCACTGTACTGTACTGTCCTGTCCTGTCCCCTCTCCCTCTCCCTCTCCTGCAGACAAAGCTCTGCATTCCTCCCCCAGCCCCCGCCAGCAGGGGCTCTGCTCAGTGCCAGACAGGAAGAAAGCATGGAGCCTAGTGTCTCCAGCCTCGCTGGAGGAGGAGGGAAGACACAGAGAAAAATGGGACAGTGAGTTTTCACTTTTTCAGGCTTATTCCAATAGTAAAGTTTTATTACAGACAGTACTGATAGTAGTAATAGTAGTTTTATTTTCTCTATCTATGTCATGCAATGGGAGGGATCCATGAAGTATGTAGGAGAGGTGGGTTGCTTGCGATTGGACTATATGGGTAAGAAATATAAATTACTTTCACCCCTGCCCAAACCCCAGGACTCCCAGCCACCTCTGCAGCTGTTAGCTCCAGGGGTGATTTAAAGGGCCTGGCTCCTAGCTTCAGCCAAATCCGCAAGCCCTTTAAATCCTAATTTAAAAGCCCCAGAATTTAAAGGCCCCACCTCTTCCAATAGAGGCCGCACCTCCTCCGGTTGAGGAACCATCCCCTCCACTGGACTCTGGAGTACTGCCAAGTCCTTTAAGTCACTTTTATCCCTGATCACTGCACACATCTGCTATACCATACTCTGAGCTGATTCCTGACTTGTATGCTCAATACAGCCTTACTGATCTGTGGTGCAGTGGGTCAGTATGTTTGTTAACGGAAAGGATGGTGGTTCAAGCCCCTGCAGGGACAGTAGTAAGCCTGTGCTACTTCCTTGCTCCCTGAGGCCTGCTGGGAGCCTCAAAGGCCCCATTTTGCTTCCTCTTGGCCTCAGTGCTTTCAGCTGGTGGCCCGAAGAGCGGGCTGGATGCCATTCAGAAACCCATCTCCCAGCAGCCGTGCCGGAGGCTCAGGCTTAATCCTCAAGGCCGAGCCCAAAAACTTTCAGCCGGGACCATTTCGCTCCTCCTGCCTCCAGCCAAGCGGCAAGGGAGAAGCGGACGAGACACGCTGGCTTGAAGACGCCTCCCTCCCACTTCCCTGTAGGCTGTGCAAAGCTCTTGGCCTGCTTCATGCCTCGTCAGGAAAGTGCGGCCATGTGGCCCAAGCCTGAGTCACGTCCGCAGCCTGGCCCACCCCGGCTGACGGCGCGCAGAGCCACGTGCAAGGAGCAGATAAACAATCTCCAAGGAAAAGAGCTGGAATTTTTCATCTTATTTTCACCTAGTCCTTACTAAGGAAACTAGCAAACAATTGCCCTTTGTAAAGAAACACTGCACCGTACTACAGTACAAACCCAAATGAGCACAGCAGGAGGCTATCCCGGCTATCCACATCTGGCCCTGTTTCATTACAAACTTCCTTTCTGTAATGATGTTCTGGTAATAAGGGGGCAATCAGTTGTCAAAGGTAGCTCTTGCCATGGTAGCCAGGTTGCTAGTCATTCTCCCCAAGTGTAAGAACATAAGAACGGCCGTACCGGGTCAGACCAAAGGTCCATCTAGCCCAGTATCTGTCTACCGACAGTGGCCAATGCCAGGTGCCCCAGAGGGAGTGAACCTAACAGGCAATGATCAAGTGATCTTCCTCCTGCCATCCATCTCCATTCTCTGACGAACAGAGGTTAGGGACACCATTCTTAACCATCCTGGCTAATAGCCATTTATGGACTTAGCCACCATGAATTTATCCAGTTCCCTTTTAAACATTGTTATAGTCCTAGCCTTCACAACCTCCTCAGGTAAGGAGTTCCACAAGTTGACTGTACGCTGCGTGAAGAAGAACTTCCTTTTATTTGTTTTAAACCTGCTGCCTATTAATTTCATTTGGTGACCCCTAGTTCTTGTATTATGGGAATAAGTAAATAACTTCTCCTTATCCACTTTCTCAACATCACTCATGATTTTATATACCTCTATCATATCCCCCCTTAGTCTCCTCTTTTCCAAGCTGAAGAGTCCTAGCCTCTTTAATCTTTCCTCGTATGAGACCTTCTCCAAACGCCTAATCATTTTAGTTGCCCTTTCTGAACCTTTCACGGAAACTGATGGACTACAAGCCGTCAGGAACAGTATCCCCAATAATGTCATGGCAAACCTGGTGGCTGAACTTCGTGACTTTGTCCTCACCCACAACTAGTTCACATTTGGGGACAATATATACCTTCAAGTCAGCAGCACTGCTATGGGTACCCGCATGGCCCCACAGTATGCCAACATCTTTATGGCTAACTTAGAGCAATGCTTCCTCAGCTCTCGTCCCCTAACGCCTCTACTCTACTTGTGCTACATTGATGACATCTTCATCATCTGGACCCATAGAAAAGAAGCCCTTGAGGAATTCCACCATGATTTCAACTATTTCCATCCCACCATCAACCTCAGCCTCGACCAATCCACACAAGAGATCCACTTCCTGGACACTACAGTGCTAATAAGCAATGGTCACATAAACTCCACCCTATACCGGAAACCTACTGACCACTATACTTACCTACATGCCTCCAGCTTTCATCCAGGACACACCACACAATCCACTGTCTACAGCTAAGCTCCAATCCCTCAAACAGAGACAAACACCTACAAGCATAGGCGCCGACTCCGTGGGCTCTGGGGCTGGAGCAGCCATGAGGAAAAATTGATAGGTGCTCTGCACCCACCAGCAGCTCCCTGCCCCGTCCCCACATCCCAGCTCACCTCCACTTCTGCTCTGCCTCCTCCCCAGAGCATGCCTCCACGTCCTGCTTCTCCCCACTCCTTCCAGTGCTTGCGCCATGAAATAGCTGTTTCACGCGGCAAGCGCTGGGAGGAGCGGGAGGAGGAGGAATGCGGCGTGCTTTGGGAAGAGGCAGGGCTGGAGCGGGATTTGGGAGGGGTCCAATGGGGCGGGGCTGGGGGCAGGGGTTGGGAGGTGCAAGCAACAAAAAATTGGTGCTGTGCCTACAAGATCTCCATCAAGCATTCTTAAAACTACAATACCCACCTGCTGAAGTGACAAAAATGGATTGACAGATCCAGAAGAGTACCCTGAAGTCACCTACCACAGGACAGGCCCAACAAAGAAAATAACAGAACGCCACTAGCCGTCACCTTCAGCCCCCAACTAAAACCTCTTCAGCGCATCATCAAGGATCTACAACCTATCCTGAAGGATGATCCTCACTCTCACAGACCTTGGGAGACAGGACAGTCCTCGCTTACAGACAGCCCCCCAACCTGAAGCAAGCACACACCATACAACATAAACACTAACCCAGGAACCTATCCTTGCAACAAAGCCCGATGCCAGCTCTGTCCACATATACATTCAAGTGACACCATCATAGGACCTAATCACATCAGACACGCCATCAGGGGCTCGTACACCTGCACATCTACCAAGGTGATATATGCCATCATGTGCCAGCAATGCCCCTCTGCCATATACATTGGCCAACCCAGACAGTCTCTACAGAAAAGAATAAAAGGACACAAATCAGACGTCAAGAATTATATTATAAGAATTAAAACCAGTCGGAGAAAACTTCAACCTCCTGGACACTCGATTACAGACCTAAAAGTCGCAATTCTTCAACAAAATAACTTTTCCAAAAAATTTCCCCATGCTAATTTTTCCCTAGTGTTACTCACACCTTCTTGTCAACTGTTTGCTATCCCGATTATCATTACAAAAAGTTTTTTTTCTCCTGCTGATAATATCCCACCTTAATTGATTAATCTTGTTAGAGTTGGTATGGCAACTCCCATTTTTTCATGTTCTTTGTATATATATTTTCCTACAGTATTTTCCACTGCATGCATCTGATGAAGTGGGTTTTAGCCCACGAAAGCTTATGCCCAAATAAATTTGTTAGTCTCTAAGGTGACACAAGTACTCCTCGTTCTATAAACTACAATAGGGCCAGGATTTCATCCCATGATATCAAAATTCATCTTAGTAAAAGTATCAATGAATCAGTTTGCAGGATTTATATCAAGCATCCTAAAGTAGTTTACATATTGCTCTAATTAAGAGATCATCTCTCTGCTGGAGAATGTTATCTTAGGATAATGGTCTCCCGCTGCCGAAGCATTTATGGAAAAAATGTTGACGTGTGATATTTATTTTCAAAACAGAAGGCATTGATCCTCTCTCAATGTTCTGTTACGATGACTTTGTTTCTGTTCAAATTATCAGAATATATATCTAATAATTTTCTCAGCTGAATGTTGAAGCAGTAACGTAACAGATGTTTCCCAAACAGTTATTGACCTGAAGCATCGTGATTCGTTTAGAACAACTTATTGTTTGATTCAGCCAGTCAGATCAGTTCAGTTTATCCATAAAAACACATGCAGAGAAAGTTGACAATGGTGATGGGGAGAGGGTGGATGAGAGGGGCTGAGCTGTTGTCTTAAATACTCTTTATGCATCTGATTAATTAGCACAGATTTAATTTAATATACATCTGGTTTAAAATTGGAAGAACTTTACTACTTACTCTCTACTTTCTCTTCATGTAAATTCAAGCATTGCACTATGCAAACTTGGGACAGCTATAATGTTTTGTTTGTTTGTTTGTTTTCTCAAAATATCAAATCAATATAAATTGTGTTACTTAAAAACATTGCTGTCATTTAAAAAATAAAAACATCAGGCCTGATCCAAATAGAACATGAAAAGCCCACTCAGCCATTCCTGACCGATGAGTGAGAAGTTTTCCAGGCTGAGTGTGAGGACTTAAAGCAACAATTTCTGCAGAATTTAAGATCATATTTTAAAAAATATCTTTAACTCTTGTGTATGTAAAGAACCTTCAATCTGTGACCTAAATGTAAAATGATATTGTCCTGAGTCTGCAGGCAGCTCCAGTGCCTCAGCTTCTGCTGCTTACAAATTTGCCAGGAAAAGGAAATTAAGAAGATTGGTCAGCCTCATAGTTCCTATTCAGAAATTCAGAACATTGTGGACAACAGTGTAACATTTAGATTTCATGCTGCTGCTGGGGAAAGCTATGAGAGGCCTCAAAAGCAGGCACTAGAGTTCTGAAAAGGGGAGGAAGACTGAAGAGGAGAGGCTGGGGGGAAGAGACATCTTTTCCACCATCCTCTTCATAACAGCCAAGGAGTCTGGGAAAGTGAAAGAATATTGGAAACCCCCTCACACAGCAAACAGCAGGTATTGCAGGAGGAGAAGAGACAGCTCCTTTTTCCTTCCAGCAGCTATAGGAGGGCAATGTTTTAAACATTTCAGACACCTAACACTTAAAGAACCTGAATCTCTAAACAGGACTCAGGGAGGGCATTCTGATAAAAATCCCAGCACCTTCCCTCTTCTGACATTTGGGGAAGAGGAGTTCTCTGGGCTTCTCCCCTGGGCATTGCCCTGATCCCACCCTCCTATATTTCATATTTACTGCTGATTGATAGATTTAACCCTCCAGTTAGTTTAGTGGCTTTAGCTGGTTTTGTCAAGCTCTGTTATTGTCTCTAATTACTCCATCAGCACAGGGAAAATACAATGAATCAGCCTGGCTGATTCTCCTCTGTGTGTCTTTAAAAATACAGTGAATTTAAAAGACACTATTATTGTTTATTTTTTGTTTGCACAGGTTCCATTCTGGGAGCTATGTATACAAGTCATTGTTAAACCTCAGGAACATCTGAGTTCAACTCCTTTAAAATAATGTTTGAACTATAAAGAAAATTAAACAGCGATTTCTTTTGAAATGTCAAGCTATTTTGCCCTTTTTCTGAAAAAATTCTCCGTGTCAACTAAGTCCTTGGATTGTTTGAAAACAAAATGTATTTTTGCATGGGGAAAATTTTATGTTCAATACCCACATGAGTAACTCGTGGGTGCTGGGAATCCTTGCAAGGGGGGACACAAGGAAGCACTCTCCCTCCTCAGTATGCAAAATGGGAAAAGATCAATGGCTGGAGTAGCTTCCACTGCTCTAATACCCTATTAAAGTCAATGATTTAGGTACATAACTATAGGCACTCAAGTATGGAAATTTTGGCCTATGTGACTTGACCAGGGCCACAGTGGGAGCCAGTGTCAACGCTAGGATTAGTCCCTTGTTTTCATCCCTGAGCCCACTACATACCATGTTGCCTCTTCTATTTGTCTGCCCCTTTTGTGGTCAAACGTCATGCTGGATGCTCAGCAGAAGAACTTGTGATGGTCCTAGTGTATCAACGGTAGCCTGAGTGGTGCTGCCCACTCCAGCTGCAAAATGATCTGGGGCCTTCCCAAAAATCAAAGAGCTTCTGGCTGTGATTTGTCAGTCCTCAAAGGCCAGCCAGGTGACTGTAAATAACTCACAATCATTAGGAAAAATCAGTGTCAAGATTCCAACTCTAGCAGTCAGACAACATTGGTTCAATTTTCAAGAGATTACTTTTTATATTCCTTGGTTCCCCAAATCAGGAAGGGCCTGTGACCACAGGTACTGCAGGGTACAAAGGGCAGGTCTACATCCCTTTTCTCTTTGTGCATAGTCCTGCCTGCTACCTTTTCAGTTTCAGTTCTGCTACCACAGTACTGATCAGCACATTCTTCAGTAGCATAGGGAAGGGCAGGCACCATCACACAAGGACTATTACACAGAGACCTGCCAAATGCACACAGCAAACAAATGAAAACAAGAGATGAAAATGTTATTTTTTCATTAATCCCTTTCAGTGACAGCAACCTCCGTGGCTAATTGTAACAATAGTAGATGCAGCATTTTCTGATTGAAATGATTTTCAAGTTGCGGGTGCCCCTTTATGAACAGTAATTGCCTACATCTGTGACACAAATACTTTTCAATTCCATTAAACCTGTAGTTTTGCTCAATTACACACGATATCTTGGAATTTTTCTGGCATATTCATCATCACATACATCACCTACAAGACTCCTGCCATAACAAGGGGTTCTTTATAGGGGTTTGAAATTATTAAAGTGACCCAGCACTTTTCAATTGTAACAGCTCAGGACAAAGTAGATCTCCCTGATCCCACTTATGTAGCTATTTAAATGTAACCTAGTTTTAAGGTGGCCTAACTTACTGATATTTTTGACACGTTTTCAAAAAGTGGCCTCTATTTAAATCCATGCAAATATCTGTATGCACACTTTCTGAGCACTGCGAGTCTGAATCTATCACCTGTGCATGCATCTGCTGTTACCTGAAACATGCACATGCTGCTATTTGCATGAAAACTTCTACATGCCTGAATAGAGGAGGATCCTTTGAAAATGTGGCCTTTTAATTATATTTCATACTCCACAAGAGTAGCCTAAAAACAACAACGGGATATAATAAGGCCCTGGCATCAAATGAATAAAGAACAATATAAAAAAATCAGCAGCACTTTATAAAGAGGACAGGAACAAAATATACAGTAACCGTAAAACCCAGATTTCCCCAGGTGCAATCTAACAGGACAATTTTGCATTCATAACTCTAGCAATACTCATCTATTTCAGCATGTAATGATCCTGTTTAAAGTATTCAGGAGACAATAAACTCTGGCCCCAGTGCTTGCACATGTTCACTTTGTTGAGTGTGGCTCACATATCTGGACCTCCCAGCTGTTAACAGCTTCACCAACCACCCCTCTGTCTTTGCTTCTGTGTATGTCACTTCATTCTGGCTCTGCAAGGTGTCTGAAATCCCAAATGCCACTTGTCCTTCTGTAAACCTATCCCAGCGGTATCCCTCCTCCAACTGCCTCCTTTGGGGTTCAATTCTACACCATTGAAATCAATGGAATTTTTTCCATTGACTTCAATTAGAGCAAGATCGGGCCCTCCAGCAATTTCCACCCAGTTCTTTCTATTATGATTTGTACCAATCAGGGTTCGGGGCCTCATTGTTCTAGGCACTGTCTAACAAAACAATGGCCCCGTGCCCCAAATATTCTGCAGCATCATCCAAAAGATGCCAGAAATGCAGTCCAGTGAATTACCTTGATAACCTCTGGTGTAATCTTTCTTAATATCTGTGGTTTCTAATTCTATCAATTACTAGACAATTAAATTAAGGGGGTTAAGTTACACAGTGGTTTCTGAGAGCAACTGTTTTGAAAATCCAGTTAAAAATGTATTTTAAAGGTAAATAAATGCCTAATCTTTGCCTGAAACACAAGCAATATGGATTTTTTAAAATGTGTGCTACCATCTCCAAGCCTCATCCTCTCTCCAGTGAAATCCTCTTCAAATGCCTGCACTTTTCATTTCCACCCATGCCCTTTCCCTTTTTGCCTTTACAAAGCTATTACATTTGTTAGTCTCTAAGGTGCCACAAGTACTCCTCATTCTTTATGCTTAATGATGTACTTCTAATAAAGAATTTAAGTCTAATTTTTGCCTAGAGTGACTCTGACTTTCAAATTATATTTAAATATAGGAACTTATGGAATGGTTTAGGAATAAAAATAAATTAACATGTACAGAAATATGAAATAGAAAAACAAATAGGACAATTTCACTGCTCTACATGGGAAAAACCCACACAGAGCTTATTTCATCTTGTGAATTTTTCTGCAGACTAAGCTAAGGGGGGGAAAAGAAAGAGTTTCTCTAATTGTTTTAAACCATGGATGAAAAGAACCTAACATGATCACCCTTGATTAACATGCTTATTATATAATATATAAACAGGGAAACCAGGGAGACAACCCTGGGCCACGAAAATAAATAAGGAAACTTTCACGAGAATCAAAACAAAGCATCATTCAGAGTCTGTAAACAACTGAGCCCGCTGATCCTAAAACTCATATTATAGGTAGACATGTTATAGGTAGACATGTACCTCTTTCTCTCTATTTGAAATAGTTAGATAACATCCTTAATGTTTTATTACTCTTCATGTCTCCACATTAATCCTTTTATATTGATAGTTCCCAATGTATCCTCTGCCAAGAAATGGACTTTGTGCAGAGAAAAATCCATTTTCTAGTGCCAAAGATATTGATAATTAACATTTATGTCATGAAACTTGTAATACCAGTTTGCTAAAATAAAGCTAAGCTTTTCATTATTATTTTAGAGTTTAATTTAGTCATCAAAGGTTACTCAGCTTCATGTTTATAAATTATACAGGGCAGGGACTTAACTCCTCTTGATCAACCTGTTTTGGAATTATGACTGTACAAGTAAGGAGGTTCATAACCTTGTTTGAATATCTGATCCAGCCTTGAAAGAAGGTGATTTATGGTTACAAGGTCTGAGAATAGTCTGCCAGTAAGAGTATGGATTTTAGAACAAATAAATAGCTACATACTGCATAAAAAATTGGAAGTTTTGAAACTACTTCTCTGATAATTCAGCACTAGCCATGCTACAGCATGTTCTAATTTACCATTTGGTATATGCTTTTTGAAAATACTGAAAGTACGTGCCAGTGGTCAACTAAATCATAGAAAATTCAAGCCCTATTTTACATGTTGGGTGAGACATTGAAAACTGCATGACTTAGAAATGCCAGTCCCATTAAAAGTTAATGAGACTTATGTTCCTAAATCACTTACTCTCTTTGAAAATCTCACCCATTTTCGTTTCCAGGGCTACTGCTGCCAATCACCAATATTTTTAAGATAGTACATTTTTGTAATTATCTGGCATAATAAAAGCACCAAAATTGTTTCCTGAGAAAACAAATCCAGAAACCCTAAAATACTGCAGCACTTCTGTTTCACTTTCTGTACCAATGATGAGACGATTCTGTGAAGACAGACTTTTTTTTTACAGGATCTGAAAAATTTCTATAGTAATCAAACATATATGCCCATATTAAGCACCATAGACTGCCAAATTCCAGAGAAACAGAAAACACTCCATACTTGTGCATGGAATCACTTTTATGTGTTATTTCAAATGCCCTTCCTGAAGTTCTTATGGTGATCTGCGGAGGGAGGGGGGAAGAATTCTGAAGATAAAAGTAAATTCCAGTGCCATTTCTATGACTGTGGAACCATGGGAAGCCAGGGGCACTGAATTTATCACAGTATTTACATTACTGTTACAAATCCAAATGTTTCACCTATTTTCTAGGAATACTTCACCTTGGTTAAAAAGAACCAAGCAAAATCACGGTGCAACGGTAATACAATTAGGGCATTACCGATGCACCCAAACTTGTAGATTGTGCAAGGAATATCAGGTTGCAACCTGTATAAGTGCAGGTAACTGTGCCAAAAGGGGCTAAAACTGTTTTTCTTTAATAATTGTATTCTCTGCCATGCATTGTCAGGGACTGAAGAAAGCACATGCCCAGCTTTCATTATCTGAAGATAACCTTCCAAATGTAAACCAGTGCAGACCTGTCTTCCTGAGTCTGCAAACTGGCAGTTCCAGAGCTTCTATTCCGCCTCACAATGCTGCCAAGCACTAGCAGCTTTGGTCAGTTTCACTGCTGTTATTCAGAACCCCAGGGTGACGGTAAAACTGAGAAAAATGGTGCCACTTTCAGGAAAACTAAGTTCAAGCAGAATCAGGCACTGGAGCTATTCATAGAGAAGCTCAATCCCCGCTTCCCTCCTCCCGTGGAGTAGGAGGAGGGAGGGGATTTCTCCCGTTGGGTCTTGACAAAAGAAGAGTGAAAAACAGGGTGCTGGGCTATGGGGAGATCTGTGTGTGTCAGGGCACTGCGGGTCTGTGTGGGCATTGTGCAGTTATGGTGTGGGGCTGTGGGAAGGGCACTGGGAGGGAGGAAGGAAGGGAGGGAAATCTGTGTGTATTGGGAAACTAGAGAGTGGGGTTTCTGTGTGGGGTGCTGGGCAGCTGTGGTGGGGCTGTGGGCAGGGGTGTGCTGGGCGAGGTGTGTGTGCACAGCACTGTGCATTTGTGGTGGAAGAGTTGTAGGGGGGTGCTGGGCAGGGGAGCTCTGTGGCACAGCATGGGCGCACCCCAATAGGAAAGGGCACGCTGGTAGCACAGGGCCAGGCGGACCAGTGTGCCTCTGGCTCCCAACGGGGCTGCGCACCTGTGTCTGTCTGTCTCCCCCAGCTCCACCAACGTGGCCTGATAGTTCACGCTTGCGATCTGGTCACCCTCCCGCTCCTCCATCCTTCACTCCCTTCCCTGCGTCCCCCCAGCCCTGTCCTCTGTCCCGTCCCCTGTCTCCATCCGTCCCTGCCCCCTCCGTCCCCTCCGTCCCGTCCCTGTGTCCCCCCAGCCCTGTCCTCTGTCCCGTCCCTGCACCCCCCAGCCCTGTCCTCCGTCCCGTCCCGTCTCCATCCGTACCTGCCCCTTCGTCCCCGGTCCCGTCCCTGCATCCGCCGCTGAGCGGGGGGGGGGGGGGGCGGCCTCCGCCGCGGTGACGTCATTGCCGCGCGCTGCCAGCCAGCTGCTTTGTTTGCGTCACGGCCCATTTTTCCCCCCTCCCTGCCCCACGTGTTCCGAGAACGTTTGTTTCGGTGGTTGCCGCGGCGACAGTGGGCGGAGCCCGGGTGACCACGCTGGGTGGGCGGGGGCAGAGGGCGGTGACGTCACAAGTGGGGCGGCCCGGCCGAGCGGCGTGACAGTTCCCAACGGACAGTGTCAGCGCTCTGGGCGCGAGCCCCGCCCGCGAGGACACCCCCCCACCCCCCCCCCCGCACCCGCTCGCCGCAGCAGCGGCTCCCCCCGGCAGCGGCGCGAGCAGGGAATCCCCGGGAGCCGTCTCGCGCCGCCCCCTCCTGCTGCTGCTGCTGCCCGGCGGCGGGACCGCGGCTGGCCCCGCCCCCCTGCTCCGGAGGGGCCCGTCCGAGCTGTAATTAAAGGGTTTTTGTCTTGCAACTTTTTCATATTTTTGGTGCAACGTTTTACCCCCTTTGAGCCTCTCCCAGCTGGACTCTCCGCCGGGCTCCCAGCCCGAGCAGCGCCTGACACTTCCCTGGGTGGGGTGTCCGCCGCTCCCGTGGCACTTGATGGGTCTCGGTGGCACAGCAGCAGCGTGGATCCGGGTCCCGAGCAGCGGCGGCGTTACAGGGCTGTCTGGTTCTCTCCCCCGTGCTGTCTGCAGGCAGCCACCCGGCCAATTGGACACGGCTCTCAGCGGCACGCTGCTGCCCTCCCTCGCGATCCTCGCGGCGGGCAGGGAGAAAGCCCTGAGGCAGGCAGGTGTCAGCAATGCGAGTATCCTCCCACCCTGCACCGCCTGCCCGGTGCTCCGCGGTGCCCGGTGCTGGATCGCAGCGCAGGGGAGCTGCCCGGCCCCAGCTGGCGAAAGTGACCGGGGCTGAGCTGGACGGCAAATGAACGGGAGGGGACGGACGGAGACAGGGGACGGGACAGAGGACAGGGCTGGGGGGATGCAGGGACGGGACGGAGGGGGCAGGGACAGATGCAGACAGGGGACGGGACAGAGGACAGGGCTGGGGGGATGCAGGGACGGGACGGAGGGGACGAAGGGGGCTGGGACGGATGCAGACAGGGGACGGGACGGAGGACAGGCTGGGGGATGCAGGGACGGAGGGGACGAAGGGGCAGGGACGGATGGAGACGGGACGGGACAGAGGACAGGGCTGGGCGGATGCAGGGACGGGACGGAGGGGACGGAGGGGGCAGGAATGGATGGAGACAGGGGACGGGACGGAGGACAGGGCTGGGGGGATGCAGGGACGGGACGGAGGGGGCAGGGACGGATGGAGACAGGGGACGGACAGAGGACAGGGCTGGGGATGCAGGGACGGGACCGAGGGGACGAAGGGGGCAGGGACGGATGGAGACAGGGTACGGGACAGAGGACAGGGCTGGGGGGATGCAGGGACGGGACGGAGGGGGCAGGGACGGATGCAGACAGGGGACGGGACAGAGGACAGGGCTGGGGGGATGCAGGGACGGGACGGAGGGGCCGACGGGGGCAGGCACGGATGCCGACAGGGGACGGGTCGGTGAACAGGGCTGGTGGGATGGAGGGCCGGGACGGAGGGGACGAAGGGCAGGGACGGATGGAGACGGACGGACAGAGGACAGGGCTGGGCGGATGCAGGGAGGGGACGGAGGGGCAGGAATGGATGGAGACAGGGACGGACGGAGGACAGGGCTGGGGATGCAGGGACGGACGGAGGGGACGACGGGGCAGGGACGGATGGAGACGGGACGGGACAGAGGACAGGGCTGGGCGGATGCAGGGACGGGACGGAGGGGACGGAGGGGGCAGGGACGGATGCAGACAGGACGGGTCGGAGGACAGGGCTGGGGGGATGCAGGGACGGGACCGAGGGGACGAAGGGGGCAGGGACGGATGGAGACGGGACGGGACGGAGGACAGGGCTGGGGGGATGCAGGGACGGGACAGAGGGAACGGAGGGGGCAGGGACGGATGCAGACAGGACGGGACGGAGGACAGGGCTGGGGGGATGCAGGGACGGGACCGAGGGGACGAAGGGGGCAGGGACGGATGGAGACGGGATGGGACGGAGGACAGGGCTGGGGGGATGCAGGGACGGGACGGAGGGGACGAAGGGGGCAGGGACGGATGGAGACGGGACAGGACAGAGGACAAGGATGGAGAGACGCAGGGAAGGGAGTGAAAGATGGACAGAGGGGGAGTGTGACCAGATCGCAAGCGTGAACTATCAGGCCACGTTGGTGGAGCTGGGGGGGAGACAGACAGACACAGGCGCGCAGCCCCGTTGGGAGGCAGAGGCACACTGGTCCGCCTGGCCGTGTGCTACCAGCGTGCCCTTTCCTATGTGCCCTAAGGCATTCCTATGTTATTCCATAACATTCCTATGTGCCATAACATTCTTATGTGCTGAATAAGAGCACATAACATTCCTGTGTTCCCCTCCCAACACCAGGAGGTGTGTGTGTGTGCCCTTTCCTATTCTTATGTGCTGATCAGTGCTGTGGTAGCAGAACTGAAACTGAAAAGGGAGCAGGCAGGACTATGCACAAAGAGAAAAGGGATGTAGACCTGCCCTTTGTACCCTGCAGGACCTGTGGTCACAGGCCCTTCCTAATTTGGGGGGAACCAAGGAATATAAAAAGTAATCTCTTGTAAATTGAACCAATGTTGTCTGACTGCTAGAGTTGGAATCTTGATACTAATTTTTCCTAATGATTGTAAGTTATTTACAGTCACCTGGCTGGCCTTTGAGGACTGACAAATCACAGCCAGAAGCTCTTTGATTTTTGGGAAGGCCCCAGATCATTTTGCAGCTGGAGTGGGCAGCACCACTCAGGCTACCGTTGATACACTAGGACCATCACAAGTTCTTCTGCTGAGCATCCAGCATGAAAGTTTGACCACAAAAAGGGGCAGACAAATAGAAGAGGCAATATAGTATGTAGTGGGCTCAGCGATGAGAACAAAGGACTAATCCTAGCGTTGACACTGGCTCCCACTGTGGCCCTGGTCAAGTCACATAGGCCAAAATTTCCATACTTGAGTGCCTATAGTTATGTACCTAAATCATTGACTTCAATAGGGTATTAGAGCAGTGGAAGCTACTCCAGCCATTGATCTTTTCCCATTTTGCATACTGAGGAGGGACAGTGCTTCCTTGTGTCCCCCCTTGCAAGGATTCCCAGCACCCATGAGTTACTCATGTGGGTATTGAACATAAAATTTTCCCCTTGCAAAAATACAATTTGTTTTCAAACAATCCAAGGACTTAGTTGACACGGAGAATTTTTTTAGAAAAAGGGCAAAATAGCTTGACATTTCAAAAGAAATGACTGTTTAATTTTCTTTATAGTTCAAACATTATTTTAAAGGAGTTGAACTCAGATGTTCCTGAGGTTTAACAAGGACTTGTATACATAGCTCCCAGAATGGAACCTGTGCAAACAAAAAATAAACAATAATAGTGTCTTTTAAATTCACTGTATTTTTAAAGACACACAGAGGAGAATCAGCCAGGCTGATTCATTGTATTTTCCCTGTGCTGATGAAGGAATTAGAGACAATAACAGAGCTTGACAAAACCAGCTAAAGCCACCAAACCAACTGGAGGGTTAAATCTATCAATCAGCAGTAAATATGAAATATAGGGGGGTGGGATCAGGGCGATGCCCTGGGAGAAGCCCAGAGAACTCCTCTTCCCCAAATGTCAGAAGAGGGAAGGTGCTGGGATTTTTATCCGAATGCCCTCCCTGAGTCCTATTTAGAGATTCAGGTTCTTTAACATTATAGCTGTCCCAAGTTTGCATAGTGCAATGCTTGAATTTACATGAAGAGAAAGTAGAGAGTAAGTAGTAAAGTTCTTCCAATTTTAAACTAGATGTATATTAAATTAAATCTGTGCTAATTAATCAGATGCATAAAGGGTATTTAAGACAACAGCTCAGCCCCTCTCACCCACCCTCTCTCCATCACCATTGTCAACTTTCTCTGGATGTGTTTTTATGGATAAACTGAACTGATCTGACTGGCTGAATCAAACAATAAGTTGTTCTAAACGAATCACGATGCTTCAGGTCAATAACTATTTGGGAAACATCTGTTACGTTACTGCTTCAACATTCAGCTGAGAAAATTATTAGATATATATTCTGATAATTTGAACAGAAACAAAGTCATCGTAACAGAACATTGAGAGAGGATCAAAGCCTTAGGTTTTGAAAATAAATATCACATGTCAACATTTTTTCCATAAATGCTTCGCAGCGGAGACCATTATCCTAAGATAACATTCTCCAGCAGAGAGATGATCTCTTAATTAGAGCAATATGTAAACTACTTTAGGATGCTTGATATAAATCCTGCAAACTGATTCATTGATACTTTTACTAAGATGAATTTTGATATCATGGGATGAAATCCTGGCCCTATTGTAGTTTATAGAATGAGGAGTACTCGTGTCACCTTAGAGACTAACACATTTATTTGGGCATAAGCTTTCATGGGCTAAAACCCACTTCATCAGATGCATGCAGTGGAAAATACAGTAAGAAGATACATATACAGAGAACATGAAAATGGGGTTGCCATACCAACTCTAACAAGATTAATCAATTAAGGTGAGATATTATCAGCAGGAGAAAAAAAAACTTTTTGTAGTGATAATCAGGGTAGCAAACAGTTGACAAGAAGGTGTGAGTAACACTAGGGGAAAAATTAGCATGGGGAATTTTTTTTGGAAAAGTTATTTTGTTGAAGAATTGCAACTTTTAGGTCTGTAATCAAGCGTCCAGGAGGTTGAAGTGTTCTCCGACTGGTTTTTGAATGTTATAATTCTTGACGTCTGATTTGTGTCCTTTTATTCTTTTATGTAGAGACTGTCTGGGTTGGCCAATGTATATGGCAGAGGGGCATTGCTGGCACATGATGGCATATATCACGTTGGTAGATGTGCAGGTGAAGGAGCCCTGATGGTGGGGCTGATGTGATTAGGTCCTATGATGGTGTCCCCTGAATAGATATGTGGACTGAGTTGGCAACTGGCTTTGTTGCAAGGATAGGTTCCTTGGTTATTATTGTTGTTGTGTGGTGTGTGCTTGCTTCAGGTTGGGGGGCTGTCTGTAAGCGAGGACTGTCCTGTCTCCCAAGGTCTGTGAGAGTGAGGGATCATCCTTCAGGATAGGTTGTAGATCCTTGATGATGCGCTGGAGAGGTTTTAGTTGGGGGCTGAAGGTGACGGCTAGTGGCGTTCTGTTATTTTCTTTGTTGGGCCTGTCCTGTGGTAGGTCACTTCAGGGTACTCTTCTGGCTCTGGAACACCTGGCATTGGCCACTGTCGGTAGACAGATACTGGGCTAGATGGACCTTTGGTCTGAGCCGGTATGGCCGTTCTTATGTTCTTATACTTGGGGAAAATGACTAGCAACCTGGCTACCATGGCATGAGCTACCTTTGACAACTGATTGCCTCCTTATTACCAGAACATCATTACAGAAAGGAAGCTTGTAATGAAACAGGGCCAGATGTGGATAGCCGGATAGCCTCCTGCTGTGCTCATTTGGGTTTGTACTGTAGTACGGTGCAGTGTTTCTTTACAAAGGGCAATTGTTTGCTACTTTCCTTAGTAGGGACTAGGTGAAAATAAGATGAAAAAGTCCAGCTCTTTTTCTTGGATATTGTTTATCTGCTCCTTGCACATTCAGGGTTATAGCTTAGAACTTTCACTGAAACTGAAGTTGCATAAAATGAGTTTTGTTTTAATACAGTTTAATTTAATTACTTTCAATTCTCTGATAAACACAGCATTGAGTGGTGAAAAGGGACTGTCACAAAGATAAGAATGGCAATAAAATATATACTGAAAACAACAGATGAGTAAGAGCTTCATTGTTTAAACAGTACATAGAAAGAAAAACTATTATATATTAAGAAAAAATAGGGAAATTAACAAACCAAAAAACCCCTCATTTAACATTACTTACGTTTGCTTTCATCAATAAAATAAACCATAAAATAATTAGGAAATACAAAGTCAAGATTTTCAAAAACGATTAAAAGATTACGAAATTTTACGTTCTCTTGTTAGCAAATGTCCAAATAAGTGTTGCCCTGGGCACCCTTAATTCAGTCCTCTTGTGCATTTCCATGATGATGCAGACTTTCATTACCTGATCCCAGGAAGAAGATCAGCAGGAAGAAATGGAATAAGAGGAAAGAGAAGATGAGAAAAGAGGAAAGGAGGAAGAGGGAAGCCCAAAAGGACAAATTTCAAACACCCGCAGCGAGTCACAGATTCATAAATTCCAAGGCCAAAAGGAACCACTCTGGTCTGACTTTCTATTTGACATCGGACATTGAATTTCCCTGAAAATAATTCCCACAGAAATTAAAGCAAATTGTTTAGAAAATCACACAATCTTGATTTTTTTTAAAAAAAGGCCAGTTGTGGAGGATCCAGCACAACCCTTGGTGAATGGCTCCAAACCCTCAGGTTAAAAATGCGCGCTTTCTCTCTAGTGTGAATTGGTCTAGGCTTCAACTTTCAGCCATTGTCTGCTCTTAACCTTTATCTGCTAAAGTGAAGAGCTCATTAGTAAATATTTCTTCCCTTAGGCTCACCGCTTAACCTTCTCTTTGAATGAGCTGCTGTACTCTGTCAGCACAAGGAGGGTTTTCTAATCCTTTCATCATTCATGTGGCTCTTCTGTGAACCCTGTCCAATGTGAGAGCATCTGTCTCAAACTGTGGACACCAGAAGTGGACACAATTTTCCAGGAGTGGTTGCACCAGTGCTCAGTATACAAATATGGAACCTCTCTATTTCTACTTGAGATTCTGCTCTTTGTATGGCTCCAAGAGTCACATTTGCCCCTTTGGCCACTGGGAACTCATGGGAGCTGATTATCCCCATGACCCCAAGTCTTTTTCAGAGTTGGTGGTTCCCAGGTTTGAATCCTCTATCTTGTACACAGAGCCTATATTTTGTCTTACTTTCTACACAGGTGATGACTTCTTTCGACAAAATCTAAACACAGAAATGAAAAAACTCACAAAGTATCTCCTCCCCACCAATCCCCTTGGTCCTCACAGAGAGACAGCAAAGATGGAGGCTTGCTGCAACCAGGCTACAGGGGTCTCCGAGCTTCCCCCTGCCCCATCCCTGTCCTGCCTGGCTGTTGTCAAGGGAGCTCTGTGAGGTCACATCCGCCTCATCGTCTTTGCCCAATAGGCTGAATTCCTGCCAAAGGCCTTTGTGAAGTCACTGCCACACTCACCTTTCCCTTGCAGGCCTGATGTCTGCCCCTGGCCAGCCCGGTTCGATGTTTGAGTTGCACCCCAAGATCTCCCCACTTGGTCATTATTGATTCTGGGAGCAAGCAGGCTACCCAGTAAAACAGCAGAGTCTGTTCCTCACCCCACAATGAGTTTTTCACAGAGGTGTCAGTTGAGAAACAATTTGATGGCCTAATCCGGCCTCTATTTCTCAGGCTATGAAATTTCACACACTTAGCACCATATTAAGCCCAATTGCTTGTAGGAATTCACTAAAAGGCACCTTCCAGAATGACAACAAGTTGTGATGTGAGGATAGCTGGAAACAGAGAATCCACCTTTCCCTAGGTAATTTGTTCCAGTGGCTAGTGTCTCTCACTGTCAAAAATGTGTGCCTTACATTTCATTTGAATTTCTCAGGCTTCAGCTGACAGCCATTGGTTCTTGTTGTGCCTTTCTTGGCTAGATTGAATTAGCCTTGCCCCATGAAATCCGATCTCCTGTCCTGCTGGGAGCCCTCAGGCAGGAGCACCCCAGTAGGTGCCTCCTAGCTGTTTGTCTTCTGGATTTGGGACAGGACTTCCCCTGTATGGATGCTCTCCGTAGGGATATCAGATGCACCTCCAGAGGCAGTGCAGAAGCAAGTGCACTGCATCAGCCTGTCATTGGGATCAGGGCTTTGGCCTTGGCAGCTTCTGCTTCAGCCACATCTCTGGGTGCCCAGGCTCAGGGCTTCTGACCCTGTGGCCACCTCCACATTTGGGAATGTCTTGTAGTTTCAGAACGGTTGATGGCTCCTTCCCTCCAAGCCCAGGTCTGAAGGCAGGACGGCAGTGAGGGTGGCAATGCTGTGACTCTCCTACAACAACCTTTGAACTCTTCCACTCTTCCATTTTGGTGGGGAAGCCCACCAAACAACATTTCATTGAGATGGACATGTTCCCAGGGAATGTCTCAATTACAAGGAATCAACATTTCCCAGCTGAAATAAATGTTGTGCTGGAAAACTTTCTTTTTTTTTTCCTTTCGTAATGAATTTTGGCTTCAGATTTTTTTAAATTTTTTTTTAGACTGTGGCTTTTCTGTTTTGTGGCACACAAGCAGACAAGTTAGAGAAAACATAAAATATTCTTGCTGAAAGTTTGCAATATCTTGTCAATTTGTTTATTAAGACCAGAACAATAGCACATAAGAACCCAAAAATCAGAGGGAGAGAACATAGGCTACTGCCTATAACAGAGAGGCACAACTCACTGGGTACCTGCTGACTGACTGGTGCTAAGTCCCAAGTTTGTTCTGCCTTACTGAGCTGCCTAGCATGCAAGCACGTACAGAAACGCTGCCCAACATGTAACGTCACAGTATTCAATTTTAACACAACTGCAAATACATCAGAGCATCAACATTTTCTGTTTTACAAGGTCTCTCCTTTTTTGGAACCCTTGTTTCTAAAAAAGCCATGCGAGACTTGAATCAAATTTCAGAGACTAATTATCATGTGTGTGGCATCATCATTAATGCGTGTTCTATGTAGTTAGGTTATTGTCTTCTTTAGGAAATTTGGGGAAACAGGAGCCCTGGGAAACCCTGTTCTCCTCCTCATACACACTGCACATTTGCTGCTACCTGGTGCTGGCTGAGCAGTAGCATTGTGACATCAGAGAGGATCCACCACTCAGCACCCCGTCCCTCCAGTTCATTTGCATACTTATGAGAATGAATAGCAACCTGGCTACCATGGCAAGAGCTACCTTTGATGACTGATTGCCCCTTATTACCAGAGCATCATTACAGAAAGGAAGTTTGTAAAGAAACAGGGCCAGATGTGGATAGCCACGATAGCCTCCTGCTGTGCTCATTTGGGTTTGTACTGTAGTAGGGTGCAGTGTTTCTTTACAAAGGGCAATTGTTTGCTACTTTCCTTAGTAAGGACTAGGTGAAAATAAGATGAAAAATTCCAGCTCTTTTTCTTGGATATTGTTTATCTGCTCCTTGCACATTCAGGGTTATAGCTTAGAACTTTAGCGGAAACTGAAGTTGCATAAAATGAGTTTTGTTTTAATACAGTTTAATTTAATTACGTTCAATTCTCTGATAAACACAGGATTGTGGGGGTATCCGTGGGGATATCAGACGCACTTGCAGAGGCAATGCAGAAGTGAGTGTGCTGCATCAGCCCGGTGTTGGGCTCAGGGCTTTGGCCTTGGCAGCTTCTGCTATAGTCACATCTCTGGGTGCCCGGACTCAGAGCTTCTGGCCCCCTGTGGCTGCAGCCAGGGCTGGGGCACTGGGCTCAGGACTTTCATGCCCTTCCCAACTCCTGACGGCACTCTGGGTACCTGGGCTCAGGGCTTCTGCCTGGCATCTGAAGTGAGAGCTCTGGGCTTCCCTTGCAGTTCCTTCTGGGGCTCAGGGTCCATTTCTCTGAATGCCCCGAAAATGGTAGGAGCCGAGCTGTTCCCAAGTAATAGGTAGGAGCTGAGGTGCTACAACATGAAACCTCTCTGAGGCTCTTATCTGCTCCACAGGGACGTCTGTCTTCTCACCAATTAGCAGTGGGAAAGGGAAAACCCCAAGGAGGCTCCTCCTCGCGCTCACAGGCTGTCGGGGCAGAGAATTCACCCCAAGGCCACGCTTGTGAGTCTGTATCATAACACGCATGCACAACAGCACTGCACAAAGTTTATAAACGTCACCTTAACTCTGATGGTTCCTAACGTTTAAAGGCCCCCCGGGGTGCAACTTGGAGCTGGGGTACCGCTGAGCTCTCTGTCTCCCCCGCCGGGGCGCCTCTCACACTGCTGCTGGGAGAAGATGCAGCTCGCTCCCGTCCCTGCACTCACACAAACCTTTGCACAGGCAGGGACACACCCAGCTTCAGGGACCAGGAAGCTTCTAACCAGCTCCCCAGCCTAGGTCCCCAGTGCTGAAGCGACTTGCCCTGGCCAAAAGCCTGACGGTATCAATTTATTACACATTCTGCTCATCCCTCCAATTTGAGAGGATCATGCACCAGTCTCTGGTCCTGAGCAGGTGCCCCAACCACATCTAGCAAAACGAAGAGTTTTAGGGGGAAATAGAACACACATTGATTAACTATGCAAAGATAGGCTTGAAGGGATTGTAAGCAATGAGCGCACAGCTCAATGCAGGTTACCCAAGAACTGAACCAAAAGAACCCTCTGCTTTGGCCTCAGCGGCAGATCTGGGGCAGTGAGAGCTGAATTCCAGACTCACTTTCCTGCTCAGCCGCAGCTCTTTCCCCCAGGTCTCTCCCCTCGCCGGCAGGCTCGGCTCAGCGGCTGGCTCCAGCCACCGCAAAGAGTCCCAACCTCCCTGCCCCCCAGAGCTGGGCACAAAGGGGGCTAATGCAGATCTCTCCCCCATACAGACCCGGCTGGGGCAGCAGCAGCAGCCCAGGCACCCACCGGCCCCCCAGCAGCTCCCACACTCCAAATGCCCTGTACCGCACACACCCGCCGGCCTCACAGCTCCTCCCACCCTCCCATGGTCTCATGGGCTCATAGACTCATAGACTCGAAGGTCAGAAGGGACCATAATGATCATCTAGTCCCACCTCCTTCACAACGCAGGCCACACAATCTCACCCATCCACTTCTATAGCAAACCCCTAACCTATGTCTGACTTACTGAACTCCTCAAATTGTGCTTTGAAGACCTCAAGCTGCAGAGAATCCTCTAGCAAGTGACCAGTGCCCCATGCTGCAGAGGAAGGCGAGAAACCTCCAGGGCCTCTGCCAATCTGCCCTGGAGGAAAATTCCTTCCCGACCCCAAAGATGCTGATCACTTAAACCCTTAGCATGTGGGCAAGACTCACCAGCCAGCACCCACGAGAGAATTCTCTGCAGTAACTCACATCCCAACCCATCTAACATCCCATCCAGACCACTGGGCATACTTACCTGCTGAGAATCAAAGATCAATTGCCAAATTCATTGCCAAAATTAGGCTAGCCCATCATACCATCCCCTTCATAAATGTATTAAGTGTAGTCTTGAAGCCAGATATGTCTTTTGCCCCCAATACTCCCCTTGGAAGGCAAGTCTAAACTCCCTAGTGTCCACTTGATTGCCACTGGTTCTTCTTCTTCTGCACAGCGTCGCTCGTGGAGAACAAGGACCTGCACATCTACAGTCGTACTCTATCTTTGTTTCAAGAATGAAAACAAACTACCGCCTCAGAGGACCGGAACGGATTTCAGCTGATGGACAGCTTTGCTCAGTGTTTGTACATTTTAACAGGAATATATTGAATGATTAAATTCATTTCACGTCCCCGTTCAGCGGAACTCCTGAACATACAGGAGATGGATATGAAAATATAGATCAATTAAAAAAGAGGACATGTAAGAGAGCAGCTGGACTTGAACCAGAAACCTCTCGATCCGCCCTCAAATGCACCACCACTGAGTTCCCTGAGGCAGCTGAGTGTTGGAGCCAGTGATCTTGAAGAGTATGAAGGGGACACTTATTTCAAAGAGCTTCTCTTCCATTCCCAGACATGAGTGGTTTTAAAAATGGAGTTTCATTACAATTTCTATGTGCATGTAAACACCACAGCTTGCACAATCCCCACAACTGCTCAGTCTCACCAGAGCACAATAACTTTGGAGGCACCACACCCAGCTACCTAGCTCTGCGGCCTTTAACCTCTTCAGCAGTTCTCCAATGCCTTAAAGCCACAGGGCACAGCATGGAATTTGACCCCATTAATCCTAAATCAATTTGGATGAAAAATCTTTGCAAAAATATTTCGTTTTCCAAACCAAAAGCATCTCCCATTTGTGGCGTCCTTAAACTGTCTCTTCGCACACAAAGAGGAGACACTTCAATTTGTAAACGATATATGATGCTTCAGTCAGTGTAAGCAGTTGCTCCACTTCATGATTGAAAGATCATAAAATGCCAGTAAAATTGACTTTCAGCCCTTACACAGCAGACCCCACTGACGGCATCTCCCCGGGGCCGGGTGGAGCCAGCTCACCTTATCAAACCTTCCCATACCCGGGGGAACGGGAAAGTGCGAGGCTGCAGCGCCACCTAGCGGCCACAGGACAAATCGCCGGCTGCTGCACCTGTGGGCACTGGGAGTTCGCTTAACATGGAAAGCTGCCTAATGCAAGGTTGGCAAAACGGGGTCTGCTGCACTACATCATCATCTGCAATGACTCAACCCGATAGGACACCTCCTGTGCTACGCTGCTACTAGTGACCCTCTCAAACAGGTCCCCACAGCTCCCCAGCCTCCCCCCACCAGGAGGCAGCTAGGAGAGGCTTGTTACACTGCTCTACAGCCAAAATGCTTCTGAAATAAATGGAGTCCAACTTTACTAATTCTGGGTCACTGAGAACGAAAATGATGCTTAAAATTCTTGATTGGCTCTAGTTTTCAAGATATGCTATTGAGTCAGTATTTATGACCCTTGACTTGGGAATGGCGGAGGATAAGTGAGTTATAAAGGGACGGGATCTCAATTTAAACCAGTAATGGCTATAATACATCTTTGACTGGATCTATGAATAAATCTATGAATGGCTCTGGACAGTACTTGCTTTATAGACAAAACAATGAAGGATACAATCTGAAGCTGGTATTGCCTCATACATGATATGAATTGCATCATGTTATTCCTAGAAGTCATGGATGATGCAATCATAATGAAGCTGAACCAATTGCCCTATATCAGCTCTAGAAATCATACAGTGTCTTGCTCTCATTTGTCAGTGTTTGATTTTGCAAAGGGACCCATTTCTCTTTAGCCAAAGTGAGCAGAGATGCCTCGTACTTGTGTGAACAGTGCAGATAACTTGTGCTAGATAGTGCAGATAACTTGTGTCATAAGTTGGCAACCTCAGATCCAGGAAACAACTCAACCACCCACCGAGTCTGGCCAGGGGCAGGACATCAGCTTTGAGGGGAGGGGTGGGTGTGGCAGTGACATCACAAAGGCATTTTGCAGGAACTCGGCCTATTGGGCAAAGGTGTTGGGAGGGGTGACCTCACAGAGACCCCGACATCAGCCGGGCAGGACAGAGGTGCAGGGCCAGGCCAGTCTCTGAGACCTCCCGGCTTTGCTGCCGCAAGTCACCTTCGCGAGGTCTCTCCTCGAGGGCTGAGAGAGAATTAGGATTCAGAGTTGTGAGCATGAGGAGGAACCTCTGTGGAGTTTTCTCCTTTCCTCCCACTGATTGTGCCGAAAACAAACTTCCCTTTGAGAAGGTAAGAGGCTCAGAGAGGTTTGGAACCTGTTCCGTCTGATCCACCTGGCGCAGGCAGCATTCTAGGCCCAGACAGCACTGGCTTCAGGTGGCAGAATTTGATTTCCTCCTAGGTTTTGATGATTGGAATCCCTGGGGACATTGGGGTGTATCCTTTTGGTTTATCTTTTCCTCTTTCCTCCCTCCTTTCTCCTCTTCTCTTGCTTCTTTTTCCCTTTTCCAGCTTCCTCCCTCTACCTAGGAGGGATGGGTCTGGAGTGCGGGCAGGGGAGGGTATTGGTCTTATTGCGGGAGGTCCTCACCAAGAGGTGGGTCTGGGTCTGAGAGTGATCCTCTGATGGTGTCCTGGGCCGTCCTTTGGGACATCTGGTGAGACCCCTCAGCCTCCTGACCCTCAGAGTCTCAGTGCTGATTGGCTGAGCAGGGGGCTATCGACACCAAGGAGACTCAGGTCAGTTTGGTCTCTTTTCAAATCAGGCAAATAAGTCACAACCAATCCAATGTATGGAATTAATCTTGCTGCTTCTCTCCATTAATTGTCTCTTGGCAGGTCATGATTTTCAGTAATGTCCTAGGTCTTCTAAAATACTTGCTGAATAATTACTATGAACCACTGTTGGTCTCTAGCTCACTTGAGGGCACTTTATTCTGATCACTCAGTGTGTGAAATTCAAGATGTGAGAGAGAGGCTGAAAGTCAGGAGCAGTGTTTCCTCTAATTTGTTATGTCCATGTGTGGAATGAATTTTGTTTTGGGAACAAATATGGAGGTGAGGTGTGACACATCACCTGCATATTGCGCTCCTTACAAAATTCATTCTGCACATGGATGGTGTGTGGCAGGGGTGAGGCTGAAAGGTTTGGAGTGTGGGAGAGGCTCGGGGGGGGGGGGCGCAGTGATGTGAGGGCTCCGGCTGGGGGTGCAGGCTCTGGAGTGGGGCTAGCGATGAGGGTCTCAGCATTGGAGCAGAGGGTAGGGGCGCAGGGGGTGAGGGCTCTGGGGTGGGGCTGGGAATGAGGAGATTGGGGAGCAGGTTGCCCCAGGGAGAAAGAACTGCCCCTCCAGCCCTCTCTCCCACAGCAGCTCAGGGCCAGATGAGAGGGCACCTGTCTCCAAGCCGCAGCAGCGCCGGTGGGGCTGGGTTGGGACTGAGGGAGGCGACAGGATTTATTTTTCCGAAGTCAAAAGGAGGAAGGGATGGAGTTATGCTTCAGTTTTTACCTCATAAACTTATTCCTGTCTAACCTATGGGACACTATGGGAATAAGACACTATGTCATTTGGTGACATCACAAGAGCAGAGGATGTGAGAACTACAGCAACTGAGAGGGTGGGGGATTTAGAGTCGGATTGTTTCAAATGCTGCATTTGTCGGCTGACATTTAACAGCAACGCTTAGCTAACACAATGGAGAAAGGAATTCTCTGCTAAAGATTCAACCTGTCCCTTTGGCCAACTCCACCCCTTCCCTGACCGGAGTGTGCTCAGAACACCTCTCCCGCCAGCCTCCCCCCCCCCACACACACAAGCCCACAGCTGGGCACCCAGCACAAAGCAAGGGAGGGGGTTGCTTGGCTTGTTTTACTTTTTACTTTTCAAAAGGCTTTTTAAAAAGCATTTTCTGCCCCTGTTCCCCATGGTGAGGAAGCAGATGGTTAGTTAAACAAAAGTTAAACAAAAGTTAAAAGGTAGAGTGACTAAAATGAAATCCCTGCAAGTTGCATGGGCCCTTTTTAAAGACACCATAATAGAGGCCCAACTTCAATGTATACCCCAAATTAAGAAACACAGTAAAAGAACTAAAAAAGAGCCATCGTGGCTTAACAACCATGTAAAAGAAGCAGTGAGAGATAAAAAGACTTCCTTTAAAAAGTGGACGTCAAAGCCTAGTGAGGCAAATAGAAAGGAGCATAAACACAGCCAACTTAAGTGCAAGAGTGTAATAAGAAAAGCCAAAGAGGAGTTTGAAGAACGGCTAGCCAAAAACTCCACAGGTAATAACAAAATGTTTTTTAAGTACATCAGAAGCAGGAAGCCTGCTAAACAACCAGTGGGGCCCCTTGACGATCAAAATAAAAAGGAGCGCTTAAAGACGATAAAGTCATTGCGGAGAAACTAAATGAATTCTTTGCTTCAGTCTTCACGGCTGAGGATGTTAGGAGATTCCCAAACCTGAGCTGGCTTTTGTAGGTGACAAATCTGAGGAACTGTCACAGATTGAAGTGTCACTAGAGGAGGTTTTGGAATGAATTGATAAACTCAACATTAACAAGTCACCGGGACCAAATGGCATTCACCCAAGAGTTCTGAAAGAACTCAAATGTGAAGTTGGAACTATTAACTAACGTTTGTAACCTGTCCTTTAAATCGGGTTGGAAGTTAGCTAATGTAACGCCAATATTTAAAAAGGGCTCTAGAGGTGATCCGGCAATTACAGACCCGTAAGTCTAACGTCGGTGCAGGGCAAATTAGTTGAAACAATAGTTAAGAATAAAATTGTCAGACACATAGAAAAACATAAATTATTGAGCAGTGGTCAACATGGTTTCTGTAAAGGGAAATCGTGTCTTACTAATCTATTAGAGTTCTTCGAAGGGGTCAACAAACATGTGGACAAGGGGGATCCGGTGGACATAGTGTACTTGGATTTCCTGAAAGCCTTTGACAAGGTCCTCACCAAAGGCTCTTACGTAAATTAAGTTGTCATGGGATAAAAGGAAGGTCCTTTCATGGATTGAGAACTGGTTAAAAGACAGGGAACAAAGGGTAGGAATTAATGGTAAATTCTCAGAATGGAGAGGGGTAACTAGTGGTGTTCCCCAAGGGTCAGTCCTAGGACCAATCCTATTCAATTTATTCATAAATGATCTGGAGAAAGGGGTAAACAGTGAGGTGGCAAAGTTTACAGATGATACTAAACTACTCAAGATAGTTAAGCAGATTGTGAAGAACTTCAAAAGCTCTCACAAAACTAAGTGATTGGGCAACAAAATGGCAAATGAAATTTAATGTGGATAAATGTAAAGTAATGCACATTGGGAAAAATAACCCCAAATATACATACAATATGATGGGGCTAATTTAGCTACAAGCGTCAGGAAAAGATCTTGGAGTCATTGTGGATAGTTCTCTGAAGATGTCACGCAGTGTGCAGAGGCGATCAAAAAGCAAACAGGATGTTAGGAATCGTTAAAGGGGATAGAGAACAAGACGGAGAATATAGTATTGCCCTTATATAAATCCATGGTACGCCCACATCTCGAATACTCTGTACAGATGTGGTCTCCTCACCTCAAAAAAGATATTCTAGCACTAGAAAAGGTTCAGAAAAGGGCAACTAATATGATTAGGGGTTTGGAGAGGGCCCCATATGAGGAAAGATTAAAGAGGCTAGGACTCTTCAGCTTGGAAAAGAGGAGACTAAGGGGGGATATGACAGAGGTATATAAAGTCATGAGTGACATTGAGAAAGTGGATAAGGAAAAGTTATTTACTTATTCCCATAATACAAGAACTAGAGGTCACCAAATGAAATTAATAGGCAGCAGGTTTAAAACAAATAAAAGGAAGTTCTTCTTCATGCAGCGCACAGTCAACTTGTGGAACTCCTTACCTGAGGAGGTTGTGAAGGCTAGGACTATAACAATGTTTAAAGGGAACTGGATAAATTCATGGTGGCTAAGTCCATAAATGGCTATTAGCGAGGATGGGTAAGAATGGTGTCCCTAGCTTCTGTTTGTCAGAGGATGGAGATGGATGGCAGGAGGAAGATCACTTGATCAATGCCTGTTAGGTTCACTCCCTCTTGGGCACCTGGCATTGGCCACTGTCGGTAGACAGATACTGGGCTAGATGGACCTTTGGTCTGACCTGCACGCCTTTCTTATGTTCTTATGTTTTCCACTGCCCAGGAGACCCAGCCAGGAAGTGATGTGCTGGAGATATGTTGGGAAAAGGAACTGTCTGAATTGCCAAGGCAGGAAGCCAACAATCTACAGCAACATCATTAACCACAAACTCACTCTAAGCATGCTCCAGCCAGAAGGGAAATGGGCAGGGATTCTCGCTGTTCAGCCATGGCCACACATACAGAGATGCACAGCAGTGAGGGTGCTGGGCAAGCTGGTCTGAGCGAACAATTGGAAATGATCCTTCCGTTAGAACAGAACCAGAGTGTAGAAAGGCCCTGTGTTAAGTGGTTGAGGCTGAGGCCTTTGGAAGCTGGCCTACGATACCATAGGGATCTTTCTGTGGAGGTTTGATTCTTGCCAGCTAGGGAAGCTGGTGTGTGGTGTCTTTGTGGCTGCACTTTCAGTGATGCAGGTTTTCTATCCCATTGTTCCGGGGTCATCCTACTAGATTGCCAGCTGCTTTTCAGCTGCAGTGTGGAAGACTGTTTGTGTGTGGGAGAGACAGTGTGTGTGTGTGTTGGGGAAGAGTGAGTCTGTTGAGGTAGGTAGGAGCGGATCATTATTATCCCTACTTGAAAGAGGGAGACGCTCAGGCTGAGAAAGGAGAATTGACTTGTCTTAGGTCACAAAGCCAGTCAATGGCTGAACTGGGAATAGGACCCCCAGAGCCCTGATTTTCAAATTAACCGTCGGATCTTGAATTTCATACATTGAATGACCTCAATAAAGTGCTCTTAGATGAGCTCCAGTCCAACAAGTGTGCACAGTAATTATTCAGCCAGTGTTTTAGAAGAACTGCAATGTTAGAGAGAATCATGAACTGCTCAGAGACCACTAATGCAGAGAAGCAGCAAAATTTGTCAAACATATAACTGGTTATGACTTATTTACTTGGTCTTAAAAGAGAACAACAAGGACCTGAGTCTCCTCCCTGTCAATAACCTCCTGCTCAGCCAATCAGGGTAGAGACTGAGGAGGGGAGGCTGAGGGGTCTCACCAGAGAGCTCAAAGGATGGCCCAGGTCACTGGCGGGGATCACTGCCCCAGCACTACTGCAGCTCCACAGTTTGGGGTGGACCTCCCACAGTGAGAGCTGCCGAGCACTCCCCCGCAACACACACACACACACACACACACACACACACACACCCTCTCCTGGTGTTGGGAGGGGAACAGGAGAAAGGACAAAAGAAGCAAGAGAGGAAGAGAAAGCGGGGGGGGCGGGGATGGAGGAAAAGTTGAAACTAAAAGGACAAACCCTAATGTCCCCAGTGATTCTAAGGGACAAGATCCCAGGTTTGGAATAAAATTCTGCCTCCTTAAGCTCGTGTTTTCCATGCCTAGAATTCAACTGTCACCAGATGGATCAGACTGAACAGTTTCAAAACTCGAGGAGGCTCTTACCTTCTAAACATGGACGGCTGTTTTCAAGTAAAATCACTAAAAGGGAAGGAGAAAACTAGAAAGTGGTTCATCCTGGCGCACACGTCCCTGAACCCCAATACTCCCCCAGTCCTCAAAGAGAGACCTGGAGAAGGAGACTTGCTGAAGCAAAGCCACAGGGTCTCTGAGGTTTCCCTGGCCCCTCGCCCCTGTCCTGCCTGGCTGATGTCAGCATCTCTCTGTGAGGTCACCACCTCCCCACCACCTTGGGCCAATAGTCTGAGGTCCTGCAAAAGGCCTTTGTGATGTCACTGCCACACCCCTCCCTTGCTGGGTTAACGTCCTGCCCCTGGCCAGGCACTTTGCAGGTTTGAGCTACTCCCTGTGGATCACCCCACTCAAGGAGCATTCGTTCTAGGCAGCAAGCCGGCTAGGCAGGGAAACATCAGACGCTGCTCCCAATGCTACCCTCAGATTTTCAGAAATTAGTCGACTTTATGGCAAGAGACCATTAGAGCATCTAATCTGACCCCCTGCGTATCGCAGGCCTCCTGTAGGACACAAGAGCTACTTTTGGGGCAAACACATTCCATAAAGGCATCTAGTCTTCATGAAATGACATCAGGAGATGGAGAATCCACCACTTTCCTTGGTAACTTGTTCCTGTGGTGAATCATCCTCGCTGTTGAATATTTGTGCCTTAGTTGTAATATGAATTTGTCTCTTTTCACCTTCCAGCCATTGGGTCTTCTTAGGCCTTTCTCTGCTCGATTCAAGAGCCCTTTAATACCCAATCTTTTCTCTCCATTAAGGCACTTCAACACTTCAATGAAGTCACCTTTCAATCTTCTTTTGAGAAGCTAAACAGGTTGAGCTCTTTCAATAGCTCACTAGAAGGCATTTTCTCCAGCCCTCAGAACCGTGTCACCTCCTGTGACATTACTGACATAATCTGTAACTGTATAGATCACTGTTGCGACCACTGTTCTATATTCGCAGCCAATATTGTAGAAAGGTTGTTGTGTAAGAGGTCTATGGAGAGGTTCTGATTGGCTGATTATAATGATGCTATCTCTAGATGTGTATCATTTTTGTAGTTGATGTTATGAATATTGGCTCTATGCTGCCCGTATTTCAAACTTGTGCTCTGCTTCCAGGAACACCCCAGCCAGACAAGTTGGTGTCAGTTCTGCCTAGCCTGCTTGATGGCCCATTACGGACCATCAGCTCTACAGTCGACCCACTGAGAGAAGGCAGATACACCTTGTGACTCAGCAAGCTATGGAAGGACCTGCCTATGGACAGAACTCTAAGGTTTTTCTATGCCATGTGCTTAGGGAAGATGTATTTTCCATGCCCTGGTTCCTCGCTGACCCAGAGAGAACAAAGGAACATGAAAACAAAACCTTCCCCACAGATTTGAAAGTATTTTCTTCCCTTATTGGTCCTTTTGGTCATGTGCCAACCAGGTTATCTGAGCTTTTAACCCTTTACAGGGTATTTAATGCTACCTGTAGCTATACGTTTATGACACCCTGTAAATAGCAATCTGCAGAATGATTCTGAGAAAGGGCAGGGTGAAGGGAAGTGGCTTCAGCAGATTTACTGAGCATGCTCAATGCACCCTAAGTAGCAAATTCCTACACACAGCAGTTTCTCACACTACACCTGAGGCAGCATGAGGCAGGGGCTCCATTGCTGTCCAGATCCCACCCAAGAGCAGATCCCCAGGGGCTGCGAGACCCTCAGCTTCTGGGACCTGTGTGTGGAGTCTCTTCTGCCCACCCAGGGCTGCCCCTGGGGTCCTTCTGGCCCCTGGTGCCTGCAGCCCCTGGCCAGGGGCAGCAGAGCCTGGGACTGGGTCCAGCTGGAGAAAGTCCCCACCTCGGATGGGCACAGAAAGTGCTTCAGTGAACGTCTGTCCCTGGAGCAGCCCCTCTGGCACCGCAGCAGCAGCCGGAGCTCAGCCCGGCTCCCAGCGCACACTGGAGGCAGCAGCAGCACCAGCAGTGTCTGGTACCTTACAAAGCCCGGCCACCAGGAGCTGCCCCACGGCTCTTTTCCTTGTTTTTCCTGCTTCCTTCCTACCAGCCCCCCACTGCTCCAGCCCCTTCCTGGCTCCTTCAAGCCCAACCCAGGCTGCAGCTGCCGCACTCACCGGGCCAGGGACTGTCTGAGGTGGGAACTAGCCCCATCTCTGCTCCTCCTCCTGCCCCTGTGTGTCCCAGAGCCGCTGCAGGGACTGACCCGCACCCAGGCTCTCGCTCCTATTAGCGCTCACAGGGGCCAATCCAGCTATGGGAGAGTGAGCGCCCTGGGAGCAGGGAAGTGACCACATCTCCTGCCAGAGGGTGGAGGAGGAGGAGGAAGAAAGGGAAAGAGGAGAGACTGAAAGGGGATAAGGAGAAATAAGTGGGAAAGCAGCACGTCACTAAGGCTAAATGACTATAGACACCACTCAGCTAAGGGTTAAACAACACAGTGATAAAGTTCAGGTCAAATCAGGAAATCAATGAGTTAACAAGGATATTGCGCTGGAATCAAGTCGTCAATTTAGTCCAACCATCAGATTAATACAGTAGAAAAACCAACCCCTATAAATCCTAAAAGAGCAACCCAAGAAGGCAGGTGCACATTTAGTGATGCCAAAACCCCAATCAGAGATTTTGACCCAGGCAGTGCAACCCAGATTTACCCAGCTGAATATTTCAATGCTGAAACCAAATCATTGCTGACATTTAGCCCACAACCTCAAAGCTAATTACAGTTTTCTCCTTAGATTTCACTATTCTGTAGCTAATACTTCTCCTCGCCCTCTCGGCCCAGAACACATACAGACCTTAGAGAGACATTAGTAAAAAGTTCAAACAGCTCTCGCTGAACAATACGTATCTGACCGCTCAAGTCCTTCCACTGCTTGCGCAGGTGAGGAGCATTCGTTCAGTGATTCTATAGGGCAGGGTTTTAAGGCTATTAAGATTTGGGAACTATTCTTCCTAACATCTTCCCGTTGTAGATTTCAGAGGTGTTCACACACTGACACCCACTGAGCGACATCGTTACACTCCAATCTAATAGAAAGGCTGGGAGGTCTCCAAGTTCATAAAAGGAAGACAAAAAATAGAAAAGGGAACAAAGAGTTTCTAAGATAATAAGGGGTTGGATCTCTGCACCTCTCGGGCTTTGGATTCACCCAGAGTAGGAACTGTAGCTGCAGTTTAGGAACCAGGTAATGGCATAGATTTCCTCTCTCTCAGGAGCAGGGAGTGACCTATGTCTCATTCTCTCTGTCTCCCATCAGGTGATGGGACCGTGAGTGAGAATGAGGAGGAAACCCCAGCAGGAAGATGCTGAGGAATTAGAACCACCTGTGCTCTATTTTCACACTTTCTAACCTTTCAAAGAAGCAGGAGGCAGAGAGGTGAAGGAATCAGCTGTTTTTCTCTCTGTGCTTCATCTAACTTTGGATCCAAATGGTAAAAGACAGTTGTTCCCAATTTAATCATGGCGTCCTTCAGGAGGGTGACCAATGTCACTTAACTAGGGAGCCGGGTTCTAAAAATAGTTTACCTGGGCCACAGGTCACCATAGCTTCCATCTCAGGGGTGAAAATCAACCACTAGTACCTGCAATTTCTACCTGAGCTCTTGTCAAATCTTTGACCTTCCTTGGAGTAATTTGACACTTCTCTGGTGTAGAATTCTTCACCAACCACACAACAGATCAGTAGCGACAGTGAGGCACAACTCCCTCAACTATGCCCTTTTATTTCTTTAATCTGGTGGCACAGATTTAAATTAGGGACTAAATTCAGGTGCGGCTTAGAGTCCCTGTAAGACACCAAATGTCAGGTCTCTATTAAACATAGGTATCTTTTGCAGCTATATCACATTCAACACGGATTTCATTTTCTACACATTTGCAGCATCTCCCATGGGTGAGCTGAACAGAAGTGTCACTTCCATTTTCCCATCTCTACCTAGCTAGGGATTGCATTTCCCAAACAATAGGCAACATGCAGCTGATTAGGAAGGAGATATCTTCAGGAGCGACCACCTGCAGCGCCTGGGCCACAACGGCTTTGGGAGCCCAATGCATGGGTACTTTTCTTATGTACAATTCATTTACTAGGGTATAAATCTTCCTAGCCCCTTAGAAAAAATACTGACCTAACCAATTGAACAACAGGGGGGATTGGGATGGTGATGGGGAATAAGGGAATCCCTCTGACTTACACTGTCTTCTTCTGTTGTTACAGAGGGTGAAATGATGGTTTCCCTATCCCTGCCCTGTTCCTGCTCTTTGTTATAGTTCAATATATTTTAAGTGAGGAAAATGGTAGGAAAAATATCTGCTCTTCAGCACAACGTGAAGCAACATCAGAGCAACTGAGAATGAAACAATTTGTTCCCCAAAGGAGAACTCGATGACTAACAATTGCTGTGTACTGGGGGAACAGTATAACCGTGATGCTCAGGGTTTGTTTAGACTAGGAAAGTGATGGAGTTTAGGTCAGGTCAAGGGAAGCTAATGCCAACCCCTGCACCTGGGCTGCATCTGCTCTACAACTGTAATTGTCTTTTACCCCAAGATCACTAACTCGAGCAGCCAACGCCATGTGCAGCCCTAGTGGATGTCAGGCACAGGTAGTTTTGCCTCAGTGTAGCTTGTTGGGAATCAAACCTCTCTCCCACCTGGAGCTGATGGAGTTTGGCTGTTCTCAGTGGGAGCAGATGACAGAACAAGGAGCAATGGTCTCAAGTTGCAGTGGGAGCCATCTAGGTTGGATATTAGGAAACTAATTTTGCTAAGGTGGTGATGAAGCACTGGAATGGGTTACTTAGGGAGGTGGTGGAATCTCCATCCTGAGAGATTTTTAAGGCCTGGCTTGACAAAGCCCTGGCTGGGATGATTTAGTTGGGGTTGGTGCTGCTTTGAGCAGGGGAATGGACTAGATCCCTCCTGAGGTCCCTTCCAACCCTGATATTCTATGGTTCTATGACATACACTCCTACGGCTCAATAGAAAAGATCACAGGACTGACCCCAAAGACGGGTGAGCTGGAAAAGGCAGAAGCAGGCAACTCATCTGGGGGAGCTGAGCTACTACGGTGAAGATGGTGCACAGATCACTATGTGGGAATTAGCAAATGTGATTTAAAAAACAAAAACAAAATCTTTGCTCAGCAAGGCATTTATTACAGTTCTCTCTTACGTGGATTTTCTGATGCCTGATAAGGTGTGAGCTCCAACTGACGCTTTTCCCGCACTCAGAGCACGTGTAGGGTTTCTGTCCTGTGTGGATTCTCCTATGTGTGATAAGGTGTGAGCTCCAATTGAAGCGTTTCCCACACTCAGAGCACATGTAGGGCATCTCCTGTGTGTGGATTCTCTGATGTGAGATGAGGGCTGAACTATCAGTGAAGTGTTTCCCGCACTCAAAGCATGTGTAGGGCATCTCTCCTGTGGGGATTCTAAGATGTGTGATAAGGGGTGACTGCCGACTAAAGCTTTTCCGCACTCGGAGCACATGTAGGGCATCTCCTGTGTGTGGATTCTCTGATGTGAGATGAGGCTGAACTATCAGTGAAGTGTTTCCCGCACTCAAAGCATGTGTAGGGCATCTCTCCTGTGGGGATTCTAAGATGTGTGATAAGGGGTGACTGCCGACTAAAGCTTTTCCCGCACTCGGAGCACATGTAGGGTCTCTCTCCTCTGTGCATTCTCTGATGAGTGACAAGGTTTGAGCTCCCATTGAAGCTTTTCCCACAATCATGGCATGTGTAGCGTGTCTGTTCCAAGTTGATTCTCTCGTGTGGAATAAGGTCTGAGAGGCTACTTAAGTTTTCTTCTGACCTCTGCTGAGTCTCACAGGCTGTTTCTTTTTCTGGGAGTGCACAACTCCGGAAACGTTCCCTTTGGGTCTTCCTGATAACGTTCCATGTGTTTCTACTTGCTCAGCATCTTCCTGCTGGGGTTTCTGGTCCTTATTTTCACTCACCATCCCATCACCTGATGGAAGACTGAGCGAATCCAGATATAGGTCACTCCCTGCACCGGAGAGAAAGGAAATCTCAGAGAGAGGAATGGTAAAGGGATGAACAAACCAAAATATGTGTGGGAGAGATCAAACCTATCAGGTGCTGATTTTCACCAGAACACTCTGGGAAAGCTACATTGGGCAGGGACCTGCTGCCACTTGTCAGAGCATAGGTGGGAAGCCATGAGTCACATCTGCCTAATGATTCCACACCTGCAGGGAACAATCCTGAATTTGGAGAGCTCATAGGGTCTTTGTAGGGCATCCCAAATGTTTCCTGAAATCACAGACAGTTTTTGAGCTGATTTAACCAATTCCTTACCCGTGCAGGCAGCTCTCAGGAGGACTTCTTTCTCAGAGCCCTGGAGATCTGGGATCCACAGCTTTTCCTCTCGTTCCAGCTGCGAGATCACATCAGGTGTGGAATCTGGAAGCCCTACTCCAGGCAAAGAAAACAAGGGAGGTGAGTGGAATTTGTGGGATACTTGTCACAAGGAATAGTCCATGGTTTTACCCCCAGCTCATTTTTAAGCAGTAACATCCCAAGGCCAGCTTCCTTGGCTCAAAGTGGCAGGAGAGTTGTTAATCATATTCATTACCTTAGTGCCTAAGAACGAACTAACAGTGAGTCCCCATTGTGCTCGGCCAAGTACAAACACAGAATAGTAGATGGCCCATGCCCTGAAGAATTTACAATCTGAATAGACAAGACAGACAGAATGGGGGAAAGGGTAGAACCCACTGTTAGAATAGAGATATTCAGGTCTGTCTGTAAAGCCTAGACTTTAAGAACTTAGGTGTATTTTTATCACTTAGCTAGTTACAGGGGTATAAAAACAAAGAATCAAAATCACTGTCTGCCTGTGTATGGGCCGTCTCTCACTAGGATAGTCTGAGGTCTTGTTCTTAGTTGAAGTTATGTATATTGGCTCTATACTGTCTGTATTTCAAGTTGGTGCTGTGCTTCTGGGGGCTTGGCTACACTTACAAATTTGCAGCGCCACAGCCTGGAAAACATCCCAGACAAGTTGGTGTTAGCTCTGCCCAGCTTGCTTGATGGCCCATTAATGACCATCAGCTACACAATTGACCCATGGAGAGAAGGCAGACACGCCTTGTGACTCAGCAAAGTATGCAGGGACTGGCCCATGTGACTCCAGACTCCATTTTGCTGTAATTTTCCACAGTAAGGACAAAGAGGTTGTTACACCTGGAAAAGCCTATCTAAGGCTGATGCCTCATCTCCATCTGGTCTACAATCCTGCTTCTTACCTCTGGAGGACTTTGCTACAAACTGAAGCTCTGCACAAAGGACTGATGACCCATCCCAGTGGGGGATGTACTCCAGAGACTTGATTTGAACCTGCAGTTTATGCCATCACTGCTACAAGCCTGAACTAAGAACTTTGCCATTACTGTATGTAATTGATTCCATTTAACCAATTCTAGCTCTCATCTCTACCTTTTTTTCCTTTATGAATAAACCTTTAGATTTTAGATTCTAAAGGATTGGCAACAGTGTGAATTGTGGGTAAGATCTGATGTGTATATTGACCTGGGTCTGGGGCTTGGTCCTTTGGGATCGAGAGAACCATTTTCTTTTATTGGGGTGTTGGTTTTCATAACCATTCATCCCCAGGACGAGTGGCACTGGTGGTGATACTGGGAGACTGGAGTGTCTAAGGGAATTGCTTGTGTGACTTGTGGTTAGCCAGTGGGGTGAAACCAAAGTCCTCTTTGTCTGGCTGGTTTGGTTTGCCTTAGAGGTGGAAAAACCCCAGCCTAGGGCTGTGACTGCCCTGTTTGAGCAATTGGTCCTGATTTGGCACTCTCCGTTGGGTCCCGCCAGAACCGCATCGTCACAGGGAGGAATGCAGCAAGGACTCAGGATCAGTGGCCAGGGTCACTGAGCATAGACATGGGGAGGTTATATGGGGAGAGGGGTTATGAGTGGGAGAGGGAGGTCAAATGTTAAAATAATGATATTTGGGAAAAATGTAAAAGACGTGAAACTGAACAGAAAAAAACCTGGAGTGTAGGCTCTAAAGCAACAAGGCTTCAGTAGGGATTGAGGGTTAAAGGTCTGGGATCCCCACAGCTCTAGATTCCCAAACCTCTCCTCCCTCCCAATGACCCACCCAGCCCACTTCCCGGGTGCCCTTCCTCCACGCTCCCCTCCCCTTCTTCCCATTACTCTCAGCCAGCACCACTTCCCGGCACCTTGGGAGCTTCTTGTATTTTCTCCTCATCTCTCACTACCTCCTACCTCCCTGCTGCTTCTTAGCTCTAACCCTGCACACACCCTCCCCATGTCCTGGCACCCCAGAATTACCTACTCCCCCCACTTCTCTTCCCCTCCACGGCTCTCTTATCCCTTCACCCATGGGATCCTGAATGGCAACAATACACGCTCTCCTAAAAGAGCTCATCTCACTGTCACACAAACCATGCATGAGTCATACACATATTTACTCAATTTAGAATTCTACAGGAGGCATATTTTCCTCTTAAAATGAGGAAAAGGCATGAAAGCTACAGTGATTAATATAGCCAATAAGGATATATTAAATCCAATTTTAAAATGACTGACGGCACCAAAAAGGCACATGTCCAAAAATGATACTAGCATGTGGGAGATAAGGCAAAAAAAGTGGAGCAAGAAAACCTGCAAAACTTGTATGATGAATAAAGGTATACAGTTATTACTACTCAGGTTCTTTAGAGACCCCACAGCTTCTAATAACCCAGGCGACAGGACTCCTTACCCAGCAAGACCACCGTCTCATAGTTCTCCTGCATGACATCCCTGTAGAGGGCTCTCTGACTGGGGTCCAGCAGAACCCACTCTTTCCTGGTGAAATACACAGCCACCTCCTCAAAGGTCACCGGCCCCTGAAAGAGCAAGAGTCCAACACTCAGTACCTGCTGCCCCACTCACAACCCCACTATTCATGGAACAGCAGCACCAAGTAAATGGAAGCTCCAGGAGGCACATGTTAACAGAGTCCCACCCCACCTTGCTTAGAGCAGCCAGGAGGCATCAGAGGGTGGAAAGAGAGAACCTTTGTGTCTCCCAGCTGACAGACAGAGGCAGAGTCATCACATTTATCACATAGCTACTAGCCAGGGCTTGATATAGGAGATGGGGCTGTCTCTGGACCCTGCTGGTGGCTCCTGGTAGGAATCTCCAAAGAAAATATATGGAAGAAAGGGAAGTCAACAGTAAAGAATAACAGTTAGAAAGTCAGAATTGTAGAAAATTGGTAAGGAAGCTATCAGAAATCAATGACCACTTAATGAAAATAAGAAGGAAGTTTTAAATAGTATATTAAGTACAATATTAATCCCTAACAATGGTAGTGGTAAATTACTAGATGGAAATGGCAGAATTATCAAAATAATACAGAAGAGGTAAAAGTGTTCAATAAATATTTCACTCCTGGAGTTGGAGAAAAACAGATGATGTAATCATATAAGACGTTGACAACGACAGTCTTTCCATCCCAACAATAACTCATGAGGATGTTTAACAGCAGCTATTACAGTTAGACATGTTTAAATAAGCAGGTCCAGATAACTTGTATTAAGAGTTTTGAAAGACCTGGTGGAGGACTGTTAATGTTGATTTTAATTAGGACTTGGACCAATGGGAAATTCCAGAAGACTGGAAAAAGCTAATGCTGTGCCAATATTTAAAAAGTGTAAAAGAGATGACCCAGCTAATTACAAGAGTGTTAGTCCGATACTGGGCAAGATAATAGAGCAGCGAATATGGATTTAATTAATAAAGAGGTAAAGGAGGGTAATATAATTAGTACCAATTAACAAAGGTTCAGAGACAACAGATCCAATCAAACTAACTGGATATCCTTATTGGGTGAGATCAAAAGTTTGGTTGCAGCTAATAGTATTGATGAGCTAAGAGGTGAAAACATTACCTAGACTTCTGTAAGGCATATGACTTGGTTCAGCACAATATTTTGACTAGAAAACTAGAAAGATACAAAATAAACACAGCATACATTAAATAGATTAAAAACTATGATTGTAAATGGGAACCATGCTTGAGTAGATTTCTTTCTAGGGGGTTCCCACAAGGATTGGTTCTTGGCCCTGCGCTATTTAACATTCTTATCAATGACCTGGAAGAGAATATAAAATCATCATTGATAAAGTTTGCAGTTGCCACAAAGATTGGGGTTCGTGGTAACTAATGAAGTGTCAGAAGATTCAGGCTCCAGCACTGGGAGTCCGGAAGTTTTCCCAGCCCTGGCTGGAGGGTTATTTCCTGTTCCACAAAGAGTGGAAGTTCCATTCCCAACTCCTGTGCCTTGAAATTAGGCCCTGACACTACACCACACATTCAGCATAGTGGTATGATTATAAAATGATTAGGACATAATTATGTTACATTTTGTGCAAGATGCATCATGTTCAGTGTCATTGGAAAAGTTATGATTTGCTGAATATGACTGTCCTATTTGTGTGCATGTATCATGTTCGTAACTGAAGTTATGGATATTGACTCTGTATCTGTATTTCAAATGTGTTTACTCTGGGTAACACTCACAACAAGCCTTTCAGGTACAACAAAGAAGCCAGACAGTGTTCATGGCTCATCAAGAAAGACAATGGACCGTGGAAGAGCTTAGCCCTCTTGTGAATTTTTCAGCTAGCCTATGAGTCATGGCTACTATGACTCAGCAGGGCATGCTAGGGCATGTGAGCAGACCACATGACAACAAACTCCATTTGGTACCTGTATTTTTCCACAAACTGGACTGGGAAACAAGTTTGGAACAAATGGTTCCCGCAATATGGAAAAGCTACATAAGGTGGAGTGTGACATCATTTCTTGGCCTCATTCCCCACACAAGAGAACTCCTGGAAACACCTGAGGAAGAAAGACTGAACTGGGGGAACTGCTGGTCCCAGGGTAAAGGGATTTTTAGCTTGTGTCGGAAACTTGGTGGACTGCTTGTATCATCAGTCAGGGTGAGAAACTGCTAATTCAAATTCTATCCAGATAGTATGTTAAGCTTAGTTTGAGTTTTTGGTTATTTGTTAAGTAATCTGCTTTGATCTGTTTGCTACCACTTATGGCTGGGAAATTGGCTTTTGTCTTCTATCTGTCTTTGAGTGGCTTAGGTAAAGCACTCAGGTAGCTTAGTTGGATGCGTGGTGCCACCTGCTGTCCTGTTGGGTAATAACAGGGCCTGGAGAGGCTGGCAGTGTGAGAAGGGCCAACCCAGTTTGAAGGTTAGAGGGACAGTGTTTCCCAGAAGCCCCCCAGACTGCACCCCCGGGGTGACAGCCCATCACACCCTAGAGTACACAAGTCTCAGCAGGTTTGTCACATCCTTTCCCCTCCCATTCCACACCCTAGACAGTTCCTGCTTCCCACTACCTCTAGCAGCTCCCACCCTCCTATACATTTACTTCTCCTCTCCTCCAAGCAGAACCCACCACCAGCGTCCTGATAATCCCTTACCTGAGCCAGCTCCATTGCAGCCGTTTCCTTCCAGCTGGGAGGAGGGGATGATTTAGGGTGAAAGGTGGACATTATTCTGTAGCCTGCCAGGGCAAGAAGGGCAATGTGAGAGAATTCAGACAGGGTTTCTGTCCTTTCCACATGTCAATTCCCCCCAGCATTTTTCCCTGGTAATGGACATTCTAGGTTCTGCCACACTGTGTAGCACAAAATGACCTTATTCCAGTACAGGCCTAGCCCCCTCCCACCAGGGTGTAACCCTCCTAGACATAGTGAAACCCTCCCAGTAGCAGAGTCTCTCTGTTACACGTATACAGTTTGTAGATGATACCAAGCTGGGAGGGGCTGCAAGTGCTTTGGAGGCTAGAATTACAATTCAAAATGATCTGGACAAACTGGAGAATATAGGATGAAATTCAATGAGGACAAATCCAAAGTACTCCACTTAGGAAGGAACAATCAGTTGCACACATACAAGACAGGAAATGACTGCCTAGGAAGGAGCACAGCAGAAACGGATCTCGGAGTCACAGTGGATCACAAGCTAAATATGAGTCAACAGTGTTACACTGTTGGAAAAAACCCAAGTATAATCCTGAGATGTATTAGCAGGAGTATTGTAAGCAAGACATGAGAAGTAATTCTTCCGCTCTACTCTGCACTGATTAGGCCTCAACTGGAGTAATGTGTCCAGTTCTGGGTGCCACATTTCAGGAAAGATGTGGAAAAATTGGAGAAAGTCCAGAGAAGAGCAATAAAAATGATTAAAGGTCTAGAAAACATCACCTATGAGGGAAGACTGAAAAAATTGTGTTTGTTTAGTCAGGAGAAGATATGATCAGCTTTCAAGTACATAAAAGTTCATTTCAAGGAGAGAGGAGAAACATTGTTCTTAACCTCTGAGGACAGGACAAGAAGCAATGGGCTTAAATTGCAGCAAGGAAGGTTTAGGTTGGACATTAGGAAAAACTCCCTGTCAGGGTGGTTAAGCACTGGAATAAATTGCCTAGGGAGGTTGTGGAATCTCCATCATTGGGGATTTTTAAGAGCAGGCTGGACAAATACCTCTCAGGGATGGTCTAGATCAGGGGTGGCCAACATGTGGCTCTTTAGAATTTAATACGCAGCTCCTTGTACAGGCACCAACTCCGGGGCTGGTGCTACAGGCACCAACTTTCCAATGTGCTGGGTGTGCTCACTACTCAGCTACAGGCCCTGCCCCCACTCCACCCCTTCCCACCCCCTTCCCTGAGCCTGCAGTGCCCACGCTCCATCCCCCCCGTCTCCCCCCACCGAGTGTCTTGCATAGCATGAGCAGCTGATCGGGAGTGCGAGGAGGGGGGGGGTGCTGATTAGTGTGGCTTCCCATGGGTGGGAGGCACTGGGAGCAGGGGGTGGGAGCTGATGATTCTTTAGCAATGTATATTGGTAAATTCTGGCTCTTTCTCAGGCTCAGGTTGGCCACTCCTGGTCTAGATAATACTTCATCCTGCCTTGAGTGCAGGGGACTGGACTAGCTACCTCTCAAGGTCCCTTCCAGTTCTGTGATTCTATGAACCAAAGGCCAGAGATGAGCAGAATCAAAGAAGTCACTCTGGGGTTTCTCCCTGTCATTGTCCCCAAGGCAGCTCTCTCAGATTAACTAAGTTATTTGATGCTCCAGCCTTTATACAGTCTCTCCTGGGAGTGCCCCTTTCATGGGCTGGGCCTAGTTTTAGCTTTTGGGAAGCGTGACCCTGGGGGCTCTGAGACTGGGCCTTCTTGCCTCAGCACACCTTGTTTCTTTCTGTGGCTCCCCAGTGAGTCCAAATGAGTAGATACTCCTCATACAGACTGTGAACATAAGAATGTGTTTTGTGTTTAGACTTTATTGAATGCTTGTAAGTTGCTGCCTGAGTTAACATCTGACTAGTTGCATTGTGAGCCTCTGTGGCTCTGTAAATCACCAGACAGGAGAGAGACTTTACCTACGTGAAGTGCTGATTGGCAATAGAATGCCTGGCAGGAAAGGTCCATCAACACCAGAGAGACTATTATGGGATGTTAACAAGGACACAAGACTGTTGTTGTGCTCTTCACTTCCCATTTGCTGAGTTTCCTGCTCAGAGCACATGGTAGGAAGGGATGAAAAACCCAATAGAGAAGGAACTGATTGTCTGTATGCTGCCTGGACTCGGGGTGGGGGCAAAGTTTCTAGGCATAAGCAAGAGATCCCCAGCTGCTTAGCCTGGGTTAGTCCTAAAGAATATGTAGAGCTTGCTTATTACAGAAGCTTCTATTACCTTTGAAATTTAAGACTGCAACTCATCTGCATCTATAGGATTACCTGCTTAACTTTGTTAACAACTCTCGTTTCCTTTTAAATAAGTCTTAATACAGGTTATGAAAGGACTGGCTAGAAGCGTGTGTGGGGGTGGGGGGTGGGCAGGCTCAGAAAGAAAAAGGTTGGGAACCCCTGGAGTAAGGGACCACCTGTCACAAAGGGGAGCTCACCTGCGTGGTGAGATATATGGGATCACCCAAGAGGACTGTCTGTGATTCCATGTTAATGCTGTTACAATGCCTGAAGCGTTTACACTGGATACTTGGTTGGTGAAATCTCCATACAGACCTCACACCCAATTTGGGGTTTGTGCCCTACTTCTCACCAGTCTGCCTGAGGCTGGTGCTAGTGCTCTCGAGTCACTGAAGACAGTGTTACAGAGAGAGGAGCTGTGACTTCCCCAAGGTCACTAAACAGGTCCATGACAGAGCCAGGAACAGATCCTGTTAACTCCCGAGCCCCGTCACTCGCAGCTTGGAAAGGTCCCCAGTGCACACTGTAGGAAGAGCTGTGCAGAGATTGCAAATGAGCTGCTCTGCCAAGACAGCCTGCACATCCATGGACAAACCACCTCGCTGGGGGTGTGTCACCTGGGTCAGAAGAAGTCAGTGTCCAGTCCTGTGGGGCTGTGCTCCTGGCTCATACCTCCAGCACTCACTGCTGCCCCTCCGTTACCAGCTGCACCGTTCAGTCAGCCTCAGGGAGGTCACAGCCCCTCTCCCCACCCCAAACCTTCAAACTGGGACATGGTGCAGCAGTGCCAGAGTGCACTAGTGTAAATTCTGTCTACACTAAGGGTTTGCACCAGTGCCTAAAACAGCAGTGTGGCAGAGACCTTCAGAAACAGCAGTACGGTGGCACTAGAACCTATTTCTAGCTCGGTCACAGACAGCCTGGGTGACCTTGGACACGTCAATGTTTCTCCTCCCAACTTTAGTCTCTTTATCCAACTGCCCACTCACTGGGGTCTCCTCTCTCTCCAGAGCTGCTCACCACTAAAATCTGTGTGGGTGTCCCCAGAGCTAAGGCAGTTCAGCTCTGGAACAGTCTTACAAGGGGGCTGGGGAGTCTCTTTCCCTGGAAGTTTTTAAGAACAAATAGGACAAAGCTCTGTCAGAGATAATCTACATATACTTGGTCCTGCCTCAGCAGAGAAAGCTGGACTTGATGACATCTTGAGGTCCTGTCTAGCCCTACATTTCTAGGATGCGATGCAATATATACATATAAAAACACAACATACAGAATAAAACTCACCACAACATAATGTCAGGCAAATTCAGGGGGAAAAAAAACACAACCTACACTCCACAGCATAAAATGACAATACAAAGGAAAAGAAAGCAACACGATGCGAACTATGACATCCTAGGACAAAAGTACACAATGGAAAACAAGCTGAGGCAAAACAATTCACCATAAAACTGCTACACAACATGGTGCGATCACAGTTCCAAATGGCACCATGCAAAACAGCTCAGCGTAGAACATGACGCAGCACAAAGAGAATTATTTCAATGTAGGCCTGGAAGGGATCTTGAGAAGTCATCTACTCCAGCCCGCTGTGTTGAGGCAGGACCAAGTATCCCTAGACATTCGCAGACTGGCGTATCTCTAACCTGGTCTTAAAAACCTCCAATGAAGGAAATTCCACAGCCTCCCTTGGAAGCCAATGCAAGGCAAACACAGACCAAAACAATGCTGTACACACACACGCTGGGCTTGCGGTTAAGGGGGGAGGCAAGAATTGAAACAATCTGGGTTCAGTTCCCAGTTTTGCCGCAAATTCTCCACGCAAACTTGTTAGACACCGGTGGCTGGCCCGTACCACTGACTTGGACCCACACGGCTCAGGCTGTGGGGCTGTTTAATTGTCATGTAGACGTTCCGGCTTGGGCTGCAGCCCAAGGTCTGGCACACTCCCACCTCGCCGGGTCCTAAGGTGAAAAGAGACAAATTCATATTACAATTAAGGCACAAATACTCAACAGCGAGGTTGATTCACCACAGGAACAAGTTACCAAGGAAAGTGGTGGATTCTCCGTCTCGTGACGTCATTTCATGAAGACTAGATGCCTTTCTGGAATGTGTTTACCCCAAAAGTAGCTAGTGTGTCATACAGGAGGCCTGTGATATGCCGGGGTCAGATTAGATGCTCTAATGGTCTCTTCTGGCAATAAAGTCGACTAATTTCTTTAAAACTGCATTGGGAGTTTACCTTGGGAGCAGCGTCTGATGTTTTCCTGTCTAGCCGGCTTGCTTCCTAGAACGAATGCTCCTTAGTGGGGTGATCCACAGGAGTAGCTCAAACCTCCAAAGTGCCTGGCCAGGGCAGGACATTAGCCCAGCAAGGGAGGGTGTGGCAGTGACATCACAAAGGCCTTTGCAGGACCTCAGACTATTGGCCAAAGGTGGTGGGAGGTGGTGACCTCACAGAGAGATGCTGACATCAGCCAGGCAGGACAGGGGCGAGGGGCCAGGGAAACCTCAGAGACCCTGTGGCTTTGCTTCAGCAAGTCTCCTTCTCCAGGTCTCTCTTTGAGGACTGGGGGAATATTGGGGTTCACGTACCTGAGCGCCAGGAGGAACCTCTTTCGAGTTTTCTCCTTCCCTTTTAGTGATTTTACTTGAAAACAGCTGACCCTGTTTAGAAGGTAAGAGTCTCCTTGAAGTTTGAAACTGTTCAGTCTGATCCATCTGGTGTCAGTTGAATTCATGGAAAACATGATCTTAAGGAGGCAGAATTTTATTCCAAACCTGGGATCTTGTCCCTTAGAATCACTGAGGACATTAGGGTTTGTCCTTTTTGTTTCACCTTTTCCTCCATCCATCCATCCCTCCTTTCTCTTCCTCTCTTGCTTCTTTTCTGCTTTCTCCTGTTCCCCTCCTAACACCAGGAGAGGGTGTGTGTGTGTGTGTGTGTGTGTGTGTGTGTGTGTGTGTGTGTGTGTGTTGCGGGGGAGTGCTCGGCAGCTCTCACTGTGGGAGGTCCACCCCAAACTGTGGAGCTGCAGTAGTGCTGGGGCATTGATCCCTGCCAGTGACCTGGGCCATCCTTTGAGCTCTCTGGTGAGACCCCTCAGCCTCCCATCCTCTGTTTATATCCTTATTTTCTGAGCAGGGGGTTAATGACAGGGAGGAGACTCAAGGCCTTTTTGTTCTCTTTTAAGTCCAAGTAAATAAGTCATAACCACTTATATGTTTGATGGATTTTGCTGCTTCTCTGCATTAATTGTCTCTGAGCAGTTCATGATTCTCTCTAACATTGCAGTTCTCCTAAAACACTGGCTGAATAATTACTGTGCATACTTGTTGGTCTGGAGCTCATCTGAGAGCACTTTATTGAGGTCATTCAATGTATGAAATTCAAGATCTGATGTCAAGTATCAGAGGGGTAGCCGTGTTAGTCTGGATCTGTAAAAGCAACAAAGAATCCTGTGGCACCATATAGACTAACAGACGTTTTGCAGCATGAGCTTTCGTGGGTGAATACCCACTTCTTCAGATGCAAGATCTGATGGTTAATATGAAAATCAGTGTTAGGGTAAATGGTGCCCTGGGCAAAACTTGTACTTTGGCAAAGTTCTTGGTTCAGGCTTGTAGCAGTGATGGAATAAACTGCAGGTTCAAATCAAGTCTCTGCAGTACATCCACAACTGGGATGGGCCATTCAGTCTTTGTACAGTGCAGGGGGTTAATGACAGGAGGAGACTCAAGGCCTTTTGTTCTCTTTTAAGACCAAGTAAATAAGTCATAACCACTTATATGTTTGGATTTTGCTGCTTCTCTGCATTAATGAGGCAAGTATGAAGCCTCATTCAAAGACCAGGGGTCACTATATTACTGCACAGTCAATCAATGCAGTCAATCAATGCAGTTGTAGATAAATCTCTGCATTATGCATTGTTGTATAACTTGTATATGACTTTGTATTGAACCTTGGTAATATGTTATAGCGGGCCCCTAAGGTAGTGTAATTAAGGTAAAAGAAAAGTGTCTTTTGCTAGAAGTAGAATAAGATCTCCCCCACTTGGTAATCAACTGCCCTATTGCATGAATGAGGTGTGACTGAGGAAGGCGTGGAGGGCAGTACCTCCAGACAGCCGCAACCCTTGGAGAGGGCTGGCAGCCCAACCAAGGACAATCAAGCTTGGCAAGTGGGCTGACTAGAGAAGAGCAGACATACTGATGGCCTCGGGGATAAGAAGCAAACACCTTCCTGTGGGAACAACCCCCAGCCCAGAGAAAAGCAGCTAGAAGGACCAACAGACACAGTCACAGATTTTGAATCTGGGAGATTTGCCCCTCTCCATCCACCGACTCGCTGCTTGCCTCCTCACCCCCCCACCCCAAGTATAAACCCTCATTCAAAGACCCAAGGAGTCACTATATTACTGCACAGAGCCCACCCCCGACGAACTCTGCCCCTCACCTGCCTCAGGCTCTGCAAGGAGTTTGGGTCGGGCGAGGAGGTCTGGGGTGCAGGCCCTGGGTTGGGGCAGGGGTTTGGGGTGTGGGATGGTTGAGAGGTTGGGCTCTGGAATGGAGTTTGGGTGCTGGGTGCAGGCTCCAGGCTGGGGCACAGGGTGGGGGTGCAGGATGGGTGGAGGCAGGGGCGACTCTAGGCACCAGCAAAGCAAGCAGGTGCTTGGAGCAGCCCATTTGCAGGGGCGGCAGCCAGCAGGGATCCAGCCTGGGAGCTGAGAACCAACAGGGGGCCCTGGGAGCTGTAGTTCCTTGGTTAGCTCCCTGCCTATAGAGCCAGCTCTGGAGCAGGGAAAAATCTACATTTCTCAGCATTCCCTTGGCCGCTATCAACAGTAAAGGGAGGGGAGGGAGTACGTAGCTGAAACCTCAAGCTGCAGCTTACTGTCAATGGAGAGCTCACTGCTAGAGCGGGGTGGCACTGTGAATGGGGAACGAGTGTGCCCAAGTTGTAGAAGGCTTTGCCCGGATATCCCCTTCAGAAGACATTGCCTTTGTTTGTTTGTTTTATAGTTTTATTTGTTTAAAAGGAAGACAGTGATATTGCATTGGCAAATTGCCCATAGAAACAAAGAATGGAACATAAGAATAATAAAGGCACCTCAACGTTTCCTCATTTCTGTAGGACAGTCTTATAATATGCATCCAGATATCCTTTAATCACACAAGCTGAAAATTTTTCCATGTTACTGCAGTTCTGTAACCATATGGGAACCAATCCTGTCTGTGTTCTGTGCACATCCAAAATTCCTGCTGAATGACCCACTCTGGGAGCAAGTTACCAGTGACCCAGGGCTGGGGTGGAAGGAGGGTGCAAGTGGGCGGGGGGAGCCCAGAGCTGGGGCAGCACGGGGTGCATGTGTGGGGAAGATCCCAAGGCTGGGGTGGCAGAGGGTGCTGGTGTGTGTGGGGGAAAGCCCAGGGCTGGGATGGCATGGGGTGCGGGTGTGTGGGGGAGAGCCCAGGGCTGGCAGTAGGGGGGTACAGGTTGTTGGGGGGAGGCCCAGAACTGGGGCAGCAGGGGGTGTGGGTGGAGGGGCAGAGCCCAGGGCTGGGGCAGCAGGGAGATTCAGGGAGGAGCCCAGGGCTGGGGTGGGGGCAGTCAATTTTTTTTTTTTGCTTGGGACAGCAAAAAACCTACAGTTGGCCCTATCTCCACCCACCGTGAGGTAGGTAGGAGTGGATCATTATTATCCCTACTTGAAAGAGGGAGAAGATAAGGCTGAGAAAGGATAATTAACTTGTCTTAGGTCGCATAATCAGTGGCAGAGTTGGGAATAAGACCCAAGAGCCCTGATTTTCAAACTAAGCATCGGATCTTAAATTTCCGACATTGAATGATCTGAGTAAAGTGCTCTCAGATGAGCTCCAGACCAGCAACAGTGCACAGTAAATATTCAGCCAGTATTTTAGGAGAACTGGAATGTCAGAGAGAATCATGAACTGCTCAGAGACAATTAATGCAGAGAAGCAGCAAAATTCATCAAACATACAACTGCTTATGACTTATTTACTTGGTCTTAAAAAAGAACAACAAGAACTGAGTCTCTTCTCTGGCAATAACCCCCTGCTCAGACAATCAGGGTAGAAACTGAGGATGGGAGGCTGAGAGTTCTCACCAGAGAGCCCAAGGGATGGCCCAGGTCACTGGTGGGGATCACTGCCCCGCAACACACACACACACACACACACACACACACACACACACACCTCCTGGTTTTGGGTGCGGAATAGAAGAGAGGATAAAAGAAGCAAGAGACGAAGAGAAAGGAGGGAGGGAGGGATGGATGAAAAGGTGAAACAAAGGACAAACCCCAATGTCCCCAGTGAATCTAAGGGACAAAATCCCAGGTACACAATAAAATTCTGCCTCCTTAAGCTCGTTTTTTCCATGCCTAGAATTCAACTCTCACCAGATGACTGAGACTGAACAGGTTTCAAACCTCGAGGGGGCTTCTGGCTGTGATTTGTCAGTCCTCAAAGGCCAGCCAGGTGACTGTAAATAACTTACAATCATGAGGAAAAATTAGTATCAAGATTCCAACTCTAGCAGTCAGACAACATTGGTTCAATTTACAAGAGATTACTTTTCATATTCCTTGGTTCCCCCCAAATTAGGAAGGGCCTGTGACCACAGGTCCTGCAGGGTACAAAGGGCAGGTCTACATCCCTTTTCTCTTTGTGCATAGTCCTGCCTGCTACCTTTTCAGTTTCAGTTCTGCTACCACAGTACTGATCAGCACATTATTCAGTAGCATAGGGAAGGGCAGGCACCATCACACAAGGACTATTACACAGAGACCTGCCAAATGCACACAGCAAACAAATGAAAACAAGAGATGAAAATGTTATTTTTCATTAATCCCTTTCAGTGACAGCAACCTCCGTGGCTAATTGTAACAATAGTAGATGCAGCATTTTCTGATTGAAATGATTTTCAAGTTGTGGGTGCCTTTATGAACAGTAATTGCCTACATCTGTGACACAAGTACTTTTCAATTCCATTAAACCTGGGGTTTTGCTCAATTACACACGATATCTTGGAATTTTTCTGGCATATTCATCATCACATACATCACCTACAAGACTCCTGCCATAACAAGGGGTTCTTTATAGGGGTTTGAAATTATTAAAGTGACCCAGCACTTTTCAATTGTAACAGCTCAGGACAAAGTAGATCTCCCTGATCCCACTTATGTAGCTATTTAAATGTAACCTAATTATAAGGTGGCCTAACTTACTGATATTTTTGACACGTTTTCAAAAAGTGGCCTCTATTTAAATCCATGCAAATATCTGTATGCACACTTTCTGAGCACTGCAAGTCTGAATCTATCACCTGTGCATGCATCTGCTGTTACCTGAAACATGCACATGCTGCTATTTGCATGAAAACTTCTACACGCCTGAATAGAGGAGGATCCTTTGAAAATGTGGCCTTTTAATTATATTTCATACTCCACAAGAGTAGCCTAAAAACAACAACGGGATATAATAAGGCCCTGGCATCAAATGAATAAGGAACAATATAAAAATCAGCAGCACTTTATAAAGAGGACAGGAACAAAATATACAGTAACCATAAAACCAACAGATAAAACAAAACCCAGATTTCCCCAGGTGCAATCTAACAGGACAATTTTGCCTTCATAACTCTAGCAATACTCATCTATTTCAGCATGTAATGATCCTGTTTAAAGTATCCAGGAAACAATAAACTCTGGCCCCGGTGCTTGTACATGTTCACTTTGTTGAGTGTGGCTCACATATCTGGACCTCCCAGCTGTTAATAGCTTCACCAACCACCCCTCTGTCTTTGCTTCTGTGTATGTCACTTCATTCTGGCTCTGCAAGGTGTCTGAAGTCCCAAATGCCACTTGTCCTTCTGTAAACCTATCCCAGCGGTATCCCTCCCCCAACTGCCTCCTTTGTGGTTCAATTCTACACCATTGAAATCAATGGAATTTTTCCATTGACTTCAATTAGAGCAAGATCGGGCCCTTCAGCAATTTCCACCCAGTTCTTTCTATTATGATTTGTACCAATCAGGGTTCGGGGCCTCATTGTTCTAGGCACTGTCTAACAAAACAATGGTCCCGTGCCCCAAATATTCTGCAGCATCATCCAAAAGATGCCAGAAATGCAGTCCAGTGAATTACCTTGATAACCTCTGGTGTAATCTTTCTTAATATCTGTGGTTTCTAATTCTATCAATTACTAGACAATTAAATTAAGGGGGTTAAGTTACACAGTGGTTTCTGAGAGCAACTGTTTTGAAAATCCAGTTAAAAATGTATTTTAAAGGTAAATAAATGCCTAATCTTTGCCTGAAACACAAGCAATATGAATTTTTTTTTAAATGTGTGCTACCATCTCCAAGCCTCATCCTCTCTCCAGTGAAATCCCTCTTCAAATGCCTGCACTTTTTCATTTCCACCCATGCCCTTTCCATTTTTGCCTTTACAGAGCTATTAAATTTGTTAGTCTCTAAGGTGCCACAAGTACTCCTCATTCTTTATGCTTAATGATGTACTTCTAATAAAGAATTTAATTCTAATTTTTGCCTAGAGTGACTCTGACTTTCAAATTATATTTAAACATAGGAACTTATGGAATGGTTTAGGAATAAAAATAAATTAACATGTACAGAAATATGAAATAGAAAAACAAATAGGACAATTTCACTGCTCTACATGGGAAAAACCCACACAGAGCTTATTTAATCTTGTGAATTTTTCTGCAGACTAAGCTAAGGGGGGGGAAAGAAAGAGTTTATCTAATTGTTTTAAACCATGGATGAAAAGAACCTAACATGATCACCCTTGATTAACATGCTTATTATATAATATATAAACAGGGAAACCAGGGAGACAACCCTGGGCCATGAAAATAAATAAGGAAGCTTTCACAAGAATCAAAACAAAGCATCATTCAGAATCTGTAAACAATTGAGCCCGCTGATCCTAAAACTCATATTATAGGTAGACATGTACCTCTTTCTCTCTATTTGAAATATTTAGATAACATCCTTAATGTTTTATTATTCTTCATGTCTCCACATTAATCATTTTTATATTGATAGTTCCCAATGTATCCTCTGCCAAGAAATGGACATTGTGCAGAGAAAAATCCATTTTCTAGTGCCAAAGATATTGATAATTAACATTTATGTCATGAAACTTGTAATACCAGTTTGCTAAAATAAAGCTAAGCTTTTCATTATTATTTTAGAGTTTAATTTAGTCATCCAAGGTTACTCAGCTTCATGTTTATAAATTATACAGGGCAGGGACTTAACTCCTCTTGATCGACCTGTTTTGGAATTATGACTGTACAAGTAAGGAGGTTCATAACCTTGTTTGAATATCTGATCCGGCCTTGAAAGAAGGTGATTTATGGGATCGACAAACCCTCATCATTTCAAGAATCGGCATCTGAGAACAAGATTTTCCTCTATAACACAAAGAGCGGAGCAAATCAGTTAAGTCTCTACTAGAAGCTACAACTTTGTTTATGTAAGAGTCATACAAGGTTACAAGGTCTGAGAATAGTCTGCCAGTAAGAGTATGGATTTTAGAACAAATAAATAGCTACATACTGCATATTAAATTGGAAGTTTTGAAACTACTTCTCTGATAATTCAGCACTAGCCATGCTACAGCATGTTCTAATTTACCATTTGGTATATGCTTTTTGAAAATACTGAAAGTACATGCCAGTGGTCAACTAAATCATAGAAAATTCAAGCCCTATTTTACATGATGGGTGAGACATTGAAAACTGCATGACTTAGAAATGCCAGTCCCATTAAAAGTTAATGAGACTTATGTTCCTAAATCACTTACTCTCTTTTGAAAATCTCACCCATTTTCGTTTCCAGGGCTACTGCTGCCAATCACCAGTATTTTTAAGATAGTACATTTTTTGTAATTATCTGGCATAATAAAAGCACCAAAATTGTTTCCTGGAGAAAAACAAATCCAGAAACCCTAAAATACTGCAGCACTTTTGTTTCACTTTCTGTACCAATGATGAGAGGATTCTGCGAAGACAGACTTTTTTTTACAGGATCTGAAAAATTTCTATAGTAATCAAACATATATGCCCATATTAAGCACCATAGACTGCCAAATTCCAGAGAAACAGAAAACACTCTAGACTTGTGCATGGAATTGCTATTATGTGTTATTTCAAATGCCCTTCCTGAAGTTCTTATGGTGATCTGCGGAGGGAGGGGGGAAGAATTCTGAAGATAAAAGTAAATTCCAGTGCCATTTCTATGATTGTGGAACCATGGGAAGCCAGGGGCACTGAATTTATCACAGTATTTACATTACTGTTACAAATCCAAATGTTTCACCTATTTTCTAGGAATACTTCACCTTGGTTAACAAGAACCAAGCAAAATCACGGTGCAACGGTAATACAATTAGGGCATTACCGATGCACCCAAACTTGTAGATTGTGCAAGGAATATCAGGTTGCAACCTGTATAAGTGCAGGTAACTGTGCAAAAAGGGGCTAAAACTGTTTTTCTTTAATAATTGTATTCTCTGCCATGCATTGTCAGGGACTGAAGAAAGCACATGCCCAGCTTTCATTATCTGAAGATAACCTTCCAAATGTAAACCAGTGCAGACCTGTCTTCCTGAGTCTGCAAACTGGCAGTTCCAGAGCTTCTATTCCGCCTCACAATGCTGCCAAGCACTAGCAGCTTTGGTCAGTTTCACTGCTGTTATTCAGAACCCCAGGGTGACGGTAAAACTGAGAAAAATGGTGCCTCTTTCAGGAAAAGTAAGTTCAAGCAGAATCAGGCACTGGAGCTATTCATAGAGAAGCTCAATCCCGCTTCCTCGTCCCATGGAGTAGCAGGAGGGAGGAGATTTCTACCTTTTCGTATTGAAAAAACAAGAGTGAAAAACAGGGTGCTGGGCTATGGGGGAGATCTGTGTGTGTCAGGGCACTGCGGGTCTGTGTGGGGCATTGTGCAGTTATGGTGTGGGGCTGTGGGGAAGGGCACTGGGAGGGAGGAAGGAAGGGAGGGGAAATCTGTGTGTATTGGGAAACTAGAGAGTGGGGGTTTCTGTGTGGGGTGCTGGGCAGCTGTGGTGGGGCTGTGGGCAGGGGTGTGCTGGGCGAGGTGTGTGTGCACAGCACTGTGCATTTGTGGTGGAAGAGTTGTAGGGGGGTGCTGGGCAGGGGAGCTCTGTGGCACAGCATGGGCGCACCCCAATAGGAAAGGGCACGCTGGTAGCACACGGCCAGGCGGACCAGTGTGCCTCTGGCTCCCAACGGGCTGCGCACCTGTGTCTGTCTGTCTCCCCAGCTCCACCAACGTGCCTCCTGCCTGATAGTTCACGCTCTCATCTGGTCACCCTCCTCCGTCCATCCTTCACTCCCTGATAGCCCCAGCCCTGTCCTCTGTCTCACCCTCCTCCCCTCCGTCCCCCTCGTCCCCTCCGTCCCGTCCCTGCATCCCCAGCCCTGTCCTCTGTCCTGTCCCTGTCTCCATCCGTCCCTGCCCCCTTCGTCCCCTCCGTCCCGTCCCCTGCATCCCCCAGCCCTGTCCTCTGTCCCGTCCCCTGTCTCCATCCGTCCCTGTCCCCTCCCGTTCATTTGCAGCCCAGCTCAGCCCCGGTCACTCCCCACCCCAGGTGGCAGCCCGGGCTGCAGCACCAGCACCGGGCACCGCGGAGTCCAGGCTGTGCAGGGTGGGGAGGGATACTCGCATTGCTGACACCTGCCTGCCTCAGGGCTTTCTCCCTGCCCGCCGCGAGGATCGCGAGGGAGGGCAGCAGCGTGCCGCTGAGAGCCGTGTCCAATTGGCCGGGTGGCAGCAGCAGCAGCAGCAGCAGCAGGAGGGGGCGGCGCGAGACGGCTCCCGGGGATTCCCTGCTCGCGCCGCTGCCGGGGGGAGCCGCCGCTGCTGCGAGCTGGTGCGCGGGGGGTGGAGGGGGGGGTGTCCTCGCGGGCGGGGCTCGCGCCCAGAGCGCTGACACTGTCCGTTCGGAACTGTGACACCGCCCCACTTGTGACGTCACCGCCCTCTGCCCCCGCCCAACCAGCGTGGTCACCCGGGCTCCGCCCACTGTCGCCGCGGCAACCACCAAAACAAACGTTCTCCGCACACGTGGGGCAGGGAGGGGGGTAAGGATGGGCCGTGACGCAAACAAAGCAGCTGGCTGGAAGCGAGCGGCAATGACGTCACCAAGGAGGAGTCCGCCCCCCCCCCGCTCAGCGGCGGATGCAGGGACGGGACGGAGGGGACGAAGGGGGCAGGGACGGATGGAGACGGGACGGGACGGAGGACAGGGCTGGGGGGATGCAGGGACGGGACGGAGGGGACGAAGGGGGCAGGGACGGATGGACAGAGGGGACGGGACAGAGGACAAGGATGGAGAGACGCAGGGAAGGGAGTGAAGGATGGACGGAGGGGGAGGGTGACCAGATCGCAAGCGTGAACTATCAGGCCACGTTGGTGGAGCTGGGGGGGAGACAGACAGACACAGGTGCGCAGCCCCGTTGGGAGCCAGAGGCACACTGGTCCGCCTGGCCGTGTGCTACCAGCGTGCCCTTTCCTATGTGCCCTAAGGCATTCCTATGTTATTCCATAACATTCCTATGTGCCATAACATTCTTATGTGCTGAATAAGAGCACATAACATTCCTGTGTTCCCCTCCCAACACCAGGAGGGGTGTGTGTGTGCCCTTTCCTATTCTTATGTGCTGATCAGTACTGTGGTAGCAGAACTGAAACTGAAAAGGTAGCAGGCAGGACTATGCACAAAGAGAAAAGGGATGTAGACCTGCCCTTTGTACCCTGCAGGACCTGTGGTCACAGGCCCTTCCTAATTTGAGGGGAACCAAGGAATATAAAAAGTAATCTCTTGTAAATTGAACCAATGTTGTCTGACCGCTAGAGTTGGAATCTTGATACTAATTTTTCCTAATGATTGTAAGTTATTTACAGTCACCTGGCTGGCCTTTGAGGACTGACAAATCACAGCCAGAAGCTCTTTGATTTTTGGGAAGGCCCCAGATCATTTTGCAGCTGGAGTGGGCAGCACCACTCAGGCTACCGTTGATACATTAGGACCATCACAAGTTCTTCTGCTGAGCATCCAGCATGACGTTTGACCACAAAAAGGGGCAGACAAATAGAAGAGGCAATATAGTATGTAGTGGGCTCAGGGATGAGAACAAAGGACTAATCCTAGCGTTGACACTGGCTCCCACTGTGGCCCTGGTCAAATCACATAGGCCAAAATTTCCATACTTGAGTGCCTATAGTTATGTACCTAAATCATTGACTTTAATAGGGTATTAGAGCAGTGGAAGCTACTCCAGCCATTGATCTTTTCCCATTTTGCATACTGAGGAGGGAGAGTGCTTCCTTGTGTCCCCTTGCAAGGATTCCCAGCACCCACGAGTTACTCATGTGGGTATTGAACATAAAATTTTCTACCATGCAAAAATACATTTTGTTTTCAAACAATCCAAGGACTTAGTTGACACGGAGAATTTTTTTAGAAAAAGGGCAAAATAGCTTGACATTTCAAAAGAAATCACTGTTTAATTTTCTTTATAGTTCAAACATTATTTTAAAGGCGTTGAACTCAGATGTTCCTGAGGTTTAACAATGACTTGTATACATAGCTCCCAGAATGGAACCTGTGCAAACAAAAATAAACAATAATAGTGTCTTTTAAATTCACGGTATTTTTAAAGACACACAGAGGAGAATCAGCCAGGCTGATTCATTGTATTTTCCCTGTGCTGATGAAGGAATTAGAGACAATAACAGAGCTTGACAAAACCAGCTAAAGCCACCAAACCAACTGGAGGGTTAAATCTATCAATCAGCAGTAAATATGAAATATAGGGGAGTGGGATCAGGCGATGCCCTGGGAGAAGCCCAGAGAACTCCTCTTCCCCAAATGTCAGAAGAGGGAAGGTGCTGGGATTTTTATCCGAATGCCCTCCTGAGTCCTATTTAGAGATTCAGGTTCTTTAACATTATAGCTGTCCCAAGTTTGCATAGTGCAATGCTTGAATTTACATGAAGAGAAAGTAGAGAGTAAGTAGTAAAGTTCTTCCAATTTTAAACTAGATGTATATTAAATTAAATCTGTGCTAATTAATCAGATGCATAAAGAGTATTTAAGACAACAGCTCAGCCCCTCTCACCCACCCTCTCTCCATCACCATTGTCAACTTTCTCTGGATGTGTTTTTATGGATAAACTGAACTGATCTGACTGGCTGAATCAAACAATAAGTTGTTCTAAACGAATCACGATGCTTCAGGTCAATAACTGTTTGGGAAACATCTGTTACGTTACTGCTTGAACATTCAGCTGAGAAAATTATTAGATATATATTCTGATAATTTGAACAGAAACAAAGTCATCGTAACAGAACATTGAGAGAGGATCAAAGCCTTAGGTTTTGAAAATAAATATCACACGTCAACATTTTTTCCATAAATGCTTCGCAGCGGAGACCATTATCCTAAGATAACATTCTCCAGCAGAGAGATGATCTCTTAATTAGAGCAATATGTAAACTACTTTAGGATGCTTGATATAAATCCTGCAAACTGATTCATTGATACTTTTACTAAGATGAATTTTGATATCATGGGATGAAATCCTGGCCCCACTGCCACAACCCTCCCTTGCTGGGCTAATGTCCTGCCCTGGCCAGGCACTCTGGAGGTTTGAGCTACTCCCTGTGGATCACCCCACTCAAGGAGCATTCGTTCTAGGAAGCAAGCCGGCTAGACAGGAAAACATCAGACGCTGCTGCTCCCAATGCTACACTCAGTTTTTCAGAAATTAGTCGACTTTATGGCCAGAAGAGACCATTAGAGCATCTAATCTGACCCCCTGCATATCACAGGCCTCCTGTATGCAGGCCCGCCCAGAGGGGGGGGGGCAAATGGGGCAATTTGCCCCAGGCCCAGCAGGGGCCCCCACGAGAGTTTTTCGGGGCCCCTGGAGCAGTGTCCTTCACTCGCTCCGGGAGCCCCGGAAAACTCACAAGGGACCCGGGCCCCAGAGCTTCTTCGCCCCGGTCTTTTCCTGCCAGGGTCCTTCCTCTCTGGGACAGAAGGACACCCCCCCCGCCACCGAATAACCGCCCCACCGGGACCAGGCGCCGGAGTGCACCCGGGGCTTGGGCGGTAATTCGGCGGCAGGGGGTCCTTCCGCCCGGGACCCGCCACTGAAGTGCCCCAAAGGCCCGTGGTGGGGGCTGCACTTCGGGGGCGGGTCCCGCTTCGGCGGTAATTCGGCGGTGGGGGGCCCCCGCTGTGGGTCTTTGGGGCACTTTGGCAGCGGGTCCCGGAACGGAAGGACTCTCCGCCGCTAACTTACCGCCAAAGCGGGGGCCCCCCGCCACCGAAGAGCCTGGACCCCCGGAATCCTCTGGGCGGCCCTCGATTTAACAGGGGTTTGTTTCAACTTATTGCCCCGATTAAAATCTATGGCTAAAAGGCAGCCACTGTTGTTAGTACTTGTACCTGTGTTTGGTGCCACCTCCTTTCCCTTTGGCCTTGTAGTTGACCAATGGCAAAGCTGAACATCTCCTCAGATACCAGGGAGTGTTTATGTCCATTCCTGCGAGCTACACCGGGGTTTGATGTTGCTGCTTTCAATCCTCTGGCTCTGCCGGGATAAGGAACAATTCAGGCTGTCACTGAACTGAAGGAGGAAGATCAGTTTTTGACAGGAGAGGGACACCTCCTCTTAAAGGTGTTTGGCTGGCTGGCAGTCCTGATCCCCAGATCTCGCCCGTGGGGCTCCAGCAGTTTGGGGACCGGATCTCTCCCTTGGCCCCACCTGCTGCCTCCAGGCGCTCCTCCCCAGGGGCCCCAGCAGTGCAGCACAGCTGAGCAGCATCTGCCTGCTCGCTCCAGTGGCTGTCGGCCCCTCCCCATGGCAGGGCAGGGTGGGGCTGGGCCTCCATGCGCTGCCCCCACCCCGAGCCCCTGCAGCCAATGGGACACTGCGGGGGTGATGCCCGGGGGCAGCAGAACGTTGAGGCCCCCAGCCCACCCCACCTTGGAGACCCAGGTAAGCGCCACACCCCTGACTCCCTCCCAGAGCCTGCACCACCATCCCCTCCCCACATACCCCCTCCTCCCTGCAAACTCCCTCCCAGAGCCTGCAGCCCGGTCCACACACACCTGCCCCCAACTCCCTCCCACAGCCTGCACCCTCTCCCTCCACACACACCCTCCTGCCCACCCTAATCTCCCTCCCAGAGCCTGCACCCCCACCCCTCCTCCTGTTCCTCCTACCCCCTGCCCCAGCCCAGAGCCTGCACCCAGCACCCAAACTCCCAGAGCCGTACAAGGAATTTTTGTGCCCGAGGCAAGGGCCAGCTCCAGGCTCTTTGGCTGCGGGTCCTTGATCCCTGTCGGAGGGAAGGACCTGCCACTGAATTGCCACCGCCGCTTCATTCATCCTTCGGTGGCAATTCAGCAGTGGGTCCCTGAGTCCCTCTCGGAGAGAAGGACCCACTGACGAACTGCCGCCAAGAAGTGACAGTGGAAGCGCCTCTGATCGTGGTAGAGCTGCGCCTCCACTTTCTGCATCCGAGGCAAGTGCCTCACTCGCCTCGCCCATGTTACGGTGCTGCAAACTCCATCCCAGAGCCTGCACCCCAGAACCCCACCCCACCCAAACTCCCTTCCAGAGACCAGCCTCTCACCCCTTCTGCACCCAAACTCCCCAGAGGCTGCACCCTCCTGCACCCCAATCCCCAGCCCCAGCCCAGGGCCTGCACCCTAGACCTCCTCCTCACCCAAACTCCCTCCCAGAGCCTTAGGTAGGTGGGGGGTGGAGTTTTGGGGGGCTGGTTCTGGGCGGTATGAGTGACATTATTGGCCCACTGGGAGGATTGGAGGACTGGCCCTGGCCCTAAGGTAAATTGAGGTTGAGACCCTGCTTTAAGGGATTGGAGCAATGCTGGAGAGACTGACGGGCAGGGAGCTGGGGAGCTGTGTGTGCTCCAAGGAGAGTTGTTGTGCTCTGGTGACACAGAGCGGGGGTGGGGAGTTTGTAAGCTGTGGTGTTTGTATAGAGATAAAGTTTACTAACCCCCAGGTTAAAAACTGTTCCTGCTCTGGGCTATACAGGATGTTCTCTGTTGAGAGTATAGCTCAGTGGGTGAATGTTTCCTGTAGGGTAATGGGTTCCTAGTTCCACTCCAAATGAGTCCCTTAAAGAAACTTTTTCAAATGAAAATCGATTTCCACACCCATCTCCAGTATGTTCAGGAGTTCGCTGAAGTTGAGGGGGGCTTGAAATGAATTCAAACACTATTTTCCTATGCAAATGAATAAAGACCTAGCAGAGCTGCCCAGCAGCTGAAATCAGTTCCAGTCCTCAGCGTCTCTAAGAGGGACACTCGGTAGCTGAGGCATGTGGGACACCTCTGGGATGATGACAGGAGAAAAAATGCTGGATTCAATGAAAGCTGAGACCATAGGAGGAGAAGGTGAATGGCAACACCACACATAGTCATAACACTCAGACACGGGGCTTCACTGTCACTACCCCTGTGTTTTCCATCATTTATATCCAGGGGTGAAAGTAACTTACAGGACTTACCGGTACTGCCGGAGTCCCGGGGGGGCGTGGCCTCATCCAGAAGGGGCGTGTCCTCATCTGGAAGGGGGCGTGGCCTCTCAAGATTTAAAGGCCCTGGAGTACCAGCTGTGGCTGGGAGACCAAGGGCCTTTACATGAACCAGGGCCTCCCAGCTGCAGAGGTAGCCCTTTAAATTCTGGCCCCAGCCCAGCCACCAGAGCCGCGGCCGGGATTCAAAGGGCTCTGGGCTGACCGCAGCCGCAGCAGCCCAGAGCCCTTTAAATCTGGCCCCAGCCTGGCCGCCGGAGCCGCGGGTGGGGGGTTTAAAGGGCTCTGGGCTGCCAGCTGTGGCGGGGAGCCTAGAGCCCTTTCAATCCTCACAGCAAAAGCCGGTGCAGTCCGGCACGGCGTATTGGCTCTTGCCGCTATGCCGCACCAGCTTGTACCAGCTTACTTTCACCTCTGTTTCTATCCTAAGGAACACACCTCCCCTCCCCACGCACTGTCACACACAACCTTCTCCCTTGAGCCCCATCCAACCCTCCCCACACACGCCACGGGACACAGCCTCTCGGTGACTCACCCCGATGGGGCTTGGCTCTGCAGCACCCCCACAGGGGAGCAGGGAGCCGACAGGGCCACCGGAGACCAGTGGAGCGAGGCAGGGAGAGGAAAGACTTCCCTCCCTTTCCTTCCTCCCTGAGTCCCGTTAATCTCACCCATCAGATGCTCCAGCACCAGGTGGGCTCAAAGCACCAACCTTCCCCTGAGCACCGGAAGGGGGAACCAGCTCTTTCACATGGAAGGAGGCTCCCCACCTCTGCTGCTGCCATTCTGCAGCCTTTCATATGGATGAGTATTAGCTAATGCAACCCCACTCCTCTAATCCAGCCATGAAACATGGAGACAAGCTCCTGAAAGCAGGGCCCAGTGGTGCAATGGGTTAGTGCCCAGTACTTACAGAGCAGTGCTGAGTGGAGTGATGCTGAGGTTGTGAGTTCAAACCTCACCTGCAGCCCTAGTTTCCTTTAAGCAAATGGCTTCTGCCAATCAGTTTGCTCTGCAGAAAATACAATTCCTGCTCAGAAGACACTGAGGTCCCCTTGCTTTACAGAGAGCAGGGCAGATTCCACAGATCTACCAGGCTCTGCCCTCCACCAGCTGCCTGTGTCAGGAGGGGTCAGGCAGAACCCAGAGCACTGCCCCTGACTCCCCCTCAGTCTTTGCTAAACCACCTGTGTGCTCACCCTCTGCGCTGTGAGACTCAAACCCTGCCTGGCTTGCTGTATGCTGGTGTGGTTTTCATCTGTCACGTTGATGTGCATGTGGGTCCTGTGTGATTTTGGTGGATGTCTTGCATAGTTCTGTGTGCATGGATGTGTGTATGATTTTTGCATTAATATTGTTTTTTGCTTTGTATTCTTTTGATATGTGGGTTTTGTGTTTCCTGTTGTGGGCTTTTGCTGTATTTTTGGTGTGGATTTGTTCTTTCTATATTTTGTGAGGTTTTCCTTTTGTGTATATGGCTCTGTGTGCTGTGTGGGTTTGGTTTTTGTTATGTCTGTGTGGGCCTGTGCAGTGTGTGATTTTCTCATTCTCTGTGTGCGTGTTTGTCTCTCTGTTTGTATCTTCATGTGTAAATTCACTGGAACTTTTCAAAATCTGCACAGCTTTGCCAATTTTCACCAGGAATTTTTCTCCATTAACAAATTCTCACTTGTTCCCTACCCGTTGGTTGTTCCCTACCCGTTGGTGACCATTGCCCCAGGGGCCTGTCAGTCTCAGGGTCCTGATTTCCCATTGGCCCTTCCCCCTTCTATTGGGACTGGGAACTAGCCAACCAAATCCCACTAAGTTTTAGTAAAGGGCCAACAGTCCCTTACACAAGCCAGCCCTGTGAGAGTCACCAATGTCCCGAGAGAACAGTACAAGCTGGTCCCATGGTGTAAAGGGCAGCACTCAGGACTCTGAATCCTGCAATCTGAGTTCAAATCTCAGTGGGACCTTGTGTTAGCTGGTGGTAAAGATCTGGTGCTCAAAGTGCTTTCCTGTCTCCAGCTATACAAAAGTGGGTCATTTCCTCCTGCTGGTTAACTCCTTTCCCCACCAGAGCCAGGTCTTTGGTGGGGTTTAGAAGTGGCTCTAGTGGTTGGGATTCTCACTGCTTCACCTGATGCCCACAAGTCTGGTGCTTGTAGCCACACTTTTCCTCTTGCTCACATGGCACTTGAAGAAAGCAGTGCCAGGGCCAGGCTTGATAGGCAGGAGGGAGGCAGAGTCCCAGGCTGGAGCCCAGCACACCTCTCCTCCTCTGGGCACCTGGAGCACAGGCGGCTGGTGCTGACAGCTCTGAGGGAAGGCTTATAAGCCACAGAGCGACTGAGGGCGGGGCTAGACGAGGACAGGACCATGCCTATGTGTGGCCAGCAGACAGGCAACAAGACTCCCGGCCAGCCTGCTCCCTGCCATGCCAAACCCCCACTGAAGGCCACCCGCAGACCACCATGCGGGGTGGCTGCTGATGCTCTGTGTCCAACATCAGTAGACGGTAGGAAAGCAGGGCCAGCCCCCCTGGTGGGGCCTCTTACTGTTCCCATACCCCATGCTCACTTTTGCAGTGGGGCAGGAGATGTTATCCCAAGAGGCTTTTCTCCAGCTGGTGAGAAGCAGAGAAACATCCAGGCTCCCAAGGCGCTATGTAGCAACCCCCCTCAAGCACAGGGACAGAGGGAAACTGCTCCACACGCTAGCCCGGCAGCCGTCCATTTCCTTTGGGAATTCAGGAATAGCAAAGGCTAGACTGGAAGCACCTGGGGCTCATGCCCCAGCCTTTGTGTCACCTTCCGGGGCTCTAGTTGAAGGCAGAGCATTGGCCTGAGCGGCCAAGAAGAGGTTCCAGATTTGAAAGGAGCAGGACTTTCAGCACGAAGGTCAAACTGCATCAACACAACCACAAAGGGACTTGACCCTCAAGTTCTTAATTCAAAGTCAGGCACCTTATCCGTTAAGCCATGCGGGCGCCTTCTTCATGCGCTTCTTTGGAAAAGGTGGACACTGTGTTTCTTGGGTCACCTATTGAGGGGGGGCGAGACTCTCTGGCACAAGAAGTCGAGTTCCCAGTGAGATGTGAGACTTAATTATACGGGGCCAGGTGCAGGGCTTTGACAGGGAGGCTCAGGCATGGGGGATTGGGGTGCAGCGGACGGACCGGCTGTCTAGCTGTGGAGATTTAGTCGCACTGAGGCACAGGAGGGAGGAGGAGGAGGAATCCTGCTGACAGGCAGTGGCTGTGCAGAAAGAGGAGGAGTTCTGGGGACTTTCTTTGCCTCTCTTTGCCTGCCTGCTCACTCCTGTGGTGAACGGTGAAGATGCTCTTAACAAGCCCAGGTAGCTCAGGTGGTAGAGCATCAGGCTTTCAATCTGAGGGGCCAGGGTTCAAGCCCCTGTCTGCGTGCTCAGCTTTTAAGTTGCCTTGTGTTCCAGGAGCCAAATTCTGTTCACAGCCACATGCGGATTCCCAAAAGCTGTGGCCATTTCCTGGAAAGGCTCCTTTCCTTAGCAATCAGGAGAGAGGTCACATCCACAGGAGCAGGTGTAGAAAGCACAGTCTCTGGCTGCCAGGAAGCGGTGTGCCAGCATAGTGTTCTCTACAATGGCGGTTAGATCGATAATTTACGTGGCTCAGCACCCCAGTTCCAGCACCTCTGCCCAGGCAGCTCCCAGCCTGACACACACACACAGCCCCTGCATCCTCCTCAGCCCAGAGGTGAGCCCCCCAGCTGAGTGGGGAATCAGAACCCCCCGAAATTACCCTGGGACCAGCATGATCTGCCTCCGCCCTGCCCTGCTCTGCATGTATTCGGAGTGAGTCGGTTTCCCTGTCCTGCCATGTGTCTCTTCTCCTCCCCAGTTCCTTCCAAACCACCCCATTTCCCTGCACCCCGGGCTGGGTCTCTGCCAACCCCCCTCCGGCCCCCAATATCTCCCTGCCCCTACAGGTCGATAGGGCTGGGTCCCTCCCTCCCCTTCTCCCCTCAGTTCCTGCCTCTGGGGTCTATGGAGATGGGTCTCTCCCCGCCATCCCCTCTCCTGCCCCCATATCCCGCTGCCCCTATGGGTCTATGGGGCTGGGTCTCTCCTCATCCCCTTCCCCAATATCTCCTGCCCCAGGCTGTGACGTTCTATGACGGGTGCGGGGGCTGTTCCGTGTGCTGGGGCCAGGTCCGGCTCCAGGTTTTTTGCCGCCCCAAGCGGCAGGAAAAAAAAAATCTGTGATCACAATCGGCGGCAGCTCCACTGCACCACTTTCTTCTTCAGCAGCAATTCAGTGGCAGGTCCTTCCCTCCAAGAGGGACCGAGGGACCCGCTGCCGAATTGCTGCCAAAGACTCCGACATGCCGCCCCTTCCCCTGGGCTGCCCCAAGCACCTGCTTGCTGAGCTGGTGCCTGGAGCCGGCCCTGGCTGGGGCTGTGACGTGCTGGGACCTGCTCACTCCCCGAGGGCAACTCACTCACTTGAAACCAGCAGGACAGAAGGTGTCACGTGTCCATGGGCGGGGCTATGCAGATGAGCAGTGTCTGGCGGCAGTAGGGAGAGCAGCGAGATGAACCGAAGGAGCCCGGCGGAGAAAATTCTCTGCGTGTGGACAGAATCCCACCAGTTTTCTCTGTGTTGGGGGTGGGGGGCAGATTTCATGATATCATAGCCCCGGGGGGAGGGGTTTGAATCATAAGTCCAAAGTGGGAGAACAACTCCCCCCACTTGTGCTCAGTCTCCACTAGGGGCTGGGCTGGGATCACTAGGAGGGAAGCACAGGGAAAAACAGTTTCCCTATGGAACCCAGGAGTCCTGGATCCCAGTTCACTCCACCCCAGAGCCAGGGATAGAACCCAGGGGTCCTGGTGCCCAGCCCTCCCTGCTCTGACCACTCAACCCCACTCCTCCCAGGGTGGTGCAGGGGTCACTGGGTCTGTGTCTCAGCTCAGCTAAGGGCCTTGACTGATTTTCCCAAAGTGCTTCCTTCTGAATCCATCCGACAAAGTGGGGATTCACCCATGAAAGCTCATGCTCCAACACGGCTGTTATTCTATGAGGAGCCACAGGACTCTTTGCTGCTTTTACAGATCCGGCACATCTGCCCCCCCTGCCCAGTCACTGCCCAACCCCGTGTGGGGGCACCAGCACTGTGCCGGGTCGTGATGGGAAATTGTCCAAGCTGGCCCAGGAGAGACGTGTGTGTCCCTGCTGCCCCTGCTGGTGGGGCTGAGCCCTACTCTGTGTGTGTGTGCATCTGTGACACTGTTTGTATCAGTGTGTTGCTGGGCTAACCACTAGGAAATGGCTTTGCAGGATTTTGTATTCTGCAGCAAGTCACACACACACACATACATACACACACTCTGACGCACAAAGAGACTCACACAATCGCAAGAACACTCAGACACCACACACCCAGAGGGACATGCTAGCCCAACCCCCAAAGAGAGCAACAATCACCGCCCCCAGCCACACTCACAATCACCCCCCCCCACACACCATAATATTCACAATCGTGCTCAGAGATACAACTGCACGCAGTTCACTCCCACAGCTCCCAATACAAGGACCTCCTGCCCCACACAGCATGTGCCAAGGCCTGCGGAACTCACTGCCACTGGATGGCTACCAATGAGAATGATCCTCATGCAGGATCATGTGCTTGGACCCCTTGTCCCCTCTTGGGGTGCGCTGTGCAGCGTGGCTGGGGATTGTGCAATGGCCCAGCACCAGGCAACGCAGAACGGACACCACACGCCCTGCCCTGCCTCAACTGAGCTACTCTCCTGGTGCATTGGAGACCAGCACCCCACACCGTGGCACTCCTGCCCCACAGGGGGAGAGCTGCAGCCCCCGCCACATTCCGCAGAGGGGAGAAGGGTCAGGCCAGCCAGCCCTTGTAAGATGGGGAAATCTCCACTGGGGTCGACGGTATGGGGCTGCGACATACAGAGAAATAGTTGTCGTGCCGGCAGAGGGCGGCAGAGCGCATACACACACACACAATTGCAAACATACACAGACACATGCATGAATCCTGACACACACACACACAATTGCTAATATACACAAACACCCGCACAAATCTAGCCAACACCAACACAAGCCTGAGAGCCAGGGGAGCAGAGCAGGCTGGGGCCGGGTAACTCCACTTCCCGCAGGAGGTAGCCAGCCCCATCCCCACGGAGGCCTGGGACCAGCCCCTCTGCTTGCCCCCACGGAGGCCTGGGGCTCCAGCCTGCTCTGCTCCCTGGCTCTCAAGCTTGAGGGGAGGGGGAACCGCCCCACAGCACTCGCCGGGCGGCGTGGCTGGGAGCCAGGAAGTGGACCAGGCTGGGGCTGGGTCACTCCACTTACCATGCAGGAGTGCAGGGAGGGGGCCGGGGCGGGGGCCATGGGGAAGAGCCGGGCAGCCCCTGCAGCAGCTCCCACCCCAGCTCACCTCCACTCCGCCTTCTCCCCTGAGCTCGCCGGCACCGCTCCACTTCTCCGCCTCCCAGGCTTGCGGTGCCAATCAGCTGTTTAGTGCCGCAAGCCTGGAAGGAGGAGAATTAGAGCGGGGCGGCGTGCTCAGGGCAGAAGACGGAGCAGAGGTGAGCTGGGACAGGGAGTGGTTCCCTGCACGCCCCCATTGCTTGCTGCAGGCAGCCCTCCCCAAACCTCCCAGCCCCTGCCCCAGCTCACCTCCACTCCACTGCCTCCTGAGTGCGATTTTTGGTGCCCCCAACCACTTGGCACCCTGGACGGCCGACTAGTTCGCCTAGTGGTTGCACCGGCCCTGGCCACTGCCTATCATCAGGATTCCTCCTCGGTGAGACTAAATCTCCCACCTAGACAGCCGGTCCATCCGCTGCACCCCAGCCCCCATGCCCGAGCCTCCTGCCAAAGCCCTGCACCTGGCTCCAGACAATTAAGTCTCACGTGTCGCTGGGAACTCCACTTCTTGTGCCCAGAGAGTCTCGGCCCCCCTCAGTAGCTGACCTGAGAAACACAGTGTCTGCAAAAGCAGCAAAGAGTCCTGTGGCACCTTATAGACTAACAGACGTACTGGAGCATGAGCTGTCGTGGGGGAATCCCCACTTCGTCGGACGCATCAGTGTCTGCCTTTTCCAAAGAAGTACCTAGAGGGACTTTTACCATGTGGCCTAATGGATAAGGCGTCTGACTTTAGATTAGACAATTGAGGGTTTGAGTCCCTTCGTGGTTGTGCTTGTCCGGTTTTACCTTTGTGCTGAAAGTCCTGCTCCTTCAGGGCCTGAACCTCTTCTTGGCCACTCAGGCCAATGCTCTGGCTTCAGCTAGAGCCCCGGGAAGGAGTTGGGGGGTGGGCGTCACAAAGGCTGGGGCATGAGCCCCAGGTGCTTCCAGTCTCGCCTTTGCCATTCCTGACTTGCCAAAGAAAATGGGCGGCTGCCCGGGCTAGGGTGTAGAGCAGTTTCCCTCTTCCAAATGTGCATCTGTCCCTGTGCTTGAGGGGGGTTGCTACATAGCGCCTTGGGAGCCTGGGTGTTTCTCTGCTTCTCGCCAGCTGGGGAAAAGCCTCTTGGGGTAAAATCTCCTGCCCCACGGCAAAAGCGAGCACCTTGAGTGGGAACGGTAAGAGGCCCCACCAGGGGGGCTGGCCCTGCTTTCCTACCGTCTTCGATAATGGCCACAGAGCATCAGCAGCCGCCCCGTATGCTTGTCTGCGGGTGGCCTTCAGTGGGTGTTTGGCCTGGCTGGGTGCTTTTGTGCCTGTCTGAAGGCCACACCTAGGCATGGTCCTGCCCTCCTCTAGCCCTGACCTCAATTGTTCTGTGGCTTTTAAGCCTTCCCTTGGAGCCATCAGCACCAGCCGCCTCTGCTCTAGGTGCCCAGAGGAGGAGAGGTGCTGGGCTCTGTGACGAAGTGGGGGATTTTCTTAGGGTTTGCTGTGTTTTCCAGTGGTTTGCATGCACAGGCAGTGGGACTCAGTGTTCCCAGGTGTTACTGGTTTAACGAGGTGAGGGGAAAGGGAGTTTGTTGCTACAGAAGACCGGAGAGGGACTTGGGACCCCGGCTGATGGCCTGGAGGATGGAGACCCCAGCGACTGGTGACCTGGTGACCCAGAGACCCAGCTCAGGAGTCACAGGCGGTTCTGGCCAGTGGGAGGACAATGGGCTGCGGGGAGAGGACCCCGTGACCAACCTGTTCCAGCCAGAGGAGGGCGGAGAGGAGAGGAGGCCCAGGCAACCCTGTTTACCTGGAGAAAAGACAATGGACAGCGGTGGGGCTTGGGGCCGGAGATATCGGAGGCCTAGCTGGGAAGCGGGGGGCTTGGGGCTGGCGAGGGGAAGCAGGCAGAGCCCACCTGGCTGCAGGGGGACTGGGATGTGCTGTTATTGTGAGAGGCCAGGCCTGAGGCCCTGAGAGTTTCCTGTGCTGTGTTCAACTCTCAATAAACCCTCCTGTTTTACGCTGGCTGAGAGTCGCTCTGGGCTAGAGAACAGGGGGCCTCATCCCCTTCGGGGGTGAGGAGGCCCAGGGGGTCCAGAGCGCGTGGACTCCCTGAGGGGCCCACGGCGAGAGACAGACGTGCTAAGGCTCAGAGAGGGGCAGCTCCAGGAGGTGGAGGGGCCTGACCCCAAGAGAGAGTGGACCCCCGAGAAGGGCTGTCGCACTGAAAGGGGCACCCCCCATGGACCGCACGGGGCCAAGAGTGGGCACGATCTGTGAGTCCGTGACAGGCAGTGACATCACAAAGGCCTTTTGCAGGACCTCAGACTATTGGCCAAAGGTGGTGGGGAGGTGGTGACCTCACAGAGAGATGCTGACATCAGCCAGGCAGGACAGGGGCGAGGGGCCAGGGAAACCTCAGAGACCCTGTGGCTTTGCTTCAGCAAGTCTCCTTCTCCAGGTCTCTCTTTGAGGACTGGGGGAATATTGGGGTTCACGTACCTGAGCGCCAGGAGGAACCTCTTTCGAGTTTTCTCCTTCCCTTTTAGTGATTTTACTTGAAAACAGCCGACCCTGTTTAGACGGTAAGAGCCTCCTCGAGGGAAGGGGTGTCCTGGGGGTGTCACAGTTCAGATGCCGGTGCTCCCCCGTTCAAGGAAGTTCCCGCCACCCTGATCTGTATTCGCAGGGTGGGAGAGAGCAGCATCCACAGCAGTGATTTGCTCCTGGCTGCTGGAGCAGAGCAGCAGGCTCAGCTGTCAGAACTTCCTGGAGCTATGAAAGGGGAGAGGCCCATGGCTCTGTAGCAGGACTGCAGGGCAGGCGAGTTCACAGAGGGTATTAGGGATACTGGCAGAGGCCAGTTATGGTGATATAATGAACAGCAGTGTCTACACTGACACTCTGTCACTTTAAGTTTGCTGCAAAAAGCTCTACTGTTCTCATTGAAGTGGTTTTATTTTGCCACCAAAACAGGGCAGTTTTGTCGCCAAACGTGGCATTGCAGTGTGTACACCAGCCAAAAGCTGCTGACTGAGGGAGCGTTGTGTGTTTTTCACACACCAGAGCAATATAATTCTGCTGAAATAACTTTGTAGTGCAGATCTGGCCAAAGATTCACACACACACAGCTTGCAAGGAAAACCTCACCTGCTCCTCTGCTTTGTGGGGCCAGGTGGGGCCCAGGAGTCAGGTGTGAGCAGACACTGTACCTTAGTCACAGGCAGGCTCTATGGTTTAGCTGGTTAAAGTACCTGTTTTGTAAACAAGAGATCCTGGGTTCAACTCCCAGTGGTGCCTTGTTGAGATGTTTTGAGAGCACCTGGTATTGGCTACTGTCAGAAGACAAAATACAGAGCTAGATGGACCTTTGGTCTAGCCCAGTGTGGTTTTTCTTATGGTTTAAATTACACTCACAGGCACTGATAATAGAATTACTGAAAGTTTGGGATTTAAGAGCTGATAGGTCAGTGGGCCAAGCCCTCGTGGATGAACCCCTCCTCTGGGACAGAGGCAGGTTTGGGCTCGCACCAAATGCTCATTGTGGCTGCCAGAATCTGTGGGCAGCTCATTTAGTTTCCACCCAGGGTTGAGTCCCTGGTTCACACATCGAGGATAACAACCCTTTGTTTCTCCTGCCCCAATAACATGGAGACTGGGAATGAAGTGATCATTTCGGCAAGCAACCCAACCTATTTCCAACATACTGTAAATCCACATGCAGACTCATACACGAAACCTTGCAAGAAAATCTTCCTGAGGGGGTCTGAAGCACCTGCTGCTGGAGGGAAGGAGGGAGCTGTGGGTTGGGATTGAGGAGCAGCGTGAGGAGCGGGGGGCCTGTGGATTGGGATTGAGGGGCACTGGGAATAGAAGGGGCCTGTGGGTTGGGATTGAGGGGCACTGGGAATAGGAGGGGCTGTGGGTTGGGACAGAGGAGAAGGGTGAAGAGGAGCAGGCTCTGGTTGGGAGTGAGGCTGGGGACTGGGTCCCAATACTAAAATTTAGGGGTTAGATCAATGTTAGGACAGGGTGGCAGTGGAGGGATGAGTGAGTCCCTAGACAACACAGTGAGTACGGTGCCTTCTTATTTTCCCCTTTTCCACCCAGGCAGGCAGGTGAACTCTACAGAGGCACCTCTGGGCTTGCACTGACTAAGGACAACAGCTGTGAGTGGGGTGGGAGAGGGGATGGCTCATGTTAAAGGACTTTTGGTTGCTGGACTTATGAACCGTAGGGAGAAGGACACTGCCTAGCTTATTTGGGGTGGGTCTTTCCTCATGGTTTATGTTTATGTGTTGGGGCTGCTGACATGACTTCTGCTAACCCTGGGCTTACATTGCAGTGTAGACATACCCTGAGAGGGCATCTAGACTGTGATAAAATCCCTGTGGCCCGGCTGGCCTGGATGATCTGATTTGGGCTCCTGGGGCTCAGACTGGAGCCCAGGCTCGGAGACCCTCACCCTCGTGGGGTCTTGGAGGCTGGGCTGAAGCCCAAGTGTCTACACTGTAATTTTATAACCCTGCAGCACAAGCCCCACAAGCCTGAATCAACTGACCCAGGGTTTGAGAATAGTGACTTGGGTGTTAATGGCAGTGTAGACATAATGCTAGGCTATGTCCACACTGCAATGAAACACCCAGGGCTGTCCCGTGCCAGTGCAGGCTCCCAGGCTAGGGCCATGGGGTGGTTAATTTGCACTGTAGACATCTCAGCTCAAGCTCAATATCAGGTTCTGGGAGCCCTCAAAGTTGGGAGGGAGTTTAGCAAAGTGAAAAAGGTAAAATGGCAGTGGAGTATTGCCTGGAGTCAATGGCATTTCTCCATTGGTCTGTCTGCTTTGGGACAGGGACAATAACATGTCCTGCTGCTTTCGTTATTTCAAAGGGCGGTTTAGGATTTTCATTCTCACACACGGTGCACGAAGCAGGACTCAATCCTGGGTGGAAACTAAATGAGCTGCCCACAGATTCTGGCAGCCACAATGAGCATTTGGTGTGAGATCCCAGACCTGCCCCTGTCCCAGAGGGAGGGGGGTCATCTGTGATGGGCTGGAACACTGACCTATCAGCTCTTAACTCCCAAACTTTCAGTAACTCTGTTATCAGTGCCTGTGAGTGTAATTTAAACCATAAAAACAGCCACCCTGGGCTGGACCAAAGGCCCACCTAATGCTGTATTTTGTCCTCTGACAGCAGCTAATATCAGGTACCCAAAGAGTTACTCAACAAGGCACCACTGGGAGTTGAACTCAGGATCTCTTGTTTAGAAGGTAGGTGCTTTAGCCAGCTAAGCCATGGTGCCTACCTAGAGCTAAGGCACAGTGATGCCCACAGCTGACTCCCTGACAGCTCCACCAGGGCCTGACACGCTTTGCATGTGTTTGGATTCTGCAAAGCAGAGAAGCAGGTGAGCTTTTCCTTGCAAGCTGTGTGTGTGTGTGTGTGTGTGTGTGTGTGAGAATCTTTGGCCATGTCTGCACTACAAAGTTATTTCAGCATCATTATATTGCTCAGGTGTGTGAAAACACACAATGCTCCTCGGTTGGCAGCTTGTGGCTGGTACACACACTGCAATACCACGTCTGGCGACAAAACTGCCCTGTTTTGGTGACAAAATAAAAACACCTTGACGAGAGGTCTAGAGCTTTTTGCAGCAAACTTAAAAAGACAAATTGTCAGTGTAAATGCTGCTGGTCATTATATCACCATGACTGGCCTCCACCAGTATCCCACCATGCCTGCCGTGAACTTGCCTGCCCTGCATTCCTGCTACAGAGGCTGGGCCTCCCATTTCATAGCTCCAGAAAGTTCTGACAGTTGAGTCACCATCTGGAGGGAGGAATAGCTCAATGGTTTGTACATTGGCTTGCTAAACCTCAGGTTATGAGTTCAATCCTTGAGGGGGCCATTTAGGGATTGGGGCGAAAAACTGTCTGGGGAGTGGTCCTGCTTTGAGCAGGGGGTTGGACTAGATGATTTCTTGAGGTCCTTTCCAACTCTGATATTCTATGATTCTACACTGGGATTAGGTTGATATAACTGCATTGCCAGCCTAAGTAATGTAATTACACCAACCAAATTTTGTAGTGTAGACCTGTCCAAAGAATCACACACACACCTTGGGAGCAAAACTTCAGCTGCTCCTCTGCTTTACACAATCCAAACAGGAGCAACACTTGTCAGGTCCCAGTGGGGATTGGCAGAGAGTCAGGTGTGGGCAGACACGATGCTTTAAATAACAGCAGGTACCATGGCTTAGCTGGTTAAAGTGCCTGTTTTGTAAACAGAAGATCCTGGGTTCAACTCCCAGTGCTGCCTTGAGGAGTGGCTTTGGGAGACCTGGTATTGGCTACTGTGAGAAAACAAGATTCAGAGCTGGATAGACTCCTATGCTGCCCCTTCCTCCTGCTCACTGCTCTCCTCCCTCACTTGCCCTTACGGTCATTACAAAGTGGCAAGGCAGAGCCCTCCCATTTTTAAAGTCCTGGGGTGGTGTTCCCCCCTGTTCAGGCCCCCCTGGGGCCCTGCACGTCACACAGCTCTCCCTGATTTCAGCTGTTAGTGAGGGAGCCTCACTGCTAGCGCAGACTGGGCAGTTTCTTGCATGAGAGACACTCTCCCAAAGCAGGACTAATGCTTAGAGCTGGTTATCAGTGATTTCAGATCTGTTGGTCTGCAGCAAGACTCTCCATTGAGTCTTAACCAGCTCTGTTATTACACAGGGAAGAACAAAAGGGTGAAATGGTGCCTGGAACCCTTAAGAAGAATCCACCCCACCAAGTACCAACACTTGTTGCTATCCGCTCTCAGCTCAGTTTTGGGGTCACTCCTTGCCTTTATCAACCTGGGGGGGGGGCTCAGAAAATCATAGCAAGCATGTTCTCCAGTGGTGCAATTAGTTAGTGCACAGTACTTATAGAGCAGTGCTGAGGAGCTATGCTGAGGTTGTGAGTTCAAGCTGCACCTGGAGCACTGGTTTCCATTAACCAAGTGGCATCACCCCCTCATTTGGTCCTGTGGAATGTAGAATTCCAGCCCTGGGACACGGAGGAGAGGAGACAAACACGCTCCCTTCAATTATTACCTCCTCTCTAGAGCACAGGTCAGAATCTACAATCCTTTCTCCCCCCCCACCCCAGCCCCTGTGCCAGGATCCTCAAGCAGAGCCTGAGTCCTGCCCCTGGCGTCTGTACTATTGACAAACTCTAAGTGACAGGGACAAAACACTCAAATCCCGCCTGGTGCGGGGAGCCAGGTTTGCTCTTCAAATTCTGTCGTTCGTACATTTCCAAGTCTGGGAATGTCCCACAACAGCATTGAATGGGAAGCTGCCTGCAGAACAGTTACAGTGCACAGAGCTCCTGTGGAGGAGGGGGAATTAGTAACATTTTGAAGATCGTTTGGGAAATGAGCCTTTGCTGACAAGGTTTGTCTCTGTTCATATTTCACCTTCAGGTGTTATGTTGAGGGATCTTTAATATATTTTTGTGAGGTTAACAACTATCTCCTCAACTTTATTTACTCAACTTAAAAATTGATGTCACTTGATTTTTGCATCTCCCTGTGAAAATACAACTGACACGTGTGGCTTTCTACAGGGGGTCATGATGTTAAAGTTGGGGAAATCAGGTCTTTGTACTTCTGTGGAGGGGGGGTTGCTTTTTTACAGCTGAATCACTGCCAGGCACACCGGGCAGTTAGCTGCACCCACTGTCCTTGCCGGGGCCCCTGCTGAACCCTGGGCGGCTGCACTGCCGTGCTGGAGTGACTCTGCAGGGGGAGAAGCTGCTGTGGAGCAAGGTAGAGCAGGTGCAGGAAGGAGACGGGGTCACTATTCACATTCTGAACTGCACAATTTTCCAAATTTGGGAATAGATTCATAGACTTAAGGTCAGAAGGGACCATTATGATCATCTAGTCTGACCTCCTGCACAATGCAGGCCACAGAATCTCACCCACCCACTCCTGTAACAAACCCCTAACCTATGTCTGAGTTACTGAAATCCTCAAATCGTGGCTTAAAGACTTCAATGTGCAGGGAATCCTCCAGCAAGTGACCCGTGCCCCACGCTGCAGAGGAAGGCGAATGTCCGAGAACAATTCTAAGGGGAAGGTGAACGCAGAGCAGTGACACTGGAGATGCCCAGACCTCCAATGGGGGCAGCGTAGAAATTAATATTGGGAAGATCATTTGTGAAATTAGTCGTCACTGACAAGCTTTGTCTCTGTTCCTATTTCACGCAATGGTGTTAGTTAGAGGCATCAGGACAGGTTTTTACTATATTAATTAAACACTTAATTTTATTTACCCAAGCCAAAAACTTAGTGTCACTTATTTGTTCTCTGTCCTAGCAAGAATGAATTGAATTTCATGACTTTCTGGAAAGTGCAGCGAGATGAAATGTGGGGAATTCAGTCTGTGTGTTTGTGAGCTGATGTTTTCCTCTCACAGGTCAGTGCCTGCATTGAAATACCAAGAGGGATCTAAGGGCTGGTGTACGCTGGGCACTGAACTGACAGAGCGACGTCTCTCAGGGTGTGAATCCCCCCTCCCCCCAAACCCATAGAGTTAAGGTGACCTAAGCCCTGGTTAGATAGTGCTAAAGAAAAGGAAGAATTGTTCTGTCAATGCAGCTATTACAGGGATGGGAAAACCCCTCCAGTCACTGTCTACTCCAAAGTGCTATAGCAATGCCACAGCAGCATTTTAAGTGTAGACAGAGTGAAGCTAGATCTGGCTCCAATTTGCACTGTGGATGCTCAGGCACTAAGACTACAATAATAACAACAACAGCACAGTGCTTGCGTAGTTGGCAGGATTTAAACCTGCATGAGGTGACCCCAAGGGATTTCTAGTCCATCGCCTTAACCACTCGGCCACACCTACTTGATGTACAGCTGTTCCACTGCATGATGATTCAGTTCTCACTGAATTGTCACTTCAAATTGTTTGCTCAGACCAGCTTCCCAGCACACTCACGGCTGCGCATCAGTGTAAGTGTGTCCTGGGCTGAACAGTGAGAATTCCTGCCCATTTCCTTCTGGCTGGAGCAGGCTGAGAGTGTGTTTGTGTTAATGGCATTGCTGTAGATTGTTGTTCATTCCCACTCTGACAATACAGGGAATAAGGGAATCTCTCTGATTTACCCTAACTACTTTTGTTGTTACAGTGGATGAAATGACATTTTCCCTATCCCTGCCCTGTTCCTGCTCTTTGTTATAGTTCAATATATTTTAACTGAGGAAAATGATAATAAAAATATCTGCTCTCCAGCAAAACTTGAAGCAACATCAAAGCAACGGGAATGAAACAATTTGTTCCCGAAGGGGGAACTTGATGACTAACAATTGCTTTGAAATGGGGGAACAGTCAAACCGTGACGCTCAGGCTTTGGCCAGCCCTAATCAAGGCATTTCTCACATTCTCTCCCATGTGGCTTGTCTGATGTCTAATAGGGAACGTCCTCTGATTGAAGCTTTTCCCAAATGCAGAGCATGTGTAGGGTCTCTCTCCACTGTGGATTCTACGATGTCTGACAAGGTTTGAGCTGTCAATGAAGGTTTTCCCACACTCAGAGCATGTGTAGGGTCTCTCTCCTGTGTGGATTCTACGATGTCTGCTCAGGCTAGGGCTCTGTTTGAAGCTTTTTCCCGCACTCAGAGCATCCATAAGGTTTCTCACCTGTGTGGATTATCTGAGGTGTGATAAGGGCTGACGTCCGACTGAAGCATTTCCCACACTCAGAGCACGTGTAGGGTTTCTCTCCTGTGTGGATTCTCTGATGCGACAAGGGCATATCTCCAACTGAAGCGGTTCACACACTCAGAGCATGTTTATGGTATCTCTCCCGTGTGGATTCTCCGATGTGTGACAAGGTTTGAGCTGCGACTGAAGCTTTTCCCACACTCAGAGCACATGTAGGGTCTCTCTCCTCTGTGGATCCCCTGATGTGTGAAAAGGTCTGAACTCCCATTGATGCTTTTCCCACACTCATGCCATGTGTAGTGTGTCTCTTCCAAGTTGATTCTCTCGTGTGTAATAAGGTCTGAGAGGCTACTCAGGTTTTCCTCTGGCCTCTGCTGAGACTCACAGGCTTTTGCTTTTTCTGGGAGTGCACAACTCTCGGAAACATTCCCTTTGGGTCTTCCTGATAATGTCCTATGTGGTTCTACTTGCTCAGCATCTTCTTACTGGGGATTCTCCTCATTCTCACTCACCATCCCAACACCTGATGGGAGACAGAGAGAATCCAGACATAGGTCACTCCCTGCGCTGGAGAGAAAGGAAATCTCAGAGACAAGAAGGGAAAAGGGATGAACAAACCAAAATACGTGTGGGAGAGATCAAACCTATCAGGAGCTCATTTTCCTCAAACCCTTCCCCAGATGAGAGAGGAAGGGATCAGTTCTGGGTGTGCATCTCACCACAACACTCAGGGGAAAGTGAGATTGGGGAGGGACCTGCTGCCAGTTGTCAGTTAGGTAGGTGGGAAGCCATGAGTGACATCTGCCTAATGATTCCACATCTGAAGGGAACAATCCTGAACTTGCAGAGCTCACAAGGTCTTTGTAGGGCATCCCAAATGTTTCCTGTATTCATGGAGAGTTTTTGAGTTGGTTTAACCAATCCTCACCTGTGCAGGCAGCTCTCGGGAGCACTTCTTTCTCAGAGCCCTGGCGGTCTGGGACCCACGGCTCTTCCCCTCGTTCCAGCTGCGAGATCACATCAGGTTTGGAATTTAGAAACCCTACGCCAGGCAAAGAAAACAAGGGAGGTCAGTGGAATTTGTGGGATACTTGTCACAAAGAATAGTCCACGGTTTTAACTGCAGCTCATTTTAAGCAGTAACGTCCCAAGGCCAGCTTCCTTGGCTCAAAGTGGCAGGAGAGTTATTATTATTATAAATCATATGTATTACCTTAGTGCCTAAGGACCAGCTAACAGTGGGTCCCCATTGTGCTAGGCAAAGTACAAACACAGAATAGTAGATGGCCCATGCCCTAAACGATTTACAATCTAACTAGACAAGACAACCACAGAATGGGGGAAGGGGTAGAACCACCCGATAACGAAATAGATATTAAGATGCTTAAAGAAAATTTAGTTTGATAGCATCCTGTCTGGCAAGAAATCACTTATCAACAGTTGTGGTACCACATTTCTGTATTGTTTTATCTTTATGTCCACCACTTTTCTGGTTCTGTAATTGTTTCTGCCAGCGGTATAATTAATTTTGCTGGGTGTAAGTTAATTAGGATAGTAGGATATAATTGGTTAGGTAATTATGTTGCAATACGTTAGGACTGGTTAGTTACATTTCAGTAAAATGATTGGTTAAGGTGTAGCTGGGAATATGACTATATAAACTGGGGTCAAACAGGAGGGGAAGGGAAATTGGAATCAGGTTTATTAATGGGGGAAATGGGAACAGGGACACAGACAAGGCTCTGTGGCCTCAGAGCTGGGAAGGGGGATGCAGGCTAAATGCTCTGCGGCCTCAGAGCTGGGAACGGCACACTGGGGAACAGACTCTCTGGGCGTACAGCGATGAGCCCGACTGGTGTGAAGGGCTTCGGAATCTGCTTGCTTGGAAATAACCCCAATAAACATTGCACTATCTGCCCTTCGGACTTCTGGTCTTTTGCTGCTTGCTGTCTGCGTGACAAGAACCAGGAAGTGGGCGGGGGAAGGGAAAGCCCTCTAACAAAACTGACACGACCTGATAACCAAGAGGTGAGCCTTAGGGGAAGGTTTTAATACACTTTGTAACTGATGAGGGATTCCCACGAGGACTGATGAGGGTGCAATGGTAAATACACATTTAGATCCTTTTCTTGTTTTATCTCTTTTTCCCATAAGGCTTAACATCTGGCGCAGTGTCATGGATGCACAGGATCTGTGCAATGCCCTGGCTTTTAAACAGTCCTTGGGAGGTGCCCTTGAGTGCGCTGGACCCCCAAGGGGTCCCACTCTTCCACAAGGAGAGACCATGTAGCTTCAACACTTGAGACTGAGCCTCTGGATTCAACACTCCTATTTCAACCTGTGAGCTCTGCCAGCAGGTCCAGCTGAATGACACTCCTGTTCAGAGACTGCTCCTCATTCATGCTTCAATGCACCTCAGCAAGTTTTTGCTGTGACACTGGGCAGACTGTTAAAATATAGCAGGGTTTATTAGTCAACTGAAACACAGCATTAGAAAGGCTTTAGATTAGGACAGAGAAGCAAAGAAGACAATATAGTCCATATTGGCCAATGCTCTTGAGCCAGGCTGCTGTTAAAAATCCTCCATAAAAGTATTAAGCGTAGTCTTGAAGCCAGATATGTCTTTTGCCCCCAATACTCCCTTGGAAGGCAAGACTAAACTCCCTAGTGTCCACTTTATAGCCACTGGTTCTTTCTTCTTCTCCACGGCATCGCTCGTGGAGAACAAGGACCTGCAAATCTACAGTCGTACTCTATCTTTGTTTCAAGAATGAAAACAAACTAGCGCCTCAGAGGACTGAACGGATTTCAGCTGATGGACAGCTTTCTCAGTGTTTGTACATTTTAACAGGAATATATTGAATGATGAAATTCATTTCACGTCCCCGTTCAGCGGAACTCCTGAACATACAGGAGATGGATATGAAAATATAGATCACTTAAAAAAGAGGACATGTAAGAGAGCAGCTGGACTTGAACCAGAAACCTCTCGATCCGCCCTCAAATGCACCACCACTGCGTTCCCTGAGGCAGCTGAGTGTTGGAGCCAGTGATCTTGAAGAGTATGAAGGGGACACTTATTTCAAAGAGCTTCTCTTCCATTCCCAGACATGAGTGGTTTTAAAAATGGAGTTTCATTACATTTTCTATGTGCATGTAAACACCACAGCTTGCACAATCCCCACAACTGCTCAGTCTCACCAGAGCACAATAACTTTGGAGGCCCCACACCCAGCTACCCAGCTCTGCGGCCTTTAACCTCTTTGCACACAAAGAGGAGACACTTCAATTTGGAAACGAGATAAGATGCTTCAGTCAGGGTAAGCAGTTCCTTCCCTTCATGATTGAAAGATCATAAAATGCCAGTAAAATTGACTTTCAGCCCTTACACAGCAGACCCCACTGACGGCATCTCCCCGGGGCCGGGTGGAGCCAGCTCACCTTATCAAACCTTCCCATACCCGGGGGAACGGGAAAGTGCCAGGCTGCAGCGCCACCTAGCGGCCACAGGACAAATCGCCGGCTGCTGCACCTGTGGGCACTGGGAGTTCGCTTAACATGGAAAGCTGCCTAATGCACGGTTGGCAAAACGGGGGTCTGCTGCACTACATCATCATCTGCAATGACTCAACCCGATAGGACACCTCCTGTGCTACGCTGCTACTAGTGACCCTCTCAAACAGGTCCCCACAGCTCCACAGCCTCCCCCCACCAGGAGGCAGCTAGGAGAGGCTTGTTACACTGCTCTACAGCCAAAATGCTTCTGAAATAAATGGAGTCCAACTTTACTAATTCTGGGTCACTGAGAACGAAAATGATCCTTAAAATTCTTGATTGGCTCTAGTTTTCAAGATATGCTATTGAGTCAGTATTTATGACCCTTGACTTGGGAATGGCGGAGGATAAGTGAGTTATAAAGGGACGGGATCTCAATTTAAACCAGTAATGACTAAACTACATCTTTGACTGGATCTATGAATAAATCTATGAATGGCTTTGGACAGTACTTGCTTTTTAGGCAAAACAATGAAGGATACAGTCTGAAGCTGGTATTGCCTCATACATGATATGAATTGCATCATGTTATTCCTAGAAGTCATGGATGATGCAATCATAATGAAGCTGAACCAATTGCCCTATATCAGGTCTAGAAATCATACAGTGTCTTGCTCTCTTATTTGTCAGTGTTTGATTTTGCAAAGGGACCCATTTCTCTTTAGCCAAAGTGAGCAGAAATGCCTCGTACTTGTGTGAATAGTGCAGATAACTTGTGCTATGTTTGTGGTGAAGTGACTTTTGCATCACAAAAGTGCAGTATAAACACTATGGTTAAGAAAGCCTATCACTTTTCTTTTGGCTGCAAAATTGGAGATCAGGTGTGTGTTGGAAGCAATGAGTGTGGCAATCTCAGTGAACCGACGGAGGGTGATGGTGGTCAGAGAGAGACAACGGAAGATTAAAGGGGCAACGATGGGCATAGCGATGATGATTGTGTTGTATTTCATTCCTTAGATCTGGTGCCAGCGCCCGTCTCTTTAGCCTTGTAGTTTACCAAGAGTAAAACTAAATATCTGTTGAGATACAAGGGAGAGTCTGTGTCCATTCCTGCTAGCTGCACAGGACTTTGACGTTGCTGCTTTCAATCCTCCGCCCTGCCGAGACAAGGAACAATTCAGGCGGTCACTGAACTGAAGGAGGGAGATGATTTTCTGACAGGGAGGGACAGCTCCTCTTAAAGGTGTTTGGCAGGCAGCCTCCATCCCAGGTCTGTCCTGACAACACCCAGTTGAAAAGGGACTCCTCAGCCCTTCTCAGCCCGGTGAAAACGAGCGAGTGAGTGAGCGTGGGGGAGAGCGAGCGACGGAGGGAGATGGATTGAGCGGGCCGGGACCTCGGTGAAGGGGCAGGATGAGGGTGTTCAGTTTTGTTGGGTCAGAAAGTTGGCAACCCCAGATCCAGGGGAAACAACTCAAACACCCAACGAGTCTGGCCAGGGGCAGGACATCAGCTTTGAGGGGAGGGGTGGGTGTGGCAGTGACATCACAAAGGCCTTTTGCAGGAACTCGGCCTATTGGGCAAAGGTGGTGGGGAGGGGGTGACCTCACAGAGAGACCCCGACATCAGCCGGGCAGGACAGAGGTGCAGGGCCAGGCCAGTCTCTGAGACCTCCCGGCTTTGCTGCCGCAAGTCTCCTTCGCGAGGTCTCTCCTCGAGGGCTGAGAGAGAATTAGGATTCACGGATGTGAGCATGAGGAGGAACCTCTGTGGAGTTTTCTCCTTTCCTCCCACTGACTGTGCTGAAAAGAAACTTCCCTTTGAGAAGGTAAGAGGCTCAGAGAGGTTTGGAACCTGTTCAGTCTGATCCACCTGGCGCAGGCAGCATTCTAGGCCCAGACAGCACTGGCTTCAGGTGGCAGAATTTGATTTCCTCCCTAGGTTTTGATGATTGGAATCCCTGGGGACATTGGGGTGTATCCTGTTTGGTTTCCTTTTCCTCTTTCCTCCCTCCTTTCGCCTCTTGCTTCTTTTTTCCCTTTTCCCAGCTTCCCTCCTTCTAACAAGGAGGGACGTGTCTGGAGTGTGGGCGGGGGAGGGGGTTGCTCTCATTGCAGCGGTCCTCACCAAGAGGTGGGTCTGGGTCTGAGAGTGATCCCCTGTGATGGTGACCTGGGCCGTCCTTTGGGACATCTGGTGAGACCCCTCAGCCTCCCGCCCCTCAGAGTCTCAGTGGTGATTGGCCGAGCAGGGGGCTATCGTGAGCGAGGAGACTCAGGTCCGTTTGGTCTTTTTTCAAATCAGGCAAAGAAGTCACAACCAATCCAATGTACGGGATTAATCTTGCTGCTTCTCTCCATTAATTGTCTCTTAGCAGGTGATGATTTCCTCTAATGTTCTAGGTCTTCTAAAATCCTTGCTGAATAATTACTATGAACCCCTGTTGGTCTGTAGCTCACTTGAGAGCACTTTATTCTGATCAGTCAGCGTATGAAATTGAAGATCTGAGAGAGAGGTTGAAAGTCAGGAGCAGTGTTTCCTCTAATTTGCTATGTCCGTGTGCGGAATGAATTTTGTTGTGTGCACCAATACGGAGGTGAGGTGTGACACATCACCTGTCTATTGGTGCTCATTCCAAACTTCATTCTGCACATGGATGGTGTGTGACGTGGTGAGACTGAAGGGTTAGGAGTGTGGAGGGGGGCTCAGGAAGGGCAGAGGTTGGGGTGCCAGGGCTCCGGCTGGGGGTGCAGTCTCTGGGGTGGGGTTGGGGATGAGAGGCTGAGAGCTGGAGCAAAGGGTTGGGGTGCAGGGGTGTGAGGGCTCCGGCTAGGGATGCGGCCTCTGGGGTGGGGCTGAGAATAAGGGGCTTGGAGTGCAGGTTGCCCCAGGGAGAGAGGACTCCCCCACAGCTCTCTCTCACCACAGCAGATCAGGGTCAGGTGAGAGGGCACCTGTCTCCTGGCCACAGCAGCGCTGGTGGGGCTTGGCTGGGTCGGGCTGGGGCAGGGGGAGGGAACAGGATTTATTTTTCCTAAGTCAAAAGGAGGAAGGGATGGAGTTATGCTTCAGTTTTTACCTTATAAACTTAAGTCCTGTCTAACCTACAGGACACTATGGGAATAAGACACCATGTCATGTGGTGACATCACAAGAGCAGAGGATGTGAGAACTACAGCAACTGAGAGGGTGGGGGGGTTAGAATCAGATTGTTTCAAATGCTGCATTCGTCGGCTGACATTTAACAGCAACGCTTAGCTAACACAATGGAGAAAGGAATTCTCTGCTAAAGATTCAACCTGCCCCTTTGGCCAACTCCACCCCTTCCCTGACCGGAGTGTGCTCAGAACACCCCTCCCCCCCACACTCACACCATCACCCCCCACACAAGCCCACAGCTGGGCACCCAGCACAAAGCAAGGGAGGGAGTTACTTGGCTTATTTTACTTTTTACTTTGCAAAAGGTTTTTTAAAAAGCATTTTCTGCTCCTGTTCCCCATGATGGAGAAGCAGATGGTTGTGGAGAAGGGGATCTGCGAGTGGTGGAGTCGGGAACTTGGGGCGAGGCAGAGGAGGAGTGGGTGCGGGGGGACGGGGCAGTCGGGGTGACGGGAGGCTAAAGGGGGTCAGGTCAGGCAGCTGGGTGCGGGGTTTGGGGGGAGGCTGAAGGAGGCAGTTGGATGTAGGGGGGAGACTGAAAGGGCAGCTGGGGAGGAGCCTGGGGGGCAGGGGAAAGCTGAGGGGGACAATGAGGGGAAGGGACCGGGGCAGTTGTGGGAGGCAGAAGGGGGCAATTGGGGCAGTTGAGGGAGGCTGAAGGGGGTAATGGGGGAAGTTGAGGGAGGATAAAGGGGGTGATGGGGGCAGTTGGGGGAGGCTGAAGGGGGCAATGGGTTGAAGGAGGCCAGGGCAGAGAGGCTGTTGGGGGGCTGCTCGTCCCCACGGGAGGGGAGGAGGAAGAGGAGCTGCCCTTCTTTCTGAAGCTGTTTCCTGTTAGATCTTGCAACTTCACTGTTCCTGAGCAGGGTCCTGTGATGAAAAGGAAACTAGAGAGATTCGTGGTCCTGCTTTCAGCAGGGGCTTAGGCTGGATGACCTCCTGGGGTCTCTTCCAACCCTCATTGTCTAGGATTCTGTGTTTCTGTGGAGGACAGGTCCATCAATGGCTGTTGGCCAGGGTGGGCAGGGATGGTGCCCCTAACCTCTGTCTGTCACAAGCTGGGAATTGGGCGACAGGGGATGGCTCCCTGGATGATTCCTGTCTGTTCATTCCCTCTGGGGCACCTGGCACCGGCCGCTATCGGCCGACAGGACACTGGGCTAGATGGAGCTTTGGTTTGACCCAGTCTGGCCGGTCTTCCCTTCTAATGCTCTTCTCACATGCTCAGTAACAGCTGCAAGCTGCTGCCCTCACGCGCCATCAGAATCTGCTCCCTGCAATCAAAGGCCGGAAAATCCCCCTGAAGGGGGGAATCGGAGGGGCGGGATGGGCAGAGGGACAAAACTGGGACAGGATCAGGGGTTCAGACGGGGGCTGCCATGCCAGGTAGGTGCAGAAGGGAAAACCCCCAGCTAGAGGGAGGCAGAGGGGATAGAAGTCCCCACAGATGGGGTGAGCCGGCAGCAGTTCCACACTAGGGTGTGGTGGATGGTAGAAGGACTCGTGTTCCTCGCAGGATGGTCCCTCTCAGCCCCCCCTCCCCAGGGCTGTGGTGTTAAAGGCCCCGAGTGGCCCAATGCCCAGGCTCCACCGCTCTGCTCTAGCTGAAATGGTGACTGAGCTGCCAAGGGAGATGTGATTCAGGGAAATAGTTTAAACCTCCCTCCCCCCATCCCCTCATCGTAAAGCAAACTGATACTTTTAGACGTGTTTACGCTGCTTCAAAGAATTCCTGGCCAGTTTCCGTCTCGGTAACATGTCTGCTTGGAGCCTCAGAGTAGCTCAAGATTTGTCTTATCTGCTGCTCTGATTGCCTGAGTTAGTCTCCCTGTCCTGAGCTCCCTGGAGTTCTGCACCTTTTCATTGTTTATTTCTAGCAATGGTATTTTGATGACAGTGTTTAGTAGTTCAGGCACCCAGCTGAGAGGCAGGAATTAGGACACACCGGGGAGCTGATCCCCCTGCCCCACTCGCCTCATTAGTTAGCCCCAATGAACCCCCTTCAAAGGGAGAGCTGGACAGAGCCCCACCACGGCACACTGCTTCGTGCACTGACCTGAAACATGGGGGACCCTGGTTCAAATCCTTTCTCCCTTGTGGACAGTGGCGGGGGGGATGCTGGCAGCCCCAGCTCATGCCTGTGGCCTCAGGCCTCCCTGAGGCACAGATCTAGCCCAAAGGCAGACTTGCCTAGGTGGCAGGATAGCCCTGAGTGCCCAAGGGGACTGTCTGTGACTCCCTGCTCAGGCTGTTCGTGTGCCTGGGGAGTTCGCTCTCGGGGGGTGGAAGCTCCCAGTCCCCATGGGGGGTGCCCTGGTGTGTAACAGTCTGCCCTGAGCTTGCTACTCACGTCCCTGAGCTACTCTCTGCAGCTGGACAGAGGGAATTGAACCTGGCTCTCCCACATGGCAGGTGAGTGCTGGGAGCACAGGACCTATCTGTGAGAGAGGGCAGGGCTAGGACACCTCCCGTTGTCAGTGTCTCCTGGGCGGGCTTGGCTGGCTCCCTGCCTGGGGAGCTGGTGGTTGGGAGTTGTGTTGTAAGGTGCCTGTGTCGCCCGTGCATCGTACAGGGAGTTCAGGCCCCTAACTCCGCTTAGTGGATCACTGGGTTGTTCCTGTAAAAGCAGCAAAGAATCCTGTGGCACCTTATAGACTAACAGACGTTTTTGCAGCATGAGCTTTCGTGGGTGAAACAACAATTCGGTTGTTCCTGGATTTTCTCGCTGCTGAAACCAGGTCCTGTGACGCTCAGCACTGCCCCCCCTCAGTCCCGTCACGGGTGTAGCCAGTCCGGTCTCTGCAGAGCCCAGCTGAGCAATGCCTGATTGACATGGGTGTGCACAGGAGAAGAGACAGAGCACAGGCTGGAAAGTGACACATCACAGCAAAGCCCAAACGCTCCTCCTAGGGGCACGATATTCCCTGTGGGTGCTGGGGACACGCTGTGATGGGATCCGCTGTGCCCTGAACCCTCTCCAGCCTTGGCTGTCTCCCACAATGCCCTGCTAGTGACCAGCAGCAACCCCTCCAGGCGCTGTTATCCCTCGGCACAACGGTATGTGGAGCGGCTTGATTGCATGGATGCTGCAGGAGCCACTCGTGAATCCCACAGTGAGGTGCCCGCCCGATCCCCCCAGCTACCAGCACTGCGCCTCAGGAAGAGGCTGTGTGTGGTAGTCATTGGGTCCCCACTTCCCCCCGGGACGGTGGAGCTACACCAGGCACGGGGGGGCGGTGGTGTCGCGTTTGGGTGGGTTATTGGAAGAGCGGGAGGACTAGTCTATGGCAGAAGCCTGCGATTTGCCTTGCCTGCCGGCTTGCGCTTTTTCACTTTTGGTTTTGATTTTTTTCCTCCACTGTCATCAGTTCATCCCTTCCCACAGAACTGCCCAGTGCCTGGCTCGGAGGTGGAGGCAGGAGGAGAGAGACAAGAGTGAGATTTCAGCATCTCCAGTAGCCCCAACAAACACTGTGGGGTTTTTATTCATAGCTGTTGTCGGTCTGGGGGAGACCCTGGTGCACCAGCAGGGGAGGGTGTCTGATGGGGTTGGTGGTCTGGCTGGGGGCAGACATTGCATCCCCTTTCCCACTGCTAATTGAATGAGAAGACAGACGTCCCTGTGGAGCAGATAAGAGCCTCCGAGAGGTTTCATGTTGTTGTTTCATGTTGTCCTAGGTTTCCTTCCTATGGACTGCATCACCAAGTGGAATTCATGGCAAACCATTGCCATTACGCAGTAAAACATCTTTAAGACTTCGTCTTTGATGAATCAATGAACAGTCTCCACTCATGTGGATTGTGAACGATGTTGCAATGTCCTGGTGAAATCGCTCACCCAAAACTGTGGAGCTGCAGTAGTGCTGGGGCAGTGATCCCCACCAGTGACCTGGGCCATCCTTTGAGCTCTCTGGTGAGACCCCTCAGCCTTCCATCCTCAGTCTCTACCCTGATTGTCTGAGCAGGGCGTTAATGACAGGGAGGAGACTCAAGGCCTTTTTGTTCTCTTTTAAGACCAAGTAAATAAGTCATAACCAGTTATATGTTTCATGGATTGTGCTGCTTCTCTGCATTAATTGTCTCTGAGCAGTTCATGATTCTCTCTAACATTGCAGTTCTCCTAAAATACTGGCTGAATAATTACTGTGCACACTTGTTGGACTGGAGCTCATCTAAGAGCACTTTATTGAGGTCATTCAATGTATGAATTTCAAGATCCGATGTTTGCATCTGAAGAAGTGGGTATTCACCCACGAAAGCTCATGCTGCAGAACATTTGTTAGTCTATAAGGTGCCACAGGATTCTTTGTTGCTTTTAAAGATCCGATGGTTAATTTAAAAATCAGGTCTCTGGGGGTCCTATTCCCAATTCAGCCATTGACTGGCTGAATTGGGAATAGGACGCCCACATCTCGAATACTGTGTACAGATATGGTCTCCTCACCTCAAAAAAGATATTCTAGCACTAGAAAAGGTTCAGAAAAGAGCAACTAAAATGATTAGGGGTTTAGAGAGGGTCCCATATGAGGAAAGATTAAAGAGGCTAGGACTCTTCAGTTTGGAAAAGAGAAGACTAAGGGGGGACATGATAGAGGTATATAAAATCATGAGTGATGTTGAGAAAGTGGATAAGGAAAAGTTATTTACTTATTCCCATAATACAAGAACTAGGGGTCACCAAATGAAATTAATAGGCAGCAGGTTTAAAACAAATAAAAGGAAGTTCTTCTTCATGCAGCGCACAGTCAACTTGTGGAACTCCTTGCCTGAGGAGGTTGTGAAGGCTAGGACTATGACAATGTTTAAAAGGGAACTGGATAAATTCATGGTGGCTAAGTCCATAAATGGCTATTAGCGAGGATGGGTAAGAATGGTGTCCCTAGCCTCTGTTTGTCAGAGGATGGAGATGGATGGCAGGAGGAAGATCACTTGATCATTGCCTGTTAGGTTCACTCCCTCTGGGGCACCTGGCATTGGCCACTGTCGGTAGACAGATACTGGGCTAGATGGACCTTTGATCTGACCCGGTACAGCCTTTCTTATGTTCTTATGTTTTCCACTGCCCAGGAGACCCAGCCAGGGACTGATGTGCTGGAGATATGTTGGGAAAAGGAACTGTCTGAATTGCCAAGGCAGGAAGCCAACAATCTACAGCAACATCATTAACCACAAACACACTCTAACCATGCTCCAGCCAGAAGGGAAATGGGCAGGAATTCTTGCTGTTCAGCCATGGCCACACATACAGAGATGCACAGCAGTGAGGGTGCTGGGCAAGCTGGTCTGAGCGAACAATTGGAAATGATCCTTCCGTTAGAACAGAACCAGAGTGTAGAAAGGCCCCTGTGTTAACTGGTTGAGGCTGAGGCCTTAGGAAGCTGGCCTACGATACCACAGGAATCTTTCTGTGGAGGTTTGATTCTTGCCAGCTAGGGGAAGCTGGTGTATGGTGTCTTTGTGGCTGCACTTTCAGTGATGCAGGTTTCTCTATCCCGTTGTTCCAGGGTCATCCTACTAGATTGCCAGCTGCTTTACAGCTGCAGTGTGGAGACTGTTTGTGTGTGGGGAGAGACAGTGTGTGTGTGTGTTGGGGAAGAGTGAGTGTGTTGAGGTAGGTAGGAGCGGATCATTATTATCCCTACTTGAAAGAGGGAGATGCTCAGACTGAAAAAGGAGAATTGACTTGCCTTAGGTCACAAAGCCAGTCAATGGCTGAATTGGGAATAGGACCCCCAGAGACCTGATTTTTAAATTAACCATCGGATCTTGAATGTCATACATTGAATGACCTCAATAAAGTGCTCTTAGATGAGCTCCAGTCCAACAAGTGTGCACAGTAATTATTCAGCCAGTATTTGAGGAGAACTGCAATGTTAGAGAGAAGCATGAACTGCTCAGAGACCACTAATGCAGAGAAGCAGCAAAATTTGTCAAACATATAACTGGTTATGACTTATTTACTTGGTCTTAAAAGAGAACAACAAGGACCTGAGTCTCCTCCCTGTCAATAACCCCCTGCTCAGGCAATCAGGGTAGAGACTGAGGAGGGGAGGCTGAGGGGTCTCACCAGAGAGCTAAAAGCATGGCCCAGGTCACTGGCGGGAATCACTGCCCCAGCACTACTGCAGCTCCACAGTTTTGGGTGGACCTCCCACAGTGAGAGCTGCCGAGCACTCCCCCGCAACACACACACACACACACACACACACACACACACACACACACACACCCCTCCTGGTGTTGGGAGGGGAACAGGAGAAAGGACAAAAGAAGCAAGAGAGGAAGAGAAAGGGGCGGGGGGAATGGAGGAAAAGTTGAAACAAAAAGGACAAACCCTAATGTCCCCAGTGATTCTAAGGGACAAAATCCCAGGTGTGGAATAAAATTCTGCCTCCTTAAGATCATGTTTTCCATGAATTCAACTGTCACCAGATGGATCAGACTGAACAGTTTCAAACTTCGAGGACGCTCTTACCTTCTAAACAGGGTCGGCTGTTTTCAAGTAAAATCACTAAAAGGGAAGGAGAAAACTCGAAAGAGGTTCCTCCTGGCGCTCAGGTACGGGAACCCCAATACTCCCCCAGTCCTCAAAGAGAGACCTGGAGAAGGAGACTTGCTGAAGCAAAGCCACAGGGTCTCTGAGGTTTCCCTGGCCCCTCGCCCCTGTCCTGCTTGGCTGATGTCAGCATCTCTCTGTGAGGTCACCACCTCCCCACCACCTTTGACCAATAGTCTGAGGTCCTGCAAAAGGCCTTTGTGATGTCACTGCCACACCCCTCCCTTGCTGGGCTAATGTCCTGCCCCTGGCCAGGCACTTTGGAGGTTTGAGCTACTCCCTGTGGATCACCCCACTCAAGGAGCATTCGTTCTAGGAAGCAAGCCGGCTAGACAGGAAAACATCGGACGCTGCTGCTCCCAATGCTACATTCAGTTCTAAAGAAATTTGTCGACTTTATGGCCAGAAGAGACCATTAGAGCATCTAATCTGACCCCTACATATCACAGGCCTCCTGTATGACACACTAGCTACTTTTGGGGTAAACACATTCCAGAAAGGCATCTAGTCTTCATGAAATGACGTCACGAGACGGAGAATCCACCACTTTCCTTGGTAGCTTGTTCCTGTGGTGAATCATCCTCGCTGTTGAATATTTGTGCCTTAATTGTAATATGAATTTGTCTCTTTTCACCTTCGGACCCTGCGAGGTGGGAGTGTGCCAGAACTATGGCTGCAGCCCAAGCCGGAACTTCTACATGACAATTAAACAGCCCCACAGCCTGAGCCGTGTGAGCCCAAGTCAGTGGTACAGGCCAGCCACCGGTGTGTAACAAGTTTGCGTGGAGAATTTGCGGCAAAACTGGGAACTGAACCCAGATTGTTTCAATTCTTGCCTCCCCCCTTAACCGCAAGCCCAGCGTGTGTGTGTACAGCATTGTTTTGGTCTGTGTTTGCCTTGTATTGGCTTCCAAGGGAGGCTGTGGAATTTCTTTCATTGGAGGTTTTTAAGACCAGGTTAGAGATACGCCAGTCTGCGAATGTCTAGGGATACTTGGTCCTGCCTCAGCACAGCGGGCTGGAGTAGATGACTTCTCAAGATCCCTTCCAGGCCTACATTGAAATAATTCTCTTTTGTGCTGCGTCATGTTCTATGCTGAGCTGTTTTGCATGGTGCCATTTGGAACTGTGACCGCACCATGTCGTGTAGCAGTTTTATGGTGAATTGTTTTGCCTCAGCTTGTTTTCCATTGTGTACTTTTGTCCTAGGATGTCATAGTTCGCATCGTGTTGCTTTCTTTTCCTTTGTATTGTCATTTTATGCTGTGGAGTGTAGGTTGTGTTTTTTTCCCCTGAATTTGCCTGACATTATGTTGTGGTGAGTTTTATTCTGTATGTTGTGTTTTTATATGTATATATTGCATAGCATCCTAGAAATGTAGGGCTAGATAGGACCTCAAGATGTCATCAAGTCCAGCTTTCTCTGCTGAGGCAGGACCAAGTATATGTAGATTATCTCTGACAGAGCTTTGTCCTATTTGTTCTTAAAAACTTCCAGGGAAAGAGACTCCCCAGCCCCCTTGTAAGACTGTTCCAGAGCTGAACTGCCTTAGCTCTGGGGACACCCACACAGATTTTAGTGGTGAGCAGCTCTGGAGAGAGAGGAGACCCCAGTGAGTGGGCAGTTGGATAAAGAGACTAAAGTTGGGAGGAGAAACATTGACGTGTCCAAGGTCACCCAGGCTGTCTGTGACCGAGCTAGAAATAGGTTCTAGTGCCACCGTACTGCTGTTTCTGAAGGTCTCTGCCACACTGCTGTTTTAGGCACTGGTGCAAACCCTTAGTATAGACAGAATTTACATTAGTGCACTCTGGCACTGGTGCACCATGTCCCAGTGTAAACGCTTCAGGCATTGTAACAGCATTGTAACAGCATTAACATGGAATCACAGACAGTCCTCTTGGGTCATCCCATATATCTCACCATGCAGGTGAGCTCACCTTTGTGACAGGTGGTCCCTTACTCCAGGGGTTCCCAATTGTTCTTTCTGAGGCTCCCCACCCCCACCCCCACACACGCTATAAAAACTCCACTGCCCATGTGGGCCACAATAACTAGTTTTCTGCATATAAAATCCAGGGCTGGCGTTAGAGGTAGCAAGCAGGGCAACTGCCTGCGGCCCCATGCCACAGGGGCCCCCGCAAAGCTACATTGCTTAGGCTTTGGCTTCAGCCCTGGTGATGGGGCTCAGGGCCCTGGACTTCAGCCCCCTGCGCTGGGACTTCAGCTTTCTGCCCTGGGACTCAGTGAGTCTAATGCCGGCTTTGCTTGGCAGCCCCCTGAAAGCTGCTCACGGCCCCCCAGGGGGGCCCTGGTTGAGAACCACTGCCTTACAGCACGAATCACAGCAATGTTCAAGTTACTGCCAGTCCCGTCACTTCCTTAGGTCAATTAAATCTTAGATCTTCCAACAAAGACACTTGTAGCCAGTCCTGTCATAACCTGTATTAAGACTTATTTAAAAGGAAACGAGAGTTGTTAACAAAGTTAAAGCAGGTAATCCTATAGATGCAGATGAGTTGCAGTCTTAAATTTCAAAGGTAATAGAAGCTTCTGTAATAAGCAAGCTCTACATATTCTTTAGGACTAACCCAGGCTAAGCAGCTGGGGATCTCTTGCTTATGCCTAGAAACTTTGCCCTCCCCCCCGAGTCCAGGCAGCATACAGACAATCAGTTCCTTCTCTATGGGGTTTTTCATCCCCTTCCTACCATGTGCTCTGAGCAGGAAACTCAGCTAATGGGAAGTGAAGAGCACAACAACAGTCTTGTGTCCTTGTTAACATCCCATAATAGTCTCTCTGGTGTTGATGGACCTTTCCTGCCAGGCATTCTGTTGCCAATCAGCACTTCACATAGGTAAAGTCTCTCTCCTGTCTGGTGATTTACAGAGCCACAGAGGCTCACAATGCAACTAGTCAGATGTTAACTCAGGCAGCAACTTACAAGCATTCAATAAAGTCTAAACACAAAACACATTCTTATGTTCACAGTCTGTATGAGGAGTATCTACTCATTTCGACTCACTGGGGAGCCACAGAAAGAAACAAGGTGTGCTGAGGCAAGAAGGCCCAATCTCAGAGCCCCCAGGGTCACGCTTCCCAAAAGCTAAAACTAGGCCCAGCCCATGAAAGGGGCACTCCCAGGAGAGACTGTATAAAGGCTGGAGCATCAAATAACTTAGTTAATCTGAGAGAGCTGCCTTGGGGACAATGACAATGACAGGGAGAAACCCCAGAGTGACTTCTTTGATTCTGCTCATCTCTGGCCTTTGGTTCATAGAATCACAGAACTGGAAGGGACCTTGAGAGGTAGCTAGTCCACTCCCCTGCACTCAAGGCAGGATGAAGTATTATCTAGACCAGGAGTGGCCAACCTGAGCCTGAGAAAGAGCCAGAATTTACCAATATACATTGCTAAAGAATCATCAGCTCCCACCCCCTGCTCCCAGTGCCTCCCACCCATGGGAAGCCACACTAATCAGCACCCCCCCCTCCTCGCACTCCCGATCAGCTGTTCATGCTATGCAAGACACTCGGGGCGGGGACGGGGGGGGGGATGGAGCGTGGGCACTGCAGGCTCAGGGAAGGGGGTGGGAAGGGGTGGAGTGGGGGCAGGGCCTGTAGCTGAGTAGTGAGCACACCCAGCACATTGGAAAGTTGGTGCCTGTAGCACCAGCCCCGGCGTTGGTGCCTGTACAAGGAGCCGCGTATTAAATTCTAAAGAGCCACATGTTGGCCACCCCTGATCTAGACCATCCCTGAGAGGTATTTGTCCAGCCTGCTCTTAAAAATCCCCAATGATGGAGATTCCACAACCTCCTAGGCAATTTATTCCAGTGCTTAACCACCCTGACAGGAGTTTTTCCTAATGTCCAACCTAAACCTTCCTTGCTGCAATTTAAGCCCATTGCTTCTTGTCCTGTCCTCAGAGGTTAAGAACAATGTTTCTCCTTCCTCCTTGAAATGAACTTTTATGTACTTGAAAGCTGATCATATCTTCTCCTGACTAAACAAACACAATTTTTTCAGTCTTCCTCATAGGTGATGTTTTCTAGACCTTTAATCATTTTTATTGCTCTTCTCTGGACTTTCTCCAATTTTTCCACATCTTTCCTGAAATGTGGCACCCAGAACTGGACACATTACTCCAGTTGAGGCCTAATCAGTGCAGAGTAGAGCGGAAGAATTACTTCTCATGTCTTGCTTACAATACTCCTGCTAATACATCTCAGGATTATACTTGTTTTTTCCAACAGTGTAACACTGTTGACTCATATTTAGCTTGTGATCCACTGTGACTCCCAGATCCGTTTCTGCTGTGCTCCTTCCTAGGCAGTCATTTCCTGTCTTGTATGTGTGCAACTGATTGTTCCTTCCTAAGTGGACTACTTTGGATTTGTCCTCATTGAATTTCATCCTATATTCTCCAGTTTGTCCAGATCATTTTGAATTGTAATTCTAGCCTCCAAAGCACTTGCAGCCCCTCCCAGCTTGGTATCATCTACAAACTGTATAAGTGTAACAGAGAGACTCTGCTACTGGGACGGTTTCACTATGTCTAGGAGGGTTACACCCTGGTGGGAGGGGGCTAAGCCTGTACTGGAATAAGGTCATTTTGTGCTACACAGTGTGGCAGAACCTAGAATGTCCATTACCAGGGAAAATGCTGGGGAATTGACATGTGGAAAGGACAGAAACCCTGTCTGAATTCTCTCACATTGCCCTTCTTGCCCTGGCAGGCTACAGAATAATGTCCACTTTTCACCCTAAATCATCCCCTCCTCCCAGTAGGAAGGAAACGGCTGCAATGGAGCTGGCTCAGGTAAGGGATTATCAGGGAGCTGGTGGTGGGTTCTGCTTGGAGGAGAGGAGAAGTAAATGTATAGGAGGGTGGGAGCTGCTAGAGGTAGTGGGAGGCAGGAACTGTCTAGGGTGTGGAATGGGAGGGGAAATGATGTGACAAACCTGCTGAGACTTGTGTACTCTAGGGTGTGATGGGCTGTCACCCAGGGGGTGCAGTCTGGGGGGCTTCTGGGAAACACTGTCCCTCTAACCCTCAAACTGGGTTGGCCCTTCTCACACTGCCAGCCTCCAGGCCCTATTATTACCCAACAGGACAGCAGGTGGCACCACACATCCAACTAAGCTACCTGAGTGCTTTACCTAAGCCACTCAAAGACAGATAGAAGACAAAAGCCAATTTCCCAGCCATAAGTGGTAGCAAACAGATCAAAGCAGATTACTTAACAAATAACCAAAAACTCAAACTAAGCTTAACATACTATCTGGATAGAATTTGAATTAGCAGTTTCTCACCCTGACTGATGATACAAGCAGTCCACCAAGTTTCCATACACAAGCTAAAAATCCCTTTACCCTGGGACCAGCAGTTCCCCCAGTTCAGTCTTTCTTCCTCAGGTGTTTCCAGGAGTTCTCTTGTGTGGGGAATGAGGCCAAGAAATGATGTCACACTCCACCTTATGTAGCTTTTCCATATTGGAACCATTTGTTCCAAACTTGTTTCCCAGTCCAGTTTGTGGAAAAATACAGGTACAAAAATGGAGTTCGTTGTCATGTGGTCTGCTCACATGCCCTAGCATGCCCTGCTGAGTCATAGTAGCCATGGCTCATAGGCTAGCTGAAAAATTCACAAGAGGGCTAAGCTCTTCCACGGTCCATTGTCTTTCTTGATGAGCCATGAACACTGTCTGGCTTCTTTGTTGTACCTGAAAGGCTTGTTGTGAGTGTTACCCAGAGTAAACACATTTGAAATACAGATACAGAGTCAATATCCATAACTTCAGTTACGAACATGATACATGCACACAAATAGGACAGTCATATTCAGCAAATCATAACTTTTCCAATGACACTGAACATGACGCATCTTGCACAAAATGCAACATAATTATGTCCTAATCATTTTATAATCATACCACTATGCTGAATGTGTTGTGTAGTGTCAGGGCCTAATTTCAAAGCACAGGAGTTGGGAATGGAACTTCCATTCTTTGTGGAACAGGAAATAACCCTCCAGCCAGGGCTGGGAAAACTTCCCGGACTCCCAGTGCTGGAGCCTGAATCTTCTGACACTTCATTAGTTACCACGAACCCCAATCTTTGTGGCAACTGCAAACTTTATCAATGATGATTTTATATTCTCTTCCAGGTCATTGATAAGAATGTTAAATAGCACAGGGCCAAGAACCAATCCTTGTGGGAACCCCCTAGAAAGAAATCTACTCAAGCATGGTTCCCCATTTACAATCATAGTTTTTAATCTGTTTAATGTATGCTGTGTTTATTTTGTTTCTTTCTAGTTTTCTAGTCAAAATATTGTGCTGAACCAAGTCATATGCCTTACAGAAGTCTAGGTAATGTTTTCACCTCTTAGCTCATCAATACTATTAGCTGCAACCAAACTTTTGATCTCACCCAATAAGGATATCCAGTTAGATTGATTGGATCTGTTGTCTCTGAACCTTTGTTAATTGGTACTAATTATATTACCCTCCTTTAGCTCTTTATTAATTAAATCCATATTCGCTGCTCTATTATCTTGCCCTGTATCGGACTAACACTCTTGTAATTAGCTGGGTCATCTCTTTTACACTTTTTAAATATTGGCACAGCATTAGCTTTTTCCAGTCTTCTGAATTTCCCCATTGGTCCAAGTCCTAATTAAAATCAACATTAACAGTCCTCCACCAGGTCTTTCAAAACTCTTAATACAAGTTATCTGGACCTGCTTATTTAAACATGTCTAACTGTAATAGCTGCTGTTTAACATCTTCGTGAGTTATTGTTGGGATGGAAAGACTGTCGTTGTCAACGTCTTATATGATTAAATCATCTGTTTTTCTCCAACTCCAGGAGTGAAATATTTATTGAACACTTTTACCTCTTCTGTATTATTTTTGATAATACTGCCATTTCCATCTAGTAATTTACCACTACCATTGTTAGGGATTAATTTTGTACTTAATATACTTTTTTAAAACTTCCTTCTTATTTTCATTAAGTGGTCATTGATTCCTGATAGCTTCCTTACCAATTTTCTACAATTCTGACTTTCTAACTTATATTCTTTACTGTTGACTTCCTCCTGAGCTTCCATATACAGATTTCACCAGCAGGGTCCAGAGATAGCCCCATCTCATAGACGCCCTGGCTAGTAGCTATGTGATAAAGGAGAACTATGAGATGGTCTGTCTGTGCTGGGAGACACAAGGAGTTCTCTCGCCTTTATTCTAATGCCTCCTGGCTGCTCTAAGCAAGGTGGGGTGGGACTCTGTTAACATGTTCCTCCTGGAGCTTCCATTTACCTGGTGCTGCTGTTCCATGAATAGTGGGGTTGTGAGTGGGGCAGCAGGTACTGAGTGTTGGACTCTTGCTCTTTCAGGGGCCGGTGACCTCTGAGGAGGTGGCTGTGTATTTCACCAGGGAAGAGTGGGTTCTGCTGGACCCCACTCAGAGAGCCCTCTACAGGGATGTCATGCAGGAGAACTATGAGATGGTGGTCTTGCTGGGTAAGGAGTCCTGTCGCCTGGGTTATTAGAAGCTGTGGGGTCTCTAAAGAACATGAGTAGTAATAACTGTATACCTTTATTCATCATACAAGTTTTGCAGGTTTCCTTGCCCCCCTTTTTTTGCCTTTTCTCCCACACGCTAGTATCATTTTTGGACATGTGCCTTTTGGTGCCGTCAGTCATTTTAAAATTGGATTTAATATATCCTTATTGGCTATATTAATCGGCTATATTAATCACTGTAGCTTTCATGCCTTTTCCTCATTTTAAGAGGAAAATATGCCTCCTGTAGAATTCAAAATTGAGTAAATATGTGTATGACTCATGCATGGTTTGTGTGACAGTGAGATGAGCTCTTTTAGGAGAGCGTGTAATGTTGCCATTCAGGATCCCATGGGTGAAGGGATAAGAGAGTCGTGGGAGGCGGAGAAGGGGAGTAGATAATTCTGGGGTGCCAGGACATGGGGAGGTGTGTGCAGGGTTAGAGCTAAGAAGCAGCAGGGAGGTAGGAGGTAGTGAGAGATGAGGAGAAAATACAAGAAGCTCCCAAGGTGCCAGGAAGTGGTGCCGGCTGAGAGTAATGGGAAGAAGGGAGGGGAGTGTGGAGGAAGGGCACCCGGGAAGTGGGCTGGGTGGGTCATTGGGAGGAGGAGAGGTTTGGAAATCTAGAGGTGTGGGGATCCCAGATCTTTAAGCCTCAATCCCTACTGAAGCCTTGTTGCTTTAGAGCCTACACTCCAGTTTTATTTCTGTTCAGTTTCACTTCTTTTACATTTCCCCCCCCAAATATCATTATTTTAACATTTGACCTCCCTCTCCCACTCATAACCCCTCTCCCCATATAACCTCCCCATGTCTATGCTCAGTGACCCTGGCCACTGATCCTGAGTCCTTGCTGCATTCCTCCCTGTGACGATGCGGTTCTGGCGGGACCCAACGGAGAGTGCCAAATCAGGACCAATTGCTCAAACAGGGCAGTCACAGCCCTAGGCTGGGGTTTTTCCACCTCTAAGGCAAACCAAACCAGCCAGACAAAGAGGACTTTGGTTTCACCCCACTGTCTAACCACAAGTCACACAAGCAATTCCCTTAGACACTCCAGTCTCCCAGTATCACCACCAGTGCCACTCGTCCTGGGGATGAATGGTTATGAAAACCAACACCCCAATAAAAGAAAACGGTTCTCTCGATCCCAAAGGACCAAGCCCCAGACCCAGGTCAATATACACATCAGATCTTACCCACAAATCACACTGTTGCCAATCCTTTAGAATCTAAAATCTAAAGGTTTATTCATAAAGGAAAAAAGATAGAGATGAGAGCTAGAATTGGTTAAATGGAATCAATTACATTCAGTAATGGCAAAGTTCTTAGTTCAGGCTTGTAGCAGTGATGGCATAAACTGCAGGTTCAAATCAAGTCTCTGGAGTACATCCCCCGCTGGGATGGGTCATCAGTCCTTTGTGCAGAGCTTCAGTTTGTAGCAAAGTCCCTCCAGAGGTAAGAAGCAGGTTTGTAGACCAGATGGAGATGAGGCATCAGCCTTAGATAGGCTTTTCCAGGTGTAAGAACCTCTTTGTCCTTACTGTGGAAAATTACAGCAAAATGGAGTCTGGAGTCACATGGGCCAGTCCCTGCATACTTTGCTGAGTCACAAGGCGTGTCTGCCTTCTCTCCATGGGTCAATTGTGTAGCTGATGGTCCTTAATGGGCCATCAAGCAAGCTGGGCAGAGCTAACACCAACTTGTCTGGGATGTTTCCCAGAAGCACAGCACCAACTTGAAATACAGACAGTATAGAGCCAATATACATAACTTCAACTAAAAATGACACATGCACACAGACAGCATAGTCATAACCAGCTACCCATAACCTGGTCTTAGACACCTTATATGACCCCCTTTACCTAAGATTTGGTGCCACTACAGGACCTTGGTTGCAAACCATGTTCTATATGGTCCCAGTTTATACCAATAACGTCACACTCCCTCCCATAGCAGGGCCGCTACCCAGGCACAAATGGGCACTTTGTTGATGATGTCACTGGGTGGTTGTGTAGCCCGTACAATTGTTACACCTATAAGATTACATATTCCAAAGCCCTTCACACCACTCGGGCTTATCTCTATACACCCATACAGTCTCTTCCCCAGTGTTCCCTTCCCAGCTCTGATGCTGCAGAGCATTTACCCCCGTCCTCCTTCCCAGCCTTGCCTGTGTCCCTGTTCCTGTTCCCCACTTAATAAACATGATTCCAATTTCCCTTCCCCTCCTGTTTGACCCCAGTTTATATAGTCATATTGCCAGCTACACCTAGCACGACTGATTGTACAGAAGAGAGAAACAATTAGAGAACCAGACAGATAAACAACAGAAAAGTGAGGGCCATAAAGATAGAACAATACAGAAATGAGAGTTTCGCAGTCAGAGCCATTGATAAGTGATTTCTTGCCAGACAGGATGCTGTCAAACTAAGTTTCTTTTATCCATCTTAAGATCTGTTTCTTTATCTGGTGGTGATGGGCATCATACAGACAGGATCGTCTTCCTAACAGCCTAATAACACCTTATTTCAGTGTGACTGGTTTGGGATGAGAGGATGTGACCCTTCACTTCCCAGCTAATGGCTGCCCCTGCTGCTTAGCCAAAGTCCTTAGCCTAAGAAAAAGGCCTCAGCCTATCCTAGTGAGAGAAGACCCATACACAGGCAGACTGAGATTTTAAAGTGCTCTCAGATGAGCTCCAGACCAACAAGTATGCACAGTAATTATTCAGCCAGTATTTTAGGAGAACTGCAATGTTAGAGAGAATCATGAACTGCTCAGAGACAATTAATGCAGAGAAGCAGCAAAATCCATCAAACATATAAGTGGTTATGACTTATTTACTTGGTCTTAAAGAGAACAACAAGGACCTGAGTCTGCTCCTGTCAATAACCCCCTGCTCAGCCAATCAGGGTAGAGAATGAGGAGGGGAGGCTGAGGGGTCTCACCAGAGAGATAAAAGGATGGCCCAGGTCACTGGCGGGGATCACTGCCCCAGCACTACTGCAGCCCCTCAGTTTGGGGTGGACCTCCCAAAGTGAGAGCTGCCGAGCACTCCCCATAACACACACACACACACACACACACACACACACACACACCCTCTCCTGGGGTTAGGAGGGAACAGGAGAAAGGAGAAAAGAAGCAAGAGAGGAAGAGAAAGGAGGGATGGATGGAGGAAAGGTGAAACAAAAAGGACAAACCCTAATGTCCTCAGTGATTCTAAGGGACAAGATCCCAGGTTTGGAATAAAATTCTGCCTCCTTAAGATCATGTTTTCCATGAATTCAACTGTCACCAGATGGATAAGACTGAACAGTTTCAAACCTCGAGGAGGCTCTAACCCTCTAAACAGGGTCGGCTGTTTTCAAGTAAAATCACTAAAAGGGAAGGAGAAAACTCGAAAGAGGTTCCTCCTGGCGCTCACGTCCGTGAACCCCAATATTCCCCCAGTCCTCAAAGAGAGACCTGGAGAAGGAGACTTGCTGAAGCAAAGCCACAGGGTCTCTGAGGTTTCCCTGGCCCCTCGCCCCTGTCCTGCCTGGCTGATGTCAGCATCTCTCTGTGAGGTCACCACCTTCCCACCACCTTTGGCCAATAGTCTGAGCCCCTGCAAAAGGCCTTTGTGATGTCACTGCCACACCCCTCCCTTGCTGGGCTAATGTCCTGCCCCTGGCCAGGCACTTTGAAGGTTTGAGCTACTCCTGTGGATCACCCCACTCAAGGAGCATTCGTTCTAGGAAGCAAGCCGGCTAGACAGGAAAACATCAGACGCTGCTGCTCCCAATGCTACATTCAGTTTTAAAGAAATTAGTCAACTTCATTGCCAGAAGAGACCATTAGAGCATCTAATCTGACCCCTGCATATCACAGGCCTCCTGTATGACACACTAGCTACTTTTGGGGTAAACACATTCAAGAAAGGCATCTAGTCTTCATGAAATGACGTCACGAGACGGAGAATCCACCACTTTCCTTGGTAGCTTGTTCCTGTGGTGAATCATCCTCGCTGTTGAATATTTGTGCCTTAATTGTAATATGAATTTGTCTCTTTCCACCTTCCAGCCATTGGGTTTTTTTATGCCTTTGTCTGCTACATTAAAGAGCCCTTTCATAGCCAATCTTTCCTCTCCAGTAAGGCACTTCAACATTTCAATGAAGTGACCTTTCAATCTTCTTTTGAGAAGCTAAACTGGTTGAGCTCTTTCAATAGCTCACTAGAAGGCATTTTTCTCCAGCCCTCAGAACATTTGGTGGCTCTTTGCTGCCTCAACTCCAATTTCACACCATCTTTTTCAAATGAGGACACCAAAACTGGAGGCAGTATTCCAGTATCAGTCTCACTGATACCATGTCACCTCCTGTGACGTTATTGACATAATCTGTAACTGTATAGATCACCGTTGCCACCACTGTTCTATATTTGCAGCCAATATTGTATAAAGGTGGTCACATAAAGGGTCTATGGAGAGGTTATGATTGGCTGATTATAATTATGCTATCTCTAGATATGTATCATGTTTTAGTTGACATTATGAATATTGGCTCTATGCTGCCTGTATTTCCAACTTGTGCTATGCTTCTGGGAACACCCCAGCCAGACAAATTGGTGTCAGCTCTGCCTAGCCTGCTTGATGGCCCATTAAGGACCATCAGCTACACAATTGACCCATTTAGCGAAGGCAGATATGCCTTGTGGCTCAGCAAGGTGTGCAGGGACCTGCCTATGGACAGAACTCTAAGGTTTTTCGATGTCACGTGCTGGATAGAGTGTCCTTGGGACAAAGAAAGGAAAGACCACATGGCAAGAGACTATAAAAGACTGATGCCTCATCTCCATCTTGTCTTCAGTCCTGCTTCCTACCTCTGGAGGACTTTGCTACAAACTGAAGCTCTGTACAAAGGACTGAATGGCCCATCCTAGTTGTGGATGTACTCCAGAGACTTGATTTGAACCTGCAGTTTATTCCATCACTGCTACAAGCCTGAACCAAGAACAAATTACAGCATGGTTTTACGAAAGGTAGATCGTGCCAAACCAACCTGATCTCCTTCTTTGAGAAAGTAACAGATTTTTTAGACAAGGGAAATGCGGTGGATCTAATATATCTTGATTTCAGTAAGGCAGTTGATACGGTACCGCATGGGGAATTACTGGTTAAATTGGAAAAGATTGGTATTGAAATGAAAATCCAGAGTTGGATAAGGAGCTGGTTAAAGGGGAGACTGCAGAGGGTCGTATTGAAGGGTGAACTGTCGGGTTGGAGGGTTACCAGTGGAGTTCCTCAAGGTTCGGTTTTGGGTCCGATTTTATTCAATCTATTTATCGCTGACCTCGGAACCAAAAGTAGGAGTGGGCTGATAAAGTTTGCGGATGACACAAAGTTGGGAGGTATTGCCAATTCGGAAAAGGATCGGGATATCCTCCAGGGAGATTTGGATGACCTTGTAAACTGGAGTATTAGTAACAGGATGAAATACAATTGTGAAAAGTGTAAGGTTATGCATTTAGGGATGACTAACAAGAACTTTAGTTATAAGCTGGGGACGCACCAGTTGGAAGTAACGGAGGAGGAGAAGGACCTAGGAGTCCTGGTTGATCGTAGGATGACTATGAGTAGGCAATGTGATGTGGCCGTTAAAAAAGCTAATGCAGTCTTGGGATGCATTAGGCGAGGTATTTCTAGTAGAGATAAGGAGGTGCTAGTCCCGTTATATAAGGCGTTGGTGAGACCTCATTTGGAGTATTGTGTGCAGTTTTGGTCTCCCATGTTTAAGAAGGATGAATTCAAACTGGAACGGGTACAAAGAAGGGCCACTAGAATGATCCGAGGAATGGAAAGCCTGTCGTACAAAAGGAGACTTGAGGAGCTCGGTTTATTTTCCTTAACCAAAAGAAGGATAAGAGGAGATATGATTGCACTCTTTAAATATATCAGAGGGATAAATACCAGGGAAGGAGAGGAATTATTTCAACTCAGTGCTAATGTGGACACGAGGACAAACGGATATAAATTGTCAGTCAGGAAATTTAGGCTTGAAATTAGACGAAGGTTTCTAACCATCAGAGGAGTGCAATTCTGGAACAGCCTGCCGAAGGAAACAGTGGGGGCGAAGGACCTCCATGACTTTAAGATTAAGCTAGATAAGTTTATGGAGGAGATGGTATGATAGGATAACGGGCTTAGTCAATAGGTCAATTAAGTGACACACTGGTAATTAGTACAATGGGTCAATGATAGGATATTGTTAGCCTTTTTCCAGAGGGTATGGCTGGAGAGTCTTGGCCGCATGCTCGGGGTTGACCTGACCGCCATATTTGGGGTCAGGAAGGAATTTTCCTCCAGGGTAGATTGGCAGTGGCCCTGGAGGTTTTTCGCCTTCCTCCGATGCATGGGGCAGGGGTCGCTTGCTTAAGGAGTGGGTGGATCGGCTTATGTGGCCTGCATCTTGCAGGAGGTCAGACTAGATGATCATAATGGTCCCTTCTGATCTTGAATTCTATGATTCTATGATTCTATGAACTTTGCCAAAGTACAAGTTTTGCCCAGGGCACCCTTTCCTCTAACGCTGGTCCTTGGTAACATTTCTTGATGGGGAGAGAGAGAGACGAGGCGTTTTCTCTCGGTTGCGGTCCTCTCCATCTGCTGCTCCTTCCGTCAATTCCAGAAACCTCCCTTGTGTTTCAGACTGTGCAGTGACACCCTCCCACCCCAGGACTATGGAGCCTTTGGAGCAGAAAGATCCTAGGAGCTAAGGATGAAGCCAGGGGTGAGTAGCTGGCAGGAAGGAGTCCTAGCAACTCTTCTGGGAGTGCAGGGGAGGAATGACTCCCCCTTCTCTACATTCTCCCCATGGGGCTCTAGGGAGCAGGTAAGATTGTCTGATAAATTCCATCCAACATTCCCCTTTGATCCAAGCCGAGAGACATCTCAGCTCTGCACGATCCCCTTGGCAGCACCAAACAAGGGATGTTTTCCACTGCCCAGGAGACCCAGCCAGGGACTGATGTGCTGGAGATATGTTGGGAAAAGGGACTGTCTGAATTGCCAAGGCAGGAAGCAAACAATCTACAGCAACATCATTAACCACAAACCATGCTCCAGCCAAAAGGGAAATGGGCAGGAATTCTTGCTGTTCAGCCATGGCCACACATCCAGAGCTGCACAGCAGTAAGGGTGCTGGGCAAGCTGGTCTGAGCGAACAATTGGAAATGATCCTTCAGTGAGAACAGAACCAGAGTGTAGACAGGCCCCAGTGTTAACTGGTTGAGGCTGAGGCTTTAGGAAGCTGGCCTACAATACCATAGGGATCTTTCTCTGGAGGTTTGATTCTTGCCAGCTAGGGGAAGCTGGTGTGTGGTGTCTTTGTGGCTGCACTTTCAGTGATGCAGGTTTCTCTATCCCATTGTTCCAGGGTCATCCTACTAGACTGCCAGCTGCTTTTCAGCTGCAGTGTGGAGACTGTTTGTGTGTGTGGAGAGACAGTGTGTGTGTGTGTTGGGGAAGAGTGAGTGTGTTGTGGTAGGTAGGAGCGGATCATTATTATCCCTACTTGAAAGAGGGAGACGCTCAGGCTGAGAAAGGAGAACTGACTTGTCTTAGGTCACACAGCCAGTCATTGGCAGAATTGGGAATAGGACCCCAGAGCCCTGATTTTCATATTAACCATCAGATCTTGAATTTCATACATTGAATGACCTCAATAAAGTGCTCTCAGATGAGCTCCAGAGGAACAAGTATGCACAGTAATTATTCAGCCAGTGTTTTAGGAGAACTGCAATGTTAGAGAGAATCATGAACTGCTCAGAGACAATTAATGCAGAGAAGCAGCAAAATCCATCAAACATATAAGTGGTTATGGCTTATTTACTTGGTCTTAAAAGAGAACAAAAAGGCCTTGAGTCTCCTCCCTGTTAATAACCCCCTGCTCAGCCAATCAGCGTAGAGACTGAGGAGGGGAGGCTGAGGGGTCTCACCAGAGAGCTAAAAGGATGGCCCAGGTCACTGGCGGGGATCACTGCCCCAGCACTACTGCAGCTCCACAGTTTTGGGTGGACCTCCCACAGTGAGAGCTGCCGAGCACTCCCCCGCAACACACACACACACCTCCTGGTGTTGGGAGGGGAACAGAAGAAAGGACAAAAGAAGCAAGGGAGGAAGAGAAAGGAGGAAGGGATGGATGGAGGAAAAGTTGAAACAAAAAGGACAAACCCTAATGTCCCCAGTGATTCTAAGGGACAAAATCCCAGGTGTGGAATAAAATTCTGCCTCCTTAAGATCATGTTTTCCATGAATTCAACTGTCACCAGAATGATCAGACCGAACAGTTTCAAACCTCGAGGAGGCTCTAACCCTCTAAACAGGGACATCTGTTTTCTAGTAAAATCACTAAAAGGAAGGAGAAAACTCAAAAGAGGTTCCTCCTGGCGCTCACGTCCGTGAACCCGAATACTCTCAGTCCTCAAAGAGAGACCTGGAGAGGGAGACTTGCTGAAGCAAAGCCACAGGGTCTCTGAGGTTTCCCTGGCCCCTCGCCCCTGTCCTGCCTGGCTGATGTCAGCATCTCTCTGTGAGGTCACCACCTTCCCCACCACCTTTGGCCAATAGTCTGAGGTCCTTCAAAAGGCCTTTGTGATGTCACTGCCACACCCCTCCCTTGCTGGGCTAATGTCCTGCCCCTGGCCAGGCACTTTGGAGGTTTGAGCTACTCCCTGTGGATCACCCCACTCAAGGAGCGCTCATTCTAGGAAGCAAGCCGGATAGACAGGAAAACATCAGACGCTGCTCCCAATGCTACACTTAGTTTTTCAGAAATTAGTTGACTTTATGGCCAGAAGAGACCATTAGAGCATCTAATCTGACCCCTGCATATCACAGGCCTCCTGTATGACACAAGAGCTACTTTGGGGGTAAACACATTCCAGAAAGGCATCTAGTCTTCATGAAATGACATCACGAGATGGAGAATGCACCAATTTCCTTGGTAGCTTGTTCCTGTGGTGAATGATCCTCACTGTTGAATATTTGTGCCTTAATTGTAATATGAATTTGTCTCTTTTCACCTTCCAGCCATTGGGTTTTTTAATGCCTTTCTCTGCTACATTAAAGAACCCTTTAATAGCCAATCTTTTCTCTCCATTAAGGCACTTCAACGTTTCAATGAAGTCACCTTTCAATCTTCATTTGAGAAGCTAAACAGGTTGAGCTCTTTCAATAGCTCACTAGAAGGCATTTTCTCCAGCCCTCAGAATATTTGGTGGCTCTTTGCTGCCTCAACTCCAATTTCACACCATCTTTTCAAATGAGGACACCAAAACTGGAGGCAGTATTCCAGTATCAGTCTCACTGATACCATGTCACCTCCTGTGACGTTCTTGACATAATCTGTAACTGTATAGATCACCGTTTCACCACTGTTCTATATTTGCAGCCAATATTGTATAAAGGTGGTCACATAAAGGGTCTATGGAGAGGTTATGATTGGCTGATTATAATTATGCTATCTCTAGATATGTATCATTTTGTAGTTGACATTATAAATATTGGCTCTATGATGCCTGTATTTCAAACTTGTGCTATGCTTCTGGGGAACACCCCAGCCAGACAAATTGGTGTCAGCTCTGCCTAGCCTGCTTGATGGCCCATTAAGGACCATCAGCTATACAATTGACCCATTGAGAGAAGGCAGATATGCCTTGTGGCTCAGCAAGGTGTGCAGGGACCTGCCTATGGACAGAACTCTAAGGTTTTTCTATGTCGCGTGCTGGATAGAGTGTCCTTGGGACAAAGAAAGCAAAGACCACATGGCAAGAGACTATAAAAGACTGATGCCTCATCTCCATCTTGTCTTCAGTCCTGCTTCCTACCTCTGGAGGGACTTGGCTACAAACTGAAGCTCTGTACAAAGGACTGAATGTCCCATCCTAGTTGTGGATGTACTCCAGAGACTTGATTTGAACCTGCAATTTATTCCATCACTGCTACAAGCCTGAACCAAGAACTTTGCCAAAGTACAAGTTTTGCCCAGGGCTCCGTTTCCCCTAACGCTGGTCCTTGGTAACACCCTGCCCGGCCCCGCGTTCCTCCCCGGCCGCCCGGCTCGGGCTCGGGCACCCTGCCCGGCCCCGCGTTCCTCCCCGGCCGCCCGGCTCGGGGTCAGGCTCCGGCGCCCTGGCCGGCCCGGCATTCCTCCCTGGCCGCCCGGCTCAGGCTCGGGCTCCCGCTGCGGCGCCCTGGCTGGCCCCGCGTCCCTCCCCGGCCACCTGGCTCGGGCTCGGGCTCCAGCCGCGGCGCCCTGCCCGGCTCCGCAGCCCTCCCCGACCGCCGCAGCCCGGCTCCGGGCACGGGGGCAGGAATCGCGACCGATACTTACCCAGATGCTGGGGTCCGGGCGCAGTGGTGGCCTTGGCTGCCCGGCTCCGGCTCCGGGCTCTGGCAGTGTTGGAGGTGGTGGGAGGATACTGGATCCTTATAAATGGAGAGCCTGCTCTTCCTTTCAGCAGCACAGACCTGGGTTGACTGTCCTGTGATAAATCAGCCATTCTTTCTCATTCTATGAGCAGAACACAGCAGATGACAGCCTGTTGCTTATTCAGCTTACAGCAAAGGGGGACACAGGTCGCTTCAATTCCCAGACTCTGCCTCTCATTCATCTACCCAGTTGGGTGTGTGAAAGCTAAATGAGCTGGTATTCCAAACTCCCAGAAAGGCAGTGGAGGAAAAGAAAGTGACCCTTTATAGGCAGCTCAGTTCAGTCCTCGCTGCTGAAGGCAGTACTAATGAAGTGACTTGCACACAGAGAGTCAAAGCAAGGGCTTGGTTAAGGGCAGCTTCACCCCAGATTCCCCCTGAAGTTATGTAGGAGGAAACAAGTGAAGGGTTTTAACACAGTGGGCAGTACCAGACAGCAGGCCACTGTGGGATTAGGGGACGTGAGTGCAGGAGTGAGGAGGTCATAAACAGAGCCAGCAAAGAGTTGATTAACACAGGATAAATTAGTCCAAATTTGCGAAATATATCCCCAAAATGTACAAATGAGCCTGTGAAATCCAGAGACCACGTTTCTGTGGCACTCTCCTTTAGAACTCTTGACAGACACCATTCCCATCTCCTTTGGGCTTTTTTGGTATAAATGTGTGGCTCAGGAAACGCAAGGAGCCAAGTGCAGGACTGAGGTTCAGTCTCTCTGTTGGCCCTGGATATGATGCTTTGGGAGGTGTAAGAGGCTAGGAGACTGTAATAGGCAGGAGAAGATTAGGGGAGATTAGTCTGAGTGAAAAGGAGAGGAAAGGACGGGGCTGGCTTATCAGTACCAAATTATTCTCTGATTTTCAATTTAGTACCATGCACATTCTTCTCAGTTACAACAGACACACTGAATAAACTATGCAAATACACAATAGCTGCATGGACACGAGGTTCTCCTTTGAATTTTATGTATAAAAGGAAGTTACGATCAATGACATGGCTGGAGAAACTTGTCCTCCTAAAACAAAGGAAAGGTCTGCTCCATTTTTTCCTGACACAGGAACAGAACATACTACCAGCTCAGCCCCCTCCCACCCTCCACCCGAATCTTACCACTGATCTGCGGATCAAAGACAGCCTGCTTTTTGCTTTGTTCTCAGCAAACTCCAGGCTGTTGATGTCCGTGAGACGAGCCCTGTATTTATTCATCTGCTCTACGACAATCAACTCCACACAGCTGCAAAAGGAAAAAAGAAAGTGGTAAAACGGGAGGATAAAACTCTGGCTGTGTTTGAGCTGGCCATGTCGCCTAAGTGCTGCGCCAATTCTCTTGCTTCGTGGGCTGGAAACGAACAGTGTGGTTGAAATGCCCAAAATGGTACTAGGCAGGGGAGCTAAACTAGAGGACTAAAGGGAGGGCTCCCCAAGGGCTCCATCAGGGAAACAGGTCCTTCCCCTGGACAGGCAAATACCCACCAAGGTTAGGAAAGCACAGCATGTTCAAATGAAAGGCTGAAAGAATGGCCATTTCGGATATGCTGCGCTATCTAGCTATATCTATTTGTAGACACACACACTTGTGCTTGTTTGCATCCAAGCTGGACAGGCAGTCGCAGGGCAATGACAGTGATTAGGTGTCTGGGGCAGATATTTTGTTTAATACCATCAGTATTGTTTTCTGGAAGAAATCCTTTTAGAGCAGTAATGATACAAGGCGGCGTATATAAGTCAAGTTACAAAGAGACTTCTTCTTACAAGGAACCTTTAGAAGAGTGATTCAAAGTAATTTTCACATCTGTAGGCAGAAGAATTGCTTCTAGGAGAGATTTGAAGGCCAGGCAGGTTCATGTAGTCTGGTCTCCTGCATAGAATTTCATCAAATGATTCCTGCATCCACTATCCATCCTAGGTACTTATCTAACCCCCAGTGCCCTATTATCTGAGCTTCTCACAATCTAACATGTTTATTCTTAAAATTCCAGTTGAAGTCAAAAACATCCCCGAGGGGCTCCATTACAAACCCTTCCCACCCACTGGATGATGATTCCCTATTTACAATTACTTTGGAGATATCAATTAGCCAATTTTCAATCCATTTAATATTTGCTGCACTGAATCTGTATAGTGTTAATTTTTAATCAGGATGACCCAACTGGAATCTAAGTCAACGATGTCAACGTGGTTACCTCTGCCAACCAAACCTGGCATCCAATCAATTTTGACAAGACCTATTTTCCATAAAAAACTGTGTTGACTGGCACTAATTACACTGCCATCCTTCAATTCTTTACTGATTACCTTCCACGTCAGCTTTCCCATGATTTTGCCTGAGACTGATATTGAGCTAACTGGCCTGTAGTTACCCAGATCATCCTGTTAATCCTTTTTAGATACTGGCACATTAGCTTTTTGTACAGTCCTCTGGAACTTCCCCATTACTCCAGGATTTGTTAAATATCAACATCAATGGCGGAGAGAGCTCACTGTCCCGTTCTTTAAAAACTCCTGGGTGCAGGTTATCCAATCCTGCAGTTTTTAAAAGGTTTAACTTTAGCAGCTGCTAGTTACTGATAGAATAGACAGTATTTCATTAAGGCAATTCATTTGCAAACCAGTGATGTGTTTGTAGCTGTCATTCTACAGCACATTAAAGTGCATTACTCAGTGATCATTTGACTGTCCTGACATGACCTCATTACAGGATTTACCCTGGAAGTTGTAATGCTATATTCTTACGTGGTTGTTTTACTGATGTCCTGAACGCTCTGCAGTGGGTCAGTTGTGTCAGGACAGCGGAGAATACAGGGAGCAAACACAATGGCCAGGGCATTAGCTGACATTCGATTGGTCTCTTCCTGCAGGGCAATCCTAAACAATAAACAACAAAGCAGCAAGGGTTAAAGGTAGCTCCAATTCACATAACACTGGCAGGAAATACCCTGTAGAGAAACAGAAAGAGGACAAAATACAAATTCAGAGCAGGGCAGGGAGAGGAGGGCTGTACATGCACATGAGATCTGGAGGTCATTGCCAGGAAGATTTTCCACAATATTATATAGCTTTGAAGTGAAGAGCTTCAATTTGTTGTATCTGGTAAAGAACTAGACCAACAGGATGTAAATATTATACCAGACAAGGGCAAAAGGTAAGACAATGGATACTGAGTGAACCACGCAACATGCCATGACACTCTTTAGGAAATCTTTTGTTTTGACCTACTTAACCTATTTTCCAAAAGGAATAGATACAGTGCATATTTATTACAGTAGCAAGCAACTCACTTAGCCATCATTAAGCTATGCCTTAGAAACAGAGCACAGATGTGTCTAAATGCATGTAGATGGCAGGAAACTTCGCAGATTGTAACACAGTGACTATAGCCTGAACTAGATATTGTCTAAGCTCATGCAAAAGCATCACACATGATCCCTAGACCCTCAATGTTCAAACTAAAGGGTGCAATACATGGCAGTACTGTGATCCACTGCAATCTTACTGCACTCCTCAGTGGGTTAGCTCTATGGCTAGTGATGAGCTGGCAAAATCATAACAACCGGTTCCCTCCTCACCCCAGGAGGAATCATGCCTCCCGACCCAGGGACCCCTGCCCCGTCCACCCCCTCCCTGTTCCCTACCCTCTAACACCTCCCAAACCCTATCCACTCCCCACCCCCGAACTCCCCAGCCCCGACCCGGGAGGGACGGGGCCAGCCAGGCGCAGCAGCGGGAGCCCGAGCCCGAGCAGCCGGGCGGCCGGGAGGAACGCGGGCCGGGCAGGGTGCCGCGGCTGGAGCGGGCCGAGCCCGAGCCGGGCGGCCGGGGAGAACGTGGGGCCGGGCAGGGCGCTCGAGCCCGAGCCTGAGCCAGGCAGCCGGGAGGAAGCGGGGCGGAGGGGGTGCGCGGCCGGGACCTGCTGGCCGTGGAGGGTCGGGGCCGGGCGGGGACCCGGGGACAGGGGGCCGTGGTCAGGACGGGGCTGAGACCGGCGGGGCACACGGCCTCCTGGTTTCCTACCTCAGCGTCGTCTTCCTGGACCGGGGAAGCCTGCTTGCTTCTCAGCCCTCCCAGGCTTCCCGCGCTAACAGCTGATTCACGGGAAGCAGGGTGGGAGGAGAAGCAAGAAGGAACATTCATGGCAGGAGGTGGAGGCAGAGCTGAGGTGAGCCGGGCCGGGCAGCAGGGAGCACTTGTTAAATTTAAATGCCCTTTTAGAACCAGTTTGTCCCACTGGGAACGACCGGTTCTAAAAGGGCTTCTCAATAACAACCGGTTCGCGCGATCCGGTGCGAACCGGCTGCAGCTCACCCCTGTCTATGGCATGGAACCATGTGTTTGTAACCAGCTGAGACCTACAGTGGTTGTCTTCTCAGCAAGTCTGAAACATTTGTTGCTATTACGAAAGAAGAACATTATTGGCATTAGCTGTCAATGAGAGCATTGTCTGGAAAAAGAGCCCTTGGGTCCAGAGCGTTAAAGCCATTTCAGAATTTAAAGCACTCCCTTGCAAAGTTTCACTCCCCTTTTGCCCGACAAAAGTACTTGGATCACATAGGCCCGTGTTCAGGTACTCTTACTCACGGAGAACAGTACCTTGTTCCAGTGGAACTACTCATGGAGTACGGTGGTACTCATGGGGAGTAAGTGTATCAGAATCAGGCCCCTAGTGAGGAAGGAGAAGAGAAAGAGTGGCTGCAGTATGACGATCCCACGCTGTGGTCTGCCATTACCTCACAAGGTGAAAGATGAGGCGTTCCAGGGTACGGAGGTGGGTGCGAGAGAGCTGATCAATGACAGAGTACACGCCTCGGATGGTCTCCTTCCTCTCCTGCAGGCCTGGAGAGCACACACAGTTACACATATTACAGGCAACTTCCCCATGGTGTCTTCTGCCATCTTTACTTGTGAAGGTGGTGTGAATGGCCCAGTACAGGGGAGCTGTGCAGGAGGCTAGTGCACAGAGACAGGGATGACAACTCCCTCCTCTCCCTGCCTATACAAGCAGGCCCCTTTGCAGGTCCTCAGGTAGCAGTACCCTATGCAAAAACATGAGCATAAGACACTGATTTCTTTTAAACAGATTCCAAAAGAGTTGGGAGCTGAATAATAACTATGTCTCCTGGGGCACGTCTATGCTGCACACTCTGCTCTGCTCACCATCAAAATCATATGCTACATACCACTCTAGCACGGGCAGAAATAGCAATGTAGATGGCGAGGCACTGCTTAGGTGAGTAAAGACATGCATGAAGGCTGTGGGGATATACCCTACACACACTGCTTAATTTGTAACGAAAGAGGTGCCGGGGCTCAAGCTTTTTTTTTTTTTTAAACTTTCACACAGCAAGCCCAGTGGTACCAGGGCTCTGAACGGCAAAGGCTTTGACTACTATAACAGTGTAAGGGATTAGTTTGTGTCACAGTGCTGTCTGTGGCTACATGGCACAGTGAAAAGCAGGCTGTGTCCACATTGCAGTGCCTACCTACACGTCAGTGAAAGGCTCTGGCAGAAGGAGGCTGCAAGGAAAGACTTCAACAGCAGAGAGCTGCTGGAGCAGATGTGCCGGAGCTCAGCCCTGGCAAGCCTTGGCACAAATTAAGCATCACCTACGTGGCTCCCACCTACACTGCCTATTTTTAGCAGTGTCATCACCCCGGAAGACCGAGCAGTGGGAAAAGGCTCTAAGAGGGAGGCAGATGAGAGAGAGGCACTGTCTTGTCAGTTTTACAGTAAAAAAGATGACAGATCAAAAAATGATTTTTGATTCAAAAACCTCCATACAATTGGCGCTTAGTTATCGTACAAGCACACAATCTACTTGCTTGCTGCTTGTCATGAAAAAAAGTACTTGTTCTGGGCAAGCAGAAGAGCAGAAACTGGGTACCTGCAGCTAATTGTACCCCCTCTGTGTCTTTTGTGTGTGTGTGTTTGTATAGATATGGACCTTCCTCCTTACCCATAGCTCGAAGAAATTCCTCGTAGAGAGAAGGTCATGAGGAGGATTGGCAAATCTCTCAGCAACCGTTTGTACACACGGGCAATGTATTGTATTTTGTAGTCATCTAGATTCACTTTGTCAATATCTGTTCACCGAGGCAAGTGAGTGGAGGAGTGGAAAAGAAACCAAAGAAAAAGCAAATGATCAGTTTTGATCCAGTAAACAAGCCAGTGTTTTCCTGTCAGTCCTAGCACTGGCGATGACCTAACCACTGCTGTTGGACCAACTTCTGTGGGTGAGAGAGGTCCTGAGGAAGAGCTCTGTGTAGCTCGAAAGCTTGTCTCTTGCCAACAGACGTCAGTCCTACAGAAGCTATTACCTCACTCACCGTCTCTCCACTATCATGGGTGTGGTCAGATGTTCGGCTGCCTGTGTGTGTTCCCTCTGTGTGCCACCCCAGCCTGGCACAGACAACTGACATGGCACACCTCGAGCGAACCGCCCAATGACCACAAGATCCATTAAGGCATGAAGGCACCCAGCCAGGCTTATTTTGATGAAGCACAGTACTAGTATCCTGCACTAATACATGTATACCCATAACAATGGACCAGCTCAGCAAATGGCGGGACTTTCCGTTCCTCCTAGGCTAGATAAAGACACTGCCCCAAGATACATTTTTATACAGAGATACAAACAAGTTACATATTGCTCCTCTGATAGTTGACATCCTCTGATATCACAACCCACCACCTTGTACATTTCTATCCATCATATTGTCATCCTGACCATATCTTTAGGCAGGGTCAATAGGTTCCTGTTGTCTTTGGGGAATGTGTTTGTACCATTCTTGGTATGGGGTGTTCTGGTACCACCCTTCTGGAATGTGTCTGTGTGTGTGTGTTTTGTGCTTAGCACTCAGCAACGTGTGTTTCTGCAATATCAGCCCTGTTCTTGCCAGATTCTGTGAGAAGGGCCTGCCTCTAGCTCACAGCCGGATTTTGTTTTATATCAGCAAAGTTTTGACCGCTACTTTAGCCCAGCCCTCAGGCCTCTGATACAAGGGCTTATGTCTCAGGCTCTTCTACAGTGAGCAGAGCTACAACAACACTGCATAGAAAAACAGGTATCAATACTGTAGCAACCTCAGATCACACAGTGCACAACCTTGGCACCTACTTTTTTAATATGACCATGTTAAAATTCTTGTCGTGAAAGGAGCCAGTTTTCCAGGGGTGAAAGTCTTTAGAGAGAGTTTGTAAAGCACTTTGGAAGTCTAGGTGATGTTGATAAATATGAAGCCTGGCTAATGTAGCTTTTTCTCCCAATTTCTTTTTTGCACACTTGTGCACAAGAGGAGGAATAAAACAAGGAAGAATTAAACAGTTCCACAAGACAGGAGGGCTCTAACACAGTGCAGACTTTTGGTGAAGGCTGGTATTAGAGAAATGTCTGTAGTTTCATGGTACCAAAAGCCAGAGTCTACGGTGGGGGAAGGGAAAACGGTTCCTTTGCTCTGGCCCCCTTTAGATGACATGAATTCCCTGTTCACAGAGGTTCTCGGCTGTCCCTTTTGCTCCCCCTCTGAGACTCTCTCTTTTTCATCTTACCTGTATCAAGACCCTGTCGGAGCTCCTTTATCTTATTGGTTGAGCCTGCCTTCCTGTAAATGCCCTCGGTGTACAATCCATGCATTTCAATGTAGTTTATGAGCTTCTCCACCACCAGTGGCACCGCTCGCTCCTCATTGGTCAGTCAGGAGAGCTCAACCCCAAACTGCCGTGACGAAAGCTCAGGATCATACTGATGTGGAGAAAGAGATTGATTTCTTAATTCCTTTTCAAAGGTCTCAATGCAATGCTGCTCACAGCGTGGTAAACCTAGGGATGTCTTGAGACTGAATCTCTCAATGTATGCAATGTAATTTGACTGTCGTTCAAGATGCAGTTCACATTTTTAAACAAAGTTAACTGGATTATTTGCAAATTAATCTAGTAAATCTAACTGAGCACAAGGGAAGAGAGGAAAGGTTTGTACACTGCCCTGCAAATCCAATCTTTCCTAAGAGCTTTCTTGGTCATTGTAACTATCCCTGTGTTCACTCTGCTATGTCTGCAGCACTGCACATTGCTACAAAGACTAACAAATGTTCATAGTTAAGGCTTGCAACAGGACTGTGCTCAGAAAAATGGCTCTGTAAAATGGCCCACCGGTACTCTCCTTGGGTCTTCAGAGTCATCATTTGCTTCATGTACTGACATTTTTACTGTAGAGCCAACACAGCTGTGCGACAGTGAGCTATATTCTAGTCTGCTTCATGCCTCACTGACAAAATTGCCTGGTGAGGATACATGAAGGAGAACACACTTGGGCTTGATTCTGAGATCCCTAGATGAACTTACAGTGCTGAAAGTTAAAAATGGTTTTGAGCAAGTGTGACATAGAAGCCACTGAAAGAGAAATAGAATCAGTAAAAGACGCTGACATTCTCTATTTTTACAGAGTCACTTTCCTGACTGGAACTGCACTTTAGAGACTCAACATTCAGCAAACAATTCGAGCTGAATATGAGATTCTGGTTGGATAAAGTCAAAAGACTGAGAAAAACTTTTCACACAATAATGCACAGATCCACGTAGGAGGCTTTGAACATATGGACTGTATGTTCAAACCCAGCATGGGTAGTGATCCAACCAGAACAATAAATGAGAAAGTAGGTGTGCGGCTTGGTTAGACCTCTGACCAGTGCCACTCTTCCATGTCTGCTTCTTCTCATTCACTGTTACCACAGCACAAATGAAAACAACATGAAGGGAATGTCCAGGAGGTTTCCACACTGGATAGACCTCCATGCAAGAACACACCGGGAAGAAATGGTGACAGCAACTGGTTTTGATCTCATTTAAAATTCACAAGTTATTGTACTATCATCTCTTAATCTTTTAGTGCCAGGATTGGGCTGTTCCTAGAGCTAACATCAAGTGCTATAACAAAAACTCTAACCTTTGCTGTCACTGTGTTCAACTGCCAACATTGGCATAAAATGCATTAGTGCAAACTACAAGGTCCATCAAAGCAAATACACTGCTAAGATAAGCTTGATGCTCTATTAGTTCCATCATAAGCCTAAATGAAAAGTCACCAGGTTCTGCATAAAGTTAAAAAACAACGAGGAAATCTGCTGTTACCTTTTGGATAAAGGGCACCTTCTCAAAATATACCAAATGGCACCAACTCTCTCAGCCAGGGGCGGCTCTAGACACCAGGGCGCCAAGCAGGCGTTTGGGGCAGCCGTTTCCCGGGGGGGCGGCATTTGGCTCCGGTTGAGCTCCGCGGCATGCCTGCGGCAGGTCCACGGAGCCGGGACAGCGGACCTGCGCAGGCATGACTGCGGCGGGTCCCGTCTTCCCGCGGCTCGGTTGAGCTCCGCAGGCGCGCGACTGCGGCAGGTCCGCTCGTCCGGGCTCAGGTGGACCTGCCGCAGGCATGCCGGCAGGAGCTCAACCGAGCCGCGGGAAGAGGGGACCCGCGCGGGACCGGGAAGGCTCCGCGCTGCTTGGGGCAGCCTACTTTCTAGAGCCGCCCCTGCTCTCAGCTGATACAATGTGAAAATGTAACCCTTAGCAGCCTGAATCCATCCAGCAGCAACAAATTAATAAATGCAAATGATCTAACCATTTCTGATCAGTACCTTGGACTAGTATTTATTTTTCAGACTCCAAATTTTCCTGAGCATTAGCAAGCCAGATTTTTAAAGATGAACTTGGAGAATACATTAATGTCACTTCACTAGAGCTCAGGAAATGAATTCACACCAAGTAGTTATTTTATTTCAGCCGGCTGCTTGGGGCGGCAAAAACTGTAGAGCCGGCCTTGGGCAGTAAATATCATTATGCCACTATAGAAATCTACAGTACCTCCACACCTTGAATACTGCATGCAGTTTTGCTCATCTCACCTCAAAAAAGATATGTTAGAACTGGAAGAAATACAGAGAAGAGTAACAAAAATTATTAGGCATATGGGACAACTTCTCATATAAGGAGAGATTAAAAGACAGGGACTTTTCAGCTAGGAAAAGAGACGACTAAGAGGGACTATGATAGAGATCTTTCAAATCTTGATTGGTGTAGAGAAAGTCAATAAGGAAGTGTTATTTAGCCCTTCACATATCACAGGAACAAGGGGTCACCCAATGAAATTAATAGGCAGCAGGTTTAAAACAAAAACAAGGAAGCATTTCTTCACACAATGCAGTCAACCTGTGGTACTCATTGCCACGGAGAGATTGTGAAGGCCAAAAGTATAACTGGGTTCAAAAAAGAATGAGATGAGTTCACGGAGGATAGGTCCATCTCTGGCTACTAGCTAACATGGTCAGGGATGCAACCCTATGATCTGGATGTCTCTAAACCTCTGACTGCCAGATGCCGGGGCTGGGACTGTCCAGCAGGGGATGGTTCACTTGACAATTGCCTTGTTCTGTTCATTCCCTCTGATGCATCTGGCACCCACCACTGTCAGAAGACAGGATACTGGGTAGATGAACCATTCTTCTGGGGGATCCAGGATAGCCACTCTTATGGTTTATGTTCTTAGCTGATTACATAGAAATTCAGCTTTAGCATCCTGGGAGCATAAGAACCAAGAATGCATTTGTGACACTGGCAGACCAGTCAACCTGTGTATGACCCATAATAACTTAACAAGAGGCACATCTACTGTGTCAAGACAGTTCACGTGCATGTGAATTTCAAAGAGATGTATTAGACTAGCAATCATCAACTCATTCAAAAATGAACAATAGATGCTAAGTGTATTTGTCTGTGGTTATCTATACCGGGTTAGAAGTTTCACAATGTAACTAAATTAGCTTGTAGATGCTAATTCCTTTCGTGGCTTAATTGCCTTAATTATGTGTGCAAGGTGTTCAGTTAGCCTTAAAATCAAAGATGTAAGACACTTCAGGAAACCAATCATTTCTACATTATCTTCAGCTTAACTATCTGTGTTATAATGGAAGAACGGCTAATTACCTTATGTGAATGAATGTAACTAGTTTACTGGGTATGCACAGGAAATAGAAGATTATCTTCAAAGCAAAGTACAACAGGCCATCTGCATTGGGGAAGGGCCTTCTGTGACAATTTCTGTGAGGTAGGCTTGTCAGCCTGGTAGAATAGCTATAAAGAGAAGGCTCGGGCCTGATCCTATCATCTCTAGACTGCTTAAATGTTGAACAGGGACAGTGTAAGCCATAGGACAGAGATCTTCCAAATAATCATTTGGAAGAACCTGGAAAATGCCTGGAAAAACTAACAGACTTTACATCTAAGCTGCCTTTGGATTCTGATCTGTTGGGATGATTCCAGAGAGACTTTTACAAACCAGCAGTTTATTCCATCACTGTTGTGATCCTGAACTATGAACATGGAAAGTCACTTGTCTGGATATTGATCTTTTAACCATTTGTAACTCTTCTTTCTTTTAACAATAAATCTTAGATTTAGTTAAGGATTGGCTGACAGTGTGATATTTGGGGAAGACCTGAGATTCACATTGACCTGGGGATAAGCATCTGGGCCTTTATGATCAGTGAACCCCACATATGGTGAATCAGGTTTCCAGTAACCCATCACTATATTAGACATAGAATATCAGGGTTAGAAAGGACCTCAGGAGGTATCTAGTCCAACCCCTGGCTCAAAGCAGGACCAATCCCCAGACAGATTTTTACCCCAGTTCCCTAAATGTCCCCCTCAAATACTGAACTCACAACCTGGGGTTTAGCAGGCCACTGCTCAAACCACTGAGCTATCCCTCCCCCGTCTTCCAAGACAGAGATGTTTAGATGGGAGCCAAGGTCTGGAATGCCAAAAAGGGGACCATGTTTGGCATCTTGTTAACTACGGTGGAAGCTCTTTTGTTGTCGACTTGGTGAATCTAATGATAGAATAAGCCATCAGTTTGGTGGTTGTCTCCCTCTACTTCTTGCAGTCTGCCCGCAGTGTGGTCACAGCATTGTTGTGTAAACCTCTCACTCACGGAAGCAGAGGGATGTTAGTCACCTTGAGATCCCAGCTGCTGTCCTGGAAGAGTTTTTCATGCATTTGCGTTGAGTGTCGGATCTGATGTAAGCAGGGAAGTCAGCTCAAGGAAGAGAAAGGCTATACTCACTGTGCTATGAACTACCTCTTGATAGGCAGTCTGCAGCTGGGTGCTGGCCTGCAAGGCCCGTTCTCTCTCCCACTCCTTCCCCGAACTGAACCATGTCCTGAGGAGCTGCTGGTAGAGCAGGGGAATGGACAGAGTTAGTACCAGAAAATCCCTCCCAAAAGTTCCTCTTAAACAGGTTTAATTGTCACTAAAATCCCTCTCCAAAGCATCTGACCTCCATGTAGCAAAGGAATTACATGTCTAATGGAAGAGCCCCTTAGATATACAAGTCCCAGGGCCAGATTCACCTCTGGTGATTGAAGCCAAAGGAGTTACATGAGAGATGAATCTGGGCCCGTGTATGTGATGTCTGCTGTAGACTGTCTGATGGGAGCTGTCTAGCACATTGCATGCTGTTTGATGTCTGCTGCTGTGGTCTATTTCCTGGGCAACTTCTCCCACATTGATTGGCAAAATGACAGAGAGGAGCATTTCTTTTTATTAATTTGAATAAGAGCAGAGAAGTCCCCCCAGCCCAGCTCCTTTTATAACTTCATTTTTATACTGAACGTGCATCAAACTCCCCACCCCTCAGCCCTTCACAATATTCTGTTCATGTCTGAGGAACAGGAAGTTTCCTCTGAATGAGTTTCCATACACAGGGCTTAACTCAATATTCATGAATTTCTCTTAGAAGAAGTGATTAGTTTCAACTGGTTCTCTTCGATTTGGCTACTGCAGTGGTGATTTTCTTGCCACTCCAAGTAGTGTCAACGACATTGTAAGAACTTGGTCCCAATCCAGCCCTGGCATAAAATGGCATAGCTTCCGTGGATTTCAGTGGGGCACATGCCCGCTTATCCCAGGAAGAATTGGGTGCTTTCTCCCTAAAATTCACTCCATTGTTGAAAATTCCTCCACAACTGAAGCTTGACCCCCTAAATCTCTGACTCTTCCCTGCTGTAACACAAGAAACAATCTCCACCACGGTTCAATGGTCTCCTCACATCAGACATTTCCTGGAACCAGTCTCAGCTGGTTCTTCCTCCAGCAAAGTCTCTACTGTTGTGTTTTTGGTTGTCATGGTTTTGTTACTATGGCAACTGAGTTAGAATAATAGGGGATAGCTCAGCCGGTTTCAGCCGGCTGAGTGAGCTCTCTGTATCTGTAAATAAAATGGCAGTTTTGTAAGCTGTCTGCTCTCTGGCCTCAAGTGATTGCTTCCTAAACCGGCTGCCACCAAGGATATAACAACCACTAGCTTGCCAAGGGCTTCCAAGGACCTCATGTAGAGTGACTGAAACCAGAAAAGAAGGAGTGAGGCTCAGCACAGATCATTTGTGTGTGTGGGCTGGGAAAGCTAACCATAACCTTGCCAGAGAGGCCATGTGTGACTGCCATCACCCAGTGCCTGCTGGGCAGAAATACAGTGGATGGTGCCGGAGGAGAACTGTTGTCACGTACTTGTATATGCAGAGCATCCTTTGCTGTCCCGTTTTCCTCTTTCATCTTCTCCAAGGGAGGAAGGGGAAATAAACTTTTGAAGCACTGACCAAGGAGCTCACAGTTTTCCTCCACGGTCAGAGATGGTTTGAGCTTGCTGGCAGAAGAAAGATAGAGAGAAAAGTCATGTATTAGACTCAGTACCACCTCCAAGTAAAAGAAATGGGTCCAATGACTAGAGATTGTCCCAATCTAGAACCCCAAGTGCAAACAACCCTTCACTTTGCACCTCTATTAAGTATTGGCTCCTCTAGAAGTAAAGCTAAAACTTCAAATCTCCTTTTAGAGAAACCCACAAGCTTTCTCCCCCCTGCCAGCTAGCCAGACACCTCCCTCCCCATCTGAACTCTGCTCCATTGTACTGCATGCTCCACAACCTCCAATCTTGTGTCTTTCGAGCACAAACCCCCAAATGGACACATTCAAATCCTTAAGAACTGAAGTCCTGCTGGTGAGCAGCATGTGAGCCACAGGGCCACCCAGAGGATTCAGGGGGCCTGGGGTCTTCGGCACGGGGAATTGCCGCCGAAGGCCCAGCACTTCGGCGGTGGGTCCCGGGGCGAAAGTTCCCCCCGCCGCCGAATTGCTGCCGAAGACTGGACCCCCCGTGAGAGTTTTCCAGGGCCCCTGGAGTGAAGGACCCCACTCCAGGGGCCCTGAAATAACTCTCGTGGGGGCCTCTGCAGGGCCCGGGACCTGGGGCAAATTGCCCCATTTGCTCCCCCCGGGCGGCCCTGGTGAGCCAAACCCTGCAGGCATTAGACTGCTCCCAACCTGACTTTCATGAATTAACAAATAAGAAGGCATCACAGTGCCTGGAAATATGGCAGAAAATAGCCTACCTCAGATGTCCAATGGCAAGAACTGCCTGGTAGCGAACTGGAGATGTCAGGGAATCCAGTGGTTCCGTCAGTGATTTCCCTACACCCCCCTGAATTTTCCCAACCCCCCCCTCCCTAGTTTTGTGAGCTAGTTACATACCAATTTAGTGACTGTTTGGAAATCTGGCTGGGGCGGAGGGTTTGGGGCTTTGGAGAGGCTCAGGGTAAGGGCCGGGGCCCGATCCAGGCAGGGCCGGGGAAGAGACCCAGCTCCAAATATTGCTGGAGCAGAGCACCCGGCCCCTGAATATTCCTGGAGCCCGGGCACCGCAGGTGTATATAACCTGCCGCCTATGCACGGGTTAACCCTAAAAGGCGCAAACCCCAATGGTATTGAGACAAAGGTGTGGCATGATGACAAAAATGATTGTAGGTGGACCCTTGCAATGAATTTGTTGTTATTGCTAATGGTAATTTTGTAACTATTGTGTTGCTATTACCAAGAACTGTAAAATGTTCCAGCTAAGGTGACCAGATGTCCCCATTTTATAGGGACAGTCCCGATATTTGGGGCTTTTTCTTATATAGGCTCCTATTACGCCCCACGCCCTGTCCTGATTTTCACACTTGCCGTCTGGTCACCCACATGTGTGGGTCCCAGCTGCTCCTGCTCCCCTCACTGAAGCAGGTGTGCAGGGTTACTGCCCTGGGAACTGCAGGGCATCAGTGGACATGGGGCTGGCTGGAGGCAGGGCAGGGGCTGACTGGAGGTAGGGTCTGGCTGCAGGCAGGGCAACGGGTGCAGGGCTGGTGCGGGCAGGACAGGGTGTGCGGCAGGGGTGGGCAGGAGACAGGCTGGCTGAGGGCAGGGAGTGCGGGGCTGGCTGGAGACCGGGGCTGGAGGCAGGGCAGGGAATGCGGGGCTGGCTGGACGGGCCGGTCAGGCAGGGCTGGTGCAGGCAGGGGCTGGCTGCGGACAGGGGCTGGCTGCGGACAGGGGGTGCAGCACACCCTGTACGGTGGTTGCCCCCTCTTCCTCCCTCCCCCACCAGGGTAGCAGCAGCAGCCCGGGCTCAGGGGCTATTTAAAGGGCCCAGGGCTCCCCTGCTTCTACCGCCCCAGCCCTTTAAATAGCCGCCAAAGCTGCACCACTTCCCCAGAGCTCCCCAGGCCCTTTAAATACCCCCCGCCCGGGGGAAGCCGTGTTATACCAATATAATAAAAACCAACAGGATCTAATTAAGAGGGATAAGGCAAAGATGCCACATTTATTGTAAATACCATAACAAAACAAAAGACAACAGTAAACAACGTTGTTTTACTACTTATTTCTATCACTACTTATTCCTTATACACACACACACACACACACACACACACACACACACACACACACACACACACACACACACATATATTCATTCACACAATCATTCATTCAGGTTCTGTACAGATGTTATAGTTACCAGCCTAGACATTGCTCATGCCAAGTTACTGGCCAGGTATCTTGGTCATGAGGATGGAGCCAAGTCTGTGTCAGATGCATTTGATGCTCCTGGAGGCTGGCAGCAGAACCATAGACTCAGGCTGTGGCTACACTTAGCACTTCAAAGCGCTGCTGTGGTAGTGCTGCCGCGGCAGCGCTTTGAAGCGCTAAGTGTAGTCAAAGCACCAGCGCTGGGAGAAAGCTCTCCCTGCGCTGTCCATACTCCACCTCCCTGTGGGGAATAACGGACAGCGCTGGGAGCCGCACTCCCAGCGCTGGGGCTTTGTCCACACTGGCGCTTTGCAGCGCCCAATTTGCAGCGCTGGAGAGGGTGTGTTTTCACACCCTGCTGCAGCGCTGCAAATTTGTAAGTGTAGCCAAGCCCTCAAAGTCCTCAGTCTTTAGAGTCCAGTTTGATAGGAATTTATTCCTATGTCAGACCATGAGTTGCTTCATTTTGCTGTTGCTAAATCAATCAGCAGGTGGCTGGCTCCATTCTGTCAGATGCTTGTTTTTCCTTCCTTTGAGGTAGTGGGGGTCATCTGGTTGATCCCACTTGACACCTTCTTCAGCCGACACTGAATTCTTCAGGCTGGTAACTTCCTAACCATTCATTCATTGTTTAAACTAGGCATGCATTCACATACATTCTCTATCTTAATTACATCTAGTTCACTGTCTTTTTACCTTTAGGGGTGTTACCAATTTATGTGAACCTCCATGTCTTTTAACAAGCAAAGATAAAGTGAGATGAAAACTTACAGAGGGTGGGGATCTCTATTTATACACTATAACAGCTACTGTTTTGGCTTACTTAGAGATAATTAATGTTTAACAAGTTTTATACAAAGTATTTCTTTGAGCTTAACAAGTTTTATACCAAGTATCTCTTTGAGCAGGCTTCACACAGATACAGCTGGTGGCTTGCAGGTTAGAGGCTAAATGTTGGGAATCACAAATTTACTTCTAACATAAACCTTACATTATAAAGTATTAATTAACAATAAATTAATAAATCATTTCTTTTATAAACCATGTTTAATATAAACCTTCTTTAATATCCCTACAGCCGGGCCACCCGGTACAGCGCACTGGCTCTTGCCAGTACACTGTACTGGGGCTTGGGCACAGGGCCTCTAGGGGCGGGGCCCGATTCAGGGGAATTGGTTGAATTGGCCTAAAGCTGGCCCTGCTGGCAGCTCCAGCCTTTTTATAGGCAGAGGCTGGCTGGTGTGTCACACAATCTCTATATTACTCGCCTGAAATGGGTCACCTGTTACTTGTGGCTCTGAATATGCATATAAGGAAAAATCCCAAAAGGTCTGACCATCTATGGCCATCAGGTACCAGTGATATGGAAGTGCCATCACCACAGCGGTGACCATAAAGTCAGGTGTTTTGACCACCTATGGCCTGTGATGTTATGGGCGTAATATAATATCTTATTCAGCCAATCACTCAGACAAAGAAGTTGTTTATATCTGCAGAAGATAATGCTGCCTGCTTCTTGTTTACACTTCTCTGCACGAGATGTCACTATTGTTTCATTGGCAATGGAGTGTGATGTCACAGACTGTGTACATCATCATGTAATGACTGACTGCACCCACCACTTTTAAACCACTTGGTTTGCACCCATGCCCTTAATCCTGTCCTAAAATTACCTTTTCATGTCACTAAGCTCTCTTCTTGCTGTGGGGTACTGTAGGTGTGAGGCAGGGCGGGTTGGGAGAAGAAATATTCTTTATCTGAAGAAGTGATCTGTATGAGGAAAACATTTGAAAACTTGTTTACTGGGTAATGTGAGTTCTTCACTCTACTTGATAGCATTTCTCTGCTTGTAACATGAACTTGTGAACACCACATCCAAGCAATTCCAAAATTCCAGGAATATTCTAGGCATCAGTGAGCAGAACCGTATTGGTTTTGGTGAAAATTGGAATGGGAAATAGACCAGTCGTGCTTAAGTTAGGTTTGGCGCCTAACTCCTATTGAAATCAGTGGGTGTTATGCACCTAATCTGCTGGTGCAATTTTCAAAAGCACCTTTAAGCATCTGTTTGCATCTTAAGCACCTAAATATCTTTGAAACACTGGTCCTTCATCTCTGCCTCAGTTCCCCATCTATAAATGGAGGTTAATAATACTTTATCCTACTGTTTGCCTATCTTGTCTATTTGTTTAGATTGTATTTGAGGCACGGGACAATCTCTTACTATGTTTTTGTAATGGGAACCTGAATTTTGGTTGGCACATCTAAACACTACCATAAAACAAAAATGATCAGCCCCATAATATAAAGGCCCACCAATGATCTAGTTTTCAGGGCAAGTCACAGGCCCAGCTGCCTCAGAGGAAAGTCTGAGAAACACAATATCAAACAATTATGGATTAACTGCCAGGAGAAGTTTCTTTTTCCTGACCCTATCAGTTGGTGGTAGGCTTATTTATATTTATATCCCTTCTACATTTTGTATACCAGCGAAGTTTGGATGATATGGTCCATATAAATGTCTAATCCTTTTCTGAATCAGCAGCGTCTCACCCAGGAAACTCAACGCCAATCTCCTGAGGAGAGAGAGACACACACAATCAGACAGAGACTGAGGGCTTCCCCACCTTTAGCAACAACTGAAACCCCTCCCCATAGGGACATGTCCTGATTTTATTTGCCCCCATGTTAATCCAGCCCAGAGCCTGCCCCCGCCTGGTGACAGTGAGTGAGGGTGGGGAGGGAGGGCCGGCGTGAGCAGGGCAGGGCCTCGGGGAGGGCCACGGCAGATCTGGGGCTGCTCTGAGGGTCACAAAGTGCCCGTGGGCGCGAAGAGGCTGCAGCCCGGAACTGCCGGACAACGCACAGCTTGACTCTGCCCCTCGGTCCCTGCGCACGGGACGGGACCTCGCCCGGCCCGCGGCCCCAGGCCGCCGCTCGTGGGAGCTGCTCCCGGCAGCTCAGCCCCTGCCCCACCTGCTGCTGCCCCCAGGCCCCGCGGGGTGAAGCCCTTTCACTCGCGCTGCCTCTGCCCTATGCCCCCGCCCCAGCCCGGCTCCCGGGGCAGGGCGCGGCAGGCTGGGCCTGGCGCCTGGCACTGGGGTCTGAGCCCCAGCCCGTGCGGAGCCGCCACTCACCGTCCCGCCTCAGCGCTCCTCGGACCTGCCCCGACCCGGCCGCCGGCTGCCCCCGCGCCCCCCCACTTCGAGCCCCCCAGCAGCGCCGGGGCGGGAGTCCCACTGGTGCCGCCCGCGGGGACTGAGCCGCGCAACCCCCCCCCGCGCGGCTCCCCGGGGCTGGGGCCTCCCCTGGCCGCGAGCGGGATTCGAATCCCAGCGGCAGCGCGCCGGGCGGGGCGGGCGGGGGCGGCGGCCTCGGGCGAGGCGGGGCATTACCCCTCGCGCCGAGTCTCTGTCCCGCTCTCTCCGCCAATCAGGAGGCGGGGAGGCGCGGCAGTGACGGGATAGGGCCCCTCCTCCACTAGAGGCCGCCTGCGAGAGGGAGAACTACACTACCCAGTGTGCACTGGGAGGGGGCGTTGTCTGAGCAACCAGGCCGTCCCTGCCGCTCTGAGAAGAGCCAGGAACTACAACTCCCAGCCTGCCCGGGCGCCCCGTCCTCGAGCCCAGGAAGGGCGGGTCCCTGGGTCAACCTGACACCTCTCCCCCCCCACCCCGTGCCGTGTATTGACCTGCCCGCGTAGGGCGTGCCGCTGCTTCGCCCCTGCACAGAGCAGCTGAGCGGGGCGGGGAGGCGAGGACCGGCGGCGAAGCTCCGCCCCAAACCTGGCGGGGCAGGTCTGTGCGGGCAGGTGAGTGCCGGGTCTGTCTCCGTCCGGTGACTTTACACCTGTGTCTGCACCTGGGATGGTCCCAGCGCCCCTTGTTTGCTGGGGCTCTAACCCCACCCCCCGGGGTGAGCTGGTGTGTGTGCGTGTCTGAGGAGCCTTGTACCCGGCTACTGGTCAGCGCCCCTCACTCCCGCTGTCCCGCCCCCGCCACCCCCCCTTCCTCCTCCCTCGGGCGAGCCCGGCTTTGAACACCCCCTGCAGTAACAGTGTCACCCACAGACAAAGCTGCCACTGAACTGAATTAACCCTCCTCATCCCCGAGCCCCCCCTCGCTCCGCCCGTTCCCCCAAAGCCCTGCCCCTGCCCCTGAGGTCCTGCCCTCACGCTGCCCCTGCCCCCGAGGTCCCTGCCTCACATCACCTGTCCCTTCCTCCAATGCCCCACCCTCACTCTGCCCCTTCCCCCGAATCCCCACTCCCGCACTGCCCCTCCCCAATACACCCCTCCTCTGCCCTCACATTGCCCCTTCCCCCAAGCTCCCGCCCCTGCACCACCCAGTGACCCAGGAGCAGGCCAGACCCGGGACGGGGGAGGCATAAACATGCTTTGCTCTGCCACAGACTTCTTAGTGTCCTTGGGCACATCACTCAGCCTCTCTGGGCCTCAGTTCTCCCATGCAGGAAATGGGGCTGGTGGTGCTTCCCGCCTTCGCACGAGCCTGGGAGGAGAACTACCCTACAAATTAGGAAGATGCTGGGATCCTGGAGTCATGGGGGAGGGTTCAGGGGGAGCATATTAGCACCATCATTTGGTATATGGAGTCTGTTTGGAAACAAAATATTTCCCTGAAGTCATTCCAAACCCTGTATTCAGCCATAACCTTGGGAAATACGTAATGGAGCAGTGTGGTTTTTCCCTGTGTAGCCAGCAACGACCTGGCACCACCCCCAGCTCTGCCCCCTTCCTGCCACTGCGACCCCATCTCACCTCCTGACCCTGGCTGGGCACCCCGCAGCCCCTCGTAGCAGGGGGTGTGTAGGGGGGTCTCCTTGCAGCCCTCAGTGGGTGTCTGGTGGGTGCTGTCACCTCTGCCAGAGACTCCCAAGAAACTCACTAGCTTCCTCCTCATGTGGGGAAGGGCTCCTACTTTCTGACGTGGGAGGGAGATTCCGTGATGTCAGAGCCCGTGGGAGGAGGGGTTCTAATCACGAGTCTGGAGTGGCAGGGCAACCCCCTCCCCCAGTCAGATTCTGCTAGGGGGCTGGGCAGGGATCTCTAGGGAGGGAGACACAGGAACAAACAGTTGCCACTATGGAACCCAGGAGTCCTGGCTCCCAGGCCCCGCTCTCACCTCTAGACCCCACTCAGCTCCCAGAGCTAGGGATAGAACACAACCCCACCCTGCTCTGACCATTAGACCCCACTCCCTTTTAGGCTCACTGCCTCCTCTATCCACCCAGCCCACCTGTCCATCCCTTTGCTGCAGGTTTCTGGGGTCACCCCTGCTCTGCACTCCCCCAGTGCAGCCCAAGACCTTTCATCCCCAGCCACATTTCCTCTCCCCTCGTTCTGGATCATCTGCTTGGCCCCCCCACCGCCTCTTGAGGTGTGCTGTGCGGCGTGACTGGGGATTGTGCAATGGCTCAGCACCAGGCAATGCAGAATGTAAACCACAGACGCTGCCCTGCCCGACCCCACCAGGAGAGGGTGTGTGTGTGTGTGTGTGTGTGTGTGTGTGTGTGTGTGTGTGTGTGTGTGTGTGTGTGGGGGGGGAGAGCTCGGCAGCTCTCACTGTGGGAGGTCCACCCAAAACTGTGGAGCTGCAGGAGTGCTGGGGCAGTGATCCCCGCCAGTGACCTGGGCCATCCTTTGAGCTTTCTGGTGAGACCCCTCAGCCTCCCATCCTCAGTCTCTACCCTGATTGGCTGAGCAGGAGGTTAATGACAGGGAGGAGACTCAAGGCCTTTTTGTTCTCTTTGAAGACCAAGTAAATAAGTCATAACCACTTATATGTTTGATGGATTTTGCTGCTTCTCTGCATTAATTGTCTCTGAGCAGTTCATGATTCTCTCTAACATTGCAGTTCTCCTAAAATACTGGCTGAATAATTACTGTGCATACTTGTTGGTCTGGAGCTCATCTGAGAGCACTTTAAAATCTCAGTCTGCCTGTGTATGGGTCTTCTCTCACTAGGATAGGCTGAGGCCTTTTTCTTAGGCTAAGGACTTTGGCTAAGCAGCAGGGGCAGCCATTAGCTGGGAAGTGAAGGGTCACATCCTCTCATCCCAAACCAGTCACACTGAAATAAGGTGCTATTAGGCTGTTAGGAAGACGATCCTGTCTGTATGATGCCCATCACCACCAGATAAAGAAACAGATCTTAAGATGGATAAAAGAAACTTAGTTTGACAGCATCCTGTCTGGCAAGAAATCACTTATCAATGGCTCTGACTGCGAAACTCTCATTTCTGTATTGTTCTATCTTTATGGCCCTCACTTTTCTGTTGTTTATCTGTCTGGTTCTCTAATTGTTTCTCTCTTCTGTACAATCAATCGTGCTAGGTGTAGCTGGCAATATGACTATATAAACTGGGGTCAAACAGGAGGGGGAAGGGAAATTGGAATCATGTTTATTAAGTGGGGGGAACAGGAACAGGGACACAGGCAAGGCTGGGAAGGAGGACGGAGGTAAATGCTCTGCAGCATCAGAGCTGGGAAGGGAACACTGGGGAAGAGACTGTATGGGTGTATAGAGATAAGCCCGAGTGGTGTGAAGGGCTTCGGAATATGTAATCTTATAGGTGTAACAATTGTACGGGCTACACAACCACCCAGTGACATCATCAACAAAGTGCCCATTTGTGTCTGGGTAGGGGCCCTGCTATGGGAGGGAGTGTGACGTTATTGGTATAAACTGGGACCATATAGAACATGGTTTGCAACCAAGGTCCTGCAGTGGCACCAAATCTTAGGTAAAGGGGGTCATATAAGGTGCCTAAGACCAGGTTATGGGTTGCTGGTTATGACTATGCTGTCTGTGTGCATGTGTCATTTTTAGTTGAAGTTATGTATATTGGCTCTATACTGTCTGTATTTCAAGTTGGTGCTGTGCTTCTGGGAAACATCCCAGACAAGTTGGTGTTAGCTCTGCCCAGCTTGCTTGATGGCCCATTAAGGACCATCAGCTACACAATTGACCCATGGAGAGAAGGCAGACACGCCTTGTGACTCAGCAAAGTATGCAGGGACTGGCCCATGTGACTCCAGACTCCATTTTGCTGTAATTTTCCACAGTAAGGACAAAGAGGTTCTTACACCTGGAAAAGCCTATCTAAGGCTGATGCCTCATCTCCATCTGGTCTACAATCCTGCTTCTTACCTCTGGAGGGACTTTGCTACAAACTGAAGCTCTGCACAAAGGACTGATGACCCATCCCAGCGGGGGATGTACTCCAGAGACTTGATTTGAACCTGCAGTTTATGCCATCACTGCTACAAGCCTGAACTAAGAACTTTGCCATTACTGAATGTAATTGATTCCATTTAACCAATTCTAGCTCTCATCTCTACCTTTTTTCCTTTATGAATAAACCTTTAGATTTTAGATTCTAAAGGATTGGCAACAGTGTGATTTGTGGGTAAGATCTGATGTGTATATTGACCTGGGTCTGGGGCTTGGTCCTTTGGGATCGAGAGAACCGTTTTCTTTTATTGGGGTGTTGGTTTTCATAACCATTCATCCCCAGGACGAGTGGCACTGGTGGTGATACTGGGAGACTGGAGTGTCTAAGGGAATTGCTTGTGTGACTTGTGGTTAGCCAGTGGGGTGAAACCAAAGTCCTCTTTGTCTGGCTGGTTTGGTTTGCCTTAGAGGTGGAAAAACCCCAGCCTAGGGCTGTGACTGCCCTGTTTGAGCAATTGGTCCTGATTTGACACTCTCAGTTGGGTCCCGCCAGAACCGCATCGTCACAGGGAGGAATGCAGCAAGGACTCAGGATCAGTGGCCAGGGTCACTGAGCATAGACATGGGGAGGTTATATGGGGAGAGGGGTTAAAATAATGATATTTGGGGGGGAAAATGTAAAAAGAAGTGAAACTGAACAGAAATAAAACTGGAGTGTAGGCTCTAAAGCAACAAGGCTTCAGTAGGGATTGAGGGTTAAAGGTCTGGGATCCCCACACCTCTAGATTTTCAAACTTCTCCTCCAGCCCAATGACCCACCCAGCCCACTTCCCGGGTGCCCTTCCTCCACACTCCCCTCCCCTTCTTCCCATTACTCTCAGCCGGCACCACTTCCTGGCACCTTGGGAGCTTCTTGTATTTTCTCCTCATCTCTCACTACCTCCTACCTCCCTGCTGCTTCTTAGCTCTAACCCTGCACACACCCTCCCCATGTCCTGGCACCCCAGAATTATCTACTCCCCCCTCTTCTCCGCCCCACCCATGGCTCTCTTATCCCTTCACCCATGGGATCCTGAATGGCAACATTACACGCTCTCCTAAAAGAGCTCATCTCACTGTCACACAAACCATGCATGAGTCATACACATATTTACTCAATTTAGAATTCTACAGGAGGCATATTTTCCTCTTAAAATGAGGAAAAGGCATGAAAGCTACAGTGATTAATATAGCCAATAAGGATATATTAAATCCAATTTTAAAATGACTGACGGCACCAAAAAGGCACATGTCCAAAAATGATACTAGCGTGTGGGAGATAAGGCAAAAAAAGGGGGGCAAGAAAACCTGCAAAACTTGTATGATGAATAAAGGTATACAGTTATTACTACTCAGGTTCTTTAGAGACCCCAAAGCTTCTAATAACCCAGGCGACAGGACTCCTTACCCAGCAAGACCACCGTCTCATAGTTCTCCTGCATGACATCCCTGTAGAGGGCTCTCTGAGTGGGGTCCAGCAGAACCCACTCTTCCCTGGTGAAATACACAGCCACCTCCTCGAAGGTCACTGGCCCCTGAAAGAGCAAGAGTCCAACACTCAGTACCTGCTGCCCCACTCACAACCCCACTATTCACGGAATAGCAGCACCAGGTAAATGGGAGCTCCAGGAGGCACATGTTAACAGAGTCCCACCCCACCTTGCTTAGAGCAGCCAGGAGGCATCAGAGGGTGGAAAGAGAGAACCTTTGTGTCTCCCAGCTGACAGACAGAGGCAGAGTCATCACATTTATCACATAGCTACTAGCCAGGGCTTGATATAGGAGATGGGGCTGTCTCTGGACCCTGCTGGTGGCTCCTGGTAGGAATCTCCAAATAAAATATATGGAAGAAAGGGAAGTCAACAGTAAAGAATATAAGTTAGAAAGTCAGAATTGTAGAAAATTGGTAAGGGAAGCTATCAGAAATCAATGACCACTTAATGAAAATAAGAAGGAAGTTTAAAAAAAGTATATTAAGTACAAAATTAATCCCTAACAATGGTAGTGGTAAATTACTAGATGGAAATGGCAGTATTATCAAAAATAATACAGAAGAGGTAAAAGTGTTCAATAAATATTTCACTCCTGGAGTTGGAGAAAAACAGATGATTTAATCATATAAGACGTTGACAACGACAGTCTTTCCATCCCAACAATAACTCACGAGGATGTTAAGAGCAGCTATTACAGTTAGACATATTTAAATAAGCAGGTCCAGATAACTTGTATTAAGAGTTTTGAAAGACCTGGTGGAGGACTGTTAATGTTGATTTTAATTAGGACTTGGACCAATGGGGAAATTCCAGAAGACTGGAATAAAGCTAATGCTGTGCCAATATTTAAAAAGTGTAAAAGAGATGACCCAGCTAATTACAAGAGTGTTAGTCTGATACTGGGCAAGATAATAGAGCAGTGAATATGGATTTAATTAATAAAGAGGTAAAGGAGGGTAATATAATTAGTACCAATTAACAAAGGTTCAGAGACAACAGATCCAATCAATCTAACTGGATATCCTTATTGGGTGAGATCAAAAGTTTGGTTGCAGCTAATAGTATTGATGAGCTGAGAGGTGAAAACATTACCTAGACTTCTGTAAGGCATATGACTTGGTTCAGCACAATATTTTGACTAGAAAACTAGAAAGATACAAAATAAACACAGCATACATTAAACAGATTAAAAACTATGATTGTAAATGGGGAACCATGCTTGAGTAGATTTCTTTCTAGGGGGTTCCCACAAGGATTGGTTCTTGGCCCTGTGCTATTTAACATTCTTATCAATGACCTGGAAGAGAATATAAAATCATCATTGATAAAGTTTGCAGTTGCCACAAAGATTGGGGTTCGTGGTAACTAATGAAGTGTCAGAAGATTCAGGCTCCAGCACTGGGAGTCAGGGAAGTTTTCCCAGCCCTGGCTGGAGGGTTATTTCCTGTTCCACAAAGAGTGGAAGTTCCATTCCCAACTCCTGTGCCTTGAAATTAGGCCCTGACACTACACCACACATTCAGCATAGTGGTATGATTATAAAATGATTAGGACATAATTATGTTGCATTTTGTGCAAGATGCGTCATGTTCAGTGTCATTGGAAAAGTTATGATTTGCTGAATATGACTGTCCTATTTGTGCGCATGTATCATGTTCGTAACTGAAGTTATGGATATTGACTCTGTATCTGTATTTCAAATGTGTTTACTCTGGGTAACACTCACAAAAAGCCTTTCAGGTACAACAAAGAAGCCAGACAGTGTTCATGGCTCATCAAGAAAGACAATGGACCGTGGAAGAGCTTAGCCCTCTTGTGAATTTTTCAGCTAGCCTATGAGCCATGGCTACTATGACTCAGTAGGGCATGCTAGGGCATGTGAGCAGACCACATGACAACAAACTCCATTTTGGTACCTGTATTTTTCCACTGGACTGGGAAACAAGTTTGGAACAAATGGTTCCCGCAATATGGAAAAGCTACATAAGGTGGAGTGTGACATCATTTCTTGGCCTCATTCCCCACACAAGAGAACTCCTGGAAACACCTGAGGAAGAAAGACTGAACTGGGGGAACTGCTGGTCCCAGGGTAAAGGGATTTTTAGCTTGTGTATGGAAACTTGGTGGACTGCTTGTATCATCAGTCAGGGTGAGAAACTGCTAATTCAAATTCTATCCAGATAGTATGTTAAGCTTAGTTTGAGTTTTTGGTTATTTGTTAAGTAATCTGCTTTGATCTGTTTGCTACCACTTATGGCTGGGAAATTGGCTTTTGTCTTCTATCTGTCTTTGAGTGGCTTAGGTAAAGCACTCAGGTAGCTTAGTTGGATGCGTGGTGCCACCTGCTGTCCTGTTGGGTAATAACAGGGCCTGGAGAGGCTGGCAGTGTGAGAAGGGCCAACCCAGTTTGAGGGTTAGAGGGACAGTGTTTCCCAGAAGCCCCCCAGACTGCACCCCCGGGGTGACAGCCCATCACACCCTAGAGTACACAAGTCTCAGCAGGTTTGTCACATCATTTCCTCCCATTCCACACCCTAGACAGTTCCTGCCTCCCACTACCTCTAGCAGCTCCCACCTCCTATTCATTTACTTCTCCTCCCTCCAAGCAGAACCCACCACCAGCTCCCTGATAATCCCTTACCTGAGCCAGCTCCATTGCAGCCGTTTCCTTCCTACTGGGAGGAGGGGATGATTTAGGGTGAAAGGTGGACATTATTCTGTAGCCTGCCAGGGCAAGAAGGGCAAAATGAGAGAATTCAGACAGGGTTTCTGTCCTTTCCACATGTCAATTCCCCCCAGCATTTTTCCCTGGTAATGGACATTCTAGGTTCTGCCACACTGTGTAGCACAAAATGACCTTATTCCAGTACAGGCTTAGCCCTCCCACCAGGGTGTAACCCTCCTAGACATAGTGAAACCCTCCCAGTAGCAGAGTCTCTCTGTTACACTTATACAGTTTGTAGATGATACCAAGCTGGGGGGGGGGGGGCTGCAAGTGCTTTGGAGGCTAGAATTACAATTCAAAATGATCTGGACAAACTGGAGAATATAGGATGAAATTCAATGAGGACAAATCCAAAGTAGTCCACTTAGGAAGGAACAATCAGTTGCACACATACAAGACAGGAAATGACTGCCTAGGAAGGAGCACAGCAGAAACGGATCTGGGAGTCACAGTGGATCACAAGCTAAATATGAATCAACAGTGTTACACTGTTGGAAAAAACCCAAGTATAATCCTGAGATGTATTAGCAGGAGTATTGTAAGCAAGACATGAGAAGTAATTCTTCCGCTCTACTCTGCACTGATTAGGCCTCAACTGGAGTAATGTGTCCAGTTCTGGGTGCCACATTTCAGGAAAGATGTGGAAAAATTGGAGAAAGTCCAGAGAAGAGCAATAAAAATGATTAAAGGTCTAGAAAACATCACCTATGAGGGAAGACTGTAAAATTGTGTTTGTTTAGTCAGGAGAAGATATGATCAGCTTTCAAGTACATAAAAGTTCATTTCAAGGAGGAAGGAGAAACATTGTTCTTAACCTCTGAGGACAGGACAAGAAGCAATGGGCTTAAATTGCAGCAAGGAAGGTTTAGGTTGGACATTAGGAAAACTCCTGTCAGGGTGGTTAAGCACTGGAATAAATTGCCTAGGAGGTTGTGGAATCTCCATCATTGGGGATTTTAAGAGCAGGCTGGACAAATACCTCTCAGGGATGGTCTAGATCAGGGGTGGCCAACATGTGGCTCTTTAGAATTTAATACGTGGCTCCTTGTACAGGCACCAACTCCAGGGCTGGTGCTACAGGCACCAACTTTCCAATGTGCTGGGTGTGCTCACTACTCAGCTACAGGCCCTGCCCCCACTCCACGCCTTCCCTGAGCCTGCAGTGCCCACGCTCCATACCCCCCGTCCCCGCCCCCGAGAGTCTTGCATAGCATGAACAGCTGATCGGGAGTGCGAGTTGGGGGGGTGCTGATTAGTGTGGCTTCCCATGGGTGGGAGGCACTGGGAGCAGGGGGTGGGAGCTGATGATTCTTTAGCAATGTATATTGGTTAATTCTGGCTCTTTCTCAGGCTCAGTTTGGCCACTCCTGGTCTAGATAATACTTCATCCTGCCTTGTGTGCAGGGGACTGGACTAGCTACCTCTCATGGTCCCTTCCAGTTCTGTGATTCTATGAACCAAAGGCCAGAGATGAGCAGAATCAAAGAAGTCACTCTGGTGAGTCTCCTGTCATTGTCCCCAAGGCAGCTCTCTCAGATTAACTAAGTTATTTGATGCTCCAGCTTTTACACAGTCTCTCCTGGGAGTGCCCCTTTCATGGGCTGGGCCTAGTTTTAGCTTTTGGGAAGCGTGACCCTGGGGGCTCTGAGATTGGGCCTTCTTGCCTCAGCACACCTTGTTTCTTTCTGTGGCTCCCCAGTGAGTCCAAATGAGTAGATACTCCTCATACAGACTGTGAACATAAGAATGTGTTTTGTGTTTAGACTTTATTGAATGCTTGTAAGTTGCTGCCTGAGTTAACATCTGACTAGTTGCATTGTGAGCCTCTGTGGCTCTGTAAATCACCAGACAGGAGAGAGACTTTACCTACGTGAAGTGCTGATTGGCAACAGAATGCCTGGCAGGAAAGGTCCATCAACACCAGAGAGACTATTATGGGATGTTAACAAAGACACAAGATTGTTGTTGTGCTCTTCACTTCCCATTTGCTGAGTTTCCTGCTCAGAGCACATGGTACGAAGGGGATGAGAAATTTGGGGTTTGTGCCCTGCTTCTCACCAGTCTGCCTGAGGCTGGTGCTAGTGCTCTCGAGTCACTGAAGACAGTGTTACAGAGAGAGGAGCTGTGACTTCCCCAAGGTCACCAAACAGGTCCATGACAGAGCCAGGAACAGATCCTGTTAACTCCCGAGCCCCGTCACTCGCAGCTTGGAAAGGTCCCCAGTGCACACTGTAGGAAGAGCTGTGCAGAGATTGCAAATGAGCTGCTCTGCCAAGACAGCCTGCACATCCATGGACAAACCACCTCGCTGGGGGTGTGTCCCCTGGGTCAGGAGAAGTCAGTGTCCAGTCCTGTGGGGCTGTGCTCCTGGCTCATACCTCCAGCACTCACTGCTGCCCCTCCGTTACCAGCTGCACCGTTCAGTCAGCCTCAGGCCTCAGGGAGGTCACAGCCCCTCTCCCCACCCCAAACCTTCAAACTGGGACATGGTGCACCAGTGCCAGAGTGCACTAGTGTAAATTCTGTCTACACCAAGGGTTTGCACCAGTGCCTAAAACAGCAGTGTGGCAGAGACCTTCAGAAACAGCAGTACGGTGGCACTAGAACCTATTTCTAGCTCGGTCACAGACAGCCTGGGTGACCTTGGACACGTCAATGTTTCTCCTCCCAACTTTAGTCTCTTTATCCAACTGCCCACTCACTGGGGTCTCCTCTCTCTCCAGAGCTGCTCACCACTAAAATCTGTGTGGGTGTCCCCAGAGCTAAGGCAGTTCAGCTCTGGAACAGTCTTACAAGGGGGCTGGGGAGTCTCTTTCCCTGGAAGTTTTTAAGAACAAATAGGACAAAGCTCTGTCAGAGATAATCTACATATACTTGGTCCTGCCTCAGCAGAGAAAGCTGGACTTGATGACATCTTGAGGTCCTATCTAGCCCTACATTTCTAGGATGCGATGCAATATATACATATAAAAACACAACATACAGAATAAAACTCACCACAACATAATGTCAGGCAAATTCAGGGGGAAAAAAAACACAACCTACACTCCACAACATAAAATGACAATACAAAGGAAAAGAAAGCAACACGATGCAAACTATGACATCCTAGGACAAAAGTACACAATGGAAAACAAGCTGAGGCAAAACAATTCACCATAACACTGCTACACAACATGATGCGATCACAGTTCCAAATGGCACCATGCAAAACAGCTCAGCGTAGAACATGACGCAGCACAAAAGAGAATTATTTCAATGTAGGCCTGGAAGGGATGTGGGGAAGTCATCTACTCCAGCCCGCTGTGTTGAGGCAGGACCAAGTATCCCTAGACATTCGCAGACTGGCGTATCTCTAACCTGGTCTTAAAAACCTCCAATGAAGGAAATTCCACAGCCTCCCTTGGAAGCCAATACAAGGCAAACACAGACCAAAACAATGCTGTACACACACACGCTGGGCTTGCGGTTAAGGGGGGAGGCAAGAATTGAAACAATCTGGGTTCAATTCCCAGTTTGGCCGCAAATTCTCCACGCAAACTTGTTAGACACCGGTGGCTGGCCCGTACCACTGACTTGGGCCCACACGGCTCAGGTTGTGGGGTTGTTTAATTGTCATGTAGAAGTTCCGGCTTGGGCTGCAGCCCAAGGTCTGGCACACTCCCACCTCCCAGGGTCCTAAGGTGAAAAGAGACAAATTCATATTACAATTAAGGCACAAATATTCAACAGCGAGGATGATTCACCACAGGAACAAGCTACCAAGGAAAGTGGTGGATTCTCCATCTCGTGACGTCATTTCATGAAGACTAGATGCCTTTCTGGAATGTGTTTACCCCAAAAGTAGCTAGTGTGTCATACAGGAGGCCTGTGATATGCAGGGGTCAGATTAGATGCTCTAATGGTCTCTTCTGGCAATAAAGTCGACTAATTTCTTTAGAACTGAATGTAGCATTGGGAGCAGCAGCGTCTGATGTTTTTCTGTCTAGCCAGCTTGCTTCCTAGAACGAATGCTCCTTGAGTGGGGTGATCCACAGGGAGTAGCTCAAACCTCCAAAGTGCCTGGCCAGGGGCAGGACATTAGCCCAGCAAGGGAGGGGTGTGGCAGTGACATCACAAAGGCCTTTTGCAGGACCTCAGACTATTGGTCAATGGTGGTGGGGAGGTGGTGACCTCACAGAGAGATGCTGACATCAGCCAGGCAGGACAGGGGCGAGGGGCCAGGGAAACCTCAGAGACCCTGTGGCTTTGCTTCAGCAAGTCTCCTTCTCCAGGTCTCTCTTTGAGGACTGGGGGAATATTGGGGTTCACGTACCTGAGCGCCAGGAGGAACCTCTTTCGAGTTTTCTCCTTCTCTTTTAGTGATTTTACTTGAAAACAGCCGACCCTGTTTAGAAGGTAAGAGCCTCCTCGAGGTTTGAAACTGTTCAGTCTGATCCATCTGGTGACAGTTGAATTCATGGGAAACATGATCTTAAGGAGGCAGAATTTTATTCCAAACCTGGCATCTTGTCCCTTAGAATCACTGAGGACATTAGGGTTTGTCCTTTTTGTTTCACCTTTTCCTCCATCCATCCCTCCTTTCTCTTCCTCTCTTGCTTCTTTTCTCCTTTCATCCTGTTCCCCTCCTAACACCAGGAGAGGGTGTGTGTGTGTGTGTTGCGGGGGAGTGCTCGGCAGCTCTCACTGTGGGAGGTCCACCCCAAACTGTGGAGCTGCAGTAGTGCTGGGGCAGTGATCCCCGCCAGTGACCTGGGCCATCCTTTGAGCTCTCTGGTGAGACCCCTCAGCCTCCCCTCCTCAGTCTCTATCCTGATTGTCTGAGCAGGGGGTTAATGACAGGGAGGAGACTCAAGGCCTTTTTGTTCTCTTTTAAGACCAAGTAAATAAGTCATAACCACTTATATGTTTGATGGATTTTGCTGCTTCTCTGCATTAATTGTCTCTGAGCAGTTCATGATTCTCTCTAACATTGCAGTTCTCCTAAAACACTGGCTGAATAATTACTGTGCATACTTGTTGGTCTGGAGCTCATCTGAGAGCACTTTGTTGAGGTCATTCAATGTATGAAATTCAAGATCTGATGGTTAATATGAAAATCAGGGCTCTGGGGTCCTATTCCCAATTCAGCCATTGACTGGCTGTGTGACCTAAGACAAGTCAATTCTCCTTTCTCAGCCTGAGCGTCTCCCTCTTTCAAGTAGGGATAATAATGATCCGCTCCTACCTACCTCAACACACTCACTCTTCCCCAACACACACACACACTGTCTCTCCCCACACACAAACAGTCTCCACACTGCAGCTGAAAAGCAGCTGGCAATCTAGTAGGATGACCCTGGAACAATGGGATAGAGAAACCTGCATCACTGAAAGTGCAGCCACAAAGACACCACACACCAACTTCCCCTAGCTGGCAAGAATCAATCCTCCAGAGAAAGATCCCTATGGTATTGTAGGCCAGCTTCCTAAAGCCTCAGCCTCAACCACTTAACACTGGGGCCTGTCTACACTCTGGTTCTGTTCTCACTGAAGGATCATTTCCAATTGTTCGCTCAGACCAGCTTGCCCAGCACCCTCACTGCTGTGCAGCTCTGGATGTGTGGCCATGGCTGAACAGCAAGAATTCCTGCCCATTTCCCTTCTGGCTGGAGCATGGTTAGAGTGTGTTTGTGGTTAATGATGTTGCTGTAGATTGTTGGCTTCCTGCTTTGGCAATTCAGACAGTCCCTTTTCCCAACATATCTCCAGCACATCAGTCCCTGGCTGGGTCTCCTGGGCAGTGGAAAACATCCCTTGTTTGGTGCTGCCAAGGGGATCGTGCATAGCTGAGATGTCTCTCGGCTTGGATCAAAGGGGAATGTTGGATGGAATTTATCACACAACCCTCCCTGGTCCCCAGAGCCCCATGGGGAGAATGTAGAGTCATTCCTCCCCTGCACTCCCAGGAGAGTTGCTAGGACTCCTTCCTGCCAGCTACTCACCCCTGGCTTCATCCTTAGCTCCTAGGATCTTTCTGCTCCAAAGGCTCCATAGTCCTGGGGTGGGGAGGGTGTCACTGCACAGTCTGAAACACAAGGGAGGTTTCTGGAATTGAAGGAAGGAGCAGAAAATGGAGAGGAAAGAAACAGAGAGAAAACGCCTCGTCTCTCTCCCCTCCCCCCCCCCCATCAAGAAATGTTACCAAGGACCAGCGTTAGGGGAAATGGTGCCCTGGGCAAAACTTGTACTTTGGCAAAGTTCATAGAATCATAGAATCATAGAATTCAAGATCAGAAGGGACCATTATGATCATCTAGTCTGACCTCCTGCAAGATGCAGGCCACATAAGCCGATCCACCCACTCCTTAAGCAAGCGACCCCTGCCCCATGCTTCGGAGGAAGGCGAAAAACCTCCAGGGCCACTGCCAATCTACCCTGGAGGAAAATTCCTTCCTGACCCCAAATATGGCGGTCAGGTCAACCCCGAGCATGCGGCCAAGACTCTCCAGCCATACCCTCTGGAAAAAGGCTAACAATATCCTATCATTGACCCATTGTACTAATTACCAGTGTGTCACTTAATTGACCTATTGACTAAGCCCGTTATCCTATCATACCATCTCCTCCATAAACTTATCTAGCTTAATCTTAAAGTCATGGAGGTCCTTCGCCCCCACTGTTTCCTTCGGCAGGCTGTTCCAGAATTGCACTCCTCTGATGGTTAGAAACCTTCGTCTAATTTCAAGCCTAAATTTCCTGACTGACAATTTATATCCGTTTGTCCTCGTGTCCACATTAGCACTGAGTTGAAATAATTCCTCTCCTTCCCTGGTATTTATCCCTCTGATATATTTAAAGAGTGCAATCATATCTCCTCTTATCCTTCTTTTGGTTAAGGAAAATAAACCGAGCTCCTCAAGTCTCCTTTTGTACGACAGGCTTTCCATTCCTCGGATCATTCTAGTGGCCCTTCTTTGTACCCGTTCCAGTTTGAATTCATCCTTCTTAAACATGGGAGACCAAAACTGCACACAATACTCCAAATGAGGTCTCACCAACGCCTTATATAACGGGACTAGCACCTCCTTATCTCTACTAGAAATACCTCGCCTAATGCATCCCAAGACTGCATTAGCTTTTTTAACGGCCACATCACATTGCCTACTCATAGTCATCCTACGATCAACCAGGACTCCTAGGTCCTTCTCCTCCTCCGTTACTTCCAACTGGTGCGTCCCCAGCTTATAACTAAAGTTCTTGTTAGTCATCCCTAAATGCATAACCTTACACTTTTCACAATTGTATTTCATCCTGTTACTAATACTCCAGTTTACAAGGTCATCCAAATCTCCCTGGAGGATATCCCGATCCATTTCTGAATTGGCAATACCTCCCAACTTTGTGTCATCCGCAAACTTTATCAGCCCACTCCTACTTTTGGTTCCGAGGTCAGCGATAAATAGATTGAATAAAATCGGACCCAAAACCGAACCTGGAGGAACTCCACTGGTAACCCCCCTCCAACCCGACAGTTCACCCTTCAATACGACCCTCTGCAGTCTCCCCTTTAACCAGCTCCTTATCCAACTCTGGATTTTCATTTCAATACCAATCTTTTCCAATTTAACCAGTAATTCCCCATGCGGTACCGTATCAACTGCCTTACTGAAATCAAGATATATTAGATCCACCGCATTTCCCTTGTCTAAAAAATCTGTTACTTTCTCAAAGAAGGAGATCAGGTTGGTTTGGCACGATCTACCTTTCGTAAAACCATGCTGTAATTTGTTCTTGGTTCAGGCTTGTAGCAGTGATGGAATAAACTGCAGGTTCAAATCAAGTCTCTGGAGTACATCCACAACTGGGATGGGCCATTCAGTCCTTTGTACAGAGCTTCAGTTTGTAGCAAAGTCCCTCCAGAGGTAGGAAGCAGGACTGAAGACAAGATGGAGATGAGGCATCAGTCTTTTATAGTCTCTTGCCATGTGGTCTTTCCTTTCTTTGTCCCAAGGACACTCTATCCAGCACGTGACATCGAAAACCTTAGAGTTCTGTCCATAGGCAGGTCCCTGCACACCTTGCTGAGCCACAAGGCATATCTGCCTTCGCTAAATGGGTCAATTGTGTAGCTGATGGTCCTTAATGGGCCATCAAGCAGGCTAGGCAGAGCTGACACCAATTTGTCTGGCTGGGGTGTTCCCCAGAAGCATAGCACAAGTTGGAAATACAGGCAGCATAGAGCCAATATTCATAATGTCAACTACAAAAATGATACATATCTAGAGATAGCATAATTATAATCAGCCAATCATAACCTCTCCATAGACCCTTTATGTGACCACCTTTATACAATATTGGCTGCAAATATAGAACAGTGGTGGCAACGGTGATCTATACAGTTACAGATTATGTCAATAACGTCACAGGAGGTGACATGGTATCAGTGAGACTGATACTGGAATACTGCCTCCAGTTTTGGTGTCCTCATTTGAAAAAGATGGTGTGAAATTGGAGTTGAGGCAGCAAAGAGCCACCAAATGTTCTGAGGGCTGGAGAAAAATGCCTTCTAGTGAGCTATTGAAAGAGCTCAACCAGTTTAGCTTCTCAAAAGAAGATTGAAAGGTCACTTCATTGAAATGTTGAAGTGCCTTACTGGAGAGGAAAGATTGGCTATGAAAGGGCTCTTTAATGTAGCAGACAAAGGCATAAAAAAACCCAATGGTGGGAAGGTGGAAAGAGACAAATTCATATTACAATTAAGGCACAAATATTCAACAGCGAGGATGATTCACCACAGGAACAAGCTACCAAGGAAAGTGGTGGATTCTCCGTCTCGTGACGTCATTTCATGAAGACTAGATGCCTTTCTTGAATGTGTTTACCCCAAAAGTAGCTAGTGTGTCATACAGGAGGCCTGTGATATGCAGGGGTCAGATTAGATGCTCTAATGGTCTCTTCTGGCAATAAAGTTGACTAATTTCTTTAAAACTGAATGTAGCATTGGGAGCAGCAGCGTCTGATGTTTTCCTGTCTAGCCGGCTTGCTTCCTAGAACGAATGCTCCTTGAGTGGGGTGATCCACAGGGAGTAGCTCAAACCTTCAAAGTGCCTGGCCAGGGGCAGGACATTAGCCCAGCAAGGGAGGGGTGTGGCAGTGACATCACAAAGGCCTTTTGCAGGGGCTCAGACTATTGGCCAAAGGTGGTGGGAAGGTGGTGACCTCACAGAGAGATGCTGACATCAGCCAGGCAGGACAGGGGCGAGGGGCCAGGGAAACCTCAGAGACCCTGTGGCTTTGCTTCAGCAAGTCTCCTTCTCCAGGTCTCTCTTTGAGGACTGGGGGAGTATTGGGGTTCACGTACCTGAGCGCCAGGAGGAACCTCTTTCGAGTCTTCTCCTTCCCTTTTAGTGATTTTACTTGAAAACAGCCGACCCTGTTTAGAGGGTTAGAGCCTCCTCGAGGTTTGAAACTGTTCAGTCTGATCCATCTGGTGACAGTTGAATTCATGGAAAACATGATCTTAAGGAGGCAGAATTTTATTTCAAACCTGGGATCTTGTCCCTTAGAATCACTGAGGACATTAGGGTTTGTCCTTTTTGTTTCACCTTTACCTCCATCCATCCCTCCTTTCTCTTCCTCTCTTGCTTCTTTTCTCCTTTCTCCTGTTCCCCTCCTAACCCCAGGAGAGGGTGTGTGTGTGTGTGTGTGTGTGTGTGTGTGTGTGTGTGTGTGTGTGTTGCGGGGGAGTGCTCGGCAGCTCTCACTTTGGGAGGTCCACCCCAAACCGAGGGGCTGCAGTAGTGCTGGGGCAGTGATCCCCGCCAGTGACCTGGGCCATCCTTTTAGCTCTCTGGTGAGACCCCTCAGCCTCCCCTCCTCAGTCTCTACCCCGATTGGCTGAGCAGGGGGTTATTGACAGGGAGCAGACTCAGGTCCTTGTTGTTCTCTTTTAAGACCAAGTAAATAAGTCATAACCACTTATATGTTTGATAGATTTTGCTGCTTCTCTGCATTAATTGTCTCTGAGCAGTTCATGATTCTCTCTAACATTGCAGTTCTCCTAAAATACTGGCTGAATAATTACTGTGCATACTTGTTGGTCTGGAGCTCATCTGAGAGCACTTTAAAATCTCAGTCTGCCTGTGTATGGGTCTTCTCTCACTAGGATAGGCTGAGGCCTTTTTCTTAGGCTAAGGACTTTGGCTAAGCAGCAGGGGCAGCCATTAGCTGGGAAGCGAAGGGTCACATCCTCTCATCCCAAACCAGTCACACTGAAATAAGGTGCTATTAGGCTGTTAGGAAGACGATCCTGTCTGTATGATGCCCATCACCACCAGATAAAGAAACAGATCTTAAGATGGATAAAAGAAACTTAGTTTCACAGCATCCTGTCTGGCAAGAAATCACTTATCAATGGCTCTGACTGCGAAACTCTCATTTCTGTATTGTTCTATCTTTATGGCCCTCACTATTCTGCTGTTTATCTGTCTGGTTCTCTAATTGTTTCTCTCTTCTGTACAATCAATCGTGCTAGGTGTAGCTGGCAATATGACTATATAAACTGGGGTCAAACAGGAGGGGGAAGGGAAATTGGAATCATGTTTATTAAGTGGGGGGAACAGGAACAGGGACACAGGCAAGGCTGGGAAGGAGGACGGGGGTAAATGCTCTGCAGCATCAGAGCTGGGAAGGGAACACTGGGGAACAGACTGTATGGGTGTATAGAGATAAGCCCGAGTGGTGTGAAGGGCTTCGGAATATGTAATCTTATAAGTGTAAAAATTGTACGGGCTACGCAACCACCCAGTGACATCATCAACAAAGTGCCCATTTGTGTCTGGGTAGCGGCCCTGCTATGGGAGGGAGTGTGATGTTATTGGTATAAACTGGGACCATATAGAACATGGTTTGTAACCAAGGTCCTGTAGTGCCACCAAATCTTAGATAAAGGGGGTCATATAAGATGTCTATGACCAGGTTATGGGTTGCTGGTTATGATTATGCTGTCTGTGTGCATGTGTCATTTTTAGTTGAAGTTATGTATATTGGCTCTATACTGTCTGTATTTCAAGTTGGTGCTGTGCTTCTGGGAAACATCCCAGACAAGTTGGTGTTAGCTCTGCCCAGCTTGCTTGATGGCCCATTAAGGACCATCAGCTACACAATTGACCCATGGAGAGAAGGCAGACACGCCTTGTGACTCAGCAAAGTATGCAGGGACTGGACCATGTGACTCCAGACTCCATTTTGCTGTAATTTTCCACAGTAAGGACAAAGAGGTTCTTACACCTGGAAAAGCCTATCTAAGGCTGATGCCTCATCTCCATCTGGTCTACAATCCTGCTTCTTACCTCTGGAGGGACTTTGCTACAAACTGAAGCTCTGCACAAAGGACTGATGACCCATCCCAGCGGGGGATGTACTCCAGAGACTTGATTTGAACCTGCAGTTTATGCCATCACTGCTACAAGCCTGAACTAAGAACTTTGCCATTACTGTATGTAATTGATTCCATTTAACCAATTCTAGCTCTCATCTCTATCTTTTTTCCTTTATGAATAAACCTTTAGATTTTAGATTCTAAAGGATTGGCAACAGTGTGATTTGTGGGTAAGATCTGATGTGTATATTGACCTGGGTCTGGGGCTTGGTCCTTTGGGATCGAGAGAACCATTTTCTTTTATTGGGGTGTTGGTTTTCATAACCATTCATCCCCAGGACGAGTGGCACTGGTGGTGATACTGGGAGACTGGAGTGTCTAAGGGAATTGCTTGTGTGACTTGTGGTTAGCCAGTGGGGTGAAACCAAAGTCCTCTTTGTCTGGCTGGTTTGGTTTGCCTTAGAGGTGGAAAAACCCCAGCCTAGGGCTGTGACTGCCCTGTTTGAGCAATTGGTCCTGATTTGGCACTCTCAGTTGGGTCCCGCCAGAACCGCATCGTCACAGGGAGGAATGCAGCAAGGACTCAGGATCAGTGGCCAGGGTCACTGAGCATAGACATGGGGAGGTTATATGGGGAGAGGGGTTATGAGTGGGAGAGGGAGGTCAAATGTTAAAATAATGATATTTTGGGGGGGAAATGTAAAAAGAAGTGAAACTGAACAGAAATAAAACTGGAGTGTAGGCTCTAAAGCAACAAGGCTTCAGTAGGGATTGAGGGTTAAAGGTCTGGGATCCCCCACACCTCTAGATTCCCAAACCTCTCCTCCCTCCCAATGACCCACCCAGCCCACTTCCCGGGTGCCCTTTCTCCACACTCCCCTCCCCTTCTTCCCATTACTCTCAGCCGGCACCACTTCCCGGCACCTTGGGAGCTTCTTGTATTTTCTCCTCATCTCTCACTACCTCCTACCTCCCTGCTGCTTCTTAGCTCTAACCCTGCACACACCTTCCCCATGTCCTGGCACCCCAGAATTATCTACTCCCCCCTCTTCTCCGCCCCTCCCATGGCTCTCTTATCCCTTCACCCATGGGATCCTGAATGGCAACATTACATGCTCTCCTAAAAGAGCTCATCTCACTGTCACACAAACCATGCATGAGTCATACACATATTTACTCAATTTTGAATTCTACAGGAGGCATATTTTCCTCTTAAAATGAGGAAAAGGCATGAAAGCTACAGTGATTGATATAGCCAATAAGGATATATTAAATCCAATTTTAAAATGACTGACGGCACCAAAAAGGCACATGTCCAAAAATGATACTAGCATGTGGGAGATAAGGCAAAAAAAGGGGGGGCAAGAAAACCTGCAAAACTTGTATGATGAATAAAGGTATACAGTTATTACTACTCAGGTTCTTTAGAGACCCCACAGCTTCTAATAACCCAGGCGACAGGACTCCTTACCCAGCAAGACCACCGTCTCATAGTTCTCCTGCATGACATCCCTGTAGAGGGCTCTCTGAGTGGGGTCCAGCAGAACCCACTCTTCCCTGGTGAAATACACAGCCACCTCCTCGAAGGTCACCGGCCCCTGAAAGAGCAAGAGTCCAACACTCAGTACCTGCTGCCCCACTCACAACCCCACTATTCACGGAACAGCAGCACCAGGTAAATGGGAGCTCCAGGAGGCACATGTTAACAGAGTCCCACCCCACCTTGCTTAGAGCAGCCAGGAGGCATCAGAGGGTGGAAAGAGAGAACCTTTGTGTCTCCCAGCTGACAGACAGAGGCAGAGTCATCACATTTATCACATAGCTACTAACCAGGGCTTGATATAGGAGATGGGGCTGTCTCTGGACCCTGCTGGTGGCTCCCTGGTAGGAATCTCCAAATAAAATATATGGAAGAACGGGGAAGTCAACAGTAAAGAATATAAGTTAGAAAGTCAGAATTGTAGAAAATTGGTAAGGGAAGCTATCAGAAATCAATGACCACTTAATGAAAATAAGAAGGAAGTTTTAAAAAAGTATATTAAGTACAAAATTAATCCCTAACAATGGTAGTGGTAAATTACCAGATAGAAATGGCAGAATTATCAAAAATAATACAGAAGAGGTAAAAGTGTTCAATAAATATTTCACTCCTGGAGTTGGAGAAAAACAGATGATTTAATCATATAAGACGTTGACAACGACAGTCTTTCCATTCCAACAATAACTCACGAGGATGTTAAGAGAAGCTATTACAGTTAGACATGTTTAAATAAGCAGGTCCAGATAACTTGTATTAAAAGTTTTGAAAGACCTGGTGGAGGACTGTTAATGTTGATTTTAATTAGGACTTGGACCAATGGGGAAATTCTAGAAGAATGGAATAAAGCTAATGCTGTGCCAATATTTAAAAAGTGTAAAAGAGATGACCCAGCTAATTACAAGCGTGTTAGTCCGATACTGGGCAAGATAATAGAGCAGCGAATATGGATTTAATTAATAAAGAGGTAAAGGAGGGTAATATAATTAGTACCAATTAACAAAGGTTCAGAGACAACAGATCCAATCAAACTAACTGGATATCCTTATTGGGTGAGATCAAAAGTTTGGTTGCAGCTAATAGTATTGATGAGCTGAGAGGTGAAAACATTACCTAGGCTTCTGTAAGGCATATGACTTGGTTCAGCACAATATTTTGACTAGAAAACTAGAAAGATACAAAATAAACACAGCATACATTAAACAGATTAAAAACTATGATTGTAAATGGGGAACCATGCTTGAGTAGATTTCTTTCTAGAGGGTTCCCACAAGGATTGGTTTTGGCCCTGTGCTATTTAACATTCTTATCAATGACCTGGAAGAGAATATAAAATCATCATTGATAAAGTTTGCAGTTGCCACAAAGATTGGGGTTCGTGGTAACTAATGAAGTGTCAGAAGATTCAGGCTCCAGCACTGGGAGTCCGGGAAGTTTTCCCAGCCCTGGCTGGAGGGTTATTTCCTGTTCCACAAAGAGTGGAAGTTCCATTCCCAACTCCTGTGCCTTGAAATTAGGCCCTGACACTACACCACACATTCAGCATAGTGGTATGATTATAAAATGATTAGAACATAATTATGTTGCATTTTGTGCAAGATGTGTCATGTTCAGTGTCATTGGAAAAGTTATGATTTGCTGAATATGACTGTCCTATTTGTGTGCATGTATCATGTTCGTAACTGAAGTTATGGATATTGACTCTGTATCTGTATTTCAAATGTGTTTACTCTGGGTAACACTCACAACAAGCCTTTCAGGTACAACAAAGAAGCCAGACAGTGTTCATGGCTCATCAAGAAAGACAATGGACCGTGGAAGAGCTTAGCCCTCTTGTGAATTTTTTAGCTAGCCTATGAGCCATGGCTACTATGACTCAGCAGGGCATGCTAGGGCATGTGAGTAGACCACATGACAACAAACTCCATTTTGGTACCTGTATTTTTCCACAAACTGGACTGGGAAACAAGTTTGGAACAAATGGTTCCCGCAATATGGAAAAGCTACATAAGGTGGAGTGTGACATCATTTCTTGGCCTCATTCCCCACACAAGAGAACTCCTGGAAACACCTGAGGAAGAAAGACTGAACTGGGGGAACTGCTGGTCCCAGGGTAAAGGGATTTTTAGCTTGTGTATGGAAACTTGGTGGACTGCTTGTATCATCAGTCAGGGTGAGAAACTGCTAATTCAAATTCTATCCAGATAGTATGTTAAGCTTAGTTTGAGTTTTTGGTTATTTGTTAAGTAATCTGCTTTGATCTGTTTGCTACCACTTATGGCTGGGAAATTGGCTTTTGTCTTCTATCTGTCTTTGAGTGGCTTAGGTAACGCACTCAGGTAGCTTAGTTGGATGCGTGGTGCCACCTGCTGTCCTGTTGGGTAATAACAGGGCCTGGAGAGGCTGGCAGTGTGAGAAGGGCCAACCCAGTTTGAGGGTTAGAGGGACAGTGTTTCCCAGAAGCCCCCCAGACTGCACCCCCAGGGTGACAGCCCATCACACCCTAGAGTACACAAGTCTCAGCAGGTTTGTCACATCCTTTCCCCTCCCATTCCACACCCTAGACAGTTCCTGCCTCCCACTACCTCTAGCAGCTCCCGCCCTCCTATACATTTACTTCTCCTCTCCTCCAAGCAGAACCCACCACCAGCTCCTGATAATCCCTTACCTGAGCCAGCTCCATTGCAGCCGTTTCCTTCCTGCTGGGAGGAGGGGATGATTTAGGTTGAAAGGTGGACATTATTCTGTAGCCTGCCAGGGCAAGAAGGGCAATGTGAGAGAATTCAGACAGGGTTTCTGTCCTTTCCACATGTCAATTCCCCAGCATTTTCCCTGGTAATGGACATTCTAGGTTCTGCCACACTGTGTAGCACAAAATGACCTTATTCCAGTACAGGCCTAGCCCCTCCCACCAGGGTGTAACCCTCCTAGACATAGTGAAACCCTCCCAGTAGCAGAGTCTCTCTGTTACACGTATACAGTTTGTAGATGATACCAAGCTGGGAGGGGCTGCAAGTGCTTTGGAGGCTAGAATTACAATTCAAAATGATCTGGACAAACTGGAGAATATAGGATGAAATTCAATGAGGACAAATCCAATGTACTCCACTTAGGAAGGAACAATCAGTTGCACACATACAAGACAGGAAATGACTGCCTAGGAAGGAGCACAGCAGAAACGGATCTGGGAGTCACAGTGGATCACAAGCAAAATATGAGTCAACAGTGTTACACTGTTGGAAAAAACCCAAGTATAATCCTGAGATGTATTAGCAGGAGTATTGTAAGCAAGACATGAGAAGTAATTCTTCCGCTCTATTCTGCACTGATTAGGCCTCAACTGGAGTAATGTGTCCAGTTCTGGGTGCCACATTTCAGGAAAGATGTGGAAAAATTGGAGAAAGTCCAGAGAAGAGCAATAAAAATGATTAAAGGTCTAGAAAACATCACCTATGAGGGAAGACTGAAAAAATTGTGTTTGTTTAGTCAGGAGAAGATATGATCAGCTTTCAAGTACATAAAAGTTCATTTCAAGGAGAGAGGAGAAACATTGTTCTTAACCTCTGAGGACAGGACAAGAAGCAATGGGCTTAAATTGCAGCAAGGAAGGTTTAGGTTGGACATTAGGAAAAACTCCCTGTCAGGGTGGTTAAGCACTGGAATAAATTGCCTAGGGAGGTTGTGGAATCTCCATCATTGGGGATTTTTAAGAGCAGGCTGGACAAATACCTCTCAGGGATGATCTAGATCAGGGGTGGCCAACATGTGGCTCTTTAGAATTTAATACGCGGCTCCTTGTACAGGCACCAACTCCGGGGCTGGTGCTACAGGCACCAACTTTCCAATGTGCTGGGTGTGCTCACTACTCAGCTACAGGCCCTGCCCCCACTCCACCCCTTCCCACCCCCTTCCCTGAGCCTGCAGTGCACACGCTCCATCCCCCCCGTCTCCTCCCAGCGACTGTCTTGCATAGAATGAGCAGCTGATCGGGAGTGCGAGGAAGGGGGGGTGCTGATTAGTGTGGCTTCCCATGGGTGGGAGGCACTGGGAGCAGGAGGTGGGAGCTGATGATTCTTTAGCAATGTATATTGGTAAATTCTGGCTCTTTCTCAGGCTCAGGTTGGCCACTCCTGGTCTAGATAATACTTCATCCTGCCTTGAGTGCAGGGGACTGGACTAGCTACCTCTCAAGGTCCCTTCCAGTTCTGTGATTCTATGAACCAAAGGCCAGAGATGAGCAGAATCAAAGAAGTCACTCTGGGGTTTCTCCCTGTCATTGTCCCCAAGGCATCTCTATTAACTAAGTTTTTGATGCTCCAGCCTTTATACAGTCTCTCCTGGAGTGCCCCCTTGGCTGGCTGGGCCTTTTTTTTTTTTGGGAAGGTGACTGGGGGGGCTCTGAGATTGGGCCTTTCTGCCTCCAGCACACACTTGTTTTTTTCTGTGGCTCCCCAGAGAGAGAAAAATGAGTAGACTCCTCATACAAGACTGTGACATAAGAATGTGTTTTGTGTTTAGACTTTATTGAATGCTTGTAAGTTGCTGCCTGAGTTAACATCTGACTAGTTGCATTGTGAGCCTCTGTGGCTCTGTAAATCACCAGACAGGAGAGAGACTTTACCTACGTGAAGTGCTGATTGGCAACAGAATGCCTGGCAGGAAAGGTCCATCAACACCAGAGAGACTATTATGGGATGTTAACAAGGACACAAGACTGTTGTTGTGCTCTTCACTTCCCATTTGCTGAGTTTCCTGCTCAGAGCACATGGTAGGAAGGGGATGAAAAACCCAATAGAGAAGGAACTGATTGTCTGTATGCTGCCTGGACTCGGGGGGGGGGGGGCAAAGTTTCTAGGCATAGCAAGAGATCCCCAGCTGCTTAACCTGGGTTAGTCCTAAGGAATATGTAGAGCTTGCTTATTACAGAAGCTTCTATTACCTTTGAAATTTAAGACTGCAACTCATCTGCATCTATAGGATTACCTGCTTAACTTTGTTAACAACTCTCGTTTCCTTTTAAATAAGTCTTAATACAGGTTATGACAGGACTGGCTAGAAGCGTGTGTTGGGGTGGGACGTGGGCAGGCTCAGAATGAACAATGTTGGGAACCCCTGGAGTAAGGGACCACCTGTCACAAAGGGGAGCTCACCTGCTTGGTGAGATATATGGGATCACCCAAGAGGACTGTCTGTGATTCCATGTTAATGCTGTTACAATTCCTGAAGCGTTTACACTGGATACTTGGTTGGTGAAATCTCCATACAGACCTCACACCCAATTTGGGGTTTGTGCCCTACTTCTCACCAGTTTGCCTGAGGCTGGTGCTAGTGCTCTCGAGTCACTGAAGACAGTGTTACAGAGAGAGGAGCTGTGACTTCCCCAAGGTCACTAAACAGGTCCATGACAGAGCCAGGAACAGATCCTGTTAACTCCCAAGCCCCGTCACTCGCAGCTTGGAAAGGTCCCCAGTGCACACTGTAGGAAGAGCTGTGCAGAGATTGCAAATGAGCTGCTCTGCCAATACAGCCTGCACATCCATGGACAAACCACCTCGCTGGGGGTGTGTCCCCTGGGTCAGGAGAAGTCAGTGTCCAGTCCTGTGGGGCTGTGCTCCTGGCTCATACCTCCAGCACTCACTGCTGCCCCTCCGTTACCAGCTGCACCGTTCAGTCAGCCTCAGGCCTCAGGGAGGTCACAGCCCCTCTCCCCACCCCAAACCTTCAAACTGGGACATGGTGCAGCAGTGCCAGAGTGCACTAGTGTAAATTCTGTCTACACTAAGGGTTTGCATCAGTGCCTAAAACAGCAGTGTGGCAGAGACCTTCAGAAACAGCAGTACGGTGGCACTAGAACCTATTTCTAGCTCGGTCACAGACAGCCTGGGTGACCTTGGACACGTCAATGTTTCTCCTCCCAACTTTAGTCTCTTTATCCAACTGCCCACTCACTGGGGTCTCCTCTCTCTCCAGAGCTGCTCACCACTAAAATCTGTGTGGGTGTCCCCAGAGCTAAGGCAGTTCAGCTCTGGAACAGTCTTACAAGGGGCTGGGAGTCTCTTTCCCTGAAAGTTTTTAAGAACAAATAGGACAAAGCTCTGTCAGAGATAATCTACATATACTTGGTCCTGCCTCAGCAGAGAAAGCTGGACTTGATGACATCTTGAGGTCCTGTCTAGCCCTACATTTCTAGGATGCGATGCAATATATACATATAAAAACACAACATACAGAATAAAACTCACCACAACATAATGTCAGGCAAATTCAGGGGGAAAAAAAACACAACCTACACTCCACAACATAAAATGACAATACAAAGGAAAAGAAAGCAACACGATGCGAACTATGACATCCTAGGACAAAAGTACACAATGGAAAACAAGCTGAGGCAAAACAATTCACCATAAAACTGCTACACAACATGGTGCGATCACAGTTCCAAATGGCACCATGCAAAACAGCTCAGCGTAGAACATGACGCAGCACAAAAGAGAATTATTTCAATGTAGGCCTGGAAGGGATCTTGAGAAGTCATCTACTCCAGCCCGCTGTGCTGAGGTAGGACCAAGTATCCCTAGACATTCGCAGACTGGCGTATCTCTAACCTGGTCTTAAAAACCTCCAATGAAGGAAATTCCACAGCCTCCCTTGGAAGCCAATGCAAGGCAAACACAGACCACAACAATGCTGTACACACACACGCTGGGCTTGCGGTTAAGGGGGGAGGCAAGAATTGAAACAATCTGGGTTCAGTTCCCAGTTTTGCCGCAAATTCTCCACGAAACTTGTTAGACACCGGTGGCTGGCCCGTACCACTGACTTGGGCCCACACGACTCAGGCTGTGGGGCTGTTTAATTGTCATGTAGAAGTTCCGGCTTGGGCTGCAGCCCAAGGTCTGGCACACTCCCACCTCGACCGGGTCCTAAGGTGAAAAGAGACAAATTCATATTACAATTAAGGCACAAATACTCAACAGCGAGGTTGATTCACCACAGGAACAAGTTACCAAGGAAAGTGGTGGATTCTCCGTCTCGTGACGTCATTTCATGAAGACTAGATGCCTTTCTGGAATGTGTTTACCCCAAAAGTAGCTAGTGTGTCATACAGGAGGCCTGTGATATGCCGGGGTCAGATTAGATGCTCTAATGGTCTCTTCTGGCAATAAAGTCGACTAATTTCTTTAAAACTGCATTGGGAGTTTACCTTGGGAGCAGCGTCTGATGTTTTCCTGTCTACCCGGCTTGCTTCCTAGAACGAATGCTCCTTGAGTGGGGTGATCCACAGGGAGTAGCTCAAACCTCCAAAGTGCCTGGCCAGGGGCAGGACATTAGCCCAGCAAGGGAGGGGTGTGGCAGTGACATCACAAAGGCCTTTTGCAGGGGCTCAGACTATTGGCCAAAGGTGGTGGGGAGGTGGTGACCTCACAGAGAGATGCTGACATCAGCCAGGCAGGACAGGGGCAAGGGGCCAGGGAAACCTCAGAGACCCTGTGGCTTTGCTTCAGCAAGTCTCCTTCTCCAGGTCTCGCTTTGAGGACTGGGGGAGTATTGGGGTTCACGTACCTGAGCGCCAGGAGGAACCTCTTTCGAGTTTTCTCCTTCCCTTTTAGTGATTTTACTTGAAAACAGCCGATCCTGTTTAGAAGGTAAGAGTCTCCTCGAAGTTTGAAACTGTTCAGTCCGATCCATCTGGTGACAGTTGAATTCATGGAAAACATGATCTTAAGGAGGCATAATTTTATTCCAAACCTGGGATCTTGTCCCTTAGAATCACTGAGGACATTAGGGTTTGTCCTTTTTGTTTCACCTTTTCCTCCATCCATCCCTCCTTTCTCTTCCTCTCTTGCTTCTTTTCTCCTTTCTCCTGTTCCCCTCCCAACACCAGGAGGGGTGTGTGTGTGTGTGTGTGTGTGTGTGTGTGTGTGTGTGTGTTGTGGGGGAGTGCTCGGCAGCTCTCACTGTGGGAGGTCCACCCCAAACTGTGGAGCTGCAGTAGTGCTGGGGCAGTGATCCTCGCCAGTGACCTGGGCCATCCTTTGAGCTCTCTGGTGAGACCCCTCAGCCTCCCATCCTCAGTCTATATCCTGATTGTCTGAGCAGGGGGTTAATGACAGGGAGGAGACTCAAGGCCTTTTTGTTCTCTTTTAAGTCCAAGTAAATAAGTCATAACCACTTATATGTTTGATGGATTTTGCTGCTTCTCTGCATTAATTGTCTCTGAGCAGTTCATGATTCTCTCTAACATTGCAGTTCTCCTAAAACACTGGCTGAATAATTACTGTGCATACTTGTTGGTCTGGAGCTCATCTGAGAGCACTTTATTGAGGTCATTCAATGTATGAAATTCAAGATCTGATGTCAAGTGTCAGAGGTAGCCGTAGCTGTTAGTCTGGATCTGTAAAAGCAACAAAGAATCCTGTGGCACCTTATAGACTAACAGACGTTTTGCAACATGAGCTTTCGTGGGTGAATACCCACTTCTTCAGATGCAAGATCTGATGGTTAATATGAAAATCAGTGTTAGGGTAAATGGTGCCCTGGTTCAGGCTTGTAGCAGTGATGGAATAAACTGCAGGTTCAAATCAAGTCTCTGCAGTACATCCACAATTGGGATGGGCCATTCAGTCTTTGTACAGTGCAGGGGGTTAATGACAGGAGGAGACTCAAGGCCTTTTTGTTCTCTTTTAAGACCAAGTAAATAAGTCATAACCACTTATATGTTTGATGGATTTTGCTGCTTCTCTGCATTAATGAGGCAAGTATGAAGCCTCATTCAAAGACCAGGGGTCACTATATTACTGCACAGTCAATCAATGCAGTCAATCAGTGCAGTTGTAGATAAATCTCTGCATTATGCATTTTTGTATAACTTGTATATGACTTTGTATTGAACCTTGGTAATATGTTATAGCGGGCCCCTAAGGTAGTGTAATTAAGGTAAAAGAAAAGTGTCTTTTTGCTAGAAGTAGAATAAGATCTCCCCCCCACTCGGTAATCAACTGCCCTGTTGCATGAATGAGGTGTGACTGAGGAAGGCGTGGAGGGCAGTACCTCCAGACAGCTGCAATCCTTGGAGAGGGGCTGGCAGCCCAACCAAGGACAATCAAGCTTGGCAAGTGGGCTGACTAGAGAAGAGCAGACATACTGATGGCCTCGGGGATAAGAAGCAAACACCTTCCTGTGGGAACAACCCCCAGCCCAGAGAAAAGCAGCTAGAAGGACCAACAGACACAGTCACAGATTTTGAATCTGGGAGATTTGCCCCTCTCCATCCACCGACTCGCTGCTTGCCTCCTCACCCCCCCCACCCCAAGTATAAAGCCTCATTCAAAGACCCAAGGAGTCACTATATTACTGCACAGAGCCCTCCCCCCCCCGACGAACTCTGCCCCTCATCTGCCTCAGGCTCTGCAAGGGAGTTTGGGTCGGGCGAGGAGGTCTGGGGTGCAGGCCCTGGGTTGGGGCAGGGGTTTGGGGTGTGGGATGGTTGAGAGGTTGGGCTCTGGAATGGAGTTTGGGTGCTGGGTGCAGGCTCCAGGCTGGGGCACAGGGTGGGGGTGCAGGATGGGTGGAGGCAGGGGCGACTCTAGGCACCAGCAAAGCAAGCAGGTGCTTGGAGCAGCCCATTTGCAGGGGCGGCAGCCAGCAGGGATCCAGCCTGGGAGCTGAGAACCAACAGGGGGCCCTGGGAGCTGTAGTTCCTTGGTTAGCTCCCTGCCTATAGAGCCAGCTCTGGAGCAGGAAAAAAACTACATTTCTCAGCATTCCCTTGGCCGCTATCAACAGGAAAGGGAGGGGGAGGGAGTACGGTAGCTGAAACCTCAAGCTGCAGCTTGCTGTCAATGGAGAGCTCACTGCTAGAGCGGGGTGGCACTGTGAATGGGGAACGAGTGTGCCCAAGTTGTAGAAGGCTTTGCCTAGATATCCCCTTCAGAAGACATCCCCAGACTGGATTAGAGATACTGGTGTGACCTCACCTTGCAGCCCCAAGGAAGGAATTGGGTGGACTAAATGGACAGTTCCCCTCTTTATCTGAATCCTAGCAAGGGAGGTACGTGGATCCCACTAGAATTTAAGAGTAAGGGAGGAGAGGCTCTACTGGACCTGGGCAGCTTTAGATACAGTACCAGGCACGTAGAGGATTTCCACTTCTGAGCCATCGAAGCAGAAATTGACTTTTCCTTTCCAGATTTAGCTAATATTCAGAAAGGGAATCTAGCACCTGCCTTCCAGATTTGAACACCCTCAAAATTCAGGAGTGCTGAAGCTCAATTTGGGCAGCTGTTACTTCATTTCTCCCAAATCAAATATACTGATTCACTGTAATTTGCTGTCGAAAAGTAGGATAAACTTGAGCAAGAAATGCTTCCCAGTGGTTTTTAGGACTGGAATTGCTATTTTCAACAGCCATTGCCTTTGTTTGTTTGTTTTATAGTTTTATTTGTTTAAAAGGAAGACAGTGATATTGCATTGGCAAATTGCCATAGAAACAAAGAATGGAACATAAGAATAATAAAGGCACCTCAACGTTTCCTCATTTCTGTAGGACAGTCTTATAATATGCATCCAGATATCCTTTAATCACACAAGCTGGAAATTTTTCCATGTTACTGCAGTTCTGTAACCATATGGGAACCAATCCTGTCTGTGTTCTGTGCACATCCAAAATTCCTGCTGAATGACCCACTCTGGGAGCAAGTTACCAGTGACCCAGGGCTGGGGTGGAAGGAGGGTGCAAGTGGGTGGGGGGAGCCCAGAGCTGGGGCAGCACGGGGTGCATGTGTGGGGAAGATCCCAAGGCTGGGGTGGCAGAGGGTGCTGGTGTGTGTGGGGGAGAGCCCAGGGCTGGGATGGCATGGGGTGCGGGTGTGTGGGGGAGAGCCCAGGGCTGGCAGCAGGGGTACAGGTTGTTGGGGAGGCCCAGAACTGGGGCAGCAGGGGTGGGGGTGGTGGGGCCGAGCCCCGGGCTGGGGCAGCAGGGAGAGTCCGGGAGGCGCCCAGGGCTGGGGTGGGGGCAGTCAATTTTTTTTTTGCTTGGGACAGCAAAAAACCTATAGTTGGCCCTATCTCCACCCACCGTGAGGTAGGTAGGAGTGGATCATTATTATCCCTACTTGAAAGAGGAGAAGATAAGGCTGAGAAAGGATAATTGACTTGTCTTAGGTCGCATAATCAGTGGCAGAGTTGGGAATAAGACCCAAGAGCCCTGATTTTCAAACTAAGCATCGGATCTTAAATTTCCGACATTGAATGATCTGAGTAAAGTGCTCTCAGATGAGCTCCAGACCAGCAACAGTGCACAGTAAATATTCAGCCAGTATTTTAGGAGAACTGGAATGTCAGAGAGAATCATGAACTGCTCAGAGACAATTAATGCAGAGAAGCAGCAAAATTCATCAAACATACAACTGCTTATGACTTATTTACTTGGTCTTAAAAAAGAACAACAAGACCTGAGTCTCTTCTCTGGCAATAACCCCCTGCTCAGACAATCAGGGTAGAAACTGAGGATGGGAGGCTGAGAGTTCTCACCAGAGAGCCCAAAGGATGGCCCAGGTCACTGGTGGGGATCACTGCCCCGCAACACACACACACACACACACACACACACACACACCTCTCCTGGTTTTGGGTGGGGAATAGAAGAGAGGATAAAAGAAGCAAGAGACGAAGAGAAAGGAGGGAGGGAGGGAGGGATGAAAAGGTGAAACAAAGGACAAACCCCAATGTCCCCAGTGAATCTAAGGGACAAAATCCCAGGTACACAATAAAATTCTGCCTCCTTAAGCTCGTTTTTTCCATGCCTAGAATTCAACTCTCACCAGATGACTGAGACTGAACAGGTTTCAAACCTCGAGGGGGCTTCTGGCTGTGATTTGTCAGTCCTCAAAGGCCAGCCAGGTGACTGTAAATTACTTACAATCATTAGGAAAAATTAGTATCAAGCTTCCAACTCTAGCAGTCAGACAACATTGGTTCAATTTACAAGAGATTACTTTTCATATTCCTTGGTTCCCCCCAAATTAGGAAGGGCCTGTGACCACAGGTCCTGCAGGGTACAAAGGGTAGGTCTACATCCCTTTTCTCTTTGTGCATAGTCCTGCCTGCTCCCTTTCAGTTTCAGTTCTGCTACCACAGTACTGATCAGCACATTCTTCAGTAGCATAGGGAAGGGCAGGCACCATCACACAAGGACTATTACACAGAGACCTGCCAAATGCACACAGCAAACAAATGAAAACAAGAGATGAAAATGTTATTTTTTCATTAATCCCTTTCAGTGACAGCAACCTCCGTGGCTAATTGTAACAATAGTAGATGCAGCATTTTCTGATTGAAATGATTTTCAAGTTGTGGGTGCAACTTTATGAACAGTAATTGCCTACATCTGTGACACAAGTACTTTTCAATTCCATTAAACCTGGGGTTTTGCTCAATTACACACGATATCTTGGAATTTTTCTGGCATATTCATCATCACATACATCACCTACAAGACTCCTGCCATAACAAGGGGTTCTTTATAGGGGTTTGAAATTATTAAAGTGACCCAGCACTTTTCAATTGTAACAGCTCAGGACAAAGTAGATCTCCCTGATCCCACTTATGTAGCTATTTAAATGTAACCTAATTATAAGGTGGCCTAACTTACTGATATTTTTTGACACGTTTTCAAAAAGTGGCCTCTATTTAAATCCATGCAAATATCTGTATGCACACTTTCTGAGCACTGCAAGTCTGAATCTATCACCTGTGCATGCATCTGCTGTTACCTGAAACATGCACATGCTGCTATTTGCATGAAAACTTCTACACGCCTGAATAGAGGAGGATCCTTTGAAAATGTGGCCTTTTAATTATATTTCATACTCCACAAGAGTAGCCTAAAAACAACAACGGGATATAATAAGGCCCTGGCATCAAATGAAAAAGGAACAATATAAAAAAATCAGCAGCACTTTATAAAGAGGACAGGAACAAAATATACAGTAACCATAAAACCAACAGATAAAACAAAACCCAGATTTCCCCAGGTGCAATCTAACAGGACAATTTTGCCTTCATAACTCTAGCAATACTCATCTATTTCAGCATGTAATGATCCTGTTTAAAGTATCCAGGAAACAATAAACTCTGGCCCCGGTGCTTGTACATGTTCACTTTGTTGAGTGTGGCTCACATATCTGGACCTCCCAGCTGTTAATAGCTTCACCAACCACCCCTCTGTCTTTGCTTCTGTGTATGTCACTTCATTCTGGCTCTGCAAGGTGTCTGAAGTCCCAAATGCAGGGGGGAAAAGAAATCGGCTGCCCAAGAGCGCTGCGCTGCGCGCGCTTCCTTCGTCCGTCCGGCCGTCCGGTTCCTTCTTCCCGCGGCTGAGTCTGCCATGGCCATGCGCCTGCGGCGGTCGTCCGCGGACCGCGCGGGCGGCCTGCGCCGCGCTCGCGCGGAGAGCTCAACCGCGGGGGCGGGGGGGACCGCCGCAGTCATGCCTGCCGCAGGGTCCGTCCTCCCCCCGCCGTGGACCCGCGCAGCATGCGGGCGGAGAGCTCAAGAGCCAAATGCCGCCCCCCGAAACGCCGCCCCAAGCGCCTGCTTGCCCAAATGCCACTTGTCCTTCTGTAAACCTATCCCAGCGGTATCCCTCCCCAACTGCCTCCTTTGTGGTTCAATTCTACACCATTGAAATCAATGGAATTTTTCCATTGACTTCAATTAGAGCAAGATCGGGCCCTTCAGCAATTTCCACCCAGTTCTTTCTATTATGTTTTGTACCAATCAGGGTTCAGGGCCTCATTGTTCTAGGCACTGTCTAACAAAACAATGGTCCCGTGCCCCAAATATTCTGCAGCATCATCCAAAAGATGCCAGAAATGCAGTCCAGTGAATTACCTTGATAACCTCTGGTGTAATCTTTCTTAATATCTGTGGTTTCTAATTCTATCAATTACTAGACAATTAAATTAAGGGGGTTAAGTTACACAGTGGTTTCTGAGAGCAACTGTTTTGAAAATCCAGTTAAAAATGTATTTTAAAGGTAAATAAATGCCTAATCTTTGCCTGAAACACAAGCAATATGAATTTTTTTTAAAATGTGTGCTACCATCTCCAAGCCTCATCCTCTCTCCAGTGAAATCCCTCTTCAAATGCCTGCACTTTTCATTTCCACCCATGCCCTTTCCCTTTTGCCTTTACAGAGCTATTAAATTTGTTAGTCTCTAAGGTGCCACAAGTACTCCTCATTCTTTATGCTTAATGATGTACTTCTAATAAAGAATTTAATTCTAATTTTTGCCCAGAGTGACTCTGATTTTCAAATTATATTTAAACATAGGAACTTATGGAATGGTTTAGGAATAAAAATAAATTAACATGTACAGAAATATGAAATAGAAAAACAAATAGGACAATTTCACTGCTCTACATGGGAAAAACCCACACAGAGCTTATTTCATCTTGTGAATTTTTCTGCAGACTAAGCTAAGGGGGGGGAAAGAAAGAGTTTCTCTAATTGTTTTAAACCACGGATGAAAAGAACCTAACATGATCACCCTTGATTAACATGCTTATTATATAATATATAAACAGGGAAACCAGGGAGACAACCCTGGGCCACGAAAATAAATAAGGAAGCTTTCACAAGAATCAAAACAAAGCATCATTCAGAATCTGTAAACAACTGAGCCCGCTGATCCTAAAACTCATATTATAGGTAGACATGTACCTCTTTCTCTCTATTTGAAATAGTTAGATAACATCCTTAATGTTTTATTATTCTTCATGTCTCCACATTAATCCTTTTTATATTGATAGTTCCCAATGTATCCTCTGCCAAGAAATGGACTTTGTGCAGAGAAAAATCCATTTTCTAGTGCCAAAGATATTGATAATTAACATTTATGTCATGAAACTTGTAATACCAGTTTGCTAAAATAAAGCTAAGCTTTTCATTATTATTTTAGAGTTTAATTTAGTCATCCAAGGTTACTCAGCTTCATGTTTATAAATTATACAGGGCAGGGACTTAACTCCTCTTGATCGACCTGTTTTGGAATTATGACTGTACAAGTAAGGAGGTTCATAACCTTGTTTGAATATCTGATCCGGCCTTGAAAGAAGGTGATTTATGGGATCGACAAACCCTCATCATTTCAAGAATCGGCATCTGAGAACAAGATTTTCCTCTATAACACAAAGAGCGGAGCAAATCAGTTAAGTCTCTACTAGAAGCTACAACTTTGTTTATGTAAGAGTCATACAAGGTTACAAGGTCTGAGAATAGTCTGCCAGTAAGAGTATGGATTTTAGAACAAATAAATAGCTACATACTGCATAAAAAATTGGAAGTTTTGAAACTACTTGTCTGATAATTCAGCACTAGCCATGCTACAGCATGTTCTAATTTACCATTTGGTATATGCTTTTTGAAAATACTGAAAGTACATGCCAGTGGTCAACTAAATCATAGAAAATTCAAGCCCTATTTTACATGATGGGTGAGACATTGAAAACTGCATGACTTAGAAATGCCAGTCCCATTAAAAGTTAATGAGACTTATGTTCCTAAATCACTTACTCTCTTTTGAAAATCTCACCCATTTTCGTTTCCAGGGCTACTGCTGCCAATCACCAATATTTTTAAGATAGTACATTTTTTGTAATTATCTGGCATAATAAAAGCACCAAAATTGTTTCCTGGAGAAAAACAAATCCAGAAACCCTAAAATACTGCAGCACTTCTGTTTCACTTTCTGTACCAATGATGAGAGGATTCTGTGAAGACAGACTTTTTTTTACAGGATCTGAAAAATTTCTATAGTAATCAAACATATATGCCCGTATTAAGCACCATAGACTGCCAAATTCCAGAGAAACAGAAAACACTCTAGACTTGTGCATGGAATCACTTTTATGTGTTATTTCAAATGCCCTTCCTGAAGTTCTTATGGTGATCTGCGGAGGGAGGGGGGAAGAATTCTGAAGATAAAAGTCAATTCCAGTGCCATTTCTATGATTGTGGAACCATGGGAAGCCAGGGCACTGAATTTATCACAGTATTTACATTACTGTTACAAATCCAAATGTTTCACCTATTTTCTAGGAATACTTCACCTTGGTTAAAAAGAACCAAGCAAAATCACGGTGCAACGGTAATACAATTAGGGCATTACCGATGCACCCAAACTTGTAGATTGTGCAAGGAATATCAGGTTGCAACCTGTATAAGTGCAGGTAACTGTGCAAAAAGGGGCTAAAACTGTTTTTCTTTAATAATTGTATTCTCTGCCATGCATTGTCAGGGATTGAAGAAAGCACATGCCCAGCTTTCATTATCTGAAGATAACCTTCCAAATGTAAACCAGTGCAGACCTGTCTTCCTGAGTCTGCAAACTGGCAGTTCCAGAGCTTCTATTCCGCCTCACAATGCTGCCAAGCACTAGCAGCTTTGGTCAGTTTCACTGCTGTTATTCAGAACCCCAGGGGTGACGGTAAAACTGAGAAAAATGGTGCCTCTTTCAGGAAAAGTAAGTTCAAGCAGAATCAGGCACTGGAGCTATTCATAGAGAAGCTCAATCCCTGCTTCCCTCCTCCCATGGAGTAGGAGGAGGGAGTTGATTTCTCCCTTTGGGTCTTGAAAAAACAAGAGTGAAAAACAGGGTGCTGGGCTATGGGGGAGATCTGTGTGTGTCAGGGCACTGCGGGTCTGTGTGGGGCATTGTGCAGTTATGGTGTGGGGCTGTGGGGAAGGGCACTGGGAGGGAGGAAGGAAGGGAGGGGAAATCTGTGTGTATTGGGAAACTAGAGAGTGGGGGTTTCTGTGTGGGGTGCTGGGCAGCTGTGGTGGGGCTGTGGGCAGGGGTGTGCTGGGCGAGGTGTGTGTGCACAGCACTGTGCATTTGTGGTGGAAGAGTTGTAGGGGGTTGCTGGGCAGGGGAGCTCTGTGGCACAGCATGGGCGCACCCCAATAGGAAAGGGCACGCTGGTAACACACGGCCAGGCAGACCAGTGTGCCTCTGGCTCCCAACGGGGCTGCGCACCTGTGTCTGTCTGTCTCCCCCCCAGCTCCACCAACGTGGCCTGATAGTTCACGCTTGCGATCTGCTCACCCTCCCCCTCCGTCCATCCTTCACTCCCTTCCCTGCGTCTCTCCATCCTTGTCCTCTGTCCTGTCCCGTCTCCATCCGTCCCTGCCCCCTTCGTCCCCTCCGTCCCGTCCCTGCAGCCCCCCAGCCCTGTCCTCCGTCCCGTCCCGTCTCCATCCGTCCCTGCCCCCTCCGTCCCCTCCGTCCCGTCCCTGCATCCCCCCAGCCCTGTCCTCCGTCCCGTCCTGTCTGCATCCGTCCCTGCCCCCTTCGTCCCCTCCGTCCCATCCCTGTGTCCCCCCAGCCCTGTCCTCTGTCCCGTCCTGTCTCCATCCGTCCCTGCCCCCTTCGTCCCCTCCGTCCCGTCCCCCCAGCCCTGTCCTCTGTCCCGTCCCCTGTCTCCATCCGTCCCCTCCCGTTCATTTGCAGCCCAGCTCAGCCCCGGTCCCTTTCGCCAGGTGGGGCCGGGCAGCTCCCCTGCGCTGCGATCCAGCACCGGGCACCGCGGAGCACCGGGCAGGCTGTGCAGGGTGGGGAGGGATACTCGCATTGCTGACACCTGCCTGCCTCAGGGCTTTCTCCCTGCCCGCCGCGAGGATCGCGAGGGAGGGCAGCAGCGTGCCGCTGAGAGCCGTGTCCAATTGGCCGGGTGGCTGCCTGCAGACAGCACGGGGGAGAGAACCAGACAGCCCTGTAACGCCGCCGCTGCTCGGGACCCGGATCCACGCTGCTGTGCCACCGAGACCCATCAAGTGCCACGGGAGCGGGGGACACCCCCCCCACCCCATGGAAGTGTCAGGGGCTGCTCGGGCTGGGAGCCCGGCGGAGAGTCCAGCTGGGGAGAGGCTCAAAGGGGGGGGGGGTAAAAACGTTGCACCAAAAATATGAAAAAGTTGCAAGACAAAAACCCTTTAATTACAGCTCGGACGGGCCCCTCCGGAGCAGGGGGGCGGGGCCAGCCGCGGTCCCGCCGCCGGGCAGCAGCAGCAGCAGCAGCAGCAGCAGGAGGGGGCGGCGCGAGACGGCTCCCGGGGATTCCCTGCTCGCGCCGCTGCCGGGGGGAGCCGCTGCTGCTGCGAGCTGGTGCGCGGGGGGTGGAGGGGGTGTCCTCGCGGGCGGGGCTCGCGCCCAGAGCGCTGACACTGTCCGTTCGGAACTGTCACGCCGCGCGACCGGGCCGCCCCACTTGTGACGTCACCGCCCTCTGCCCCCGCCCAACCAGCGTGGTCACCCGGGCTCCGCCCACTGTCGCCGCGGCAACCACCAAAACAAACGTTCTCGGCACACGTGGGGCAGGGAGGGGGGTAAGGATGGGCCGTGACGCAAACAAAGCAGCTGGCTGGCAGCGCGGGGCAATGACGTCAGCGAGGAGGAGTCCGCCCCCCCGCTCAGCGGCGGATGCAGGGACGGGACGGAGGGGACGAAGGGGGCAGGGACGGATGGACAGAGGGGACGGGACAGAGGACAAGGATGGAGAGACGCAGGGAAGGGAGTGAAGGATGGACGGAGGGGGAGGGTGACCAGATCGCAAGCGTGAACTATCAGGCCACGTTGGTGGAGCTGGGGGGGAGACAGACAGACACAGGTGCGCAGCCCCGTTGGGAGCCAGAGGCACACTGGTCCGCCTGGCCGTGTGCTACCAGCGTGCCCTTTCCTATGTGCCCTAAGGCATTCCTATGTTATTCCATAACATTCCTATGTGCCATAACATTCTTATGTGCTGAATAAGAGCACATAACATTCCTGTGTTCCCCTCCCAACACCAGGAGGGGTGTGTGTGTGTGCCCTTTCCTATTCTTATGTGCTGATCAGTGCTGTGGTAGCAGAACTGAAACTGAAAAGGGAGCAGGCAGGACTATGCACAAAGAGAAAAGGGATGTAGACCTGCCCTTTGTACCCTGCAGGACCTGTGGTCACAGGCCCTTCCTAATTTGGGGGGAACCAAGGAATATAAAAAGTAATCTCTTGTAAATTGAACCAATGTTGTCTGACTGCTAGAGTTGGAATCTTGATACTAATTTTTCCTAATGATTGTAAGTTATTTACAGTCACCTGGCTGGCCTTTGAGGACTGACAAATCACAGCCAGAAGCTCTTTGATTTTTGGGAAGGCCCCAGATCATTTTGCAGCTGAAGTGGGCAGCACCACTCAGGCTACCGTTGATACACTAGGACCATCACAAGTTCTTCTGCTGAGCATCCAGCATGACGTTTGACCACAAAAAGGGGCAGACAAATAGAAGAGGCAATATAGTATGTAGTGGGTTCAGGGATGAGAACAAAGGACTAATCCTAGCGTTGACACTGGCTCCCACTGTGGCCCTGGTCAAATCACATAGGCCAAAATTTCCATACTTGAGTGCCTATAGTTATGTACCTAAATCATTGACTTTAATAGGGTATTAGAGCAGTGGAAGCTACTCCAGCCATTGATCTTTTCCCATTTTGCATACTGAGGAGGGAGAGTGCTTCCTTGTGTCCCCCCTTGCAAGGATTCCCAGCACCCACGAGTTACTCATGTGGGTATTGAACATAAAATTTTCTACCATGCAAAAATACATTTTGTTTTCAAACAATCCAAGGACTTAGTTGACACGGAGAATTTTTTTAGAAAAAGGGCAAAATAGCTTGACATTTCAAAAGAAATCACTGTTTAATTTTCTTTATAGTTCAAACATTATTTTAAAGGAGTTGAACTCAGATGTTCCTGAGGTTTAACAATGACTTGTATACATAGCTCCCAGAATGGAACCTGTGCAAACAAAAATAAACAATAATAGTGTCTTTTAAATTCACGGTATTTTTAAAGACACACAGAGGAGAATCAGCCAGGCTGATTCATTGTATTTTCCCTGTGCTGATGAAGGAATTAGAGACAATAACAGAGCTTGACAAAACCAGCTAAAGCCACCAAACCAACTGGAGGGTTAAATCTATCAATCAGCAGTAAATATGAAATATAGGGGTGGGATCAGGGCGATGCCCTGGGAGAAGCAGAGAACTCCTCTTCCCCAATTGTCAGAAGAGGGAAGGTGCTAGGATTTTTATCCAAATGCCCTCCCTGAGTCCTATTTAGAGATTCAGGTTCTTTAACATTATAGCTGTCCCAAGTTTGCATAGTGCAATGCTTGAATTTACATGAAGAGAAAGTAGAGAGTAAGTAGTAAAGTTCTTCCAATTTTAAACTAGATGTATATTAAATTAAATCTGTGCTAATTAATCAGATGCATAAAGGGTATTTAAGACAACAGCTCAGCCCCTCTCACCCACCCTCTCTCCATCACCATTGTCAACTTTCTCTGGATGTGTTTTTATGGATAAACTGAACTGATCTGACTGGCTGAATCAAACAATAAGTTGTTCTAAACGAATCACGATGCTTCAGGGCAATAACTGTTTGGGAAACATCTGTTACTTTACTGCTTCAACATTCAGCTGAGAAAATTATTAGATATATATTCTGATAATTTGAACAGAAACAAAGTCATCGTAACAGAACATTGAGAGAGGATCAAAGCCTTAGGTTTTGAAAATAAATATCACACGTCAACATTTTTTCCATAAATGCTTCGGCAGCGGAGACCATTATCCTAAGATAACATTCTCCAGCAGAGAGATGATCTCTTAATTAGAGCAATATGTAAACTACTTTAGGATGCTTGATATAAATCCTGCAAACTGATTCATTGATACTTTTACTAAGATGAATTTTGATATCATGGGATGAAATCCTGGCCCTATTGTAGTTTATAGAACGAGGAGTACTCGTGTCACCTTAGAGACTAACACATTTATTTGGGCATAAGCTTTCATGGGCTAAAACCCACTTCATCAGATGCATGCAGTGGAAAATACAGTAAGAAGATACATATACAGAGAACATGAAAAAATGGGGTTTGCCATACCAACTCTAACAAGATTAATCAATTAAGGTGAGATATTATCAGCAGGAGAAAAAAACTTTTGTAGTGATAATCAGGATAGCAAACAGTTGACAAGAAGGTGAGAGTAACACTAGGGAAAAATTAGCATGGGGAAATTTTTTGGAAAAGTTATTTTGTTGAAGAATTGCGACTTTTGGGTCTGTAATCAAGCGTCTAGGGAGGTTGAAGTGTTCTCCGACTGGTTTTTAATGTTATAATTCTTGACGTCTGATTTGTGTCCTTTTATTCTTTTATGTAGAGACTGTCTGGGTTGGCCAATGTATATGGCAGAGGGGCATTGCTGGCACATGATGGCATATATCACGTTGGTAGATGTGCAGGTGAAGGAGCCCTGATGATGGGGCTGATGTGATTAGGTCCTATGATGGTGTCCCTGAATAGATATGTGGACTGAGTTGGCAACTGGCTTTGTTGCAAGGATAGGTTCCTTGGTTATTATTGTTGTTGTGTGGTGTGTGCTTGCTTCAGGTTGGGGGGCTGTCTGTAAGCGAGGACTGTCCTGTCTCCCAAGGTCTGCGAGAGTGAGGGATCATCCTTCAGGATAGGTTGTAGATCCTTGATGATGCGCTGGAGAGGTTTTAGTTGGGGGCTGAAGGTGACGGCTAGTGGCGTTCTGTTATTTTCTTTGTTGGGCCTGTCCTGTGGTAGGTCACTTCAGGGTACTCTTCTGGCTCTGGAACACCTGGCATTGGCCACTGTCGGTAGACAGATACTGGGCTAGATGGACCTTTGGTCTGAGCCGGTACAGGCGTTCTTATGTTCTTATACTTGGGGAAAATGACTAGCAACCTGGCTACCATGGCATGAGCTACCTTTGACAACTGATTGCCTCCTTATTACCAGAACATCATTACAGAAAGGAAGCTTGTAATGAAACAGGGCCAGATGTGGATAGCCGGGATAGCCTCCTGCTGTGCTCATTTGGGTTTGTACTGTAGTACGGTGCAGTGTTTCTTTACAAAGGGCAATTGTTTGCTACTTTCCTTAGTAGGGACTAGGTGAAAATAAGATGAAAAATTCCAGCTTTTGTTGGATATTGTTTATCTGCTCCTTGCACATTCAGGGTAATAGCTTAGAACTTTCACTGAAACTGAAGTTGCATAAAATGAGTTTTGTTTTAATACAGTTTAATTTAATTACTTTCAATTCTCTGATAAACACAGCATTGAGTGGTGAAAAAGGGACTGTCACAAAGATAAGAATGGCAATAAAATATATACTGAAAACAACAGATGAGTAAGAGCTTCATTGTTTAAACAGTACATAGAAAGAAAAACTATTATATATTAAGAAAAAATAGGAAATTAACAAACCAAAAACCCTCATTTAACGTTACTTACGTTTGCTTTCATCAATAAAATAAACCATAAAATAATTAGGAAATACAAAGTCAAGATTTTCAAAAACGATTAAAAGGTTACGAAATTTTACGTTCTCTTGTTAGCAAATGTCCAAATAAGTGTTGCCCTGGGCACCCTTAATTCAGTCCTCTTGTGCATTTCCATGATGATGCAGACTTTCATTACCTGATCCCAGGAAGAAGATCAGCAGGAAGAAATGGAATAAGAGGAAAGAGAAGATGAGAAAAGAGGAAAGGAGGAAGAGGAAGTCCAAAGGACAAATTTCAAACACCATGAGTCACAGATTCATAAATTCCAAGGCCGAAAGGAACCACTCTGGTCTGACTTTCTATTTAACATCGGCCATTGAATTTCCCTGAAAATAATTCCCACAGAAATTAAAGCAGATTGTTTAGAAAATCACACAATCTTGATTTTTTTAAAAAAAGGCTAGTTGTGGAGGATCCAGCACAACCCTTGGTGAATGGCTCCAAACCCTGAGGTTAAAAATGCGCTTTCTCTCTAGTGTGAATTGGTCTAGGCTTCAACTTTCAGCCATTGTCTGCCCTTAACCTTTATCTGCTAAAGTGAAGAGCTCATTAGTAAATATTTCTTCCCTTAGGCTCAGCGCTTACCCTTCTCTTTGAATGAGCTGCTGTACTCTGTCAGCACAAGAGGGTTTTCTAATCCTTTCATCATTCATGTGGCTCTTCTGTGAACCCTGTCCAATGTGAGAGCATCTGTCTCAAACTGTGGACACCAGAAGTGGACACAATTTTCCAGGAGTGGTTGCACCAGTGCTCAGTATACAAATATGGAACCTCTCTATTTCTACTTGAGATTCTGCTCTTTGTATGGCTCCAAGAGTCACATTTGCCCCTTTGGCCACTGGGAACTCATGGGGAGCTGATTATCCCCCATGACCCCAAGTCTTTTTCAGAGCTGGTGGTTCCCAGGTTTGAATCCTCTATCTTGTACACAGAGCCTATATTTTGTCTTACTTTCTACACAGGTGATGACTTCTTTCGACAAAATCTAAACACAGAAATGAAAAAACTCACAAAGTATCTCCTCCCCAACAATCCACTTTGTCCTAACATAGATACAGCAAAGATGGATTCTTGCTGCAAACAGTCTACAGGGGTCTCGAGCTTCCCCCTGCCCCATCCCTGTCCTGCCTGGCTGTTGTCAAGGGAGCTGTGTGAGGTCACATCCGCCTCATCATCTTTGCCCAATAGGCTGAATTCCTGCCAAAGGCCTTTGTGAAGTCACTGCCACACTCACCTTTCCCTTGCAGGCCTGATGTCTGCCCCTGGCCAGCCGGTTCGATGTTTGAGTTGCACCCCAAGATCTCCCCACTTGGTCATTATTGATTCTGGGGAGCAAGCAGGCTACCCAGTAAAACAGCAGAGTCTGTTCCTCACCCCACAATGAGTTTTTCACAGAGGTGTCAGTTGAGAAACAATTTGATGGCCTAATCCGGCCTCTATTTCTCAGGCTATGAAATTTCACACACTTAGCACCATATTAAGCCCAATCGCTTGTAGGAATTCACTAAAGGCAACTTCCAGAATGACAAAAAGGTGTGATGTTAGGATAGCTGGAAACAGAGAATCCACCTTTCAACTAGGTAAGATGTTCCAGTGGCTAGTGTCTCTCACTGTCAAAAATGTGTGCCTTACATTTCATTTGAATTTCTCAGGCTTCAGCTGACAGCCATTGGTTCTTGTTGTGCCTTTCTTGGCTAGATTGAATTAGCCTTGCCCCATGAAATCCAATCTCCCCGTCCTGCTGGGAGCCCCTCAGGCAGGAGCACCCCAGTAGGTGCCTCCTAGCTGTTTGTCTTCTGGATTTGGGACAGGACTTCCCTGTATGGATGCTCTCCGTAGGGATATCAGATGCACCTCCAGAGGCAGTGCAGAAGCAAGTGCACTGCATCAGCCTGTCATTGGGATCAGGGCTTTGGCCTTGGCAGCTTCTGCTTCAGCCACATCTCTGGGTGCCCAGGCTCAGGGCTTCTGACCCCTGTGGCCACCTCCACATTTGGGAATGTCTTGTAGTTTCAGAACGGTTGGTGGCTCCTTCCCTCCAAGCCCAGGTCTGAAGGCAGGACGGCAGTGAGGGTGGCAATGCTGTGACTCTCCTACAACAACTTTTGAACTCTTCCACTCTTCCATTTTGGTGGGGAAGCCCACCAAACAACATCTCATTGAGATGGACGTGTTCCCAGGGAATGTCTCAATTACAAGGAATCAACATTTCCCAGCTGAAATAAATGTTGTGCTGGAAAACGTTCTTTTGGTGCTAAGTCCCAAGTTTGTTCTGCCTTACTGAGCTGCCTAGCATGCAATCACATACAGAAACACTGCCCAACATGTAACGTCACAGTATTCAATTTTAACACAACTGCAAATACATCAGAGCATCAACATTTTCTGTTTTACAAGGTCTCTCCTTTTTTGGAACCCTTGTTTCTAAAAAAGCCATGCGAGACTTGAATCAAATTTCAGTGACTAATTATCATGTGTGTGGCATCATCATTAATGCATGTTCTATGTAGTTAGGTTATTGTCTTCTTTAGGAAATTTGGGGAAACAGGAGCCCTGGGAAACCCTGTTCCCCTCCTCCCCTCATACACACTGCACATTTGCTGCTACCTGGTGCTGGCTGAGCAGTAGCATTGTGACATCAGAGAGGATCCACCACTCAGCACCTGTCCCTCCAGTTCATTTGCATACTTGCGGAGAATGAATAGCAACCTGGCTACCATGGCAAGAGCTACCTTTGATGACTGATTGCCCCCTTATTACCAGAGCATCATTACACAAAGGAAGTTTGTAAAGAAACAGGGCCAGAGGTGGATAGCCGCGATAGCCTCCTGCTGTGCTCATTTGAGTTCCTTGAAAAAGGGACCTTCACAAAAATAAGAATGGCAATAAAATATATATTGAAAAGAACAGATGAGTAAGAGCTTCATTGTTTAAACAGTACATAGAAAGAAAAAACTATTATATATTAAGAAAAAAATAAGGAAAGTAACAAACCAAAAACCCCTTCATTTAACGTTACTTAAGTTTGCTTTCATTAATAAAATAAACCACAAAATAATTAGGAAAAGAAAGTCAGGATTTTCAAAAATGATTAAAAGGTTACGAAATTTTTACGCTTCAGCTGACAGCCATTGGTTCTTGTTGTGCCATTTTGGCTAGATCGAATTAGCCCTGCCCCGTGAAATCCGATCTCCCTGTCCTGCTGGACCCCCCAGCCAGGAGAACCCAGTAGGGGCCTCCTAGCTGTTTCTCTGCCCGGCTGGGGACAGGACTTCCTCTCCGTGGGGATATCAGACGCACTTGCAGAGGCAATGCAGAAGTGAGTGTGCTGCATCAGCCCGGTGTTGGGCTCAGGGCTTTGGCCTTGGCAGCTTCTGCTCCAGTCACATCTCTGGGTGCCCGGACTCAGAGCTTCTGGCCCCCTGTGGCTGCAGCCAGGGCTGGGGCACTGGGCTCAGGACTTTCATGCCCTTCCCAACTCCTGACGTCACTCTGGGTACCTGGGCTCAGGGCTTCTGCCTGGCATCTGAAGTGAGAGCTCTGGGCTTCCCTTGCAGTTCCTTCTGGGGCTCAGGGGGAAAGGGGAAAACCCCAAGGAGGCTCCTCCTCGCGCTCACAGGCTGTCGGGGGCAGAGAATTCACCCCAAGCCCACGCTTGTGAGTCTGTATCATAACACGCATGCACAACAGCACTGCACAAAGTTTATAAACGTCACCTTAACTCTGATGGTTCCTAACGTTTAAAGGCCCCAAGGGGTGCAACTTGGAGCTGGGGTACCGCTGAGCTCTCTGTCTCCCCAGCCTGGGCTCCCTCTCACACTGCTGCTGGGAGAAGATGCAGCTCGCTCCCGTCCCTGCACTCACACAAACCTTTGCACAGGCAGGAACACACCCAGCTGCAGGGACCAGGAAGCTTCTCCCCAGCCTAGGTCCCCAGTGCTGCAGCGACTTGCCCTGGCCAAAAGCCTGACAGGATCACTTTATTACCCAGTCTGCTCCTCCCTCCAAGTGGAGAGGATCATGCACCAGTCTCTGGTCCTGAGCAGGTGCCCCAACCACATCTAGCAAAACGAAGAGTTTTAGGGGGAAATAGAACACACATTGATTAACTATGCAAAGATAGGCTTGAAGGGATTGTAAGCAATGAGCGCACAGCTCAATGCAGGTTACCCAAGAACTGAACCAAAAGAACCCTCTGCTTTGGCCTCAGCGGCAGATCTGGGGCGGTGAGCTGAATTCCAGACTCACTTTCCTGCTCAGCTGCAGCTGTTTCCCCAGGTCTCTCCCCTCGCCGGCAGGCTCGGCTCAGCGGCTGGCTCCAGCCACCGCAAGAGTCGAACCCTCCCTGCCCCCCAGAGCTGGGCACAAAGGGGACTAATGCAGATCTCTCCCCCATACAGACCCGGCTGGGGCAGCAGCAGCAGCCCAGGCACCCACCGGCCCCCCAGCAGCTCCCACACTCCAAATGCCCTGCACCGCACACACCCGCCGGCCTCACAGCTCCTCCCCACCCTCCCATGGTCTCATGGGCTCATGAACTCATAGACTCGAAGGTCAGAAGGGACCATAATGATCATCTAGTCCCACCTCCTTCACAACGCAGGCCTCACAATCTCACCCATCCACTTCTAGATCAAACCCCTAACCTATGTCTGACTTACTGAACTCCTCAAATTGTGCTTTGAAGACCTCAAGCTGCAGAGAATCCTCTAGCAAGTGACCAGTGCCCCATGCTGCAGAGGAAGGCGAGAAACCTCCAGGGCCTCTGCCAATCTGCCCTGGAGGAAAATTCCTTCCCGACCCCAAAGATGCTGATCACTTAAACCCTTAGCATGTGGGCAAGACTCACCAGCCAGCACCCACGAGAGAATTCTCTGCAGTAACTCACATCCCAACCCATCTAACATCCCATCCAGACCACTGGGCATACTTACCTGCTGAGAATCAAAGATCAATTGCCAAATTCATTGCCAAAATTAGGCTAGCCCATCATACCATCCTCCATAAACGTATTAAGCGTAGTCTTGAAGCCAGATATGTCTTTTGCCCCAATACTCCTTGGAAGGCAAGTCTAAACTCCATAGTGTCCACTTGATAGCCACTGGTTCTTCTTCTTCTGCACAGCATCGCTCGTGGAGAACAAGGACCTGCAAATCTACAGTCGTACTCTATCTTTGTTTCAAGAATGAAAACAAACTACCGCCTCAGAGGACCAGAACGGATTTCAGCTGATGGACAGCTTTCCTCAGTGTTTGTACATTTTAATAGGAATATATTGAATGATTAAATTCATTTCACGTCCCCGTTCAGCGGAACTCCTGAACATACAGGAGATGGATATGAAAATATAGATCACTTACTAAAGAGGACATGTAAGAGAGCAGCTGGACTTGAACCAGAAACCTCTTGATCTGCCATCAAATGCACCACCACTGAGTTCCCTGAGGCAGCTGAGTGTTGGAGCCAGTGATCTTGAAGAGTATGAAGGGGACACTTATTTCAAAGAGCTTCTCTTCCATTCCCAGACATGAGTGGTTTTAAAAATGGAGTTTCATTACATTTTCTATGTGCATGTAAACACCACAGCTTGCACAATCCCCACAACTGCTCAGTCTCACCAGAGCACAATAACTGGAGGCCCCACACCCAGCTACCCAGCTCTGCGGCCTTTAACCTCTTCAGCAGTTCTCCAATGCCTTAAAGCCACAGGGCACAGCATGGAATTTGACCCCATTAATCCTAAATCAATTTGGATGAAAAATCTTTGCAAAAATATTTTGTTTTCCAAACCAAAAGCATCTCCCGTTTGTGGCGTCCCCTTAAACTGTCTCTTCGCACACAAAGAGGAGACACTTCAATTTGGAAACGAGATAAGATGCTTCAGTCAGGGTAAGCAGTTCCTCCCCTTCATGATTGAAAGATCATAAAATGCCAGTAAAATTGACTTTCAGCCCTTACACAGCAGACCCCACTGACGGCATCTCCCCGGGGCCGGGTGGAGCCAGCTCACCTTATCAAACCTTCCCATACCCGGGGAACCGGAAAGTGCGAGGCTTCAGCGCCACCTGGCGGCCACAGGACAAATCGCCGGCTGCTGCACCTGTGGGCACTGGGAGTTCGCTTAACATGGAAAGCTGCCTAATGCACGGTTGGCAAAACGGGGGTCTGCTGCACTACATCATCATCTGCAATGACTCAACCCGATAGGACACCTCCTGTGCTACGCTGCTACTAGTGACCCTCTCAAACAGGTCCCCACAGCTCCCCAGCCTCCCCCCACCAGGAGGCAGCTAGGAGAGGCTTGTTACACTGCTCTACAGCCAAAATGCTTCTGAAATAAATGGAGTCCAACTTTACTAATTCTGGGTCACTGAGAACGAAAATGATGCTTAAAATTCTTGATTGGCTCTAGTTTTCAAGATATGCTATTGAGTCAGTATTTATGACCCTTGACTTGGGAATGGGGGAGGATAAGTGAGTTATAAAGGGACGGGATCTCAATTTAAACCAGTAATGGCTATAATACATCTTTGACTGGATCTATGAATAAATCTATGAATGGCTTTGGACAGTACTTGCTTTTAGGCAAAACAATGAAGGATACAGTCTGAAGCTGGTATTGCCTCATACATGATATGAATTGCATCATGTTATTCCTAGAAGTCATGGATGATGCAATCATAATGAAGCTGAACCAATTGCCCTATATCAGCTCTAGAAATCATACAGTGTCTTGCTCTCTTATTTGTCAGTGTTTGATTTTGCAAAGGGACCCATTTCTCTTTAGCCAAAGTGAGCAGAGATGCCTCGTACTTGTGTGAACAGTGCAGATAACTTGTGCTATGTTTGTGGTGAAGTGACTTTTGCATCACAAAAGTGCAGTATAAACACTATGGTTAAGAAAGCCTATCACTTTTCTTTTGGCTGCAAAATTGGAGATCAGGTGTGTGTTGGAAGCAATGAGTGTGGCAATCTCAGTGAACCGACGGAGGGTGACGGTGGTCAGAGAGAGACAACGGAAGGTTAAAGGGGCAACGATGGGCATAACGATGATGATTGTGTTGTATTTCATTCCTTAGATCTGGTGCCACGGCCGGCCCTTTAGCCTTGTAGTTTACCAAGAGTAAAACTAAATATCTGTTGAGATACAAGGGAGAGTCTGTGTCCATTCCTGCTAGCTGCACAGGGTTTGACATTGCTGCTTTCAATCCTCCGGCTCTGCCGAGACAAGGAACAATTCAGGCGGTCACTGAACTGAAGGAGGAGATGATTTTCTGACAGGAGGGACGGCTCCTCTTAAAGGTGTTTGGCAGGCAGCCTCCTTCCCAGGTCTGTCCCGACAACACCCAGTTGAAAAGGACTCTCCTCAGCCCTCCTCAGCCCGGTGAAAACGAGCGAGTGAGTGAGCGTGGGGGAGAGCGAGCGACGGAGGGAGATGGATTGAGGGGGCTGGGACCTCTGTGAAGGGGCAGGATGAGGGTGTTCAGTTTTGTGGGGTCAGAAAGTTGGCAACCTCAGATCCAGAGGAAACAACTCAAACACCCAACGAGTCTGGCCAGGGCAGGACATCAGCCTTGAGGGGAGGGTGGGTGTGGCAGTGACATCACAAAGGCCTTTTGCAGGAACTCGGCCTATTGGGCAAAGGTGGTGGGGAGGGGGTGACCTCACAGAGACCCCGACATCAGCCGGGCAGGACAGAGGTGCAGGGCCAGGCCAGTCTCTGAGACCTCCCGGCTTTGCTGCCGCAAGTCTCCTTCGCGAGGTCTCTCCTCGAGGGCTGAGAGAGAATTAGGATTCAGAGTTGTGAGCATGAGGAGGAACCTCTGTGGAGTTTTCTCCTTTCCTACCACTGATTGTGCCGAAAACAAACTTCCCTTTGAGAAGGTAAGAGGCTCAGAGAGCTTTGGAACCTGTTCCGTCTGGTCCACCTGGCGCAGGCAGCATTCTAGGCCCAGACAGCACTGGCTTCAGGTGGCAGAATTTGATTTCCTCCCTAGGTTTTGATGATTGGAATCCCTGGGGACATTGGGGTGTATCCTTTTTGGTTTATCTTTTCCTCTTTCCTCCCTCCTTTCTCCTCTTCTCTTGCTTCTTTTTTCCCTTTTCCAGCTTCCCTCCCTCTACCTAGGAGGGACGGGTCTGGAGTGCGGGCAGGGGAGGGGTATTGCTCTCATTGCGGGAGGTCCTCACCAAGAGGTGGGTCTGGGTCTGAGAGTGATCCCCTCTGATAGTGTCCTGGGCCGTCCTTTGGGACATCTGGTGAGACCCCTCAGCCTCCTGCCTCTCAGAGTCTCAGTGCTGATTGGCTGAGCAGGGGGCTATCGACACCAAGGAGACTCAGGTCAGTTTGGTCTCTTTTCAAATCAGGCAAATAAGTCACAACCAATCCAATGTATGGAATTAATCTTGCTGCTTCTCTCCATTAATTGTCTCTTGGCAGGTCTTAATTTTCAATAATGTCCTAGGTCTTCTAAAATACTTGCTGAATAATTACTATGAACCACTGTTGGTCTCTAGCTCACTTGAGGGCACTTTATTCTGATCACTCAATGTGTGAAATTCAAGATGTGAGAGAGAGGCAGAAAGCCAGGAGCAGTCTTTCCTCTAATTTGTTATGTCCATGTGTGGAATGAATTTTGTTTTGGGCACAAATATGGAGGTGAGGTGTGACACATCACCTGCATATTGCGCTCCTTACAAAATTCATTCTGCACCTGGAGGGTGTGGCAGGGTGAGGCTGAAAGGTTTGGAGTGTGGGAGAGGCTCGGGGGGGGGTTGGGGCGCAGTGATGTGAGGGCTCCGGCTGGGGGTGCAGGCTCTGGAGTGGGGCTAGCGATGAGGGTCTCAGCATTGGAGCAGAGGGTAGGGGCGCAGGGGGTGAGGGCTCTGGGGTGGGGCTGGGAATGAGGAGATTGGGGAGCAGGTTGCCCCAGGGAGAAAGAACTGCCCCCTCCAGCCCTCTCTCCCCACAGCAGCTCAGGGCCAGATGAGAGGGTACCTGTCTCCAAGCCGCAGCAGCGCCGGTGGGGCTGGATTGGGACTGAGGGAGGCGACAGGATTTATTTTTCCGAAGTCAAAAGGAGGAAGGGATGGAGTTATGCTTCAGTTTTTACCTCATAAACTTATTCCTGTCTAACCTACAGGACACTATGGGAATAAGACACTATGTCATGTGGTGACATCACAAGAGCAGAGGATGTGAGAACTACAGCAACTGAGAGGGTGGGGGATTTAGAGTCGGATTGTTTCAAATGCTGCATTTGTCGGCTGACATTTAACAGCAACGCTTAGCTAACACAATGGAGAAAGGAATTCTCTGCTAAAGATTCAACCTGCCCCTTTGGCCAACTCTGCCCCTTCCCTGACCGGAGTGTGCTCAGAACACCTCTCCCGCCAGCCTCCCCCCCCCCCACAGGCCCACAGCTGGGCACCCAGCACAAAGCAAGGGAGGGGGTTGCTTGGCTTGTTTTCCTATTTACTGTTCAAAAGGCTTTTTAAAAAGCATTTTCTGCCCCTGTTCCCCATGGTGAGGAAGCAGATGGTTAGTGAAACAAAAGTTAAACAAAAGTTAAAAGGTAGAGTGACTAAAATGAAATCCCTGCAAGTTGCATGGGCCCTTTTTAAAGACACCATAATAGAGGCCCAACTTCAATGTATACCTCATATTAAGAAACACAGTAAAAGAACTAAAAAAGAGCCATCGTGGCTTAACAACCATGTAAAAGAAGCAGTGAGAGATAAAAATACTTCCTTTAAAAAGTGGAAGTCAAATCCTAGTGAGGCAAATAGAAAGGAGCATAAACACTGCCAACTTAAGTGCAAGAGTGTAATAAGAAAAGCCAAAGAGGAGTTTGAAGAACGGCTAGCCAAAACTCCAAAGGTAATAACAAAATGTTTTTTAAGTACATCAGAAGCAGGAAGCCTGCTAAACAACCAGTGGGGCTCCTTGACGATCAAAATACAAAAGGAGCGCTTAAAGACGATAAAGTCATTGCGGAGAATCTAAATGAATTCTTTGCTTCAGTCTTCACGGCTGAGGATGTTAGGGAGATTCCCAAACCTGAGCTGGCTTTTGTAGGTGACAAATCTGAGGAACTATCACAGATTGAAGTGTCACTAGAGGAGGTTTTGGAATTAATTGATAAACTGAACATTAACAAGTCAGCGTGACCAGATGGCATTCACCCAAGAGTTCTGAAAGAACTCAAATGTGAAGTTGCGGAACTATTAACTAAGGTTTGTAATCTGTCCTTTAAATCGGCTTCGGTACCCAATGATTGGAAGTTAGCTAATGTAACGCCAATATTTAAAAAGGGCTCTAGAGGTGATCCTGGCAATTACAGACCGGTAAGTCTAACGTCGATGCAGGGCAAATTAGTTGAAACAATAGTTAAGAATAAAATTGTCAGACACATAGAAAAACATAAATTATTGAGCAGTAGTCAACATGGTTTCTGTAAAGGAAATCGTGTCTTACTAATCTATTAGAGTTCTTTGAAGGGGTCAACAAACATGTGGACAAGGGGGATCCGGTGGACATAGTGTACTTGGATTTCCTGAAAGCCTTTGACAAGGTCCCTCACCAAAGGCTCTTACGTAAATTAAGTTGTCATGGGATAAAAGGGAAGGTCCTTTCATGGATTGAGAACTGGTTAAAAGACAGGGAACAAAGGGTAGGAATTAATGGTAAATTCTCAGAATGGAGAGGGTAACTAGTGGTGTTCCCCAAGGGTCAGTCCTAGGACCAATCCTATTCAATTTATTCATAAATGATCTGGAGAAAGGGTAAACAGTGAGGTGGCAAAGTTTACAGATGATACTAAACTACTCAAGATAGTTAAGCAGATTGTGAAGAACTTCAAAAGCTCTCACAAAACTAAGTGATTGGGCAACAAAATGGCAAATGAAATTTAATGTGGATAAATGTAAAGTAATGCACATTGGGAAAAATAACCCCAAATATACATACAATATGATGGGGGCTAATTTAGCTACAACGCGTCAGGAAAAAGATCTTGGAGTCATTGTGGATAGTTCTCTGAAGATGTCCACGCAGTGTGCAGAGGCGATCAAAAAAGCAAACAGGATGTTAGGAATCGTTAAAAAGGGGATAGAGAACAAGACGGAGAATATAGTATTGCCCTTATATAAATCCATGGTACGCCCACATCTCGAATACTGTGTACAGATGTGGTCTCCTCACCTCAAAAAAGATATTCTAGCACTAGAAAAGGTTCAAAAAAGGGCAACTAATATGATTAGGGGTTTGGAGAGGGTCCCATACGAGGAAAGATTAAAGAGGCTAGGACTCTTTAGCTTGGAAAAGAGGAGACTAAGGGGATATGACAGAGGTATATAAAGTCATGAGTGACATTGAGAAAGTGGATAAGGAAAAGTTATTTACTTATTCCCATAATACAAGAACTAGAGGTCAACAAATGAAATTAATAGGCAGCAGGTTTAAAACAAATAAAAGGAGACGGGACGGGACGGAGGACAGGGCTGGGGGGATGCAGGGACGGGACGGAGGGGATGAAGGGGGCAGGGACGGATGGAGACAGGGGCCGGGACAGAGGACAGGGCTGGGGGATGCAGGGATGGGACGGAGGGGACGAAGGGGGCAGGGACGGATGGAGACAGGGGACGGGACAGAGGACAGGGCTGGGGGGACGCAGGGAAGGGAGTGAAGGATGGAGGGAGCGGGAGGGTGACCAGATCGCAAGCGTGAACTATCAGGCCACGGTGGTGGAGCTGGGGGGGAGACAGACAGACACAGGTGCGCAGCCCGTTGGGAGCCAGAGGCACACTGGTCCGCCTGGCCCTGTGCTACCAGCGTGCCCTTTCCTATTGGGGTGCGCCCATGCTGTGCCACAGAGCTCCCCTGCCCAGCACCCCCCTACAACTCTTCCACCACAAATGCACAGTGCTGTGCACACACACCTCGCCCAGCACACCCCTGCCCACAGCCCCACCACAGCTGCCCAGCACCCCACACAGAAACCCCACTCTCTAGTTTCCCAATACACACAGATTTCCCCTCCTTCCTTCCTCCCTCCCAGTGCCCTTCCCACAGCCCCACACCATAACTGCACAATGCCCCACATAGACCCGCAGTGCCCTGACACACACAGATCTCCCCCATAGCCCAGCACCCTGTTTTTCACTCTTCTTTTTTCAAGACCCAAAGGGAGAAATCCCCTCCCTCCTCCTACTCCATGGGAGGAGGGAAGCGGGCATTGAGCTTCTCTATGAATAGCTCCAGTGCCTGATTCTGCTTGAACTTACTTTTCCTGAAAGAGGCACCATTTTTCTCAGTTTTACCGTCACCCCTGGGGTTCTGAATAACAGCAGTGAAACTGACCAAAGCTGCTAGTGCTTGGCAGCATTGTGAGGCGGAATAGAAGCTCTGGAACTGCCAGTTTGCAGACTCAGGAAGACAGGTCTGCACTGGTTTACATTTGGAAGGTTATCTTCAGATAATGAAAGCTGGGCATGTGCTTTCTTCAGTCCCTGACAATGCATGGCAGAGAATACAATTATTAAAGAAAAACAGTTTTAGCCCCTTTTTGCACAGTTACCTGCACTTATACAGGTTGCAACCTGATATTCCTTGCACAATCTACACGTTTGGGTGCATCGGTAATGCCCTAATTGTATTACCGTTGCACCGTGATTTTGCTTGGTTCTTTTTAACCAAGGTGAAGTATTCCTAGAAAATAGGTGAAACATTTGGATTTGTAACAGTAATGTAAATACTGTGATAAATTCAGTGCCCCTTGATTCCCATGGTTCCACAATCATAGAAATGGCACTGGAATTTACTTTTATCTTCAGAATTCTTCCCCCCTCCCTCCGCAGATCACCATAAGAACTTCAGGAAGGGCATTTGAAATAACACATAAAAGCAATTCCATGCACAAGTCTAGAGTGTTTTCTGTTTCTCTGGAATTTGGCAGTCTATGGTGCTTAATATGGGCATATATGTTTGATTACTATAGAAATTTTTCAGATCCTGTAAAAAAAAAGTCTGTCTTCGCAGAATCCTCTCATCATTGGTACAGAAAGTGAAACAGAAGTGCTGCAGTATTTTAGGGTTTCTGGATTTGTTTTTCTCAGGAAACAATTTTGGTGCTTTTATTATGCCAGATAATTACAAAAATGTACTATCTTAAAAATATTGGTGATTGGCAGCAGTAGCCCTGGAAACGAAAATGGGTGAGATTTTCAAAGAGAGTAAGTGATTTAGGAACATAAGTCTCATTAACTTTTAATGGGACTGGCATTTCTAAGTCATGCAGTTTTCAATGTCTCACCCATCATGTAAAATAGGGCTTGAATTTTCTATGATTTAGTTGACCACTGGCATGTACTTTCAGTATTTTCAAAAAGCATATACCAAATGGTAAATTAGAACATGCTGTAGCATGGCTAGTGCTGAATTATCAGACAAGTAGTTTCAAAACTTCCAATTTTTTATGCAGTATGTAGCTATTTATTTGTTCTAAAATCCATACTCTTACTGGCAAACTATTCTCAGACCTTGTAACCTTGTATGACTCTTACATAAACAAAGTTGTAGCTTCTAGTAGAGACTTAACTGATTTGCTCCGCTCTTTGTGTTATAGAGGAAAATTTTGTTCTCAGATGCCGATTCTTGAAATGATGAGGGTTTGTCGATCCCATAAATCACCTTCTTTCAAGGCTGGATCAGATATTCAAACAAGGTTATGAACCTCCTTACTTGTACAGTCATAATTCCAAAACAGGTCGATCAAGAGGAGTTAAGTCCCTGCCCTGTATAATTTATAAACATGAAGCTGAGTAACCTTGGATGACTAAATTAAACTCTAAAATAATAATGAAAAGCTTAGCTTTATTTTAGCAAACTGGTATTACAAGTTTCATGACATAAATGTTAATTATCAATATCTTTGGCACTAGAAAATGGATTTTCTCTGCACAAAGTCCATTTCTTGGCAGAGGATACATTGGGAACTATCAATATAAAAGGATTCCTTATTTATTTTCGTGGCCCAGGGTTGTCTCCTGGTTTCCCTGTTTATATATTATATAATAAGCATGTTAATCAAGGGTGATCATGTTAGGTTCTTTTCATCCATGGTTTAAAACAATTAGAGAAACTCTTTCTTTTCCCCCCCTTAGCTTAGTCTGAAGAAAAATTCACAAGATGAAATAAGCTCTGTGTGGGGTTTCCCCATGTAGAGCAGTGAAATTGTCCTATTTGTTTTTCTATTTCATATTTCTGTACATGTTAATTTATTTTTATTCCTAAACCATTCCACAAGTTCCTATGTTTAAATATAATTTGAAAGTCAGAGTCACTCTAGGCAAAAATTAGAATTAAATTCTTTATTAGAAGTACATCATTAAGCATAAAGAATGAGGAGTACTTGTGGCACCTTAGAGACTAACAAATTTAATAGCTCTGTAAAGGCAAAAGGGAAGGGCATGGGTGGAAATGAAAAAGTGCAGGCATTTGCAGAGGATTTCACTGGAGAGAGGATGAGGCTTGGAGATGGTAGCACACATTTTAAAAAAATCATATTGCTTGTGTTTCAGGCAAAGATTAGGCATTTATTTACCTTTAAAATACATTTTTAACTGGATTTTCAAAACAGTTGCTCTCAGAAACCACTGTGTAACTTAACCCCCTTAATTTAATTGTCGAGTAATTGATAGAATTAGAAACCACAGATATTAAGAAAGATTACACCAGAGGTTATCAAGGTAATTCACTGGACTGCATTTCTGGTATCTTTTGGATGATGCTGCAGAATATTTGGGGCACGGGACCATTGTTTTGTTAGACAGTGCCTAGAACAATGAGGCCCTGAACCCTGATTGGTACAAATCATAATAGAAAGAACTGGGTGGAAATTGCTGAAGGGCCCGATCTTGCTCTAATTGAAGTCAATGGAAAAAATTCCATTGATTTCAGTGGTGTAGAATTGAACCACAAAGGAGGCAGTTGGGGGAGGGATACCGCTGGGATAGGTTTACAGAAGGACAAGTGGCATTTGGGACTTCAGACACCTTGCAGAGCCAGAATGAAGTGACATACACAGAAGCAAAGACAGAGGGGTGGTTGGTGAAGCTATTAACAGCTGGGAGGTCCAGATATGTGAGCCACACTCAACAAAGTGAACATGTACAAGCACCGGGGCCAGAGTTTATTGTTTCCTGGATACTTTAAACAGGATCATTACATGCTGAAATAGATGAGTATTGCTAGAGTTATGAAGGCAAAATTGTCCTGTTAGATTGCACCTGGGGAAATCTGGGTTTTGTTTTATCTGTTGGTTTTATGGTTACTGTATATTTTGTTCCTGTCCTCTTTATAAAGTGCTGCTGATTTTTTTATATTGTTCCTTATTCATTTGATGCCAGGGCCTTATTATATCCCGTTGTTGTTTTTAGGCTACTCTTGTGGAGTATGAAATATAATTAAAAGGCCACATTTTCAAAGGATCCTCCTCTATTCAGGCGTGTAGAAGTTTTCATGCAAATAGCAGCATGTGCATGTTTCAGGTAACAGCAGATGCATGCACAGGTGATAGATTCAGACTTGCAGTGCTCAGAAAGTGTGCATACAGATATTTGCATGGATTTAAATAGAGGCCACTTTTTGAAAACGTGTCAAAAAATATCAGTAAGTTAGGCCACCTTATAACTAGGTTACATTTAAATAGCTACATAAGTGGGATCAGGGAGATCTACTTTGTCCTGAGCTGTTACAATTGAAAAGTGCTGGGTCACTTTAATAATTTCAAACCCTATAAAGAACCCCTTGTTATGGCAGGAGTCTTGTAGGTGATGTATGTGATGATGAATATGCCAGAAAAATTCCAAGATATCGTGTGTAATTGAGCAAAACCCCAGGTTTAATGGAATTGAAAAGTACTTGTGTCACAGATGTAGGCAATTACTGTTCATAAAGGGGCACCCACAACTTGAAAATCATTTCAATCAGAAAATGCTGCATCTACTATTGTTACAATTAGCCACAGAGGTTGCTGTCACTGAAAGGGATTAATGAAAAAATAACATTTTCATCTCTTGTTTTCATTTGTTTGCTGTGTGCATTTGGCAGGTCTCTGTGTAATAGTCCTTGTGTGATGGTGCCTGCCCTTCCCTATGCTACTGAAGAATGTGCTGATCAGTACTGTGGAAGCAGAACTGAAACTGAAAAGGAGCAGGCAGGACTATGCACAAAGAGAAAGGGATGTAGACCTGCCCTTTGTACCCTGCAGGACCTGTGGTCACAGGCCCTTCCTAATTTGGGGGGAACCAAGGAATATAAAAAGTAATCTCTTGTAAATTGAACCAATGTTGTCTGACTGCTAGAGTTGGAATCTTGATACTAATTTTTCCTAATGATTGTAAGTTATTTACAGTCACCTGGCTGGCCTTTGAGGACTGAAAAATCACAGCCAGAAGCCCCCTCGAGGTTTGAAACCTGTTCAGTCTCAGTCATCTGGTGAGAGTTGAATTCTAGGCATGGAAAAAACGAGCTTAAGGAGGCAGAATTTTATTGTGTACCTGGGATTTTGTCCTTTAGATTCACTGGGGACATTGGGGGTTGTCCTTTGTTTCACCTTTTCATCCCTCCCTCCCTCCCTCCTTTCTCTTCGTCTCTTGCTTCTTTTATCCTTTCTTCTATTCCCCTCCCAAAACCAGGAGAGGGGTGTGTGTGTGTGTGTGTGTGTGTGTGTGTGTGTGTGTGTGTGTTGCGGGGCAATGATCCCCACCAGTGACCTGGGCCATCCTTTGGACTCTCTGCTGAGAACTCTCAGCCTCCCATCCTCAGTTTCTACCCTGATTGGCTGAGCAGGGGGTTATTGCCAGAGAAGAGACTCAGGTCTTGTTGTTCTTTTTTAAGACCAAGTAAATAAGTCATAAGCAGTTGTATGTTTGATGAATTTTGCTGCTTCTCTGCATTAATTGTCTCTGAGCAGTTCATGATTCTCTCTAACATTCCAGTTCTCCTAAAATACTGGCTGAATACTTACTGTGCACTGTTGCTGGTCTGGAGCTCATCTGAGAGCACTTTACTCAGATCATTCAATGTAGGAAATTTAAGATCCGATGCTTAGTTTGAAAATCAGGGCTCTTGGGTCTTATTCCCAACTCTGCCACTGATTATGCGACCTAAGACAAGTCAATTATCCTTTCTCAGCCTTATCTTCTCCCTCTTTCAAGTAGGGATAATAATGATCCGCTCCTACCTACCTCACGGTGGGTGGAGATAGGGCCAACTCTAGGTTTTTTGCTGTCCCAAGCAAAAAAAAAATTGACTGCCCCCACCCCAGCCCAGGGCACCTCTCTGTATAACCCAGCTGCCCCAGCCCTGGGCACTGCCCCTCCACCCACCCCCTGCTGCCCCAGTTCTGGGCCTCCCCCCCAACCTGTACCCCCCTGCTGCCAGCCCTGGGCTCTCCCCCACACACACCAGGACCCTCTGCCACCCCAGCCTTGGGATCTTCCCCACACATGCACCCCGTGCTGCCCCAGCTCTGGGCTCCCCCGCCCACTTGCACCCTCCTTCCACCCCAGCCCTGGGTCACTGGTAACTTGCTCCCAGAGTGGGTCATTCAGCAGGAATTTTGGATGTGCACAGAACACAGACAGGATTGGTTCCCATATGGTTACAGAACTGCAGTAACATAGAACAATTTCCAGCTTGTGTGATTAAAGGATATCTGGATGCATATTATAAGACTGTCCTGCAGAAATGAGGAAACGTTGAGGTGCCTTTATTATTCTTATGTTCCATTCTTTGTTTCTATGGGCAATTTGCCAATGCAATATCACTGTCTTCCTTTTAAACAAATAAAACTATAAAACAAACAAACAAAGGCAATGGCTGTTGAAAATAGCAATTCCAGTCCTAAAAACCACTGGGAAGCATTTCTTGCTCAAGTTTATCCTACTTTTCTACAGCAAATTACAGTGAATCAGTATATTTGATTTGGGAGAAATGAAGTAACAGCTGCCCAAATTGAGCTTCAGCACTCCTGAATTTTGAGGGTGTTCAAATCTGGAAGGCAGGTGCTAGATTCCCTTTCTGAATATTAGCTAAATCTGGAAAGGAAAAGTCAATTTCTGCTTCGATGGCTCAGAAGTGGAAATCCCTGCCCCTGCAAATGGGCTGCTCCAAGCACCTGCTTGCTTTGCTGGTGCCTAGAGTCGCCCCTGCCTCCACCCATCCTGCACGCCCACCCTGTGCCCCAGCCTGGAGCCTGCACCCAGCACCCAAACTCCATTCCAGAGCCCAACCTCTCAACCATCCCACACTCCAAACCCCTGCCCCAACCCAGGGCCTGCACCCCAGACCTCCTCGCCCGACCCAAACTCCCTTGCAGAGCCTGAGGCAGGTGAGGGGCAGAGTTCGTCGGGGAGGGCTCTGTGCAGTAATATAGTGACTCCTTGGGTCTTTGAATGAGGCTTTATACTTGGGGTGGGGGGGTGAGGAGGCAAGCAGTGAGTCGGTGGATGGAGAGGGGCAAATCTCCCAGATTCAAAATCTGTGACTGTGTCTGTTGGTCCTTCTAGCTGCTTTTCTCTGGGCTGGGGGTTGTTCCCACAGGAAGGTGTTTGCTTCTTATCCCCGAGGCCATCAGTATGTCTGCTCTTCTCTAGTCAGCCCACTTGCCAAGCTTGATTGTCCTTGGTTGGGCTGCCAGCCCCTCTCCAAGGATTGCAGCTGTCTGGAGGTACTGCCCTCCACGCCTTGCTCAGTCACACCTCATTCATTCAACAGGGCAGTTGATTACCGAGTGGGGGGGGAGATCTTATTCTACTTCTAGCAAAAAGACACTTTTCTTTTACCTTAATTACACTACCTTAGGGGCCCGCTATAACATATTACCAAGGTTCAATACAAAGTCATATACAAGTTATACAAAAATGCATAATGCAGAGATTTATCTACAACTGCATTAATTGACTGCATTGATTGACTGTGCAGTAATATAGTGACCCCTGGTCTTTGAATGAGGCTTCATACTTGCCTCATTACTGCAGAGAAGCAGCAAAATCCATCAAACATATAAGTGGTTATGACTTATTTACTTGGTCTTAAAAGAGAACAAAAAGGCCTTGAGTCTCCTCCCTGTCATTAACCCCCTGCACTATACAAAGACTGAATGGCCCATCCCAGTTGTGGATGTACTCCAGAGACTTGATTTGAACCTGCAGTTTATTCCATCACTGCTACAAGCCTGAACCAAGAACTTTGCCAAAGTACAAGTTTTGCCCAGGGCACCATTTCCCCTAACGCTGATTTTCATATTAACCATCAGATCTTGAATTTCATACATTGAATGACCTCAATAAAGTGCTCTCACATGAGCTCCAGACCAACGAGTATGCACAGTAATTATTCAGCCAGTGTTTTAAGAGAACTGCAATGTTAGAGAGAATCATGAACTGCTCAGAGACAATTAATGCAGAGAAGCAGCAAAATCCATCAAATATATAAGTGGTTATCACTTATTTACTTGGACTTAAAGAGAACAAAAGGCCTTGAGTCTCCTCCTGTCATTAACCCCCTGCTCAGACAATCAGGATATAAACTGAGGATGGGAGGCTGAGGGGTCTCACCAGAGAGCTCAAAGGATGGCCCAGGTCACTGGTGGGGATCACTGCCCCAGCACTACTGCAGATCCACAGTTTGGGGTGGACCTCCCACAGTGAGAGCTGCCGAGCACTGCCCCATAACACACACACACACACACACACACACACACACACACCTCTCCTGGTGTTAGGAGGAACTGGAGAAAAGAAAAAGAAGCAAGAGAGGAAGAGAAAGGAGGGATGGATGGAGGAAAAGGTGAAAAAAAGGACAAACCCTAATGTCCTCAGTGATTCTAAGGGACAAGATCCCAGGTTTGGAATAAAATTCTGCCTCCTTAAGATCATGTTTTCCATGAATTCAACTGTTACCAGATGGATCAGACTGAACAGTTTCAAACCTCGAGGAGGCTCTTACCTTCTAAACAGGGTCAGCTGTTTTCAAGTAAAATCACTAAAAGGGAAGGAGAAAACTCGAAAGAGGTTCCTCCTGGCGCTCAGGTACGTGAACCCCAATACTCCCCCAGTCCTCAAAGAGAGACCTGGAGAGGGAGACTTGCTGAAGCAAAGCCACAGGGTCTCTGAGGTTTCCCTGGCCCCTCGCCCCTGTCCTGCCTGGCTGATGTCAGCATCTCTCTGTGAGGTCACCACCTCCCCACCACCTTTGGCCAATAGTCTGAGGTCCTGCAAAAGGCCTTGTGATGTCACTGCCACACCCCTCCCTTGCTGTGCTAATGTCCTGCCCCTGCCCAGGCACTTTGGAGGTTTGAGCTACTCCCTGTGGATCACCCCACTCAAGGAGCATTCGTTCTAGGAAGCAAGACGGCTAGACAGGAAAACATCAGACGCTGCTGCTCCCAATGCTACATTCAGTTTTAAAGAAATTAGTCAACTTTATTGCCAGAAGAGACCATTAGTGCATCTAATCTGACCCCTGCATATCACAGGCCTCCTGTATGACACACTAGCTACTTTGGGGGTAAACACATTCAAGAAAGGCATCTAGTCTTCATGAAATGATGTCACGAGACGGGGAATCCACCACTTTCCTTGGTAGCTTGTTCCTGTGGTATATCATCCTCGCTGTTGAATATTTATGCCTTAATTGTAATATGAATTTATCTCTTTTCACCTTCCAACCATTGGGTATTTTTATGCCTTTCTCTGCTACATTAAAGAGACCTTTAATAGCCAATCTTTCCTCTCCAGTAAGGCACTTCAACATTTCAATGAAGTCACCTTTCAATCTTCTTTTGAGAAGCTAAACAGGTTGAGCTCTTTCAATAGCTCACTAGAAGGCATTTTTCTCCAGCCCTCAGAACATTTGGTGGCTCTTTGCTGCCTCAACTCCAATTTCACACCATCTTTTTCAAATGAGGACACCAAAACTGGAGGCAGTATTCCAGTATCAGTCTCGCTGATACGATGTCACCTCCTGTGACGTTATTGACATAATCTGTAACTGTATAGATCACCGTTGCGACCACTGTTCTATATTTGCAGCCAATATTGTATAAAGGTGGTCACATAAAGGGTCTATGGAGAGGTTATGATTGGCTGATTATAATTATGCTATCTCTAGATATGTATCATTTTTGTAGTTGACATTATGAATATTGGCTCTATGCTGCCTGTATTTCCAACTTGTGCTATGCTTCTGGGGAACACCCCAGCCAGACAAATTGGTGTCAGCTCTGCCTAGCCTGCTTGATGGCCCCTTAAGGACCATCAGCTACACAACTGACCCATTGAGAGAAGGCAGATATGCCTTGTGGCTCAGCAAGGTGTGCAGGGACCTGCCTATGGACAGAACTCTAAGGTTTTTTGATGTCACGTGCTGGATAGAGTGTCCTTGGGACAAAGAAAGCAAAGACCACATGGCAAGAGACTATAAAAGACTGATGCCTCATCTCCATCTTGTCTTCAGTCCTGCTTCCTACCTCTGGAGGGACTTTGCTACAAACTGAAGCTCTGTACAAAGGACTGAATGGCCCATCCCAGTTGTGGATGTACTCCAGAGACTTGATTTGAACCTGCAGTTTATTCCATCACTGCTACAAGCCTGAACCAAGAACAAATTACAGCATGGTTTTACGAAAGGTAGATCGTGCCAAACCAACCTGATCTCCTTCTTTGAGAAAGTAACAGATTTTTTTAGACAAGGGAAATGCGTTGGATCTAATATATCTTGATTTCAGTAAGGCATTTGATACGGTACCGCATGGGGAATTACTGGTTAAATTGGAAAAGATGGGTATCGAAATGAAAATCCAGAGGTGGATAAGGAGCTGGTTAAAGGAGACTGCAGAGGGTCGTATTGAAGGGTGAACTCTCGGGTTGGAGGGTTACCAGTGGAGTTCCTCAAGGTTCGGTTTTGGGTCCGATTTTATTCAATCTATTTATCGATGACCTCGGAACCAAAAGTAGGAGTGGGCTGATAAAGTTTGCGGATAACACAAAGTTGGGAGGTATTGCCAATTCGGAAAGGATCGGGATATCCTCCAGGAGATTTGGATGACCTTGTAAACTGGAGTATTAGTAACAGGATGAAATTCAATAGTGAGAAGTGTTAGGTTATGCATTTAGGGATGACTAACAAGAACTTTAGTTATAAGCTGGGGACGCACCAGTTGGAAGTAAGGAAGGAGGAGAAGGGCCTAGGAGTCCTGGTTGATCGTAGGATGACTATGAGTAGGCAATGTGATGTGGCCGTTAAAAAAGCTAATGCGGTCTTGGGATGCATTAGGCGAGGTATTTCTAGTAGAGATAAGGAGGTGCTAGTCCCGTTATATAAGGCGTTGGTGAGACCTCATTTGGAGTATTGTGTGCAGTTTTGGTCTCCCATGTTTAAGAAGGATGAATTCAAACTGGAACGGGTACAAAGAAGGGCCACTAGAATGATCCGAGGAATGGAAAGCCTGTGGTACAAAAGGAGACTTGAGGAGCTCGGTTTATTTTCCTTAACCAAAAGAAGGATAAGAGGAGATATGATTGCACTCTTTAAATATATCAGAGGGATAAATACCAGGGAAGGAGAGGAATTATTTCAACTCAGTGCTAATGTGGACACGAGGACAAACGGATATAAATTGTCAGTCAGGAAATTTAGGCTTGAAATTAGACGAAGGTTTCTAACCATCAGAGGAGTGCAATTCTGGAACAGCCTGCTGAAGGAAACAGTGGGGGCGAAGGACCTCCATGACTTTAAGATTAAGCTAGATAAGTTTATGGAGGAGATGGTATGATAGGATAACGGGCTTAGTCAATAGGTGAATTAAGTGACACACTGGTAATTAGTACAATGGGTCAATGATAGGATATTGTTAGCCTTTTTCCAGAGGGTATGGCTGGAGAGTCTTGCCCGCATGCTCGGGGTTGAGCTGACCGCCATATTTGAGGTCAGGAAGGAATATTCCTCCAGGGTAGATTGGCAGTGGCCCTGGAGGTTTTTCGCCTTCCTCCGAAGCATGGGGCAGCGGTCGCTTGCTTAAGGAGTGGGTGGATCGGCTTATGTGGCCTGCATCTTGCAGGAGGTCAGACTAGATGATCATAATGGTCCCTTCTGATCTTGAATTCTATGATTCTTTGAACTTTGCCAAAGTACAAGTTTTGCCCAGGGCACCATTTCCCCTAACGCTGGTCCTTGGTAACATTTCTTGATGGGGGGGGGGAGGGGAGAGAGACGAGGCGTTTTCTCTCTGTTTCTTTCCTCTCCATTTTCTGCTCCTTCCTTCAATTCCAGAAACCTCCCTTGTGTTTCAGACTGTGCAGTGACACCCTCCCACCCCAGGACTATGGAGCCTTTGGAGCAGAAAGATCCTAGGAGCTAAGGATGAAGCAAGGGGTGAGTAGCTGGCAGGAAGGAGTCCTAGCAACTCTTCTGGAAGTGCAGGGGAGGAATGACTCCCCCTTCTCTACATTCTCCCCATGGGGTTCTAGGGAGCAGGTAAGATTGTGTGATAAATTCCATCCAACATTCCCCTTTGATCCAAGCCGAGAGACATCTCAGCTCTGCACGATCCTTGGCAGCACCAAACAAGGGATGTTTTCCACTGCCCAGGAGACCCAGCCAGGGACTGATGTGCTGGAGATATGTAGGAAAAGGGACTGTCTGAATTGCCAAGGCAGGAAGCAAACAATCTACAGCAACATCATTAACCACAAACCATGCTCTAGCCAAAGGGAAATGGGCAGGAATTCTTGCTGTTCAGCCATGGCCACACATCCAGAGCTGCACAGCAGTGAGGGTGCTGGGCAAGCTGGTCTGAGGGAACAATTGGAAATGATCCTTCAGTGAGAACAGAACCAGAGTGTAGACAGGCCCCTGTGTTAAGTGGTTGAGGCTGAGGCTTTAGGAAGTTGGCCTACAATACCATAGGGATCTTTCTGTGGAGGTTTGATTCTTGCCAGCTAGGGAAAGCTGGTGTGTGGTGTCTTTGTGGCTGCACTTTCAGTGATGCAGGTTTCTCTATCCCATTGTTCCAGCGTCATCCTACTACATTGCCAGCTGCTTTTCAGCTGCAGTGTGGATTGATTGTGTGTGGGAGAGACAGTGTGTGTGTGTGTTGGGGAAGAGTGAGTGTGTTGAGGTAGGTAGGAGCGGATCATAATTATCCCTACTTGAAAGAGGGAGACGCTCAGGCTGAGAAAGGAAAATTGACTTGTCTTAGGTCACACAGCCAGTCAATGGCAGAATTGGGAATAGGACCCCAGAGCCCTGATTTTCATATTAACCATCAGATCTTGAATTTCATACATTGAATGACCTCAATAAAGTGCTCTCAGATGAGCTCCAGACCAACAAGTATGCACAGTAATTATTCAGCCAGTGTTTTAGGAGAACTGCAATGTTAGAGAGAATCATGATCTGCTCAGAGACCACTAATGCAGAGAAGCAGCAAAATCCATCAAACATATAAGTGGTTATGACTTATTTACTTGGTCTTCAAAGAGAACAACAAGGACCTGAGTCTCCTCCCTGTCAATAACCCCCTGCTCAGCCAATCAGGGTAGAGACTGAGGAGGGGAGGCTGAGGGGTCTCACCAGAGAGCTCAAAGGATGGCCCAGGTCACTGGCGGGGATCACTGCCCCAGCACTACTGCAGATCCACAGTTTTGGGTGGACCTCCCACAGTGAGAGCTGCCGAGCACTCCCCATAACACACACACACACACACACACACACACACACACACACACACACACACTCTCCTGGTGTTAGGAGGAACAGGAGAAAGGACAAAAGAAGCAAGAGAGGTAGAGAAAGGAGGGATGGATGGAGGAAAAGGTGAAACAAAAGGACAAACCCTAATGTCCTCAGTGATTTTAAGGGACAAGATCCCAGGTTTGGAATAAAATTCTGCCTCCTTAAGATCATGTTTTCCATGAATTCAACTGTCACCAGATGGATCAGACTGAACAGTTTCAAACCTCGAGGAGGCTCTAACCCTCTAAACAGGGACATCTGTTTTCAAGTATAATCACTAAAGGAAGGAGAAAACTCAAAGAGGTTCCTCCTGGTGCTCAGGTGCGTGAACCCCAATACTCCCCAGTCCTCAAAGAGACCTGGAGAGGGAGACTTGCTGAAGCAAAGCCACAGGGTCTCTGAGGTTTCCCTGGCCCCTCGCCCCTGTCCTGCCTGGCTGATGTCAGCATCTCTCTGTGAGGTCACCACCTCCCCACCACCTTTGGCCAATAGTCTGAGGTCCTGCAAAAGGCCTTTGTGATGTCACTGCCACACCCCTCCCTTGCTGGGCTAATGTCCTGCCCCTGGCCAGGCACTTTGGAGGTTTGAGCTATTCCCTGTGGATCACCCCACTCAAGGAGCATTCGTTCTAGGAAGCAAGCCGGCTAGACAGTAAAACATCAGATGCTGCTGCTCCCAATGCTACACTCAGTTTTTCAGAAATTAGTTGACTTTATGGCCAGAAGAGACCATTAGAGCATCTAATCTGACCCCTGCATATCACAGGCCTCCTGTATGACACAAGAGCTACTTTGGGGGTAAACACATTCCAGAAAGGCATCTAGTCTTCATGAAATGACGTCACGAGATGGAGAATGCACCCATTTCCTTGGTAGCTTGTTCCTGTGGTGAATGATCCTCACTGTTGAATATTTGTGCCTTAATTGTAATATGAATTTGTCTCTTTTCACCTTCCAGCCATTGGGTTTTTTAATGCCTTTCTCTGCTACATTAAAGAGCCCTTTAATAGCCAATCTTTTCTCTCCAGTAAGGCACTTCAACGTTTCAATGAAGTCACCTTTCAATCTTCTTTTGAGAAGCTAAACAGGTTGAGCTCTTTCAATAGCTCACTAGAAGGCATTTTTCTCCAGCCCTCAGAACATTTGGTGGCTCTTTGCTGCCTCAACTCCAATTTCACACCATCTTTTTCAAATGAGGGCTGGAGAAAAATGCCTTCTAGTGAGCTATTGAAAGAGCTCAACCAGTTTAGCTTATCAAAAGAAGATTGAAAGGTGACTTCATTGAAATGTTGAAGTGCCTTACTGGAGAGGAAAGATTGGCTATTAAAGGGCTCTTTAATGTAGCAGAGAAAGGCATTAAAAAACCCAATGGCGGGAAGGTGAAAAGAGACAAATTCATATTACAATTAAGGCACAAATATTCAATAGTGAGGATGATTCACCACAGGAACAGGCTACCAAGGAAATTGGTGCATTCTCCATCTCGTGACGTCATTTCATGAAGACTAGATGCCTTTCTGGAATGTGTTTACCCCAAAAGTAGCTCTTGTGTCATACAGGAGGCCTGTGATATGCAGGGGTCAGATTAGATGCTCTAATGGTCTCTTCTGGCCATAAAGTCAACTAATTTTTGAAAAACTAAGTGTAGCATTGGGAGCAGCGTCTGATGTTTTACTGTCTAGCTGGCTTGCTTCCTAGAACGAATGCTCCTTGAGTGGGGTGATCCACAGGGAGTAGCTCAAACCTCCAAAGTGCCTGGCCAGAGGCAGGACATTAGCACAGCAAGGGAGGGGTGTGGCAGTGACATCACAAAGTCCTTTTGCAGGAATCAGACTATTGGCCAAAGGTGGTGGGGAGGTGGTGACCTCACAGAGAGATGCTGACATCAGCCAAGCAGGACAGGGGCGAGGGGCCAGGGAAACCTCAGAGACCCTGTGGCTTTGCTTCAGCAAGTCTCCTTCTCCAGGTCTCTCTTTGAGGACTGAGAGTATTCGGGTTCACGGACGTAAGCACCAGGAGGAACCTCTTTTGAGTTTTCTCCTTCCTTTTAGTGATTTTACTAGAAAACAGATGTCCCTGTTTAGAGGGTTAGAGCCTCCTCGAGGTTTGAAACTGTTCGGTCTGATCATTCTGGTGACAGTTGAATTCATGGAAAACATGATCTTAAGGAGGCAGAATTTTATTCCACACCTGGGATCTTGTCCCTTAGAATCACTGGGGACATTAGGGTTTGTCCTTTTTGTTTCAACTTTTCCTCCCTTCCCCTTTCTCTTCCTCTCTTGCTTCTTTTGTCCTTTCTCCTGTTCCTCCCAATACCAGGAGGGGTGTGTGGGGGTGTGTGTGTGTGTGGGTGTGCGGAGAGTGCTCGGCAGCTCTCACTGTGGGAGGTCCACCCAAAACTGTGGAGCTGCAGTAGTGCTGGGGCAGTGATTCCCGCCAGTGACCTGGGCCATCCTTTTAGCTCTCTGGTGAGACCCCTCAGCCTCCCCTCCTCAGTCTCTACCCTGATTGCCTGAACAGGGGGTTATTGACAGGGAGGAGACTCAGGTCCTTGTTGTTCTCTTTTAAGACCAAGTAAATAAGTCATAACCAGTTATATGTTTGACAAATTTTGCTGCTTCTCTGCATTAGTGGTCTCTGAGCAGTTCATGATTCTCTCTAACATTTCAGTTCTCCTCAAATACTGGCTGAATAATTACTGTGCACACTTGTTGGACTGGAGCTCATCAAAGAGCACTTTATTGAGGTCATTCAATGTATGAAATTCAAGATCCGACGGTTAATTTGAAAATCAGGGCTCTGGGGGTCCTATTCCCAATTCAGCCATTGACTGGCTTTGTGACCTAAGACAAGTCAATTCTCCTTTCTCAGCCTGAGCGTCTCCCTCTTTCAAGTAGGGATAATAATGATCCGCTCCTACCTACCTCAACACACTCACTCTTCCCCAACACACACACACACTGTCTCTCCACACACACAAACAGTCTCCACACTGCAGCTGAAAAGCAGCTGGCAATCTAGTAGTATGACCCAGGAACAATGGGATAGAGAAACCTGCATCACTGAAAGTGCAGCCACAAAGACACCACACACCAGCTTCCCCTAGCTGGCAAGAATCAAACCTCCACAGAAAGATCCCTATGGTATCGTAGGCCAGCTTCCTAAGGCCACAGCCTCAACCACTTAACACAGGGGCCTTTCTACACTCTGGTTCTGTTCTAACGGAAGGATCATTTCCAATTGTTCGCTCAGACCAGCTTGCCCAGCACCCTCACTGCTGTGCAGCTCTGGATGTGTGGCCATGGCTGAACAGCAAGAATTCCTGCCCATTTCCCTTCTGGCTGGAGCATGCTTAGAGTGAGTTTGTGGTTAATGATGTTGCTGTAGATTGTTGGCTTCCTGCCTTGGCAATTCAGACAGTTCCTTTTCCCAACATATCTCCAGTACATCAGTCCCTGGCTGGGTCTCCTGGGCAATGGAAAACATAAGAACATAAGAAAGGCCGTACCGGGTCAGACCAAAGGTCCATCTAGCCCAGTATCTGTCTACCGACAGTGGCCAATGCCAGGTGCCCCAGAGGGAGTGAACCTAACAGGCAATGATCAAGTGATCTTCCTCCTGCCATCCATCTCCATCCTCTGACAAACAGAGGCTAGGGACACCATTCTTACCCATCCTCGCTAATAGCCATTTATGGACTTAGCCACCATGAATTTATCCAGTTCCCTTTTAAACATTGTTATAGTCCTAGCCTTCACAACCTCCTCAGGTAAGGAGTTCCACAAGTTGACTGTGCGCTGCATGAAGAAGAACTTCCTTTTATTTGTTTTAAACCTGCTGCCTATTAATTTCATTTGGTGACCTCTAGTTCTTGTATTATGGGAATAAGTAAATAACTTTTCCTTATCCACTTTCTCAATGTCACTCATGACTTTATATACCTCTTTTCCAAGCTGAAGAGTCCTAGCCTCTTTAATCTTTCCTCGTATGGGACCCTCTCCAAACCCCTAATCATATTAGTTTCCCTTTTTTGAACCTTTTCTAGTGCTAGAATATCTTTTTTGAGGTGAGGAGACCACATCTGTACACAGTATTCGAGATGTGGGCGTACCATGGATTTATATAAGGGCAATACTATATTCTCCGTCTTGTTCTCTATCCCTTTTTAACGATTCCTAACATCCTGTTTGCTTTTTTGATCGCCTCTGCACACTGCGTGGACATCTTCAGAGAACTATCCACAATGACTCCAAGATCTTTTTCCTGACGCGTTGTAGCTAAATTAGCCCCCATCATATTGTATGTATATTTGGGGTTATTTTTCCCAATGTGCATTATTTATCCACATTAAATTTCATTTGCCATTTTGTTGCCCAATCACTTAGTTTTGTGAAAGCTTTTTGAAGTTCTTCACAATCTCCTTAACTATCTTGAGTAGTTTAGTATCATCTGTAAACTTTGCCACCTCACTGTTTACCCCTTTCTCCAGATCATTTATGAATAAATTGAATAGGATTGGTCCTAGGACTGACCTTTGGGGAACACCACTAGTTACCCCTCTCCATTCTGAGAATTTACCATTAATTCCTACCCTTTGTTCCCTGTCTTTTAACCAGTTCTCAATCCATGAAAGGACCTTCCCTTTTATCCCATGACAACTTAATTTACGTAAGAGCCTTTGGTGAGGGACCTTGTCAAAGGCTTTCAGGAAATCCAAGTACACTATGTCCACCGGATCCCATTGTCCACATGTTTGTTGACCCATTCAAAGAACTCTAATAGATTAGTAAGACACGATTTCCCTTTACAGAAACCATGTTGACTACTGCTCAATAATTTATGTTTTTCTATGTGTCTGACAATTTTATTCTTAACTATTGTTTCAACTAATTTGCCCCGTACCGACGTTAGACTTACCGGTCTGTAATTGCCAGGATCACCTCTAGAGCCCTTTTTAAATATTGGCATTACATTAGCTAACTTCCAATCATTGGGTACCGAAGCCAATTTAAAGGACAGGTTACAAACCTTAGTTAATAGTTCCGCAACTTCACATTTGAGTTCTTTCAGAACTCTTGGGTGAATGCCATCTGGTCCCGGTGACTTGTTAATGTTGAGTTTATCAATTAATTCCAAAACCTCCTCGAATGACACTTCAATCTGTGACAGTTCCTCAGATTTGTCACCTACAAAAGCCAGCTCAGGTTTGGGAATCTCCCTGACATCCTCAGCCGTGAAGACTGAAGCAAAGAATTCATTTAGATTCTCCGCAATGACTTTATCGTCTTTAAGCGCTCCTTTTGTATTTTGATCGTCAAGGGGCCCCACTGGTTGTTTAGAAGGCTTCCTGCTTCTAATGTACTTAAAAAACATTTTGTTATTACCTTTGGAGTTTTTGGCTAGCCGTTCTTCAAACTCCTCTTTGGCTTTTCTTATTACACTCTTGCACTTAAGTTGGCAGTGTTTATGCTCCTTTCTATTTGCCTCACTAGGATTTGACGTCCACTTTTTAAAGGAAGTCTTTTTATCTCTCACTGCTTCTTTTACATGGTTGTTAAGCCACGATGGCTCTTTTTTAGTTCTTTTACTGTGTTTCTTAATTTGGGGTATACATTGAAGTTGGGCCTCTATTATGGTGTCTTTAAAAAGGGCCCATACAACTTGCAGGGATTTCATTTTAGTCACTCTACCTTTTAACTTTTGTTTAACTTTTGTTTAACTAACCATCTGCTTCCTCACCATGGGGAACAGGGGGAGAAAATGCTTTTTAAAAAGCCTTTTGAAAAGTAAAAAGTAAAACAAGCCAAGCAACCCCCTCCCTTGCTTTGTGCTGGGTGCCCAGCTGTGGGCTTGTGTGTGTGTGTGTGGGGGGGGAGGCTGGCGGGAGAGGTGTTCTGAGCACACTCCGGTCAGGGAAGGGGTGGAGTTGGCCAAAGGGGCAGGTTGAATCTTTAGCAGAGAATTCCTTTCTCCATTGTGTTAGCTAAGCGTTGCTGTTAAATGTCAGCCCACAAATGCGGCATTTGAAACAATCCGACTCTAAATCCCCACCCTCTCAGTTGCTGTAGTTCTCACATCCTCTGCTCTTGTGATGTCACCACATGCCATAGTGTCTTATTCCCATAGTGTCCTGTAGGTTAGACAGGAATAAGGTTATGAGGTAAAAACTTAAGCATAACTCCATCCCTTCCTCCTTTTGACTTCGGAAAAATAAATCCTGTCGCCTCCCTCAGTCCCAACCCAGCCCCACCGGCGCTGCTGCTGCGGCTTGGAGACAGGAGCCCTCTCATCTGGCCCTGAGCTGCTGTGGGGAGAGAGGGCTGGAGGGGGCAGTTCTTTCTCTCTGGGGCAACCTGCTCCCCAATCTCCTCATTCCCAGCCCCACCCCAGAGCCCTCACCCCCTGCGCCCCTACCCTCTGCTCCAATGCTGAGACCCTCATTCCCAGCCCCACTCCAGAGCCTGCACCCCCAGCCGGAGCCCTCACATCACTGCGCCCCAACCCCCCCCCCCGAGCCTCTCCTACACTCCAAAACTTTCAGCCTCACCCCTGCCACACACCATCCATGTGCAGAATGAATTTTGTAAGGGCGCAATATGCAGGTGATGTGTCACACCTCACCTCCATATTTGTGCCCAAAACAAAATTCATTCCACACATGGACATAACAAATTAGAGGAAACACTGCTCCTGACTTTCTGCCTCTCTCTCACATCTTGAATTTCACACATTGAGTGATCAGAATAAAGTGCCCTCAAGTGAGCTAGAGACCAACAGTGGTTCATAGTAATTATTCAGCAAGTATTTTAGAAGACCTAGGACATTACTGAAAATCATGACCTGCCAAGAGACAATTAATGGAGAGAAGCAGCAAGATTAATTCCATACATTGGATTGGTTGTGACTTATTTGCCTGATTTGAAAAGAGACCAAATTGACCTGAGTCTCCTTGGTGTCGATAGCCCCCTGCTCAGCCAATCAGCACTGAGACTCTGAGTGGCAGGAGGCTGAGGTCTCACCAGATGTCCCAAAGGACGGCCCAGGACACCATCAGAGGGGATCACTCTCAGACCCAGACCCACCTCTTGGTGAGGACCTCCCGCAATGAGAGCAATACCCCTCCCCTGCCCGCACTCCAGACCCGTCCCTCCTAGGTAGAGGGAGGGAAGCTGGAAAAGGGAAAAAAGAAGCAAGAGAAGAGGAGAAAGGAAGGAGGAAAGAGGAAAGATAAACCAAAAAGGATACACCCCAATGTCCCCAGGGATTCCAATCATCAAAACCTAGGGAGGAAATCAAATTCTGCCACCTGAAGCCAGTGTTGTCTGTGCCTAGAATGCTGCCTGCGCCAGGTGGATCAGACTGAACAGGTTCCAAACCTCTCTGAGCCTCTTACCTTCTCAAAGGGAAGTTTGTTTTCAGCACAATCAGTGGGAGGAAAGGAGAAAACTCCACAGAGGTTCCTCCTCATGCTCACAACTCTGAATCCTAATTCTCTCTCAGCCCTCGAGGAGAGACCTCGCGAAGGTGACTTGCGGCAGCAAAGCCGGGAGGTCTCAGAGACTGGCCTGGCCCTGCACCTCTGTCCTGCCCGGCTGATGTCGGGGTCTCTCTGTGAGGTCACCCCCTCCCCACCACCTTTGCCCAATAGGCCGAGTTCCTGCAAAAGCCCTTTGTGATGTCACTGCCACACCCACCCCTCCCCTCAAAGCTGATGTCCTGCCCCTGGCCAGACTCGTTGAGTGTTTGAGTTGTTTCCCCTGGATCTGAGGTTGCCAACTTTCTGACCCAACAAAACTGAACACCCTCATCCTGCCCCTTCATCGAGGATTCTGGCCCACTCAATCCATCTCCCTCCGTCGCTCGCTCTCCCCCACGCTCACTCACTCCTTTTCACCGGGCTGAGGAGGGCTGAGGAGAGTCCCTTTTCAACTGGGTGTTGTCGGGACAGACCTGGGAAGGAGGCTGCCTGCCAAACACCTTTAAGAGGAGCCGTCCCGCCTGTCAGAAGATCGTCTCCCTCCTTCAGTTCAGTGACCGCCTGAATTGTTCCTTGTCTCGGCAGAGTCGGAGGATTGAAAGCAGCAACGTCAAACCCCTGTGCAGCTAGCAGGAATGGACACAGACTCTCCCTTGTATCTCAACAGATATTTAGTTTTACTCTTGGTAAACTACAAGGCTAAAGGGCCGGCCGTGGCACCAGATCTAAGGAATGAAATACAACACAATCATCATCGTTATGCCCATCATTGCCCCTTTAACCTTCCGTTGTCTCTCTCTGACCACCGTCACCCTCCGTCGGCTCACTGAGATTGCCACACTCATTGCTTCCAACACACACCTGATCTCCAATTTTGCAGCCAAAAGAAAAGTGATAGGCTTTCTTAACCATAGTGTTTGTACTGCACTTTTGTGATGTAAAAGTCACCTCACCACAAACATAGCACAAGTTATCTGCACTGTTCACACAAGTACAGGCATCTCTGCTCACTTTGGCTAAAGAGAAATGGGTCCCTTTGCAAAATCAAACACTGACAAATAAGAGAGCAAGACACTGTATGATTTCTAGAGCTGATATAGGGCAATTGGTTCAGCTTCATTATGATTGCATCATCCATGACTTCTAGGAATAACATGATGCAATTCATATCATGTATGAGGCAATACCAGCTTCAGATTGTATCCTTCATTGTTTTGCCTAAAAAGCAAGTACTGTCCAAAGCCATTCATAGATTTATTCATAGATCCAGTCAAAGATGTAGTTTAGTCATTACTGGTTTAAATTGAGATCCGGTCCCTTTATAACTCACTTATCCTCCCCCATTCACAAGTCAAGGGTCATAAATACTGACTCAATAGCATATCTTGAAAACTAGAGCCAATCAAGAATTTTAAGCATCATTTTCGTTCTCAGTGACCCAGAATTAGTAAAGTTGGACTCCATTTATTTCAGAAGCATTTTGGCTGTAGAGCAGTGTAACAAGCCTCTCCTAGCTGCCTCCTGGTGGGGGGAGGCTGGGGAGCTGTGGGGACCTGTTTGAGAGGGTCACTAGTAGCAGCGTAGCACAGGAGGTGTCCTATCGGGTTGAGTCATTGCAGATGATGATGTAGTGCAGCAGACCCCCGTTTTGCCAACCTTGCATTAGGCAGCTTTCCATGTTAAGCGAACTCCCAGTGCCCACAGGTGCAGCAGCCGGCGATTTGTCCTGTGGCCACTAGGTGGCGCTGCAGCCTCGCACTTTCCCGTTCCCCCGGGTATGGGAAGGTTTGATAAGGTGAGCTGGCTCCACCCGGCCCCGGGGAGATGCCGTCAGTGGGGTCTGCTGTGTAAGGGCTGAAAGTCAATTTTACTGGCATTTTATGATCTTTCAATCATGTATGGAGCAACTGATTAACCTGACTGAAGCATCTTATCTCGTTTCCAAATTGAAGTGTCTCCTCTTTGTGTGCGAAGAGACAGTTTAAGGGACGCCACAAACAGGAGATGCTTTTGGTTTGGAAAACAAAATATTTTTGCAAAGATTTTACATCCAAATTGATTTAGGATTAATGGGGTCAAATTCCATGCTGTGCCCTGTGGCTTTAAGGCATTGGAGAACTGCTGAAGAGGTTAAAGGCCGCAGAGCTGGGTAGCTGGGTGTGGGGCCTCCAAAGTTATTGTGCTCTGGTGAGACTGAGCAGTTGTGGGGATTGTGCAAGCTGTGGTGTTTACATGCACATAGAAAATGTAATGAAACTCCATTTTTAAAACCACTCATGTCTGGGAATGGACGAAGCTCTTTGAAATAAGTGTCCCCTTCATACTCTTCAAGATCACTGGCTCCAACACTCAGCTGCCTCAGGAACTCAGTGGTGGTGCATTTGAGGGTGGATCGAGAGGTTTCTGGTTCAAGTCCAGCTGCTCTCTTACATGTCCTCTTTTTTAAGTGATCTATATTTTCATATCCATCTCCTGTATGTTCAGGAGTTCTGCTGAACGGGGACGTGAAATGAATTTAATCATTCAATATATTCCTGTTAAAATGTACAAACACTGAGCAAAGCTGTCCATCAGCTGAAATCCATTCCGGTCCTCTGAGGTGGTAGTTTGTTTTCATTCTTGAAACAAAGATAGAGTACGACTGTAGATGTGCAGCTCCTTGTTCTCCACGAGCGATGCTGTGCAGAAGAAGAAGAACCAGTGGCTATCAAGTGGACACTAGGGAGTTTAGACTTGCCTTCCAAGGGAGTATTGGGGGCAAAAGACATATCTGGCTTCAAGACTACGCTTAATACGTTTATGGAGGATGGTATGATGGGCTAGCCAAATTTTGGCAATGAATTTGGCAATTGATCTTTGATTCTCAGCAGGTAAGTATGCCCAGTGGTCTGGATGGGATGTTAGATGGGTTGGGATGTGAGTTACTGCAGAGAATTCTCTCGTGGGTGCTGGCTGGTGAGTCTTGCCCACATGCTAAGGGTTTAAGTGATCAGCATCTTTGGGGTCGGGAAGGAATTTTCCTCCAGGGCAGATTGGCAGAGGCCCTGGAGGTTTCTCGCCTTCCTCTGCAGCATGGGGCACTGGTCACTTGCTAGAGGATTCTCTGCAGCTTGAGGTCTTCAAAGCACAATTTGAGGAGTTCGGTAAGTCAGACATAGGTTAGGGGTTTGCTATAGAAGTGGATGGGTGAGATTGTGTGGCCTGCGTTGTGAAGGAGGTGGGACTAGATGATCACTATGGTCCCTTCTGACCTTCGAGTCTATGAGCCCATGAGACCATGGGAGGGTGGGGAGGAGCTGTGAGGCCGGCAGGTGTGTGCGGTGCAGGGCATTTGGAGTGTGGGGGCTGCTGGGGGGCCGGTGGTTGCCTGGGATGCTGCTGCTGCCCCAGCCGGGTCTGTATGGGGGAGAGATCTGCATTAGCCCCCTTTGTGCCCAGCTCTGGGGGGCAGGGAGGGTTCGGACTCTTTGCGGTGGCTGGAGCCAGCCGCTGAGCCGAGCCTGCCGGCAAGGAGAGACCTGGGGAAAGAGCTGCGGCTGAGCAGGAAAGTGAGTCTGGAATTCAGCTCTCACCGCCCCAGATCTGCCGCTGAGGCCAAAGCAGAGGGTTCTTTTGGTTCAGTTCTTGGGTAACCTGCATTGAGCTGTGCGCTCATTGCTTACAATCCCTTCAAGCCTATCTTTGCATAGTTAATCAATGTGTGTTCTATTTCCCCCTAAAACTCTTCGTTTTGCTAGATGTGGTTGGGGCACCTGCTCAGGACCAGAGACTGGTGCATGATCCTCTCCACTTGGAGGGAGGAGCAGACTGGGTAATAAAGTGATCCCGTCAGGCTTTTGGCCAGGGCAAGATGCTGCAGCACTGGGGACCTAGGCTGGGGAGCTGGGGAGAAGCTTCCTGGTCCCTGCAGCTGGGTGTGTCCCTGCCTGTGCAAAGGTTTGTGTGAGTGCAGGGACGGGAGGCAGGCTGCATCTTCTCCCAGCAGCAGTGTGAGAGGGCGCCCAGGCTGGGGAGACAGAGAGCTCAGCGGTACCCCAGCTCCAAGTTGCACCCCGGGGGGCCTTTAAACGTTAGGAACCATCAGAGTTAAGGTGACGTTTATAAACTTTGTGCAGTGCTGTTGTGCATGCGTGTTATGATACAGACTCATAAGCGTGGCCTTGGGGTGAATTCTCTGCCCCCGACAGCCTGTGAGCGCGAGGAGGAGCCTCCTTGGGGTTTTCCCCTTTCCACTGCTAATTGGTGAGAAGACAGACGTCCCTGTGGAGCAGATAAGAGCCTCAGAGAGGTTTCATGTTGTAGCACCTCAGCTCCTACCTATTACTTGGGAACAGCTCGGCTCCTACCATTTTCAGGGCATTCAGAGAAATGGACCCCTGAGCCCCAGAAGGAACTGCAAGGGAAGCCCAGAGCTCTCACTTCAGATGCCAGGCAGAAGCCCTGAGCCCAGGTACCCAGAGTGCCGTCAGGAGTTGGGAAGGGCATGAAAGTCCTGAGCCCAGTGCCCCAGCCCTGGCTGCAGCCACAGGGGGCCAGAAGCTCTGAGTCCGGGCACCCAGAGATGTGACTGGAGCAGAAGCTGCCAAGGCCAAAGCCCTGAGCCCAACACCGGGCTGATGCAGCACACTCACTTCTGCATTGCCTCTGCAAGTGCGTCTGATATCCCCACGGAGAGGAAGTCCTGTCCCCAGCCGGGCAGAGAAACAGCTAGGAGGCCCCTACTGGGTTCTCCTGGCTGGGAGTCCAACAGGACAGGAGATCGGATTTCACGGGGCAGGGCTAATTCGATCTAGCCAAAAATGGCACAACAAGAACCAATGGCTGTCAGCTGAAGAGTAAAAATTTCGTAACCTTTTAATCATTTTTGAAAATCCTGACTTTCTTTTCCTAATTATTTTTTGGTTTATTTTATTAATGAAAGCAAACTTAAGTAATGTTAAATGAAGGGGTTTTGGTTTGTTACTTTCCTTATTTTTCTTAATATATAATAGTTTTTCTTTCTATGTACTGTTTAAACAATGAAGCTCTTACTCATCTGTTCTTTTCAATATATATTTTATTGCCATTCTTATCTTTGTGAAGGTCCCTTTTTCACCACTCAATCCTGTGTTTATCAGAGAATTGAAAGTAATTAAATTAAACTGTATTAAAACAAAACTCATTTTATGCAACTTCAGTTTCCGCTAAAGTTCTAAGCTATAACCCTGAATGTGCAAGGAGCAGATAAACAATATCCAAGAAAAAGAGCTGGAATTTTTCATCTTATTTTCACCTAGTCCTTACTAAGGAAAGTAGCAAACAATTGCCCTTTGTAACGAAACACTGCACCCTACTACAGTACAAACTCAAATGAGCACAGCAGGAGGCTATCGCGGCTATCCACATCTGGCCCTGTTTCTTTACAAACTTCCTTTCTGTAATGATGCTCTGGTAATAAGGGGCAATCAGTCATCAAAGGTAGCTCTTGCCATGGTAGCCAGGTTGCTATTCATTCTCCATAAGTATGCAAATGAACTGGAGGGACGGGTGCTGAGTGGTGGATCCTCTCTGATGTCACAATGCTACTGCTCAGCCAGCACCAGGTAGCAGCAAATGTGCAGTGTGTATGAGGAGGAGGGTTTCCCAGGGCTCCTGTTTCCCCAAATTTCCTAAAGAAGACAATAACCTAACTACATAGAACAGGCATTAATGATGATGCCACACACATGATAATTAGTCTCTGAAATTTGATTCAAGTCTCGCATGGCTTTTTTAGAAACAAGGGTTCCAAAAAAGGAGAGACCTTGTAAAACAGAAAATGTTGATGCTCTGATGTATTTGCAGTTGTGTTAAAATTGAATACTGTGACGTTACATGTTGGGCAGCGTTTCTGTACGTGCTTGCATGCTAGGCAGCTCAGTAAGGCAGAACAAACTTGGGACTTAGCACCAGTCAGTCAGCAGGTACCCAGTGAGTTGTGCCTCTCTGTTATAGGCAGTAGCCTATGTTCTCTCCCTCTGATTTTTGGGTTCTTATGTGCTATTGTTCTGGTCTTAATAAACAAATTGACAAGATATTGCAAACTTTCAGCAAGAATATTTTATGTTTTCTCTAACTTGTCTGCTTGTGTGCCACAAAACAGAAAAGCCACAGTCTAAAAAAAAAAAAATCTGAAGCCAAAAGTCCTTTCGAAAGGAAAAAAAAAAAGAAAGTTTTCCAGCACAACATTTATTTCAGCTGGGAAATGTTGATTCCTTGTAATTGAGACATTCCCTGGGAACACGTCCATCTCAATGAGATGTTGTTTGGTGGGCTTCCCCACCAAAATGGAAGAGTGGAAGAGTTCAAAGGTTGTTGTAGGAGAGTCACAGCCTTGCCACCCTCACTGCCGTCCTGCCTTCAGACCTGGGCTTGGAGGGAAGGAGCCACCAACCGTTCTGAAACTACAAGACATTCCCAAATGTGGAGGTGGCCACAGGGGTCAGAAGCCCTGAGCCTGGGCACCCAGAGATGTGGCTGAAGCAGAAGCTGCCAAGGCCAAAGCCCTGATCCCAATGACAGGCTGATGCAGTGCACTTGCTTCTGCACTGCCTCTGGAGGTGCATCTGATATCCCTACGGAGAGCATCCATACAGGGGAAGTCCTGTCCCAAATCCAGAAGACAAACAGCTAGGAGGCACCCACTGGGGTGCTCCTGCCTGAGGAGCTCCCAGCAGGATGGGAGATCGGATTTCATGGGGCAGGGCTAATTCAATCTAGCCAAGAAAGGCACAACAAGAACCAATGGCTGTCAGCTGAAGCCTGAGAAATTCAAATTAAATGTAAGGCACACATTTTTGACAGTGAGAGACACTAGCCACTGGAACAAATTAGCTAGGGGAAAGGTGGATTCTCTGTTTCCAGCTATCCTCACATCACAACTTGTTGTCATTCTGGAAAGTGCCTTTTAGTGAATTCCTACAAGCGATTGGGCTTAATATGGTGCTAAGTGTGTGAAATTTCATAGCCTGAGAAATAGAGGCCGGATTAGGCCATCAAATTTTCTCAACTGACACCTCTGTGAAAAACTCATTGTGGGGTGAGGAACAGACTCTGCTGTTTTACTGGGTAGCCTGCTTGCTCCCCAGAATCAATAATGACCAAGTGGGGAGATCTTGGGGTGCAACTCAAACATCGAACCGGGCTGGCCAGGGGCAGACATCAGGCCTGCAAGGGACAGGTGAGTGTGGCAGTGACTTCACAAAGGCCTTTGGCAGGAATTCAGCCTATTGGGCAAAGACGATGAGGCGGATGTGACCTCACAGAGCTCCCTTGACAACAGCCAGGCAGGACAGGGATGGGGCAGGGGGAAGCTCGGAGACCCCTGTAGCCTGGTTGCAGCAAGCCTCCATCTTTGCTGTCTCTCTGTGAGGACCAAGGGGATTGGTGGGGAGGAGATTCTTTGTGAGTTTTTTTCATTTCTGTGTTTAGATTTTGTCGAAAGAAGTCATCACCTGTGTAGAAAGTAAGACAAAATATAGGCTCTGTGTACAAGATAGAGGATTCAAACCTGGGAACCACCAACTCTGAAAAAGACTTGGGGTCATGGGGGATAATCAGCTCCCCATGAGTTCCCAGTGGCCAAAGGAGCCATACAAAGAGCAGAATCTCAAGTAGAAATAGAGAGGTTCCATATTTGTGTACTGAGCACTGGTGCAACCACTCCTGGAAAATTGTGTCCACTTCTGGTGTCCACAGTTTGAGACAGATGCTCTCACATTGGACAGGGTTCACAGAAGAGCCACATGAATGATGAAAGGATTAGCAAACACTCCTTGTGCTGACAGAGTACAGGAGCTCATTCAAAGAGAAGGTTAAGCGGTGAGCCTAAGGGAAGAAATATTTACTAATGAGCTCTTCACTTTGCAGATAAAGGTTAAGAGCAGACAATGGCTGAAAGTTGAAGCCTAGACCAATTCACACTAGAGAGAAAGCGCGCATTTTTAACCTCAGGGTTTGGAGCCATACACCAAGGGTTGTGCTGGATCCTCCACAACTGGCCTTTTTTAAAATAAATCAAGATTGTGTGATTTTCTAAACAATCTGCTTTAATTTCTGTGGGAATTATTTTCAGGGAAATTCAATGGCCGATGTTAAATAGAAAGTCAGACCAGAGTGGTTCCTTTCGGCCTTGGAATTTATGAATCTGTGACTCGCTGCGGGTGTTTGAAATTTGTCCTTTTGGGCTTCCCTCTTCCTCCTTTCCTCTTTTCTCATCTTCTCTTTCCTCTTATTCCATTTCTTCCTGCTGATCTTCTTCCTGGGATCAGATAATGAAAGTCTGCATCATCATGGAAATGCACAAGAGGACTGAATTAAGGGTGCCCAGGGCAACACTTATTTGGACATTTGCTAACAAGAGAACATAAAATTTCGTAATCTTTTAATCGTTTTTGAAAATTTTGACTTTGTATTTCCTAATTATTTTATGGTTTATTTTATTGATGAAAGCAAACGTAAGTAACGTTAAATGAAGGTTTTTGGTTTGTTAATTTCTCTATTTTTTCTTAATATATAATAGTTTTTCTTTCTATGTACTATTTAAACAATGAAGCTCTTACTCATCTGTTGTTTTCAGTATATATTTTATTGCCATTCTTATCTTTGTGACAGTCCCTTTTTCACCACTCAATGCTGTGTTTATCAGATAATTGAAAGTAATTAAATTAAACTGTATTAAAACAAAACTCATTTTATGCAACTTCAGTTTCGTGAAAGTTCTAAGCTATTACCCTGAATGTGCAAGGAGCAGATAAACAATATCCAACAAAAAGCTGGAATTTTTCATCTTATTTTCACCTAGTCCCTACTAAGGAAAGTAGCAAACAATTGCCCTTTGTAAAGAAACACTGCACCGTACTACAATACAAACCCAAATGAGCACAGCAGGAGGCTATCCCGGCTATCCACATCTGGCCCTGTTTCATTACAAGCTTCCTTTCTGTAATGATGTTCTGGTAATAAGGAGGCAATCAGTTGTCAAAGGTAGCTCATGCCATGGTAGCCAGGTTGCTAGTCATTTTCCCCAAGTATAAGAACATAAGAACGGCCGTACCGGCTCAGACCAAGGTCCATCTAGCCCAGTATCTGTCTACCGACAGTGGCCAATGCCAGGTGTTCCAGAGCCAGAAGAGTACCCTGAAGTGACCTACCACAGGACAGGCCCAACAAAGAAAATAACAGAACGCCACTAGCCGTCACCTTCAGCCCCCAACTAAAACCTCTCCAGCGCATCATCAAGGATCTACAACCTATCCTGAAGGATGATCCCTCACTCTCGCAGACCTTGGGAGACAGGACAGTCCTCGCTTACAGACAGCCCCCCAACCTGAAGCAAGCACACACCACACAACAACAATAATAACCAAGGAACCTATCCTTGCAACAAAGCCAGTTGCCAACTCAGTCCACATATCTATTCAGGGGACACCATCATAGGACCTAATCACATCAGCCCCACCATCAGGGGCTCCTTCACCTGCACATCTACCAACGTGATATATGCCATCATGTGCCAGCAATGCCCCTCTGCCATATACATTGGCCAACCCAGACAGTCTCTACATAAAAGAATAAAGGACACAAATCAGACGTCAAGAATTATAACATTCAAAAACCAGTCGGAGAACACTTCAACCTCCCTAGACGCTTGATTACAGACCCAAAAGTCGCAATTCTTCAACAAAATAACTTTTCCAAAAAAATTTCCCCATGCTAATTTTTCCCCTAGTGTTACTCACACCTTCTTGTCAACTGTTTGCTATCCTGATTATCACTACAAAAAGTTTTTTTTTCTCCTGCTGATAATATCCCACCTTAATTGATTAATCTTGTTAGAGTTGGTATGGCAACCCCCATTTTCATGTTCTCTGTATATATATCTTCTTACTGTATTTTCCACTGCATGCATCAGATGAAGTGGGTTTTAGCACATGAAAGCTTATGCCCAAATAAATGTGTTAGTCTCTAAGGTGACACGAGTACTCCTCGTTCTATAAACTACAATAGGGCAGGATTTCATCCCATGATATCAAAATTCATCTTAGTAAAAGTATCAATGAATCAGTTTGCAGGATTTATATCAAGCATCCTAAAGTAGTTTACATATTGCTCTAATTAAGAGATCATCTCTCTGCTGGAGAATGTTATCTTAGGATAATGGTCTCCGCTGCGAAGCATTTATGGAAAAAATGTTGACGTGTGATATTTATTTTCAAAACCTAAGGCTTTGATCCTCTCTCAATGTTCTGTTACGATGACTTTGTTTCTGTTCAAATTATCAGAATATATATCTAATAATTTTCTCAGCTGAATGTTGAAGCAGTAACGTAACAGATGTTTCCCAAACAGTTATTGACCTGAAGCATCGTGATTCGTTTAGAACAACTTATTGTTTGATTCAGCCAGTCAGATCAGTTCAGTTTATCCATAAAAACACATCCAGAGAAAGTTGACAATGGTGATGGAGAGGGTGGGTGAGAGGGGCTGAGCTGTTGTCTTAAATACTCTTTATGCATCTGATTAATTAGCACAGATTTAATTTAATATACATCTAGTTTAAAATTGGAAGAACTTTACTACTTACTCTCTACTTTCTCTTCATGTAAATTCAAGCATTGCACTATGCAAACTTGGGACAGCTATAATGTTAAAGAACCTGAATCTCTAAATAGGACTCAGGAGGGCATTCGGATAAAAATCCCAGCACCTTCCCTCTTCTGACATTTGGGAAGAGGAGTTCTCTGGGCTTCTCCCAGGGCATCGCCTGATCCTCCCCTATATTTCATATTTACTGCTGATTGATAGATTTAACCCTCCAGTTGGTTTGGTGGCTTTAGCTGGTTTTGTCAAGCTCTGTTATTGTCTCTAATTCCTTCATCAGCACAGGAAAATACAATGAATCAGCCTGGCTGATTCTCCTCTGTGTGTCTTTAAAAATACCGTGAATTTAAAAGACACTATTATTGTTTATTTTTTGTTTGCACAGGTTCCATTCTGGGAGCTATGTATACAAGTCATTGTTAAACCTCAGGAACATCTGAGTTCAACGCCTTTAAAATAATGTTTGAACTATAAAGAAAATTAAACAGTGATTTCTTTTGAAATGTCAAGCTATTTTGCCCTTTTTCTAAAAAAATTCTCCGTGTCAACTAAGTCCTTGGATTGTTTGAAAACAAAATGTATTTTTGCATGGTAGAAAATTTTATGTTCAATACCCACATGAGTAACTCGTGGGTGCTGGGAATCCTTGCAAGGGGACACAAGGAAGCACTCTCCCTCCTCAGTATGCAAAATGGGAAAAGATCAATGGCTGGAGTAGCTTCCACTGCTCTAATACCCTATTAAAGTCAATGATTTAGGTACATAACTATAGGCACTCAAGTATGGAAATTTTGGCCTATGTGATTTGACCAGGGCCACAGTGGGAGCCAGTGTCAACGCTAGGATTAGTCCTTTGTTCTCATCCCTGAGCCCACTACATACTATATTGCCTCTTCTATTTGTCTGCCCCTTTTTGTGGTCAAACGTCATGCTGGATGCTCAGCAGAAGAACTTGTGATGGTCCTAATGTATCAACGGTAGCCTGAGTGGTGCTGCCCACTCCAGCTGCAAAATGATCTGGGGCCTTCCCAAAAATCAAAGAGCTTCTGGCTGTGATTTGTCAGTCCTCAAAGGCCAGCCAGGTGACTGTAAATAACTTACAATCATTAGGAAAAATTAGTATCAAGATTCCAACTCTAGCAGTCAGACAACATTGGTTCAATTTACAAGAGATTACTTTTTATATTCCTTGGTTCCCCCAAATTAGGAAGGGCCTGTGACCACAGGTCCTGCAGGGTACAAAGGGCAGGTCTACATCCCTTTTCTCTTTGTGCATAGTCCTGCCTGCTACCTTTTCAGTTTCAGTTCTGCTACCACAGCACTGATCAGCACATAAGAATAGGAAAGGGCACACACACTCCCCTCCTGGTGTTGGGAGGGGAACCCAGGAATGTTATGTGCTCTTATTCAGCACATAAGAATGTTATGGCACATAGGAATGTTATGGAATAACATAGGAATGCCTTAGGGCACATAGGAAAGGGCACGCTGGTAGCACACGGCCAGGCGGACCAGTGTGCCTCTGCCTCCCAACGGGGCTGCGCACCTGTGTCTGTCTGTCTCCCCCCCAGCTCCACCAACGTGGCCTGATAGTTCACGCTTGCGATCTGGTCACCCTCCCGCTCCGTCCATCCTTCACTCCCTTCCCTGCGTCTCTCCATCCTTGTCCTCTGTCCCGTCCCCTCTGTCCATCCGTCCCTGCCCCCTTCGTCCCCTCCGTCCCGTCCCTGCATCCCCCCAGCCCTGTCCTCCGTCCCGTCCCGTCTCCATCCGTCCCTGCCCCCTCCGTCCCCTCCGTCCCGTCCCTGCATCCCCCCAGCCCTGTCCTCCGTCCCGTCCCGTCTCCATCCGTCCCTGCCCCCTCCGTCGCTCCTCCTCGGTGACGTCATTGCCGCGCGCTGCCAGCCAGCTGCTTTGTTTGCGTCACGGCCCATCCTTACCCCCCTCCCTGCCCCACGTGTGCCGAGAACGTTTGTTTTGGTGGTTGCCGCGGTGACGGTGGGCGGAGCCCCGGGTGACCACGCTGGTTGGGCGGGGGGCAGAGGGCGGTGACGTCACAAGTGGGGCGGCCCGGTCGCGCGGCGTGACAGTTCCCAACGGACAGTGTCAGCGCTCTGGGCGCGAGCCCCGCCCGCGAGGACACCCCCCCCTCCACCCCCCGCGCACCAGCTCGCAGCAGCAGCGGCTCCCCCCGGCAGCGGCGCGGGCGAATCCCGGGAGCCGTCTCGCGCCGCCCCCTCCTGCTGCTGCTGCTGCTGCTGCCCGGCGGCGGGACCGCGGCTGGCCCCGCCCCTGCTCCGGAGGGCCCGTCCGAGCTGTAATTAAAGGGTTTTTGTCTGGCAACTTTTTCATATTTTTGGTGCAACGTTTTACCCCCTTTGAGCCTCTCCCCAGCTGGACTCTCCGCCGGGCTCCCAGCCCGAGCAGCCCCTGACACTTCCATGGGGTGGGGTGTCCCCGCTCCCGTGGCGCTTGATGGGTCTCGGTGGCACAGCAGCGTGGATCCGGGTCCCGAGCAGCGGCGGCGTTACAGGGCTGTCTGGTTCTCTCCCCCGTGCTGTCTGCAGGCAGCCACCCGGCCAATTGGACACGGCTCTCAGCGGCACGCTGCTGCCCTCCCTCGCGATCCTCGCGGCGGGCAGGGAGAAAGCCCTGAGGCAGGCAGGTGTCAGCAATGCGAGTATCCCTCCCCACCCTGCACAGCCTGCCCGGTGCTCCGCGGTGCCCGGTGCTGGATCGCAGCGCAGGGGAGCTGCCCGGCCCCACCTGGCGAAAGGGACCGGGGCTGAGCTGGGCTGCAAATGAACTGGAGGGACGGGTGCTGAGTGGTGGATCCTCTCTGATGTCACAATGCTACTGCTCAGCCAGCACCAGGTAGCAGCAAATGTGCAGTGTGTATGAGGGGAACAGGGTTTCCCAGGGCTCCTGTTTCCCCAAATTTCCTAAAGAAGACAATAACCTAACTACATAGAACACGCATTAATGATGATGCCACACACATGATAATTAGTCACTGAAATTTGATTCAAGTCTCGCATGGCTTTTTTAGAAACAAGGGTTCCAAAAAAGGAGAGACCTTGTACAACAGAAAATGTTAAGAACATAAGAAAGGCCGTGCAGGTCAGACCAAAGGTCCATCTAGCCCAGTATCTGTCTACCGACAGTGGCCAATGCCAGGTGCCCCTGAGGAGTGAACCTAACAGGCAATGATCAAGTGATCTCTCTCCTGCCATCCATCTCCATCCTCTGACAGACAGAGGCTAGGGACACCATTCTTACCCATCCTGGCTAATAGCCATTTATGGACTTAGCCACCATGAATTTATCCAGTCCCTTTTAAACATTGTTATAGTCCTAGCCTTCACAACCTCCTCAGGTAAGAGTTCCACAAGTTGACTGTACACTGCGTGAAGAAGAACTTCCTTTTATTTGTTTTAAACCTGCTGCCTATTAATTTCATTTGGTGACCCCCTAGTTCTTGTATTATGGGAATAAGTAAATAACTTTTCCTTATCCACTTTCTCAACATCACTCATGATTTTATATAACTCTATCATGTCCCCCCTTAGTCTTCTCTTTTCCAAACTGAAGAGTCCTAGCCTCTTTAATCTTTCCTCATATGGGACCCTCTCTAAACCCCTAATCATTTTAGTTGCTCTTTTCTGAACCTTTTCTAGTGCTAGAATATCTTTTTGAGGTGAGAGACCACATCTGTACACAGTATTCGAGGTGTGGGCGTACCATGGATTTATATAAGGGCAATAATATATTCTCAGTCTTATTCTCTATCCCCTTTTTAATGATTCCTAACATCCTGTTTGCTTTTTGACCGCCTCTGCACACTGCGTGGACATCTTCAGAGAACTATCACGATAACTCCAAGATCTTTTTCCTGACTCGTTGTAGCTAAATTAGCCCCCATCATGTTGTATGTATAGTTGGGGTTATTTTTTCCAATGTGCATTACTTTTCATTTATCCACATTAAATTTCATTTGCCAGTTTGTTGCCCAATCACTTAGTTTTGTGAGAGCTTTTTGAAGTTCTTCACAATCTGCTTTAGTCTTAACTATCTTGAGTAGTTTAGTATCATCTGCAAACTTTGCCACCTCACTGTTTACCCCTTTCTCCAGATCATTTATGAATAAATTGAATAGGATTGGTCCTAGGACTGACCCTTGGGGAACACCACTAGTTACCCCTCTCCATTCTGAGAATTGACCATTAATTCCTACCCTTTGTTCCCTGTCCTTTAACCAGGGGAGGGATAGCTCCGTGGTTTGAGCATTGGCCTGCTAAACTCAGGGTTGTGAGCTCAATCCTTGAGGAGGCCACTTAGGAATCTAGGGCAAAAATTGGTCCTGCTAGTGAAGGCAGGGGGCTGGACTTGATGACCTTTCAAGGTCCCTTCCAGTTCTAGGAGATTGGTATATATCAAATTATTACCTAGCTCTCAATCCATGAAAGGACCTTTCCTTTTATCCCATGACAGCTTAATTTACATAAGAGCCTTTGGTGAGGGACCTTGTCAAAGGCTTTCTGGAAATCTAAGTACACTATGTCCACCTGATCCCCCTTGTCCACATTTGTTGACCCCTTCAAAGAACTCTAATAGATTAGTAAGACACGATTTCCCTTTACAGAAACCATGTTGACTATTGCTCAAGAGTTTATGTTTTTCTATGTGTCTGACAATTTTATTCCATTGATGCTCTGGTGTATTTGCAGTTGTGTTAAAATTGAATACTGTGACTTTACATGTTGGGAAGGGTTTCTGTAAGTGCTTGCATGCTAGGCAGCTCAGTAAGGCAGAACAAAATTGGGACTTAGCAGCAGTCAATCAGCAGGTACCCAGTGAGTTGTGCCTCTCTGTTATAGACAGTAGCCTATGTTCTCTCCCTCTGATTTTGGGGTTCCTATGTACTGTTGTTCTGGTCTTAATAAACAAATTGACAAGATATTGCAAACTTTCAGCAACAGTATTTTATATTTTCTCTAACTTGTCTGCTTGTGTGCCACAAAACATAAAAGCCACAGTCTAAAAATAAAATAAAATTTGAAGCCAAAAGTCCTTTCGAAAGAAAAAAAAGAAGAAAGTTTTCCAGCAGAACATTTATTTCAGCTGGGAAATGTTGATTCTTTGTAATTGAGACATTCCCTGGGAACACGTCCATCTCAATGAGATGTTTGGTGGCTTTGCCACCAAAATGGAAGATAAATACATGAAAATGACACTTGAAATGGTGATGTGAGTTGATAAAATTGGCTGTTGGGAGACAAGCAAGTGATTTAAGGAAGAAGTGAGAAGTTAACTCTGTAGTTGCTAGAGGGAACAGCAGTTGAACTTTGTAAAAATGCTAAAGAGGAAAGTTCTTGGTGTCTTTGAAATGTTTGTAAATAAATCCAGGCAAGAAATTATTTGATTGCAATTATTTGGCTATGAACAATGTAGTCAGATTAGCTAAAGAAATGTATATAGTGCTATGTAATTAAAACCCTATTAGGCTCTAAGGGGCCACTATAAGTAGTGATATTTTCTTTCAGTGTTTGAAAGCAGGAGTTAAAAGTAAAAGCAATCAAAATTCTGGTAAAGTTAATTATGTCCCTTTTAAGGTAAGAATCTTTAAGCTGTGAATAGCTTTGGATCCAGAAGCAAGCCAGAAAGCATCTCCATTAATGCAAATTAGCTAACTGATAAGGTAGAAGCCACTGAAACCTGGGCTGCCTATGAAACATATACAAGAAAATACAGGGTAATTCCCCTCTTTTGCCTGAAATCAACAAGGGTATTTGTATCTTTTAAGCAATGACTGACTGCCCAGAAGGGTAGACCTCTGTTTTTGTCTTTCAGATAATCAGAAAACTGCTGCCAGCTGAACAGCATTCAACGGACCATGCATTTACTGGCACAATAGGAATTATGTTCTGTGTTCTATGTCCTGTCTTGTGGGGTTTGTCTCGTGGCCAGAATTGCTGTGTTTAATATTTTCATCAAATAGTCTAGTTTAAAATCAAACAGGAGGGTTAAATAAAAAAAAGCAGATACTTGTTTTATTCAACTTGGAATACAAATTCATTCATTCATTCATGCCCGTCACCCCAACCGGGTATGGGCCGCCAACAACAGATCTCCATAGTCTTCTATCCTGGGCCATTCGCTCTAGCTGGTTCCAGGTATAGCCCATTTTTGCTATCAACCTGAAGGTCGCGTCGCCAGGTATTTCTTGGCGGCCTCTTTTCCGCTGCCTTGGGGTTCCACTGCAGTGCCTGTCTGGTGATGTTGGTTGGCTGCTTGCGTAGTGTATGTCCTATCAGCCCCACCTTCTCCTTCTAATTTCTTCCTCTGCTGGGAGTTGATGGGTCCTCTCCAAGAGGTGGATGTTACTGATGGGGTCTGGCCAGCGGATCTGGAGAATCCTTCTGAGGCAGCTATTAATGAAGGTCTGGATCTTCCTGGTGGTTGTTTTGGTTGTCCTCCAGGTTTCAGCTCCATACAGTAAGACTGATTTCACGTTGGAGTTGAACCGTCAGATCTTTATTGCCAAAGACAGCTCTCTGGAGCTCCAGATGTTCTTGAGCTGTAAGAAGGCTGCTCTTGCCTTACCAATCCTTACTTTGATGTCTGCGTCTGTGCCACCCTGCTGGTCGATGATGCTACCTAGGTAGGTGAAGGACTGTACTTCTTCCAGGGGGCTTCCATTCAGTGTGACTGGGTCGTTGCTGATGGAATTGATCCTAAGGATCTTGGTCTTGTCCTTGTGGATGTTGAGGCCAACCTGTGATGACGTGGCTGCCACTACGTTGGTCTTCTCTTGCATCTGCTGTTTACTGTGCGAAAGGAGTGCAAGGTCGTCGGCAAAGTCAGGTCATCAAGCTGGGTCCACAATGACCATTGGATTCCATTCCTACGCTTGTAAGTGGATGTCTTCATAATCCAATCGATGACGAGAAGAAAGAGAAGTGGTGACAACAAGCATCCTTGTCTGACTCCGGTTTGCACCTGGAAGCTGTTTGTGAGCTGCCCTCCATGGATCACTCTACAGTGTATGCCGTCGTATGAATTCTTGATCAGGTTGACCACCTTTGCTGGGATGCCATAGTGCGAAGGAGCTTCCAGAGGGTCTCTCGATCCACGCTATCGAATGCTTTCTCATAGTCAACAAAGTTGATGTACAACGAGGAGTTCCACTCCATAGACTGCTCGACTATGATGCGGGCGTTGCTATCTGGTCCGTGCATGATCTGTTCTTCCGGAAACCTGCCTGTTCATCTCGTAGCTGTGGATCGACGGCATCCTTCATTCTCTCTAAGAGGACTCGGTTGAAGACCTTCCCTGGCACCGACAGGAGTGTGATTCCTCTATAGTTGGCACAGTTGCTGAGGTCTCCTTTCTTGGGGATTTTGATGAGATATCCCTCTTTCCAGTCAGCCGGAATCACTTCTTCTTCCCATATTTTCTCAAGAGGGTACAGCATTTCCACTGAGGCATCAGGTCTGCTTTCAGGGCCTCTGCTGGGATATCGTCAGGTCCAGCCGCCTTCCTGTTCTTCATCATGGTGATGGCTTTTCTGATCTCGTCTCTGGTTGGTTTATCGCAATTGATTGGGAGGTCCTCGTTGGCTGGGTCGATGTCTGGTGGATTTGGTGGTGCTGGTCTGTTCAGGAGTTCCTCAAAGTGCTCCGCCCATCTGTTCATCTGTAGTTCTATTCCTGTTATAGACTTTCCCTGCTTGTCTTTAACAGGACGTTCTGGCTTGCTGAACTTTCCAGACAGTCGCTTGGTAGTATCGTACAGCTGTTTCATGTTACCGCTGTATGCTGCCTGCTCTGCTTCTGCTGCCAGTCCATCCACATAATCTCTCTTGTCCTTCCTAATATTCCTCTTCACTGCTCTGTGGGCTTCAGCATACTCTTGTTGAGTTTTGGCCTTTGCTGCTCTAGTCCTGCTGTTGTTGACTGCTGCCTTCTTCTTCTTTCTGTCTTCTATCTTTGTCAAGGACTCTGCTGTGATCCACTCTTTCTGCTGGTGTTTCTTAATTCCAAGCACTTCCTGGCATGCTGACCTAAGTGTGTCTCTCACTTTCTGCCATCTGTTGAGTACACTGTCTTCCTCTTCCTCAGACCGATCCTGTAGTACTGAAAACTTATTCTTCAGCGTCAATCCAAAATCTTCCTTGGTCTTATGGTCCTTCAGAAGGTTGGCGTTGTACTTCGCTCTTCTGTCTGGCGCGTCTATCAGTTCTTCTTCAGCTTCAGCTTCAATCTGGCCACCACTAAGTGATGGTCGGACGCCACGTCTGCTCCTCTTCTAACTCTAACGTCCTGCAAGGATCTTCTGAACTTCTTGCTAATGCAGACATGGTCGATCTGGTTTTCTGTCATGCCTGCTGGCGATACCCAGGTACTCTTGTGGATCCACTTGTGAGGAAAGATGCTGCCTCCTATGACCAGATTGTTAAGTGCACACAGATCCACAAATCTCTCTCCATTCTCACTCATCTCTCCCAGAGCATGGGTCCCCATGACTTGTTCGTATCCGGTGTTATCAGGTCCAATTTTGGCATTAAAGTCTCCCATAAGGATGGTAATGTCTTTGTCTGGGAGAGTCTCTAATATTTTCTGGAGTCTGTTGTAAAAGTAGTCTTTGTCCTCCTCTTCACTGTCATTGGTTGGAGCGTAGCACTGAACAACATTCATCTTAATCCTCTTCATTTTAGTTCTGAAGGATGCTGTGATGATCCTGGGACCATGTGCCTCCCAACCAATCAGTGCTCTCTGTGCCTGCTTGGACAACATGAAGCCTACTCCCTGTGTGTGGTGTGCGTCGCTCTCTTCATGTCCTGAATACAGCAACAGCTCTCCTGTCAACAGTCGTCTCTGTCCAGCTTGCGTCCATCTTGTCTCGCTAATGCCTAGTAGGGTCAGGTTGTTGCTCCTCATCTCTGCTGCAACCTGCGCCGTCTTTCTGACTCGTACATGGTCCTCACATTCCATGTGCCGATGGTAATCCTCCTGGCTGCAAGAAGGGTGATCGGCTTAGTGGCTTCCTCGCGGCTTTCACCACCCAGCGTCATGCATCTTCGAGTTGAAGACCCTTCTTTTTCCAGGCTAAAAGTCTCTGTTAACTCTATTGTTGGCGTTTCTGTAGCAAGCTGATTTTTACAGGGTGGAGTTGCTAGCCCCACGCCCAACCCTCCTCCTTTACCTGACTTGGGACAGGCAAACTCTCTGGTGGAGTTTTGGAATACAAAGTGTTTGGATAAATCAGGAGAACGTGATATACTAAAGTCTAATACATTTACTTAAGTAAGAAAAAGAAACTTCATTGGCCAGATCTTTTAACTGGAAAAATTCTTGTTAAAATTTGCATACCAACAGTCGTTGGAAGCAAGGACATGAAAAGTTAACCCACTCCCCATATTGCACATGGGATCCTTCTGGCTACCTCAGATTTCTAGCCAGAGGGCTGGGGAGGAGTGGGAAGCCATTGGACACAAGAGGTTGTACTGAGTGGACTCCTCAAAGTGGGTGTGCTTGTCCTGGCTTGTTGCTCCAAAGCTCTGTAATAAAGTTATTTTACTGGAAGGGTATATGTGGCATACATTGAATAATAAGACTAATGTACTGTATAGTGGCAATGTTTATGTGTTCATTGTTGGGAAAAGGTGTATGAGTGAAGAGTGGAAGTTTCCTTTGTAGGTTAAAAGAAGCCAAGAAGGGGAGAAGGAAAAAGAACAGAACAAATTAACTGGGGGAAAAAAATAGCTAGTATGCTCAGTCTAAAGATAAGACATTGGCCCCATTCAAGGACACTGCTCGCAGCTAAGACTTAGCTGAAAACCAAGAAAAGGTGGGGCTTGAATGTGCCCAAGCAGCTATGAGATCTGCAAAACACTGCCAGGCATCAATGAAATGAGTTAGGTTTCTTTTCTCACAAGTAAAGCGCTGCCCAAAGACCCTAGCAGCCCTGCCACTCCTTGGAACCAGGAGCCTGGATCTATGTAAAGGTCCATCAGCGAAAGACTGCTCTGGCTCCACACTGGAAAGGCCCTTTCTGAGTCCTGTTAACCACCAACACTTCCATGAAGTGCCAAGGACTACCTGCCTGGACCCATGATTCTCACTGCAAAAAGACCCCTCCACCTTGGGAGGATTCTCCTACTGATGATTGGCCTATTTCTCCTTCTAGCTTTGCTGTGCCTTCTGGACAGCAGGGAAAAAGGACAAGGTGAAGTGCTAGTAACCTCTCCCTTGTCCACTGACAGACCTACTGTGCCTTTGGATTTTTCTTCAAGAAGCAAAACCATGACAGGGTGATGTGCTGGTAACCTCTCCCCTGTAGGATGCCCTACCACGATTGTTTCGGGTAAAAAGAAGGGACACTTGCTCCACCAGAATTGCCAAAGTCCAGGAATTCCTGACTAGAAAGGACATTAAGAACTCAGCCTGGTGGAGAAACAAAGAATTATACACTAGCAGGAAGAAATTTGTGGGACCCATGCTTGGGAATGTGGTATTGATTGGATGTTGGGGTTTATTTTACAGGCTGTGCCCTGTGTTTTGGATAAATCCTTCAGCATGTATTGCCCTCCTAATTGGATTTTAAATGACAAGTACCAAAGGCACCTTGTTGCCACTGCCCCTGCCATGTCCTCCATTACACTGTTACCCCTGTAATATATCCTGTCTGTTACAGCTCCATTTTGTTTCTTAAAGCTGTCCCCTTACTCCATTTTGTTCTTGTTCTCCTCTATGGCCGCCCCTCCTGGCTGTTAAGTTGTTTACCAGGGCCTCTGCCCTTCTCAAAGGAGGGCCCCTTAAGTTGTCTAACCAGAGCCATTGCCCTTCTCAAAGGGATGGCCACTTATGCTAAGTGGGACCACTGCCCTGTTCAAAGGGTTAGTCCTGGTATCACCTTGTTAAAACCTGGGCTTGGTGTAGGGTGGCCACTGTCCAGAGCTGCAAGACCTATTGTGTTTTTAGGATCCTGGGCATGAGTCATACCTCTGGGCTCAGGGCTAGTCCAAACATGCCTCTGTGGCTGCCTGCAGTTTTTTCTCTGCCTCCCTCCTCCCTGTAAGAGAGCCAATCAAGTAACTGGCAGGAAGCTGCCAGGGTTTGCCTTTAAAAACAGACATTTTTTGAACAGACTTCAGAAAGGTTCTTGCATTGCTGCCTGGTCTGATCAACCAGGGGTTCTGGGGGTCCTTTCTCTGCTCTCGTTTTATTTTTGAGCGTATCCCCGTTTGTAATCCCCACGAAGAACAAATTGCTGCCTGAGAGATCTCCTGATTATCAAGACTGTACCGAGCCTTCTGATGTGCTTGCTGTTTCTGCCTCTGCTGCTGCCTTGGGGGATGGTAAGAATCCCTCTGTGAGACTTTCTATACTTTTATTTTATTATTTTAGCTGCTGGCTCTGTCTCCCCAGCACACAGACTCAAGCTAAACCTTGGTCTGTGTCCTAAAACCTCTCTTACAAACAACCCCCCCGCATCCTGGCTGCTGGCTCTGTCTCCCCAGCACACAGACTCAAGCTAAACCTTGGTCTGTGTTTTAAAACCTCTCTCTTAAACCCCGTGGCACTCTGCCACTGAAAATAAGTTTGTGCTGCTGCTAAGTTCTGCTCCTGTGGGCTTTGCCTTGGACTGTTTTCAGCTGTATCCACTGCTGCAGTCACCGCCCCCCCTCTTTGGAGCTGTGTCCTGGACACACACCACTCAGCCCTCTGGAACTATCCTTAGCATAAGGTGCACCCATTAAGTTAAGTTTAGCATTATACTTTGTAAGTTAGGCTTAGAGAATTGTTGCATTGTGTTTTAATTTGTGTAGTCTTGGTTAAGTTAGCTCATAGATCAGATTTTGCTGTGTTCTGTATAATTGTAATTGTCTGTCTTCCCACTGCAAACATCCCCCCCGCCCAGCTTCTCTGTGTCTTTTTACCTTGTTACACTCTCTCTGCTGCTTAAGCTTGCAGCCTGTTTGTTCTGTCTCACTAAGTTTAAATCTCTAGCATAAAACCCCATTGGTTACTTTCTTCCTCTCTGATACCCCTCACATTCTACATTTACACCACTGTGACACATTTTTACCTGAAATTGTTTGTTATTTAACACATTTTACCCATAACTGTTAGTTGGTTATATGCTGCTGTGACACACCTTTTTACATAGAAATCGCTAGCTACCTGTTACATTTATACCTCAGTGTTAACTGATTACCCACTGTATTGTATCCTACTGTGTTGTACCCCACTATTGAAACCCCCTTACTGTTCACCAAAAAAGAAACCCCTCCCCAATTGTCTACCTTAACAACCCCATACCCCTCACTGCTGGGATAAGGAACAATTGAGGCCGTCACTGAAGTGAAGGAGGGAGATGATTTTCTGACAGGGAGGGACGGCACCTCTCAAAGGTGTTTGGCAGGCAGCCTCCTTCCCAGGTCTGTCCCAACAACACCCAGTTGAAAGGACCCTCCCAGCACTCCTCAGCCCGATGAAAAGGGCGAGTGAGTGAGCGTGGGAGAGCGGCGACGGAGGGAGATGGATTGAGCGGGCCGGGACCTCTGCGAAGGGGCGGGATGAGGGTGTTCAGTTTTGTTGGGTCAGAAAGTTGGCAACCCCAGATCCAGGGGAAACAACTCAAACACCCAATGAGTCTGGCCAGGGGCAGGACATCAGCTTTGAGGGGAGGGGTGGGTGTGGCAGTGACATCACAAAGGCCTTTTGCAGGACCGCGGCCTATTGGGCAAAGGTGGTGGGGAGGGGGTGACCTCAGAGAGAGAGAGACCCCGACATCAGCCGGGCAGGACAGAGGTGCAGGGCCAGGTCTGTCTCTGAGAGCCCCCGGCACAGCTGCAGAAAGACTCATTCGTGAGGTCTCTCCTCGAGGGCTGAGAGAGAATTCAGATTCATGGATGTGAGCATGAGGAGGAAACACTGGAGTTTTCTCCTTTCCTACCATGGATTGTGCTGAAAAAAAACTTCCCTTTGAGAAGGTAAGAGGCTCAGAGACGTTTGGAACCTGTTCAGTCTGATCCACCTGGCGCAGGCAGCATTCTAGGCACAGACAGCACTGGCTTCAGGTGGCAGAATTTGATTTCCTCCCTAGGTTTTGATGGTTGGAATCCCTGGGGACATTGGGGTTTGTCCTTTTTGGTTTCTCTTTTCCTCTTTCCTCCCTCCTTTCCCCTCTTCTCTTGCTTCTTTTTTCCCTTTTCCCAGCTTCCCTCCCTCTACCGAAGAGGGATGTGTGTGGAGTGCGGCAGGGGAGGGGTATTGCTCTCATTGCAGCGGTCCTCACCAAGAGGTGGGGCTGGATCTGAGAGTGATCCCCTGTGATGGTGACCTGGGCCGTCCTTTGGGACATCTGGTGAGACCCCTCAGCCTCCTGCCCCTCAGAGTCTCAGTGGTGATTGGCCGAGCAGGGGGCTATTGAGAGTGAGGAGACTCAGGTCCTTTTGGTCTTTTTTCAAATCAGGCAAAGAAGTCACAGCCGATCCAATGTACGGGATTAATCTTGCTGCTTCTCTCCATTAATTGTCTCTTAGCAGGTGATGATTTCCTCTAATGTTCTAGGTCTTCTAAAATACTTGCTGAATAATTCCACTGAACCACTGTTGGTCTGTAGCTCACTTGAGAGCACTTTCTTCTGATGAGTCAATGTATGAAATTCAAGATCTGAGAGAGAGTTTGAATGTCAGGAGCAGTGTTTCCTCTAATTTGCTATGTCCGTGTGCGGAATGAATTTTGCTGAGTGCACCAATACGGAGGTGAGGTGTGACACCTCACCTGTCTATTGGTGCTCATTCCAAACTTCATTCTGCAGATGGATCGTGTGTGTGAGGTGAGGCTGAAGGCTTAGGAGAGTGGAGGGTCTGAGGTAGAGCAGAGGGTGGGGTGAAAGGGCTCTGTCTGGGAGCCGTGTGTGGGGGGGGGTGGGGGATGAGAGGCTGAGAGCTGGAGTAAAGGGTTGGGGTGCAGGGGTGTGAGGGCTCCGGCTAGGGATGCGGGCTCTGGGTTGGGGCTGGGAATGAGGGGTTTGGGAAGTTATGCTTCAGTTTTCCCCTTCTAAACTTAAGTCCTGTCTAACCTCCAGGACGCTCTGGGAATAAGACACCATGCTTTGTTGTGACAAGACCAGAGCAGAGGGTGTGAGAACTACAGCAACCGAGATGGGATGTGCGTTAGAGTCAGATTGTTTCAAATGCTGCATCACTCGACTGACATTTAACAGCAACGCTTAGCTAACACAAAGGAGAAAGGAATTCTCTGCTAAAGATTCAACCTGCCCCTTTGGACAACTCCACCCCTTCCCTGACTGGAGTGTGCTCACAACACCCCCCCCCTCCCACACACACACACACACAAGCCCACAGCAGGGCACCCAGCACAAAGCAAGGGAGGGTTGCTTGGCTTACACTGGGCTACAATTTTCAGAGGTCGTCTGCTTCAGAGATCAAATGTGCTATTTAGAATGTATTTTGATGTGCTCAATTCAAATATGACAAAACAACTGATTGGCTTCTGTTTCTAAGATATTTAAGTTTTACATTTTATGTCTATGTATATTGTGTAGATAGCAGAGTTTTAATCATCAATTTTAAACCTAGGTCTTTTTGTGTTTATGGTCGCTTTACATGATAGTATTTCACCTCTCCTGTTTATGTAACAATTTAAAAATCAGCAAAAGGGTTATCTAGCTAAAATGTATTATGAAACAAAAGGCAAATACTATTCTGTACATAGTTTAGTCCTATTCAGTCTCTACTCAGCACTTCTTGGCTTGTCTCTTGTATTCATTAAATGGAGCATCTCCTGTCACTGTCCAGCAATAGTCTGCCAGCATTGATGGGCTCCAATTGACCTGATAGCGGTTCTCCATTGTTGCAATGTCCTGGTGAAATCGCTCACCGTGCTCGTCACTCACTGCTCCGCAGTTCGGTGGAAAAAAATCTAGATGAGAGTGCAAAAAATGTCTCTTTAGTGACATGTTGCAACCAAGGCTTTTGTAAGCCTTGAGGAGGTTTTCCACCAACAACCTGTAGTTGTCTGCCTTGTTGTTTCCGAGAAAATGTATTGCCACTAAGTGGAAGGCTTTTCATGCCGTCTTTTCCTTGCCACGCAGTGTGGGTCAAATGCATCATCTCGAAGTTCATGAATCTGAGGACCAACAAAGTCACCTTCCTTTATCTTAGCTTCACTTAACCTTGGGAATTTTCCACGGAGGTACTTGAAAGCTGCTTGTGTTTTGTCAATGGCTTTGACAAAGTTCTTCATCAGCCCCAGCTTTATGTGTAAGGGTGTTAACAAAATCTTCCTTGATTCAACAAGTGGTGCATGCTGAACACTGTTCCTCCCAGGCTCAATGACTGTCAGGTGGCCAACCTTTCTTGATGTAGTGGGAATCTGTTGCACGACTATCCCATTCGCAGAGAAAACAGCAGTACTTTGTGTATCAGTCTGCAGACCAAGCAAGAGAGCAAGAACCTTCAAATCGCCACAAAGCTGCTTTATGCACCTCAAAAGTTGTTTCATGTTGTCCTAGGTTTCCTTCATATGGACTGCATGACCAAGTGGAATTGATGGCAAAACATTGCCATTCTACAATAAAACAGCTTTAAGGCTCGTCTTCGATGAATCAATGAACAGTCTCCACTCATGTGCATTGTGAATGATGTTGAGGCTGCCATCACACCATCAATGTTGTTACACGATACAAGATGGCCTTCCGTGAAGAAGATGGGACTAGATCCTTTTGACGGTCACGGGCATGGAAACCCTAACATCACCTGCCAGGAGAGTCCACTGCTGTAGTGTGGAGCCCAACAGCTCTGCTTTACTCTTGGGTAGTTCGAATCCCTGACAAGGTCATTCCCTTCACCTTGTGTTTTGAGGTGTGGTTCAGAGGAGAAGGATGGGAGAAAATGTGGGTCCTGTGACATTGATGGTTCAGGACCAGAAGTTTCGTCCTCTTCCTCTTCCTCGTCTGACTCAAGTGAGAATGATTCTGGTGCATCAGGAAGTGTCAGTCCTTCTCCGTGGGGTACTGGGCATAGAGCTGATGGAATGTTTGGATAATGCAGCATCCACGTTTTCTTCTTTGTCACTCCTTTCCCAACTGGAGGCACCATGTAGAAGTAACATTTGCTGGTATGATCTGTTGGCTCTCTCCACATCATTGGCACTGCAAAGGCATAGATTTCCTTTTCCTGTTCAACCACTGGCGAAGATTTGTTGCACAAGTGTTGCAGCATAAGTGTGGGGCCCACCTCTTGTCCTGATCTCAATTTTGCAGCCAAAAGAAAAGTGATAGGCTTTCTTAACCATAGTGGTTCTACTGCACTTTTGTGATGCAAAAGTCACTTCACCACAAACATAGCAGAAGTTATCTGCACTGTTCACACAAGTACGAGGCATCTCTGCTCACTTTGGCTAAAAGAAAAGGGTCCCTTTGCAAAATCAAACACTGACAAATAAGACAGCACGACACTGTATGATTTCTAGAGCTGATAAAGGGCAATTGGTTCAGCTTCATTATGATTGCATCATCCATGACTTCTAGGAATAACATGATGCAATTCATATCATGTATGATGCAATACCAGCATCAGATTGTATCCTTCATTGTTTTGCCTAAAAAGCAAGTACTGTCCAAACCCATTCATAGATTTATTCATAGGTCCAGTCAAAGATGGATTTCAGTCATTACTGGTTTAAACTGAGGTCCCGTCCCTTTATAACTCACTTCTCCTCCGCCATTCCCAAGTCAAGGGTCATAAATACTGACCCAATAGCATATCTTGAAAACTAGAGCCAATCAAGAATTTTAAGAATCATTTTCGTTCTCAGTGACCCAGAATTAGTAAAGTTGGACTCCATTTATTTCAGAAGCATTTTGGCTGTAGAGCAGTGTAACAAGCCTCTCCTAGCTGCCTCCTGGTGGGGGGAGGCTGGGAGCTGTGGGGACCTGTTTGAGAGGGTCACTAGTAGCAGCGTAGCACAGGAGGTGTCCTATCGGGTTGAGTCATTGCAGATGATGATGTAGTGCAGCAGACCCCCGTTTTGCCAACCTTGCATTAGGCAGCTTTCCATGTTAAGCGAACTCCCAGTGCCCACAGGTGCAGCAGCCGGCGATTTGTCCTGTGGCCGCTAGGTGGCGCTGCAGCCTCGCACTTTCCCGTTCCCCCGGGTATGGGAAGGTTTGATAAGGTGAGCTGGCTCCACCCGGCCCCGGGGAGATGCCGTCAGTGGGGTCTGCTGTGTAAGGGCTGAAAGTCAATTTGACTGGCATTTTATGATCTTTCAATCATGAAGGAGCAACTCCTTACCTGACTGAAGCATCTTATCTCGTTTCCAAATTAAGTGTCTCCTCTTTGTGTGCGAAGAGACAGTTTAAGGGACGCCACAAACAGGAGATGCTTTTGGTTTGGAAAACAAAATATTTTGCAAAGATTTTCATCCAAATTGATTTAGGATTAATGGGGTCAAATTCCATGCTGTGCCCTGTGGCTTTAAGGCATTGGAGAACTGCTGAAGAGGTTAAAGGCCGCAGAGCTGGGTAGCTGGGTGTGGGGCCTCCAAAGTTATTGTGCTCTGGTGAGACTGAGCAGTTGTGGGGATTGTGCAAGCTGTGGTGTTTACATGCACATAGAAAATGTAATGAAACTCCACTTTTAAAACCACTCATGTCTGGGAATGGAAGAAGCTCTTTGAAATAAGTGTCCCCTTCATACTCTTCAAGATCACTGGCTCCAACACTCAGCTGCCTCAGGGAACTCAGTGGTGGTGCATTTGATGGCAGATCGAGAGGTTTCTGGTTCAAGTCCAGCTGCTCTCTTACATGTCCCCTTTTTTTAATTGATCTATATTTTCATATCCATCTCCTGTATGTTCAGGAGTTCCGCTGAATGGGGAGGTGAAATTAATTTCACCATTCAACATTTTCCTGTTAAAATGTACAAACACTGAGCAAAGCTGTCCATCAGCTGAAATCTGTTCCAGTCCTCTGAGGCGCTAGTTTGTTTTATATTCTTGAAACAAAGATAGAGTACGACTGTAGATTTGCAGGACCTTGTTCTCCACAGTGATGATGTGCAGAAGAAGAAGAACCAGTGGCTATCAAGTGGACACTAGGGAGTTTAGACTTGCCTTCCAAGGGAGTAATGGGGACAAAAGCCATATCTGGCTTCAAGAATAAGCTTAATGCGTTTATGGAGGATGGTATGATGGGATAGGCTAATTTTGGCAATGAATTTGGCAATTGATCTTTGATTCTCAGCAGGTAAGTATGCCCAGTGGTCTGGATGGGATGTTAGATGGGTGGGGATGTGAGTTCCTGCAGAGAATTCTCTCGTGGGTGCTGGCTGGTGAGTCTTGCCCACATGCTCAGGGTTTAAGTGATCAGCATCTTTGGGGTCAGGAAGGAATTTTCCTCCAGGGCAGATTGGCAGAGGCCCTGGAGGTTTCTCACCTTCCTCTGCAGCATGGGGCACTGGTCACTTGCTGGAGGATTCTCTGCAGCTTGAGGTCTTCGAAGCACAATTTGAGGAGTTCAGTAAGTCAGACATAGGTTAGGGGTTTGATCTAGAAGTGGATGGGTGAGTTTGTGTGGCCTGCATTGTGAAGGAGGTGGGACTAGATGATCATTATGGTCCCTTCTGACCTTAGAGTCTATGAGACCATGAGACCATGGGAGGGTGGGGAGGAGCTGTGAGGCCGGCGGGTGTGTGTGGTGCAGGGCATTTGGAGTGTGGGGGCTGCTGGGGGGCTGGTGGGTGCCTGGGCTGCTGCTGCTGCTGCCCCAGCCGGGTCTGTATGGGGGAGAGATCTGCATTAGCCCCCTTTGTGCCCAGCTCTGGGGGGCAGGGAGGGTTCGGACTCTTTGCGGTGGCTGGAGCCAGCCCCTGAGCCGGAGCCTGCCGGCAAGGAGAGACCTGGGGAAAGAGCTGGGGCTGAGCAGGAAAGTGAGTTTGTAGCTGCAGCTCTCACCACCCCAGATCTGCCGCTGAGGCCAAAGCAGAGGGTTCTTTTGGTTCAGTTCTTGGCTAACCTGCATTGAGCTGTGCGCTCATTGCATACAATCCCTTCAAGCCTATCTTTGCGTAGTTAATCAATGTGTGTTCTATTTCCCCCTAAAACTCTGTGTTTTGCTAGATGTGCTTGGGGCACCTGCTCAGGACCAGAGACTGGTGCATGATCCTCTCCACTTGGAGGAGGAGCAGACTGGGTAATAAACTGATCCCAATCAGAGAGGTTTCATATTGTTTTTCATGTTGTCATAGGTTTTCTTCATATGGACTGCATGACCAAGTGGAATTGATGGCAAAACATTGCCATTATGCAGTAAAACAGCTTTAAGACTCGTCTTCGATGAATGAATGAACAGTCTCCACTCATGTGGATTGTGAATGATGTTGAGGCTGCCATCACACAATCGGTTTTGTTGCACGCTACAAGATGGCCTTCCATGAAGAAGAATGGTTCAAGATCCTTTTGACGGCCAGGGAGCATGGAAACCCTAACATCACCTGCCAGGAGATTCCACTGCTGTAGTGCAGAGCCCAACAGCTCTGCCTTACTCTTGGGTAGTTCGAATCCTGACAAGGTCATTCCCCGCACCCTGTGTTCTGAGGCGTCGATCAGAGGAGGAGGATGGGAGAAAATGTGGGTCCTGTGACATTGATGGTTCAGGACCAGAAGTTTCGTCCTCTTCCTCTTCCTCGTCTGACTCAAGTGAGAATGATTGTGGTGCATCAGCAACCAGCTGTCCTTCTCCGTGGGGTACTGGGCATAGAGCTGATGGAATGTTAGGAGAATGCAGCGTCCACTTTTTCTTCTTTGTCACACCTTTCCCAACTGGAGGCACCATGTAGAAGTAACAATTGCTGGTATGATCTGTTGGCTCTCTCCACATCATTGGCACTGCAAAGGCATAAATTTCCTTTTCCTGTTCAAACACTGGCGAAGATTTGTTGCACAAGTGTTGTAGCATATGTGTGGGGCCCACCTCTTGTCCTGATCTCAATTATGCAGCCAAAAGAAAAGTGATAGGCTTTCTTAACCATAGTGGTTCTACTGCACTTTTGTGATGCAAAAGTCACTTCACCACAAACATAGCAGAAGTTATCTGCACTGTTCACACAAGTACAAGGCATCTCTGCTCACTTTGGCTAAAGAGAAATGGGTCCCTTTGCAAAATCAAACACTGACAAATAAGAGAGCAAGACACTGTATGATTTAAATAGCTGATATAGGGCAATTGATTCAGCTTCCTTATGATTGCATCATCCATGACTTCTAGGAATAACATGATGCAATTCATATCATGTATGAGGCAATACCAGCTTCAGATTGCATCCTTCATTGTTTTGCCTAAAAAGCAAGTACTGTCCAAACCCATTCATAGATTTATTCATAGATCCAGTCAAAGATGGATTTTAGTCATTACTGGTTTAAATTGAGATCCCGTCCCTTTATAACTCACTTCTCCTCCGCCATTCCCAAGTCAAGGGTCATAAATACTGACTCAATAGCATATCTTGAAAACTAGAGCGAATCATGAATTTTAAGCATCATTTTCGTTCTGAGTGACCCAGAGTTAGTAAAGTTTGACTATATTAATTTCAGAAGCATTTTGGCTGTAGAGCAGTGTAACAAGCCTCTCCTAGCTGCCTCCTGGTGGGGGGAGGCTGGGGAGCTATGGGGACCTGTTTGAGAGGGTCACTAGTAGCAGCGTAGCACAGGAGGTGTCCTATCGGGTTGAGTCATTGCAGATGATGATGTAGTGCAGCAGACCCCCGTTTTGCCAACCTTGCATTAGGCAGCTTTCCATGTTAAGCGAACTCCCAGTGCCCACAGGTGCAGCAGCCGGCGATTTGTCCTGTGGCCGCTAGGTGGCGCTGCAGCCTCGCACTTTCCCGTTCCCCCGGGTATGGGAAGGTTTGATAAGGTGAGCTGGCTCCACCCGGCCCCGGGGAGATGCCGTCAGTGGGGTCTGCTGTGTAAGGACTGAAAGTCAATTTTACTGGCATTTTATGATCTTTCAATTATGAAGGGGAGCAACTGCTTACCTGACTGAAGCATCTTATCTCGTTTCCAAATTGAAGTGTCTCCTCTTTGTGTGCGAAGAGACAGTTTAAGGGACGCCACAAACAGGAGATGCTTTTGGTTTGGAAAACGAAATATTATTGCAAAGATTTTTCATCCAAATTGATTCATGATTCCACAAATCAACCTTGATTAATGTTCCTGGTATTTTCTAACAGAAAACTGTGTCGATGAAAATTGCACGCACATCCCTTCAATTGCTGGCCTCTGTCCCTCCCCCGGGGGTCTTGGTGTCTGCTGATGACAGCAAGAGTGAGAGCTGTTGGCTTTTCTCTCTAGCTGTGCCATCACTTTGCTGTGTGAGCTGGGATTGGTCATTTCCTCTCTCTGTACCTCAGCATCCCAATCTGTGTAATGGGAAATGAGACACGTCTGTAATGCCTGGCAGGAGCAAGGCTGGGCGAGAGAATGGACATTAAAGCACTTTGGGGAGGAGAAAGGGTTGTTTCATGCTGTTGTGTGCCAAGGCATTGTGACATTTGTGAAAATGTCTCGTGTAGAAGAAGAAGAAATGGTTGGGGACAAAGCTTGCAGGAGGATATGAATCAGAGAGGCCAGGGTATGTGTTTGGGGTCTCACCAGTGCTTCCCACCCTTGCTGTCCTGTGGCAGGTGTAGCCCCTGACCCATGGCTCTCCCTTGCAGTATAGGCTCTGCACAAGGTCTTGGCCAACCTCTCAGGTGCCATGCTGGGAGCTGCTGCAGAATCCCCACATATAGACAGGCCCCAATACCTCTTGGTGGTGAGCCCAATGTGCGGGGCAGGGGCAGGAGAAGGGAATTTGATCTTAATGCTGGGGACCTGGAGCGGGTGACTGGAAGATCCATTTTCCAGCCTGTCCGCCTAGCTGGGATCCCACTGGGCCATCCAGAAGGTTGAAAAAGCTACTAGAGGAAGCTGTTCTAGAGTTGATTTTAACAAATAGGGAGGAACTCATTGAGAATTTGAAAGTAGAAGGCCGCTTGGGTGAAAGTGATCATGAAATCCTAGAGTTTGCAATTCTAAGGAAGGGTAGAAGGGAGTACAGCAAACTAGAGACAATGGATTTCAGGAAGGTGGATTTTAGTAGCTCAGAGAGCTGATAGGTCCAGTCCCATGGGACTCAAGACTGAGGAAAACAACTGAGGAGAGTTGGCACTTTTCAAAGGGACACTATTAAGGGCCCAAAAGCAAGCTATTCTGCTGGGTAGGAAAGATAAAAAATGTGGCAAAAGACCAGCTTGGCTTAACCGCGAGATCTTGCATGATCTAAAAAATAAAAAGGAGTCATATAAAAAATGGAAACTAGGACAGAGTACAAAGGATGAATATAGGCAAACAACACAGGAATGCAGGGCAAGATTAGAAAGGCAAAGGCACAATATGAGCTCAAACTAGCTATGGGAATAAAGGGAAACAAGAAGACTTTTTATCAGTACATTAGAAGCAAGAGGAAGACCAAGGACAGGGTAGGCCCACTGCTCAGTGAGGAGGGAGAAACAATAAGAGGAAAGTTGGAATTGGCAGAGATGCTTAATGACTTCTTTGTTTCGGTCTTCACCGAGAAGTCTGAAGGAATACCTAAGAGAGTGAATGCTAATGGGAAAGGGCAGGCTTAGAAGATCAAATAAACAGAAGTTAAAAATCACTTAGAAAAGTTAGATGCCTGCAAGTCACCAGGGCCTGCTGAAATGCCTCCTAGAATACTCAAGGAGCTGATAGAGGAGGTATGTGAGCCTCTAGCTATTCTCTTTGGAAAATCATGGGAGACGGGAGAGATTCCAGAAGACTGGAAAGGGCAAACATAGTGCCCATCTCTAAAAAGGGAAATAAAAACAAGCCAGGAAAGTACAGAGCAGTTAGTTTAACTTCTGTGCCAGGGAAGAGAATGGAGCAAGTAATTAAGGAAATCATCTGCAAACACTTGGAAGGTGGTAAGGTGATAGGGAATAGCCAGCATGGATTTGTAAAGAACAAATCATGTCAGAGCAATCTGAGAGATTTCTTTGATAGGATAACGAGTCTTGTGGATAAGGGAGAAGCGAAGGATGTGGTATACCTAGAGTTTAGTGAGGCATTTGATACGGTCTCGCATGATATTCTTATCAGTGAACTAGGCAAATACAATTTAGATGGGGCTACTCTAAGGTGGGTGCATAAGTGGCTGGATAACCGTACTCAGAGAGTAGTTATGAATGGTTTCCAATCCTGCTGGAAAGGTAGACCAAGTGTGGTTCCACAGGTGTCTGTTTTGGGACTGGCTCTGTTCAATATCTTCATCAACGACTTAGATATTGGCCTAGAAAGTACGCTTATGAAGTTTGCAGATGATAACAAACTGGGAGGGATTGCAACTGCTTTGGATGATAGCGTCATAATTCAAAATGATCTGGACAAACTGGAGAAGCGGTCTGAAGTTAACAGAATGCAGTTTAATAAAGACAAATGCAAAGTGCTCCATTTAGGAAGGAACAATCAGTTTCACACCTACAGAATGGGAAGAGACTGTCTAGGAAGGAGTACGGCAGAAAGGGATCTAGGGGTTATAGTGAAACAAGCTAAATGTGAGTGAACAGTGTGATGCTGTTGCAAAAAAGCAAACGTGATTCTGGGATGCATTAACAGATGTGTTGTGAGCAAGACACGAGAAGTCATTCTTCCGCCCTACTCTGGGCTGGTTAGGCCCCAAGTGGAGTATTGTGTCCAGTTGTGGGCACCGCATTTCAAGAAAGATATGGAGAAATTGGAGAGGATCAGAGAAGAGCAACAAGAATGATTAAAGGTCTAGAGAACATGACCTATGAAGGAAGGCTGCAAGAATTGGGTTTGTTTACTTTGGAAAAGAGAAGATTGAGAGGGGACATGATAGCAGTTTTCAGGTATCTTAAAGGGTGTCCTAAGGAGGAGAGAAAACTTGTTCACCGTAGCCTCTAAGGAAAGAACAAGAAGCAATAGGCTTAAACTGCTGCAAGGGAGGTTTAGGTTGGACATTAGGAAAAAGTTCCTAACTGTCAGGGTGATGAAACAGTGGAATAATTGGCCTAGGGAGGTTGTGGAATCTCCACCTCAGGCGATATTTAAGAATAGGTTAGATAAATGTCTATGCAGGATGGTCTAGACAGTATTTTGTCCTGCCATGAGGGCAGGGGACTGGACTCGATGACCTCTCGAGGTCCCTTCCAGTCGTAGAATCTGTGAATCTATGAGGTGCTAAGCAATAGCCAGCATGGATTTATCAAGAACAAATCGTGTCAAACCAGCCCTTGATAGCTACTTTAAGGTGGGTGCATAACTGGTTGGAAAACTGTTCTCCGAGTAGTTATCAGGGGTTCGCAGTCAGGCTGGAAGGGCATAATGAGTGGGGTGTCACAGGGCTCAGTTCTGGGTCAGTTTTGTTCAATATCTTCCTCAGTGATTTAGATCGTGGCCTAGTTTGCAGATGACATGAAGTGGGAGGGTTGCCAGTGCTTTGGAGTATAGGATGAACTCTCAAACTGATCTGGACAAACTGGAGAAATGGTCTGAGGTAAATAGGATGAAATTCAATAAGAAGAAATGCAAAGTGTTCCACGTAGGAAGGAACAATGAGTTGCACACATACAGAATGGGAAATAACTGCCTAGGAAGGAGCACTGCGGAAAAGGATCCAAGGATCCTAGTGGACCACAAACTAAATAAGAGTCAACAGTGTAATGCTGTTGCAAAAAAGCCAATATCATTCTGGGATGTATTGGTAGGAGTGTTGAAATCAAGACACGAGAAGTCATTCTTCCACTCTACTCCGTCCTGATTAGGCCTCAACTGGATTCTTGTGTACAGTTCTGGGCATCACATTTTTGGAAAGATGTGGACAAATTGGAGAAAGTCAGAGAAGAGCAACAAGAATGATGAAAGTCTAGTAACATGACCTATGAGGAAGATTGAAAGAATTGGATTTGTTAAGTCTGGAGAAGAGAAGACTGAGAGGGGACATTACAGTTTTCAAGTACCTAAAAGGTTATTACAAGGAGGCGGGAGAAAAAATATTCTCCTTAACCTCTCATGATAGGACAAGAATCAAGAGGCTTAAATTACAGCAAGGGAGGTTTAGGTTAGACATTAGGAAAAACTTGCTAAGAGTCAGGGTGGTTAAGCCGTGGAATAAATTGCCTAGGGAGGTTGTTGAATCTCCATCCTTGGAGATTTTTAAGAGCAGGTTAGACAAAGCCCTGTCAGAGATGATCTATATAATACTTAGTCTGGCCTTGAGTGCAGGCGACTGGACTCGATGACCTCTTGGGGTCCTTCCAGTCCTATGATTCTATGATCCAAAGGTCTTTACTTGCCTTAATGTCTACAAATCTCTGCAAAACTAAGTATGGGCCATTGAGCAGCCTCTGATGTTTTCATGTGTCACCTGCTTCGTGTCCAGAAGTAACACTGAGTGAGTGGGGTGTGGGTGTGACACAGCAGGAGCAGCTCAAAGATGCAAAGGGGCTGTCAGGGCGGTGACATCACACTAGCCTTTTACAGGAGCTGGGCTGATTGGTCAAAGGAGGTTGGGAAGCGGTGACCTCACAGAGAGTCTATGAGCAGGGGCAGGTAAAGAGGCTGCAGGGTGGAAATGGCTTTGCTGCAGGAGTCTCCTTCTCAAGGTCTCCTTGAGGAGTGAGAGAGAATACAGGGTCACGCCTGTGGCGCGAGGAGGAGCCTCCTTGGGGTTTCCCCCTTTCCCCTGCTAATTGGTGAGAAGACAGACGTCCCTGTGGAGCAGAGAAGAGCCTCAGAGAGGTTTCATGTTGTTGTTTCATGTTGTCATAGGTTTCCTTCATATGGACTGCATGACCAAGTGGAATTGATGGCAAAACATTGCCATTATGCAGTAAAACATCTTTAAGACTCGTCTTCGATGAATCAACGAACAGTCTCCACTCATGTGGACTGTGAACGATGTTGAGGGCTGCCATCACACCATGGATGTTGTTGCAGGCTACAAGATGGCCTTCCATGAAGAAGAATGGGACAAGATCCTTTTGACGGTCCCGGAGCAGGCTACATGAGGAAATCAGTCCTTTCGTTGGACTTGCTGGTAGAAGAGCCCAGTGATGTTGGAGCTCCCCGAGCGTCAGTGACAAACACAGCGCTCCAGCAACTGAGCTCTAGGGCTCGCTGCTGAAAGAAAAGCTTCAGGAGTGACAAAGGCAAAGGGAGGTGCTGATCTTTAGCCAAGGGCAGGAGCCCCATCCTCCAACATAGAGCATTTCCCTCGTTGTCTGTCTGTGCTGGGGCAGGAGAAATAACACGGCCTCCTGCTTTTGCTATTGCAGAGAGTCAGTTCTGACGGTCTCCTCAAACCCAGGGTGCGAAACAGGCCTCAGAGTTGACTGGGTGTAAACAAGAACTACGCAGATAGACTGAGCCAGCTGGGAATTCAGATGTGCCCCTTTCCTGGAGAGATGGACTGAGCTGTGAGGGGACTGGAAGCGGAGCTCCCAATGTTTAACTTGCACTCGTTCAGCATCTTTCCTGCGAGTGCCGTCACTGTAGGTTAAATCCTCCAGCCCAGGACTCCCCACCAGCTGTGGGCCTGACAAGCTTTCCTGGGATTGGATTCTGTAGAACAGGGTGCAGGGAACCAGCAGGTGCATCTGACTCCGTGGTGAGGTTTTGCATGCAAGATGTGTGTGTGAGTCTTTGTGTGTCGGAAGCAGTGAGTGTGGAACTCTCAGTGAACCGACAGAGGGCGACGGTGGTCAGAGAGAGACAAAGGAAGAATAAAGAGGCACCGATGGGCATAACGATGATGATTGTGTTGTGTTTCATTCCTTAGATGTGGTGCCACCGCCCGTCCCTTTAGCCTTGTAGTTTACCAAGAGTGAAACTAAATATCTGTTGAGATACAAGGGAGTGTGTGTGTCCATTCCTGCTAGCTGCACAGGGGTTTGATGTTGCTGCTTTCAATCCTCCGGCTCTGCCGAGATAAGGAACAATTGAGACCGTCACTGAAGTGAAGGAGGAGATGATTTTCTGACAGGGAGGGACGGCACCTCTCAAAGGTGTTTGGCAGGTAGCCTCCTTCCCAGGTCTGTCCCGACAACACCCAGTTGAAAGGACTCTCCCAGCCCTCCTCAGCCCGGTGAAAACAGCGACTGAGTGAGCGTGGGGAGAGCAAGTGATGGAGGAGATCATAGAATCATAGAACCTCAGGGTTGGAAGGGACCTCAGGAGGTATCTAGTCAACCCCTGCTCAAAGCAGGACCAACCCCAACTAAATCATCCCAGTCAGGGCTTTGTCAAGCCAGACCTTAAAAACCTCTAAGGAAGGAGATTCCACCACCTCCTAGGAACCCATTCCAGTTCTTCACCACCCTCCTAGTGAAAAAGTTTTCCTAATGTCCAACCTAAACCTCCCGCTCTGCAAGTGGCGAGCCAGGACCTCGCTGAAGGGGCGGGATGAGGTGTTCAGTTTTGTGGGGTCAGAAAGTTGGCAACCCCAGATGCAGGAAACAAATCAAACACCCAACGAGTCTGGCCAGGGCAGGACATCAGCTTTGAGGGGAGGGTGGGTGTGGCAGTGACATCACAAAGGCCTTTTGCAGGAACTCGGCCTATTGGGCAAAGGTGGTGGGGAGGGGGTGACCTCACAGAGAGACCCCGACATCAGCCGGGCAGGACAGAGGTGCAGGGCCAGGTCTGTCTCTGAGACCTCCTGGCTTTGCTGCCGCAAGTCTCCTTCGCGAGGTCTCTCCTCGAGGGCTGAGAGAGGATTAGGATTCACAGATGTGAGCATGAGGAGGAACCTCTGTGGAGTTTTCTCCTTTCCTACCACTGATTGTGCCGAAAACAAACTTCCCTTTGACAAGGTAAGAGGCTCAGAGAGGTTTGGAACCTGTTCCGTCTGATCCACCTGGCGCAGGCAGCATTCTAGGCCCAGACAGCACTGGCTTCAGGTGGCAGAATTTGATTTCCTCCCTAGGTTTTGATGATTGGAATCTCTGGGGACATTGGGGTTTGTCCTTTTTGGTTTCCCTTTTCCTCTTTCCTCCCTCCTTTCTCCTCTTCTCTTGCTTCTTTTTTCCCTTTTCCAGCTTCCCTCCCTCTACCTAGGAGGGACGGGTCTGGAGTGCGGGCAGGGGAGGGGTATTGCTCTCATTGCGGGAGGTCCTCCCCAAGAGGTGGGTCTGGGTCTGAGAGTGATCCCCTCTGATGGTGTCCTGGGCCGTCCTTTGGGACATCCCGTGAGACCCCTCAGCCTCCTGCCACTCAGAGTCTCAGTGCTGATTGGCTGAGCAGGGGGCTATCGACACCAAGGAGACTCAGGTCAGTTTGGTCTCTTTTCAAATCAGGCAAATAAGTCACAACCAATCCAATGTATGGAATTAATCTTGCTGCTTCTCTCCATTAATTGTCTCTTGGCAGGTCATGATTTTCAATAATGTCCTAGGTCTTCTAAAATACTTGCTGAATAATTACTATGAACCACTGTTGGTCTCTAGCTCACTTGAGGGCACTTTATTCTGATCACTCAATGTGTGAAATTCAAGATGTGAGAGAGAGGCTGAAAGTCAGGAGCAGTGTTTCCTCTATTTTGTTATGTCCATGTGTGGAATGAATTTTGTTTTGGGCACAAATATGGAGGTGAGGTGTGACACATCACCTGCATATTGCGCTCATACAAAATTCATTCTGCACATGGATGGTGTGTGGCAGGGGTGAGGCTGAAAGGTTTGTAGTGTGGGAGGCTCGGGGTTGGGGCGCAGTGATGTGAGGGCTCCGGCTGGGGTGCAGGCTCTGGAGTGGGGCTAGCGATGAGGTCTCAGCATTGGAGCAGAGGGTAGGGCGCAGGGGTGAGGGCTCTGGGGTGGGGCTGGGAATGAGGAGATTGGGAGCAGGTTGCCCCAGGGAGAAAGAACTGCCCCCTCAGCCCTCTCTCCCCACAGCAGCTCAGGGCCAGGTGAGAGGGCACCTGTCTCCAAGCCGCAGCAGCGCCGGTGGGGCTGGGTTGGGACTGAGGAGGCGACAGGATTTATTTTCCGAAGTCAAAGGAGGAAGGGATGGAGTTATGCTTCAGTATTTACCTCATAAACTTATTCCTGTCTAACCCACAGGACACTATGAGAATAAGACACTATGTCATGTGGTGACATCACAAGAGCAGAGGATGTGAGAACTATAGCAACAGAGATGGCAGTGGGGTTAGAGTCAGATTGTTTCAAATGCGGCATTCGTCGGCTGACATTTAACAGCGCTTAGCTAACACAATGGAGAAAGGAATTCTCTGCTAAAGATTCAACTTGCCTTTGGCCAACTCTGCCCCTTCCTGACTGGGTGTGCTCAGAACAGCCTCCCCCACACACACAAGCCCACAGCTGGGCACCCAGCACAAAGCCAGGAGGGGTTGCTTGGCTTGTTTTATTTTTACTTCTCAGAAGGTTTTTCAAAAGCATTTTCTGCTCCTGTTCCCCATGGTGAGAAGCAGATGGTTGTGGGAAGGAACCTGAGGCGGTGGAGCCAGGGCAGTGGGAGTTGGGGAGGCTGAAGGGGGCAATGGGGGCAGTTGGGGAGGCTGAAGGGGCAATGGGGAAGTTGGGGAGGCTGAAGAGAGCGATGGGGAAGTTGGGAGGCTAAAGGAGCAATGGGGAAGTTGGGGAGGCTGAAGGGGCAATGGGTTGAAGGAGGCCGGGGCAGAGAGGCTGTTGGGGGCTGCTCGTCCCCACGGGAGGAGGAGGAAGAGGAGCTGCCCTTCTTTCTGAAGCTGTTTCCTGTTAGATCTTGCAACTTCACTGTTCCTGAGCAGGGTCCTGTGATGAAAAGGAAACTAGAGATTCGTGGTCCTGCTTTCAGCAGGGGCTTAGGCTAGATGAGCTCCTGGGGTCTCTTCCAACCCTCATTGTCTAGGATTCTGTGTTTCTGTGGAGGACAGGTCCATCAATGGCTGTTGGCCAGGGTGGGCAGGGATGGTGCCCTAACCTCTGTCTGTCAGAAGCTGGGAATTGGGCGACAGGGGATGGCTCCCTGGATGATTCCTGTCTGTTCATTCCCTCTGGGGCACCTGGCACCGGCCGCTATCGGCCGACAGGACACTGGGCTAGATGGAGCTTTGGTTTGACCCAGTCTGGCCGGTCTTCCCTTCTAATGCTCTTCTCACATGCTCAGTAACAGCTGCAAGCTGCTGCCCTCAGCGCCATCAGAATCTGCTCCCTGCAATCAAAGGCCGGAAAATCCCCTGAAGGGGAATCGGAGGCGGGATGGGCAGAGGGACAAAACTGGGACAGGATCAGGGGTTCAGACGGGGGCTGCCCTGCCAGGTAGGTGCAGAAGGGAAACCCCCCAGCTAGAGGGAGGCAGAGGGGATAGAAGTCCCCACAGATGGGGTGAGCCGGCAGCAGCAGTTCCAAACTAGGGTGTGGTGGATGGTAGAAGGACTCGTGTTCCTCGCACGATGGTCCCTCTCAGCCCCCCCTCCCCATGGCTGTGGTGTTAAAGGCCCCGCATGGCCCAGTGCCCAGGCACCACAGCAGTGCTCTATCTAAAATGGTGACTGAGCTGCCAAGGAGCAGGAGCAGCTCCAGGCCCCAGCACGCCAAGCGCGTGCTTGGGGAAGCAAGCCAGGGGGATCTCCGCTGGTCCCGCAGCTTCAGTGGACCCTCCACAGGCAAGCTGCTGAAGGCAGCCTGCCTGCCGTGCTTGGGCGACAAAATCCTAGAGCCGCCCCTGCAAGAGGCGTGATTGAGGGAAATAGTTTAAACCACTCCCCCACCATCATAAAACAAACTGATGATCATCAGTTCATCCCTTCCCCACTGAACTGCCCAGTGCCTGGCTCGGAGGTAGAGGCAGGAGGAGAGAGACAAGGGTGAGATTTCAGCATCTCCAGGTAGGTCCCACGGCTCCAGTTGCCCCAACAAACACTGCGGAGTTTTAATCCGTAGCTGCAGGCCAGCTTTAGGGCTATTCCACCAATTCCCCAGGTGGGACCCACGCCTAAGAGGGCCCCGTGCCCAGTAAGAATCCCTTCCTGGCTAGAGGCGCCTTTTTAATTTTTACTCACCGGCGGCACTCTGGGTCTTCAGGGGCATGTCGTCGGCGGGTCCTTCACCCGCTCGAGTCTTGGCGGCACTTTGGCGGCGGGTCCTTCAGTGCCGCCGAAGACCTGGGTGAGTGAAGAACCCACCACCGAAGTGCCACCAAAGACTCGGAGCACCGCCCGGTGAGTACAAGCCCCGTGTTTTTAACGTGGTTTTTGTTTTAGTCATCCCTGGCGGGGCCCCATCGAAACTGTTCGAATTGGGCCCGCACTTCCTAAAGCCGGCCTGAGCATAATTCTAATCAGCCAATCATAACCTCTCCATAGACCCCTTACGACGACCTTTATGCAATATTGGCTGCAAATCTAGAATAGTGGTCACAACGGTGATCTATACAGTTACAGTTTATGTCAATAACATCACAGGAGGTAACACGGCATCAGTGAGCCTGATATTGGAATACAGCCTCCAGTTTTGGTGTCCTTGTTTGAAAAGAAGTTGTGAAATTGGAGCTGGGGCAGCAAGAGCCACCAAATGTTCTGAGGGCTGGAGAAAAATGCCTTCTAGTGAGCTATTGAAAGAGCTCAACCTGTTTAACTTATCAAAAGAAGATTGAAAGATAACTTCATTGAAGTGTTGAAGTGCCTTAATGGAGAGAACATATTGGGTATTAAAGGTCTCTTTAATGTAGCAGAGAATTATTACTATTATGCTTCCCCACTGCAGAACTCCAGTTTTAGGCTGTGCAAGAAGCCAGAGCAGGCATGAGGTTTCACCCATAGTTTTAATAGAGTTCCCGCTGCTTAACTTTGCTCTTCATTCATATCTCCTCAGTTAATATACAGTGAACCAGTGTGAACATAATCTTACTGATTTCAACAAGAATGCTGGTTCTTGAACGTAATCAGAGTTTATTCCTAGTTTGTGGTTTTAATTGACTTCTTATAAATAGTCTAGCTCCTGGCTTAGTTATGGAAAAGTAGGTAGACACTAGACAGACGGATTATTTTTCTATGGGGCTAGATAGAGAGAGACATGGTTACGTCTGGGGTTAGATAGACAGAAGCACGTCATTAGACAGACACAGGAGAAAGGAAGGATGGTCCAGAGGTTATCGCACTCGACTAACACTTGAGGGGTCTGAGTTTAAGTTCTGCCTTCACTGCAGACTTCCTTTGTGACCTTGAGCAAATCACTTAGGGCCAGATTTTTTAAAGGGATTTCAGTTCCTAATTCCCATTGAAATCAATTCAGGCCTCAGATCAGGAGCAGGGGCTGTCTTAAAGTCCTCTGCACAGAATAGCATCTTGACAACGGCTTCACTGTTGTGATGCACTTTTAACCTGTTTCTATGCACATTCCGAGGTGCGTCCCTGCTGCGGGGCCTGTGTACATTGCAGGTAACAGCATGACCCCTCCCTACCACCTCAGAAGGCCCCTCCCATCAGTATTGCAATTTGTACTTTTCCACAAGGAATAACACCAGCAGAAGATCCCCTGCATCAAATGATCGCTCACAAGGAGAGAGGAACCCCCTTTATCCCGTCGAATTGGGACCAGGGCCAGATTAGTTAACCAAAAGGTCGGATCATCGCATGAATGGGAAAGTGCCAGGCTGCATCGCCATCTAGTGACCATAGGAGAGATTGCCCACTTCTGGACCTGTGTGCGCTGGTTGTTGGGTTCATATGGAGAACCGGAGAATTCTGGAATGTGTTTGCCCCAAAAGAAGCTATTGTGTCATACAGGAGGCCTGTGATATGCAGGGGGTCAGATTAGATGCTCTAATGGTCTCTTCTGGCCATAAAGTCAACTAATTTCTGAAAAACGCAGAGGCGCATTGGGAGCAGCGTCTGATGTTTTCCTGTCTAGCCGGCTTGCTTCCTAGAACGAATGCTCCTTGAGTGGGGTGATCCACAGGGAGTAGCTCAAACCTCCAAAGTGCCTGGCCAGGGGCAGGGCATTAGCACAGCAAGGGACGGGTGTGGCAGTGACATCACAAAGGCCTTTTGCAGGACCTCAGACTATTGGCCAAAGGTGGTGGGAAGGTGGTGACCTCACAGAGAGATGCTGACATCAGCCAGGCAGGACAGGGGCGAGGGGCCAGGGAAACCTCAGAGACCCTGTGGCTTTGCTTCAGCAAGTCTCCTTCTCCAGGTCTCTCTTTGAGGACTGGGGGAGTATTGGGGTTCCCGTACCTGAGCGCCAGGAGGAACCTCTTTCGAGTTTTCTCCTTCCTTTTAGTGATTTTACTTGAAAAGAGCCGACCCTGTTTAGAAGGTAAGAGCCTCCTCGAGGTTTGAAACTGTTCAGTCTGATCCATCTGGTGACAGTTGAATTCATGGAAAACATGATCTTAAGGAGGCAGAATTTTATTCCAAACCTGGGATTTTGTCCCTTAGAATCACTGAGGACATTAGGGTTTGTCCTTTTTGTTTCACCTTTTCCTCCATCCATCCCTCCTTTCTCTTCCTCTCTTGCTTCTGTTGTCCTTTCTCCAGTTCCCCTCCTAACACCAGGAGAGGGTGTGTGTGTGTGTGTGTGTGTGTGTGTGTGTGTGTGTTGCGGGGGAGTGCTCGGCAGCTCTCACTGTGGGAGGTCCACCCCAAACTGTGGAGCTGCAGTAGTGCTGGGGCAGTGATCCCCGCCAGTGACCTGGGCCATCCTTTGAGCTGTCTGGTGAGACCCCTCAGCCTCCCATCCTCAGTCTATATCCTGATTGTCTGAGCAGGGGGTTAATGACAGGGAGGAGACTCAAGGCCTTTTTGTTCTCTTTTAAGTCCAAGTAAATAAGTGATAACCACTTATATGTTTGATGGATTTTGCTGCTTCTCTGCATTAATTGTCTCTGAGCAGTTCATGATTCTCTCTAACATTGCAATTCTCTTAAAACACTGGCTGAATACTTACTGTGCATACTCGTTGGTCTGGAGCTCATGTGAGAGCACTTTATTGAGGTCATTCAATGTATGAAATTCAAGATCTGATGGTTAATATGAAAATCAGTGTTAGGGGAAATGGTGCCCTGGGCAAAACTTGTACTTTGGCAAAGTTCTTGGTTCAGGCTTGTAGCAGTGATGGAATAAACTGCAGGTTCAAATCAAGTCTCTGCAGTACATCCACAACTGGGATGGGCCATTCAGTCTTTGTACAGTGCAGGGGGTTAATGACAGGGAGGAGACTCAAGGCCTTTTTGTTCTCTTTTAAGACCAAGTAAATAAGTCATAACCACTTATATGTTTGATGGATTTTGCTGCTTCTCTGCAGTAATGAGGCAAGTATGAAGCCTCATTCAAAGACCAGGGGTCACTATATTACTGCACAGTCAATCACTGCAGTCAATTAATGCAGTTGTAGATAAATCTCTGCATTATGCATTTTTGTATAACTTGTATATGACTTTGTATTGAACCTTGGTAATATGTTATATGTTATAGCGGTCCCCTAAGGTAGTGTAATTAAGGTAAAAGAAAAGTGTCTTTTTGCTAGAAGTAGAATAAGATCTCCCCCCCACTTGGTAATCAACTGCCCTGTTGCATGAATGAGGTGTGACTGAGGAAGGCGTGGAGGGCAGTACCTCCAGACAGCTGCAATCCTTGGAGAGGGGCTGGCAGCCCAACCAAGGACAATCAAGCTTGGCAAGTGGGCTGACTAGAGAAGAGCAGACATACTGATGGCCTCGGGGATAAGAAGCAAACACCTTCATGTGGGAACAACCCCCAGCCCAGAGAAAAGCAGCTAGAAGGACCAACAGACACAGTCACAGATTTTGAATCTGGGAGATTTGCCCCTCTCCATCCACTGACTCGCTGCTTGCCTCCTCACCCCCCCACCCCAAGTATAAAGCCTCATTCAAAGACCCAAGGAGTCACTATATTACTGCACAGAGCCCTCCCCCTGACAGACTCTGCCCCTCACCTGCCTCAGGCTCTGCAAGGAGTTTGGGTTGGGCGAGGAGGTCTGGGGTGCAGGCCCTGGGTTGGGGCAGGGGTTTGGGGTGTGGGATGGTTGAGAGGTTGGGCTCTGGAATGGAGTTTGGGTGCTGGGTGCAGGCTCCAGGCTGGGGCACAGGGTGGGGGTGCAGGATGGGTGGAGGCAGGGGCGACTCTAGGCACCAGCAAAGCAAGCAGGTGCTTGGAGCAGCCCATTTGCAGGCAGGATTTCACTTCTGAGCCATTGAAATTGACTTTTCTTCCAGATTTAGCTAATATTCAGAAAGGGAATCTAGCACCTGCCTTCCAGATTTGAACACACACAATTCAGGAGTGCTGAGCTCAATTTGGGCAGCTGTTACTTCATTTCTCCCAAATCAAATATACTGATTCACTGTAATTGCTGTAGAAAAAGTAGGATAAACTTGAAAGAAATGCTTCAGTGGTTTTAGGACTAGGTGCTATTTTCAACAGCCATTGCCTTTGTTTGTTTGTTTTATAGTTTTATTTGTTTAAAAGGAAGACAGTGATATTGCATTGGCAAATTGCCTGTAGAAACAAAGAATGGAACATAAGAATAATAAAGGCACCTCAACGTTTCCTCATTTCTGTGCATTGATCTTATAATATGCATCCAGATATCCTTTAATCACACAAGCTGGAAATTGTTCCATGTTACTGCAGTTCTGTAAGCATATGAACCAATCCTGTCTGTGTTCTGTGCACATCCAAAATTCCTGCTGAATGACCTCTGGGAGCAAGCACCAGTGACCCAGGGCTGGGGTGGAAGGAGGCAAGTGGGTGGGGAGCCCAGAGCTGGGGCAGCACAGGGTGCATGTGTGGGAAGATCCCAAGGCTGGGGTAGAGGGTGCTGGTGTGTGGGGAGAGCCCAGGGCTGGGATGGCATGGGGTGCGGGTGTGTGGGGAGAGCCCAGGGCTGGCAGCAGGGGTACAGGTTGGGAGGCCCAGAACAGGGGCAGCAGGGTGTGGGTGGAGGGCAGAGCCCAGGGCTGGGAGCAGCAGGGAGATTCAGGGAGGAGCCCAGGGCTGGGGTGGGGGCAGTCAATTTTTTTGCTTGGGACAGCAAAAAACCTACAGTTGGCCCTATCTCCACCCACCGTGAGGTAGGTAGGAGCGGATCATTATTATCCCTACTTGAAAGAGGGAGAAGATAAGGCTGAGAAAGGATAATTAACTTGTCTTAGGTCGCATAATCAGTGGCAGAGTTGAAGACCCAAGAGCCCTGATTTTCAAACTAAGCATCGGATCTTAAATTTCCTACATTGAATGATCTGAGTAAAGTGCTCTCAGATGAGCTCCAGACCAGCAACAGTGCACAGTAAGTATTCAGCCAGTATTTTAGGAGAACTGCAATGTCAGAGAGAATCATGAACTGCTCAGAGACAATTAGTGCAGAGAAGCAGCAAAATTCATCAAACATACAACTGCTTATGACTTATTTACTTGGTCTTAAAAAAGAACAACAAGACCTGAGTCTCCTCTCTGGCAATAACCCCCTGCTCAGCCAATCAGGGTAGAAACTGTGGATGGGAGGCTGAGAGTTCTCAGAGAGCCCAAAGGATGGCCCAGGTCACTGGTGGGGATCACTGCCGCAACACACACACACACACACACACACACTCTCCTGGTTTGGGAGGGAACAGAAGAAAAGGATAAAAGAAGCAAGAGACGAAGAGAAAGGAGGAGGGAGGGATGGATGAAAAGGTGAAACAAAGGACAAACCCCAATGTCCCCAGTGAATCTAAGGGACAAAATCCCAGGTACACAATAAAATTCTGCCTCCTTGCTCGTTTTTCCATGCCTAGAATTCAACTCTCACCAGATGACTGAGACTGAACAGGTTTCAAACCTCGAGGGCTTCTGGCTGTGATTTGTCAGTCCTCAAAGGCCAGCCAGGTGACTGTAAATAACTTACAATCATTAGGAAAAATTAGTATCAAGATTCCAACTCTAGCAGTCAGACAACATTGGTTTAATTTACAAGAGATTACTTTTATATTCCTTGGTTCCCCCAAATTAGGAAGGGCCTGTGACCACAGGTCCTGCAGGGTACAAAGGCAGGTCTACATCCCTTTTCTCTTTGTGCATAGTCCTGCCTGCTGCCTTTTCAGTTTCAGTTCTGCTACCACAGTACTGATCAGCACATTCTTCAGTAGCATAGGGAAGGGCAGGCACCATCACACAAGGACTATTACACAGAGACCTGCCAAATGCACACAGCAAACAAATGAAAACAAGAGATGAAAATGTTATTTTTCATTAATCCCTTTCAGTGACAGCAACCTCCGTGGCTAATTGTAACAATAGTAGATGCAGCATTTTCTGATTGAAATGATTTTCAAGTTGCAGGTGCCTTTATGAACAGTAATTGCCTACATCTGTGACACAAGTACTTTTCAATTCCATTAAACCTGGGGTTTTGCTCAATTACACACGATATCTTGGAATTTTTCTGGCATATTCATCATCACATACATCACCTACAAGACTCCTGCCATAACAAGGGGTTCTTTATAGGGGTTTGAAATTATTAAGTGACCCAGCACTTTTCAATTGTAACAGCTCAGGACAAAGTAGATCTCCTGATCCCACTTATGTAGCTATTTAAATGTAACCTAGTTATAAGGTGGCCTAACTTACTGATATTTTTGACACGTTTTCAAAAGTGGCCTCTATTTAAATCCATGCAAATATCTGTATGCACACTTTCTGAGCACTGCAAGTCTGAATCTATCACCTGTGCATGCATCTGCTGTTACCTGAAACATGCATGCTGCTATTTGCATGAAAACTTCTACACGCCTGAATAGAGGAGGATCCTTTGAAAATGTGGCCTTTTAATTATATTTCATACTCACAAGAGTAGCCTAAAAACAACAACAGGATATAATAAGGCCCTGGCATCAAATGAATAAGGAACAATATAAAAAATCAGCAGCACATTATAAAGAGGACAGGAACAAAATATACAGTAACCATAAAACCAACAGATAAAACAAAACCCAGATTTCCCCAGGTGCAATCTAACAGGACAATTTTGCCTTCATAACTCTAGCAATACTCATCTATTTCAGCATGTAATGATCCTGTTTAAAGTATCAGGAAACAATAAACTCTGGCCCAGGGCTTGTACATATTCACTTTGTTGAGTGTGGCTCACATATCTGGACCTCCCAGCTGTTATTAGCTTCACCAACCACCCCTCTGTCTTTGCTTCTGTGTATGTCACTTCATTGTGGCTCTGCAAAGGTGTCTGAAGTCCCAAATGCCACTTGTGCTTCTGTAAGCCTATCCCAGCGGTATCCCTCCCCAACTGCCTCCTTTGTGGTTCAATTCTACACCATTGAAATCAATGGAATTTTTCCATTGACTTCAATTAGAGCAAGATCAGGCCCTTCAGCAATTTCCACCCAGTTCTTTCTATTATGATTTGTACCAATCAGGGTTCAGGGCCTCATTGTTCTAGGCACTGTCTAACAAAACAATGGTCCCGTGCCCAAATATTCTGCAGCATCATCCAAAAGATGCCAGAAATGCAGTCAGTGAATTACCTTGATAACCTCTGGTGTAATCTTTCTTAATATCTGTGGTTTCTAATTCTATCAATTACTCGACAATTAAATTAAGGGGTTAAGTTACACAGTGGTTTCTGAGAGCAACTGTTTTGAAAATCCAGTTAAAAATGTATTTTAAAGGTAAATAAATGCCTAATCTTTGCCTGAAACACAAGCAATATGGATTTTTTTTAAAATGTATGCTACCATCTCCTAGCCTCATCCTCTCTCCAGTGAAATCCCTCTGCAAATGCCTGCACTTTTTCATTTCCACCCATGCCCTTTCCCTTTTGCCTTTACAGAGCTATTAAATTTATTTAGTCTCTAAGGTGCCACAAGTACTCCTCATTCTTTATGCTTAATGATGTACTTCTAATAAAGAATTTAATTCTAATTTTTGCCTAGAGTGACTCTGACTTTCAAATTATATTTAAACATAGGAACTTGTGGAATGGATTAGGAATAAAAATAAATTAACATGTACAGAAATATGAAATAGAAAAACAAATAGGACAATTTCACTGCTCTACATGGGAAAAACCCACACAGAGCTTATTTCATCTTGTGAATTTTCTTCAGACTAAGCTAAGGGGAAAGAAAGAGTTTCTCTAATTGTTTTAAACCATGGATGAAAAGAACCTAACATGATCACCCTTGATTAACATGCTTATTATATAATATATAAACAGGGAAACCAGGGAGACAACCCTGGGCCATGAAAATAAATAAGGAATCCTTTTTATATTGATAGTTCCCAATGTATCCTCTGCCAAGAAATGGACTTTGTGCAGAGAAAAATCCATTTTCTAGTGCCAAAGATATTGATAATTAACATTTATGTCATGAAACTTGTAATACCAGTTTGCTAAAATAAAGCTAAGCTTTCATTATTATTTTAGAGTTTAATTTAGTCATCCAAGGTTACTCAGCTTCATGTTTATAAATTATACAGGGCAGGGACTTAACTCCTCTTGATCGACCTGTTTTGGAATTATGACTGTACAAGTAAGGAGGTTCATAACCTTGTTTGAATATCTGATCCGGCCTTGAAAGAAGGTGATTTATGGGATCGACAAACCCTCGTCATTTCAAGAATTGGCATCTGAGAACAAAATTTTCCTCTATAACACAAAGAGCGGAGCAAATCAGTTAAGTCTCTACTAGAAGCTACAACTTTGTTTATGTAAGAGTCATACAAGGTTACAAGGTCTGAGAATAGTCTGCCAGTAAGGTATGGATTTTAGAACAAATAAATAGCTACATACTGCATAAAAAATTGGAAGTTTTGAAACTACTTGTCTGATAATTCAGCACTAGCCATGCTACAGCATGTTCTAATTTACCATTTGGTATATGCTTTTGAAAATACTGAAAGTACATGCCAGTGGTCAACTAAATCATAGAAAATTCAAGCCCTATTTTACATGATGGGTGAGACATTGAAAACTGCATGACTTAGAAATGCCAGTCCCATTAAAAGTTAATGAGACTTATGTTCCTAAATCACTTACTCTCTTTGAAAATCTCACCCATTTTCATTTCCAGGGCTACTGCTGCCAATCACCAATATTTTTAAGATAGTACATTTTTGTAATTATCTGGCATAATAAAAGCACCAAAATTGTTTCCTGGAAAAACAAATCCAGAAACCTAAAATACTGCAGCACTTCTGTTTCACTTTCTGTACCAATGATGAGAGGATTCTGCGAAGACAGACTTTTTTTTACAGAATCTGAAAAATTTCTATAGTAATCAAACATACATGCCCGTATTAAGCACCATAGACTGCCAAATTCCAAAGAAACAGAAAACACTCTAGACTTGTGCATGGAATCACTTTTATGTGTTATTTCAAATGCCCTTCCTGAAGTTCTTATGGTGATCTGCGGAGGGAGGGAGAATTCTGAAGATAAAAGTAAATTCCAGTGCCATTTCTATGATTGTGGAACCATGGGAAGCCAGGGGCACTGAATTTATCACAGTATTTACATTACTGTTACAAATCCAAATGTTTCACCTATTTTCTAGGAATACTTCACCTTGGTTAAAAAGAACCAAGCAAAATCACGGTGCAACTGTAATACAATTAGGGCATTACCGATGCACCCAAACTTAACAGATTGTGCAAGGAATATCAGGTTGCAACCTGTATAAGTGCAGGTAACTGTGCCAAAAGGGGCTAAAACTGTTTTTCTTTAATAATTGTATTCTCTGCCATGCATTGTCAGGGACTGAAGAAAGCACATGCCCAGCTTTCATTATCTGAAGATAACCTTCCAAATGTAAACCAGTGCAGACCTGTCTTCCTGAGTCTGCAAACTGGCAGTTCAGACTTCTATTCCGCCTCACAATGCTGCCAAGCACTAGCAGCTTTGGTCAGTTTCACTGCTGTTATTCAGAACCCCAGGGTGACAGTAAAACTGAGAAAAATGGTGCCTCTTTCAGGAAAAGTAAGTTCAAGCAGAATCAGGCACTGGAGCTATTCATAGAGAAGCTCAATGCCCCTTCCCTCCTCCCATGGAGTAGGAGGAGGAGGATTTCTCCCTTTGGGTCTTGAAAAACAAGAGTGAAAAACAGGGTGCTGGGCTATGGGGAGATCTGTGTGTGTCAGGGCACTGCGGGTCTGTGTGGGGCATTGTGCAGTTATGGTGTGGGGCTGTGGGAAGGGCACTGGGAGGGAGGAAGGAAGGGAGGGAAATCTGTGTATTGGGAAACTAGAGAGTGGGGTTTCTGTGTGGGGTGCTGGGCAGCTGTGGTGGGGCTGTGGGCAGGGGTGTGCTGGGCGAGGTGTGTGTGCACAGCACTGTGCATTTGTGGTGGAAGAGTTGTAGGGGTGCTGGGCAGGGGGCTCTGTGGCACAGCATGGGCGCACCCCAATAGGAAAGGGCACGCTGGTAGCACACGGCCAGGCGGACCAGTGTGCCTCTGGCTCCCAGCGGGGCTGCGCACCTGTGTCTGTCTGTCTCCCCCAGCTCCACCAGCGTGGCCTGATAGTTCACGCTTGCGATCTGGTCACCCTCCCGCTCCTCCATCCTTCACTCCCTTCCCTCGTCCCCCAGCCCTGTCCTCTGTCCCGTCCCCTGTCTCCATCCGTCCCTGACCTCTTCGTCCCCTCCGCCCCGTCCCTGCATCCCCAGCCCTGTCCTCCGTCCGTCCCGTCTCCTTTTATTTGTTTTAAACCTGCTGCCTATTAATTTCATTTGGTGACCTCTAGTTCTTGTATTATGGGAATAAGTAAATAACTTTTCCTTATCCACTTTCTCAATGTCACTCATGACTTTATATACCTCTGTCATATCCCCCCTTAGTCTCCTCTTTTCCAAGCTGAAGAGTGCTAGCCTCTTTAATCTTTCCTCATATGGGACCCTCTCCAAACCCCTAATCATATTAGTTGCCCTTTTTTAACCTTTTCTAGTGCTAGAATATCTTTTTGAGTTGAGAGACCACATCTGTACACAGTATTCGAGATGTGGGCATACCATGGATTTATATAAGGGCAATACTATATTCTCCGTCTTTTTCTCTATCCCCTTTTTAACGATTCCTAACATCCTGTTTGCTTTTTGATCGCCTCTGCACACTGCGTGGACATCTTCAGAGAACTATCCACAATGACTCAAGATCTTTTTCTGACGCGTTGTAGCTAAATTAGCCCCATCATATTGTATGTATATTTGGGGTTATTTTTCCCAATGTGCATTACTTTACATTTATCCACATTAAATTTCATTTGCCATTTTGTTGCCCAATCACTTAGTTTTGTGAGAGCTTTTGAAGTTCTTCACAATCTGCTTAACTATCTTGAGTAGTTTAGTATCATCTGTAAACTTTGCCACCTCACTGTTTACCTTTCTCCAGATCATTTATGAATAAATTGAATAGGATTGGTCCTAGGACTGACCCTTGGGAACACCACTAGTTACCCCTCTCCATTCTGAGAATTTACCATTAATTCCTACCCTTTGTTCCCTGTCTTTTAACCAGTTCTCAATCCATGAAAGGACCTTCCCTTTTATCCATGACAACTTAATTTACGTAGAGCCTTTGGTGAGGACCTTGTCAAAGGCTTTCAGGAAATCAAGTACACTATGTCCACGGATCCCCCTTGTCCACATGTTTGTTGACCCCTTCAAAGAACTCTAATAGATTAGTAAGACACGATTTCCCTTTACAGAAACCATGTTGACTACTGCTCAATAATTTATGTTTTTCTATGTGTCTGACAATTTTATTCTAAACTATTGTTTCAACTAATTTGCCACGTACCAAAGTTAGACTTAACGGTCTGAAATTGCGGGATCACCTCTAGAGCCTTTTTAAATATTGGCGTTACATTAGCTAACTTCCAATCATTGGGTACGAAGCCGATTTAAAGGACAGGTTACAAACCTTAGTTAATAGTTCATAACTTCACATTTGAGTTCTTAGGAACTCTTGGGTGAATGCCATCTGGGCCAGTGACTTGTTAATGTTGAGTTTATCAATTAATTCCAAAACCTCCTCTAGTGACACTTCAATCTGTGACAGTTCCTCAGATTTGTCACCTACAAAAGCCAGCTCAGGTTTGGGAATCTCCCTGACATCCTCAGCCGTGAAGACTGAAGCAAAGAATTCATTTAGATTCTCATAATGACTTTATCGTCTTTAAGCGCTCCTTTTGTATTTTGATCGTCAAGGGGCCCCACTGGTTGTTTAGCAGGCTTCCTGCTTCTGATGTACTTAAAAACATTTTGTTATTACCTTTGGAGTTTTGGCTAGCCGTTCTTCAAACTCCTCTTTGGCTATTCTTATTACACTCTTGCACTTAAGTTGGCAGTGTTTCTGCTCCTTCATATTTGCCTCACGCGGATTTGACTTCCACATTTTAAAGGAAGACTTTTTATCTCTCACTGCTTCTTTTACATGGTTGTTAAGCCACGATGGCTCTTTTTAGTTCTTTTACTGTGTTTCTTAATTTGGGGTATACATTGAAGTTGGGCCTCTATTATGGTGTCTTTAAAGGGCCCATGCAACTTGCAGGGATTTCATTTTAGTCACTCTACCTTTTAACTTTTGTTTAACTTTTGTTTAACTAACCATCTGCTTCCTCACCATGGGAACAGGGGCAGAAAATGCTTTTAAAAAGCCTTTTGAAAAGTAAAAAGTAAAACAAGCCAAGCAACCCCTCCCTTGCTTTGTGCTGGGTGCCCAGCTGTGGGCCTGTGTGGGGAGGCTGGCGGGAGAGGTGTTCTGAGCACACTCCGGTCAGGGAAGGGGCAGAGTTGGCCAAAGGGGCAGGTTGAATCTTTAGCAGAGAATTCCTTTCTCCATTGTGTTAGCTAAGCGTTGCTGTTAAATGTCAGCCGACACATGCAGCATTTGAAACAATCCGACTCTAAATCCCCCACCCCCTCAGTTGCTGTAGTTCTCATCCTCTGCTCTTGTGATGTCACCACATGACATAGTGTCTTATTCCATAGTGTCCTGTAGGTTAGACAGGAATAAGGTTATGAGGTAAAAACTGAAGCATAACTCCATCCCTTCCTCCTTTTGACTTTGGGAAAATAAATCCTGTCGCCTCCCTCAGTCCCAACCCAGCCCCACTGGCGCTGCTGCAGCAGAGACAGGTGCCCTCTCATCTGGCCCTGAGCTGCTGTGGGAGAGAGGGCTGGAGGGGCAGTTCTTTCTCCTGGGGCAACCTGCTCCCCAATCTCCTCATTCCCAGCCCACCCCAGAGCCCTCACCCCTGCCCCTACCCTCTGCTCCAATGCTGAGACCCTCATCGCTAGCCCCACTCCAGAGCCTGCACCCCCAGCCGGAGCCCTCACATCACTGCGCTAACCCCAGAGCCTCTCCACACTCCAAACCTTTCAGCCTCACCCCTGCCACACACCATCCGTCAGAATAAAGTGCCCTCAAGTGAGCTAGAGACCAACAGTGGTTCATAGTAATTATTCAGCAAGTATTTTAGAAGACCTAGGACATTATTGAAAATCATGACCTGCCAAGAGACAATTAATGGAGAAGCAGCCAGATTAATTCCATACATTGGATTGGTTGTGACTTATTGCCTGATTTGAAAAGAGACCAAACTGACCTGAGTCTCCTTGGTGTCGATAGCCCCTGCTCAGCCAATCAGCACTGAGACTCTGAGGGCAGGAGGCTGAGGTCTCACCAGATGTCCCAAAGGACGGCCCAGGACACCATCAGAGGGGATCACTCTCAGACCCAGACCCACCTCTTGGTGAGGACCTCCCGCAATGAGAGCAATACCCCTCCCCTGACCGCACTCCAGACCCGTCCCTCCTAGGTAGAGGGAGGGAAGCTGGAAAAGGGAAAAAAGAAGCAAGAGAAGAGGAGAAAGGAAGGAGGAAAGAGGAAAAGATAAACCAAAAAGGATACACCCCAATGTCCCCAGGGATTCCAATCATCAAAACCTAGGGAGGAAATCAAATTCTGCCACCTGAAGCCAGCGCTGTCTGGGCCGAGAATGCTGCCTGCGCCAGGTGGATCAGACGGAACAGGTTCCAAAGCTCTCTGAGCCTCTTACCTTCTCAAAGGGAAGTTTCTTTTCAGCACAATCCATGGTAGGAAAGGAGAAAACTCCACAGTCTTTCCTCCTCATGCTCACATCCATGAATCTGAATTCTCTCTCAGCCCTCGAGGAGAGACCTCGCGAAGTAGACTTGCGGCAGCAAAGCCAGGAGGTCTCAGAGACAGACCTGGCCCTGCACCTCTGTCCTGCCCGGCTGATGTCGGGGTCTCTCTCTCTCTGAGGTCACCCCCTCCCCACCACCTTTGCCCAATAGGCGAGGTCCTGCAAAGGCCTTTGTGATGTCACTGCCACCCACCCAGCCCCTCATAGCTGATGTGATGCCCCTGGCCAGACTCGTTGGGTCTTTGAGTTGTTTCCCCTGGATCTGGGGTTGCCAACTTTCTGACCCAACAAAACTGAACACCCTCATCCCGCCCCTTCGCAGAGGTCCCAGCCCGCTCAATCCATCTCCCTCCATCGCTCGCTCTCCCCACGCTCACTCACTCGCTCCTTTTCATCTGGCTGAGAGGGCTGGGCAGGGTTCCTTTTCAACTGGGTGTTGTCAGGACAGACCTGGGAAGGAGGCTGCCTGCCAAACACCTTTAAGAGGAGCCATCCCTCCTGTCAGAAAATCATCTCCCTCCTTCACTTCAGTGATGGCTTCAATTATTCCTTATCCCGGCAGAGCCGAGGATTAACAGCAACATCAAACCCCTGTGCAGCTAGCAGGAATGGACACACACACTCCTTGTATCTCAACTGATATTTAGTTTTACTCTTGGTAAACTACAAGGCTAAAGGACAGGCGGTGGCACCACATCTAGGAATGAAACACAACACAATCATCATCCTTATGCCCATCAGTGCCTCTTGATTCTTCCTTTGTCTCTCTCTGACCACCGTCGCCCTCTGTCAGTTCACTGAGAGTGCCACACTCCTGCTTCCGACACACAAAGACTCACACACATCTTGCATGCAAAACCTCACCAAGAGTCAGATGCACCTGCTGGTTCCCTGCACCCCTGTTCTACAGAATCAATCCCAGGAAAGCTTGTCAGGCCCACAGCTGGTGGGAGTCCTGGGCTGGAGGATTTAACCTACAGTGGCGGCACTCATGGGAAGATGCTGAACAGTGCAAGTTAAACATTGGGAGCTCCGCTTCCAGTCCCCTCACAGCTCAGTCCATCTCTCCAGGAAAGGGGCACATCTGAATTCGCAGCTGACACAGTCTACCTGAGTAGTTCTTGTTTACACCCAGTCAGCTCTGAGGCCTGTTGCACACTGGGTTTGAGAGACCGTCAGAACCGACTCTCTGCAATAGCAAAAGCAGGAGGCCGTGTTACTGATTCTGCCCCAGCACAGACAGACAACGAGGAAATGGTCTGTGTTGGAGGGTGGAGCTCCTGCCCTTGGCTAAGACCAGCACCTCCCTTTTCCCTTTGTCACTCGTGAAGCTTTTCTTTCAGCAGCGAGCCCTAGGCTCAGTTGCTGGAGCGCTGCGTTGTCACTGGCGCTCGAGGAGCTGCACCATCACTGGGCTCTTCTGCCCAGCAAGTCCAACGAAGGACTGATTTCCTCATGTAGCCTGCTCGGGACCGTCAAAGGATCTTGTCCCATTCTTCTTCATGGAAGGCCATCTTGTAGCCTGCAATAACATCCATGGTGTGATGGCAGCCCTCAACATCGTTCACAGTCCACATGGTGGAGACTGTTCGTTGATTCATCGAAGACGAGTCTTAAAGATGTTTTACTGCATAATGGCAATGTTTTGCCATCAATTCCACTTGGTCATGCAGTCCATATGAAGGAAACCTATGACAACATGAAACAACAACATGAAACCTCTCTGAGGCTCTTCTCTGCTCCACAGGGACTTCTGTCTTCTCACTCAATTACCAGTGGGAAAGGGAAAACCCCAAGGAGGCTCCTCCTCACGCTCACAGGCGTGACCCTGTATTCTCTCACTCCTCAGGAGACCTTGAGAAGGAGACTCCCTGCAGCAAAGCCATTTCCCCCACCCTGCAGCCTCTTTACCTGCCCCTGCTCATAGACTCTCTGTGAGGTCACCGCTTTAACCTCCTTTGACCAATCAGCCCAGCTCCTGTAAAGGCTAGTGTGATGTCACCGCCCTGGACAGCCTTTGCATCTTTGAGCTGCTCCTGCTGTGTCACACCACACCCCCACTCACTCAGTGTTACTTCTGGACACGAAGCAGGCGACACATGAAAACATCAGAGGCTGCTCAATGGCCCATACTTAGTTTGCAGAGATTTGTAGACGTTAAGGCAAGAAGAGACCTTTGGATCATAGAATCATAGGACTGGAAGGACCCCAAGAGGTCATCGAGTCCAGTCGCCTGCACTCAAGGCAAGACTAAGTATTATATAGATCATCTCTGACAGGGCTTTGTCTAACCTGCTCTTAAAAATCTCCAAGGATGGAGATTCAACAACCTCCCTAGGCAATTTATTCCCCTGCTTAACCACCTGACTCTTAGCAAGTTTTTCCTAATGTCTAACCTAAACCTCCCTTGCTGTAATTTAAGCCTCTTGATTCTTGTCCTATCATGAGAGGTTAAGGAGAATAATTTTCTCTCCGCCTCCTTGTAACAACCTTTTAGGTACTTGAAAACTGTAATGTCCCTCTCAGTCTTCTCTTCTCCAGACTTAACAAATCCAATTCTTTCAATCTTCCCTCATAGGTCATGTTTTCTAGACTTTCATCATTCTTGTTGCTCTTCTCTGGACTTTCTCAATTTCTCTGCATCTTTCCAAAAATGTGATGCCCAGAACTGTACACAAGAATCCAGTGGAGGCCTAATCAGCACGGACCTAGGCTGGGAGACCTACAGAAGGAGACTCTCTGCAGCAAAGCCCAGGGGTCTCTGAGATGGCCCAGCCCTGCAGCCTGTCCTACCTGGCTGTTGTCATGGACGCTCTGTGAGGTCACCGCCTCCCAACCTCCTTTCACCAATCAGCTGAGGTGCTGCACAAGGCCCTTGTGATGTCACCGCCTCACCCACCCCTGCCCTGCAGGGCTAATGTCCTGCCCTGGCCAGCCCCTTTGCATGTTTGAGCTGCTCTCCTGTGACACCCCACGCACTCAGGGTTAGTGCTGGGGATCAAGCAGGCAGCACATGAAACCTCAGAGGCTCTCAATGTGCCTCACTCAGTTTTGCTGAGATTTGGAGACTAAGGCCACAAGAGACACTTAGATCATCTCATCTGACCCCTCTGCACAGCCCAGGCCTCCTGTATGTCACTCTAGCAAGTTTTGGACCAAAGCAGACTCACAAGGCACCTCATCAAGGGATGGATGGAGAAAGCACCACTTCCCTTGGTGGTCTGGAGAAATTGATGCTGTCGGGGCAGGAATTCACCCCAAGGCCACGCTTGGGAGTCTGTATCATAACACGCATGCACAACAGCACTGCACAAAGTTTGTACACGTCACCTTAACTCTGATGGTTCCTAATGTTTAAAGGCCCCAGGGGTGCAACTTGGAGCTGGGGTACCGCTGAGCCCTCTGTCTCCCCAGCCTGGGCTCCCTCTCACACAGCTGCTGGGAGAAGATGCAGCTCGCTCCCGGCCCTGCACTCACACAAACCTTTGCACAGGCAGGGACACACCCAGCTGCAGGGACTAGGAAGCTTCTCCCCAGCTCCCAGCCTACGTCCCAGTGCTGCAGCGTCTTGCCCTGGCCAAAAGCCTGGCGGATCAGTTTATTCCCCAGTCTGCTCCTCCTCCAAGTGGAAGGATCATGCACCAGTCTCTGGTCCTGAGCAGGTGCCCCAAGCACATCTAGCAAAACACAGAGTTTTAGGAAATAGAACACATTGATTAACTACTCAAAGATAGGCTTGAAGGGATTGTAAGCAATGGCGCACAGCTCAATGCAGGTTACCCAAGAACTGACCCAAAGAACCCTCTGCTTTGGCCCCAGCGGCAGATCTGGCCCAGAGCTGAGGGCAGGTGCTTCCTGGGGCTGTGAGCTGAAGCTCAGACTCACTTTCCTGCTCAGCCCCAGCCCTTTCCCCAGGTCTCTCCCCTCACCGGCAGGCTCCGGCTCAGGGGCTGGCTCCAGCCACCGCAAAGAGTCGAACCCTCCCCGCCCTGCAGAGCTGGGCACAAAGAGGCTAATGCAGATCTCTCCCCATACAGACCCAGCTGGGGGCAGCAGCAGCAGCCCAGGCACCCACCGACCCCCAGCAGCTGATTTGTGCAGCAGCCCCAGACTCCCAATGCCTGCACCGGACACACCCGCCGGGCTCACAGCTCCTCCCCACCCTCCCATGGTGTGATGGGGCTCATGCAGGAGTCTGACTCCTACCAGCTCAGTTCAACTCTCCGTGGGACCATCTGGTGCCCTGTTGGCTTGTGGCCAAGCCCTGGAATCTCTGCTTCTTTCTCTGGAGTTGTGCAGAGCAAGTCTTTCCCCTCCTGCCGGTGAGTTGATCCCTGGAGCCAGGCCTCGGTCTGGCGGCAACATAATGGCCGCAATGGGCGGGCCTAGAACTTGACACCTGTGTGACGTTATTGATATAAATGGGGACCATATAGAACATGGGTTGCAACCAAGGTCCTGTAGTGGCACCAAATCTTAAGTAAAGGGGGTCATATAAGGTGTCTAAGACCAGGTTCTGGGTTGCTGGTTATGATTATGCTGTCTGTATGCATGTATCATTTTTAGTTGAAGTTATGTATATTGGCTCTATACTGTCTGTATTTCAAGTTGGTGATGTGCTTCTGGGTGATATCCCAGACAAGCTGGTGTTAGCTCTGCTTAGCCTGATTGATGGCCCATTAAGGACCATCAGCTACACAACTGACCCATGGAGAGAAGGCAGACATGCCTTGTGACTCAGCGAAGTATGCAGGGACTGGCCCATGTGACTCAAGACTCCATTTTTGCTGTAATTTTCCACCGTGAGGACAAAGAGATTCTTACACATGGAAAAGCCTATATAAGGCTGATGCATCATCTCCATCTGGTCTTCAACCCTGTTTCTTACCTCTGGAGGGACTTTGCTGGCTGAGCTCTGCACAAAGGACTGAGGACCCATCAAGCGGGTGATGTACTCCAGAGACTTGATTTGAACCTGCAGTTTACTCCCATCACTGCGCAAGCCTGAACTAAAAACTTTGCCATTACTGTATGTAATTGATTCCATTTAACCAATTCTACTCTCATCTCTATCTTTTCCCTTTGTAAATAAACCTTTAGATTTTAGATTCTAAAGGATTGGCAACAAGAAAAGCGTGATTTGTGGGTAAGATCTGACGTGTATATTGACCTGGGTCTGGGGCTTGGTCCTTTGGGATCAAGAGAACCTTTTCTTATTATTTTATTGGGGTGTTGGTTTTCATAACCATTCATCCCAGGACAGAGTGCACTGGTGGTGATACTGAAACTGGAGTGTCTAAGGAAATTGCTTGGGTGACTTGTGGTTAGCCAGTGGGGTGAGACAAAGTCCTTTTTGTCAGGCTGGTTTGGTTTGCCTTAGAGGTGGAAAAACCCCAGCCTAGGGCTGTGACTGTCCTGTTTGAGTAATTGGTCCTGATTTGGCACTCTCAGTTTGGGTCCCGCCAGAATCGCTCCGTCACAGTGGCGTAGTCGTGCTTGGATCCACAGAACCAGGTCAATTAAGCTTTGGGTCAGAACCCGCTATCCAAATTCAAATTTTGGGTTTGAGAGTTTGGTTGGTTAAAGATCAGTGACCATGAGACAGAAAGCATCAGGAAAAGCAAGGAAACTGCAAGCCTTGAGAGACAGCCTGCAGTTTGAATATGAGCAAAAACTGGCAGAAATTCAGATGGAAGAGAAGGAAGCCTTGGCCCAGCTGGAGAAAGAAGCTGCTAAGAGAGAAGAAAAAGCTCGTAAGGGCATCTGGAGCTGCTGGCTGCTGAGGAGGAAACTCAACAGATGCAGCAGGAAACTGCCAGACTTCAGCTCCAAGTCAAAAGCAAGGAAGAACGGCAGAAACTGTATCCTCTTGAAAATCAGTTTATAACTGTGTTGATATGTGGTGTCACTCTGGGCAGTTTTCTGTGTTTAACCAGTTTTGCTATGGCTGAGGAGAGGGAGTTCTAACCTGGAGAGAAATATCTGTTTGTCTGTGCAAGAAAGCAGTGTGTCTGTAAATGAAGTTTCTGAATGTCTGTCTGATGTCTCAGAAGGAAATCTGAAGTTAGATCAAGAGCAGAAAGATCTCATTGGTGAGGAAAATGTTTCTCAGAAGCAGATTAAAGTAGATGGTCAGGTTAAAGCCCTAACTGAGGAAGGAGAGGGTAGATTTGTGATGGGTAATGGAGTGTTGGCTAGTACAGCTTGAAAGTGAACCTGAAATGAGTAACTATGATTTGCTGGAAGTAGCTCAGTGTAGTGAAAAAGCAGCAGCTTATCCATTGGGAGTGGCAATGTGCCTGGTAGGGAAAGTTTGGAGGGAGCCACAGGCAGCCTTGTGAGCTGATGGCTTTGCTCTAATCAGGAGTTTGGGAAGGAGGATAGTGGAAGATGAGTGTCCTATCCCATACCTGTGTCCTGTGAGGAGAAATGTGACAGTGAGGGAAGTGTGCCTATGTCTGTCAGGGGGTATTGACTTGCCTATGAGAGGAAGATTACCCCAATCTCCAAAAGCAGTTGTCTGTGAACAGCCCTGTGCTGCTGGGACAAAGGAAATGAGATCCCAAGCTGTGTGTCTGGTGAAGAGAATGTGTCTCTGGCTCTTCTGGTGTCTGTGGAGCAGACAGAAGGGCCTTTCAGCCTGTGATGGTTGAGGGTGATTCAGTTGTCTCGAGTTGGTTGTAAATACAGCTAAAGCCCAGGAAGGGAATGGTCTGAGTTTGTGTCTGCTGCCAGGAGAATGGCACTGTGACTAGGTTGCATCCAGTTAGTGTCATAGCAAAATCCAGAGACCAGACAATTCTGGTGCATGGTTTACCAGTTGCTAATGTGTGGTTGGAAAAGGGTGTTGCAACTCTGTCTGTCAGGGGTGATACTAGCCAGGGCACAAGGAGAGCATGAAGGTGATTTAATTGTGTACCTGCAGCAGTTTGACAACTTGTATGCAAGAAGGAGAAAGATTCCTAAACTTGTTCCAGGCCAGGGAAAGGAGATTGTTTCCTAACCTGTTATCTAGGAAGTCTATAAGTTTGCCTGAAAGGATTGTGGTAGAAATCTGCCTGATGGGCTAAGGTGATTATGAATGTAGTAGAACCAGAAAGAATCTGTGATTGTAGGGAAAATGTTCCTTTAGAGCAGCTAGGTACTTGAAACGAGGAAGAGGCAGAATTTCTGAGGTGAATTGCTGTAGAAAAGCTCCTGAAAGGAATCCTCATAGTAGCCTGTGCACGACGGTTTACTGCAACTGAAGGTGTAAAAGTGATTTAATCAGGAAGTTTCAGTTTCTAACAACTGAAATTTTCTGTTGTGATGGATCCACTGACTTTCATGCAGAGAGTCCAGTGGGCAGCTTTGCAGAAGGTCTCAGATGGAGTAAGGCTGTTAACAAAGTTAGGGCAGCTATAACCACAGGCTGTGTGTGGCCAGCCTGTTGGGAGACAATGGTGTTGAACAGGACCATTGTCTCCATGCTGATTCTGTGAGTAAGCAGTCTGTGCTTCCAGGAGTCTGAGGACAGATTCAGCTACTGGTGTTTCGAGCAGAACAGTTTTATGGCTGAATGCTTAGGATGCAGGGGAGAGCAAGCCAGCTCTCACCCTCAGATTACTTTAGTTTATGTGAGAGTATCTCTGTAAAGACAAAGTCAATACTTGGAATCCATAGCTAAGGTTAAAAGCTAGTGTCTGTGTTAATGCAAGTGCACTTGGCTGGCAGGAGAAGAAAGACTTGCTAATAGCTGTTAGCACAGAGAGCCCACCCCATCCAGCCCAGTGAATTCTGTTAAGCAAGAGAAATCAGGGTCTTTCATCCTGCAGGCCAGAAGGAAGAAGGCCCAGATTTTTGCAAAAGAGGCCACAGGTTAACCTAAAATGCCCAAACTCAGTAGTGTTGAGCCAGGGTGTGGCATAGCCAAACATGATTGTAAATGGACACTTGCAATGAATTTGTTGTTATTGTACTAATGCTAATTTTTGTAACTAATGTTTCTATGTGCCAGAACTGTAACAATGTTGTCAATAATGCCTAATCTTTTGGAGAAAATCCATTGAACGTAATGTTGAAAAGGGAATACAACAGAAACACACTTTATGTTAAATTTGTACTATACTGATGTTTCACAGTTAATGCCTGTAAACAGTATTGAAACTTTTCACAGGAAAAATACATTCCAGACCTGATGTTGCTGTATGAAAGGAAACTGAGGCACACTACCATATTAGCTTTCATGGCTAGAATGATGCAAGATTCACCATACTATGAACAACCTTCCAATATCTACATTGGTTTAATGTTTTGGTGGGTTCCAAACATTGCTTCAATAAGCTGGTATGGATAAAGTAGCTGTTTTCTTTAGCTCTTGGCAAAATCATATGAAACATATGCCAGGAACTACATGCTGCAAAAAGCTATGCCAAGTTATACCTTGAGTTTGTAAAGAAATTCAATCATGTTATTGAACATGACTTTGATAAACCATTTCTGTTATACCTGGTAGATGCGGCCTCTGGCCCAACACTAGCTTTGTAGTGAGACAGACCAGGAAAGGGGCTTAGGATGCACGATCAGGCGATGTTTGTATTATCCCTTTCTATATCAATTTTTGCGTTATACGGGGTCGTCGACGTTATTGATATAAATTGGGACCATATACTGAACATGGCATGAGTTTGCAAGCAAGGTCTGTAGTGGCACCAAAATCTTAGAGTAAAGGGGTCATATAAGGTGTATAAGACCAGGTTATGGGTTGCACTGGTTATGATTATGCTGTCTGTGTGCATGTATCATTTTTAGATTGAGAGATTATAGTATATTGGCTCTATACTGTCTGTATTTCCAAGTTGGTGATGTGGCTTCAGGGTGATATCCCAGACAAGTTGAGTGTTAGCTCTGCTTAGCCTGTGATGGCCCATTAAGGACCATCAGCTACACAATTGACCCATGGAGAGAAGGCAGAGCACGCATATGACTCAGCGAAGTATGCAGGGACTGGCCCCTGTGACTCCAGACTCCATTTGCTGTAATTTTCCCTCAGTGGGGACAAAGAGGTTCTTACACCTGGAAAAGCCTATATAAGGGCTGATGCATCATCTCCATCTTGTCTTCAACTCCTGCTTCTAACCTCTGGAGACTTTGCTACAAGCTGAAGCTCTGCACAAGGACTGAGGACCCATCCCAGCGGGGATGTACTCAGAGACTTGATTTGAACCTGCAGTTTACTCCATCACTGCTGCAAGCCAGAACTAAGAACTTTGCCATTACTGTATGTAATTGATTCCATTTAACCAATTCTACCTCTCATCTCTATCTTTTCCCCTTTGTAAATAAACCTTTAAATTTTAGATTCTAAAGGATTGGCAACAACGTGATTTGTGGGTAAGATCTGATGTGTATATTGACCTGGGTCTGAGGCTTGGTCCTTTGGGATCGAGGAACCTTTTTCTTTTATTGGGGTGTTGGTTTTCCATAACCATTTTATCCCCAGGACAGTGCACTGGTGGTGATACTGGAGACTGGAGTGTCTGAAATTGCTCAGGTGACTTGTGGTTGCTTGGTGAGGTGAGACCGATGTCCTTTTTGTCTGGCTGGTTTGGTTTGCCTTAGGGTGGAAAAGGACCCCAGCCTAGGGCTGTGAAACTGCCCTGTTTGAGCAATTGGTCCTGATTTGGCACTCTCTCAGTTGGGTCCCGCCAGAATCGCTCCGTCACACCCTGGCTAGAATGCTGCCGTCCTGTGGGGTGACCTGAGGGCTGCAATTCTCGCAGCTTCACCTGATGCCCGGTTTGGCCCTTGCACTTGCTGCCCGCGCGCTTTGCTCTTGCCCTGCCGGCGCGTGGCAGGAGAGTGGGCCAGGCTTGATGAGCCAGGGACAGGCAGGAGGAGGAGGGAGCCCCAGGCTGGAGCCCAGCACAACTTTGCCTCCTCTGGGCCCCTCGAGCAGAGAGGCGGCTGGTGCTGACAGCGCCCAGGGGAAGCAAAAGCCACCACAGAGCAACCGAGGGTGGGGGCCAAGAGGGAGGGGAGGACCATGCCCGCGTGTGGACTGCAGACAGCCCCAAAGACACCACAGCCAGCCTGCTCCCTGGCACTTTACCAGACACACCACTGAAAGGCACCCGCAGACCCAGCATGGGGGCAGCCTGCTGATGCTCTGTGAACAGCAGAAGACATTGAGGAAAGCAGGGCTGCTGCCCCGCTGCGGGAAGCCTCTTACCGTTCCGCTCCAAGGTTGCTCATTTTGTGGCAGTGGGGGCAGGAGATTTCCACACCCCCAGAGGCTTTTCCCCAGCTGGCAGGGAAGCAGAGAAACTACTACAGAGCTCCCAAAGGTGGCATTTATGGCAAGCCCCCCTCAAGCGGCGGGACAGGCGCACACTTGGGAGGAAACTGCTCTGCACGCCAGCCTGCAGGCGTCAGTGCCCCATTTCTCTGGCACATCAGGAATGGCAAAGGCTGGTCTACTGGGAAGCCACTAAGGCTCACGCTCTAGCCTTTGGGACGCCCTGCCCAGGTCCATCCCAGGGCTCTAGCTGGGAAAGAACAGAGCATGGGCCTGAGAGGCCAGAAAGAGGCTTTCAGTCCTGAAGAAGCAGGAATTTCTGCAAAGGAAAGCTAAGCCAGCACAACCATGGAGGACCGGCCCTCCAACTGCCAGAGTCCTTTGGAGATCAGGAGAGGCAGGTAGGAAGCCCCGTCTCCAGCTGACCACAAGCATATGGGGCGGGTGCTGGGAAAGCCAAAGGAGCAGAGACAGTTAGAGAGAGGGAGAAGCAAAGGGTCAAGTGTAAAGGGGCATGGTCCCTATGTTGTGGCTCATTTTTTTAAAGCATACACCCCCAGTGGGATAGGCCAGCTGGGATGTGAGTCCTCTCCTCCTTTGCAGAGGCCTCCTGACCTCGAGACCTCCTTCTACTCTGTGTGTAGCAAGTCCTCCTTAACCCCCTGGTAAGGCTGGGCCCAGGGGTATCTGGGAGTTCAACCTCAATCTTGTTGTGGTCACTTACAGCAGGGGCTGAAGGTGTCCCCACTCTGGGGTTCTGCTCTGGCCGCTCCTGACCAGTGGAGCTGCATCACCTGGATCCAACCTCTAGCCAGGATCTAGATAATTTCTCAGCTACTACTGGCTGCGATGGGAATTGAGACAGCACAGCTAAGGCTCCAAAGCACACGGGTTCACATTAAACATGAACCAAGATTACTAACTACAGAAACCAAGTAGTGATCAAACAGATCAAGCAGATTACCTAGTAAATAAACAAGGTACCAAACAAGCTAAAGACTAGGAAAGATTGGGTCTGATTTATGAGTGCTCACCCTGACTGATGACCACACAGGCTTGCAGATGCTGAAGCTGTGCACTCGCTTTCCAGCTTGGGCTCCCCACCCCCGCGCCAAGTCATTTTCTTTCGGAGCTTCTCTCAGGTGTTCCAGCAATGGAGAGTATCAACAACCGATGATATCCTCCTGCCTTAGAGCTGTTTCATGTAAGCCGATACTCGTTCTTCAAACTTGGTTCCCAGCCCAGTTTGTGGAAAACTAGGGTGCAAGATGGAGCTCAGTGTCATGGTCCGATGCATGCCCTTGCCACCTTGCCGAGCCCATTGCTCAGGAGGCTGCCTGGAGCATTCTCCAGCAGGCTCACCAGGTCGAGGATAAGATTCTCCTAAGACTGTTGTCTCCCTGCTGGCCCTTCCAACCAGCTGTCTACATTGGAAAACATCTTTCCTAGTGGCTGTGCCAGGTGTAACCACATTTAAGAAATTAAGATACAGAGTCAATATTCATAACTAGCTACAGAACTGATACATGCATACAGACAGAGTTCTCTTATTCAGCAAATCAGAACTTTGCCAATGATACCCTTGCGACCCGTCTTGTACTAAATGCATCATCATGACGATGGATCACAGGTGTAATTATCAAGGCAGGTTCCTACTCCTTCCCCCAGCAGGTTGTAGGAAGGCCCAGCAGTTCAGCAGCCAGGGCTGTGGCAGGGAGGAGGGAGCTGACCAGGACTTCTCCTCTGCCTGGCCTTTGCTGAGACCAGGCAAAACCAGAAAGTCACCTGATCAGCTCAGGGTCAGCTGCTGGTGGAACCTGCTCCAGACATGAACAGCTGGATTATCTAGGAACCAAATGTGCCTGCTGCATGTGGGGATTAGGAATGGACGTTTTTACTATGGCCAGCCCTAGTCAGGGGCACTGAGAAAATTTCCTCCTGTGTGGAGGAGTCTCTGATGTCTAGTGTGGTGTTAGCTCCAGAAACATTTCCACGCTAAGGGACATCTGAGGAGCTCTTCCTGTGACAAGCTCTGCTGATGCTTGATGCCATCGCCCAGGCACAAATGGCTTCCCTCACATTCAAGCTCCCTCCTCCTCCTCTACAGATTATGTGATGGGAATGTGTGAGCTCAGATTGAGATCTTTTCCTGCATTTATTGAAGGTTCTCTCTTGTGTGGACTGTCTGGTGTGAAGCAGGTTTGATCTTCAAATGAAACTTTGATGTTTATGAGTTACGAGCTGGGGGCATCAACCCTTCTGCCCCTCTGGAGTTGGCAGCAGCAAAGAGCCGGGTTCAGTATCCAGCAGTGCCGTTTCAATGATGCAATACAAAAACCAACTCAGGCCCCCATCAGTGACCTGGGACAGTACATACTACACCCCAGGCACTCTAGAGCAATGCTTTACCCCCTCTCGCAAGCACAGAGTCTGAGTGTAGCAAAATCCTTTTAATAAAGGAGGAAACAATGTGGCATCATGTTGAAACACCACAAAGAGGATTCATAACGCAAACCATGAGCAAAAGACCCACCAAGGAAGTTTTGGCAGTGTCCTGTTCCTTGCTCCCCTCAGGATGCCAAGTCCAAATCACCCCAAAGTCCAATAACCCAAAGCGATCTCTGTCTCTGGTCAGTGCCACTTCAGAGTTCAAAAGTTTATCAGCAGAGTTTACTGCCCCCAGCCTGGGTGGAGATGGGGCACACAGGGCCTGTTCAGAGGCGCCTTACGTGGTCCAAGGCTGACTGCCCTGCCTCTCCATGAGGTTCTGCTGCGGCCTTCACCTAAACAGCTCCGCTCCACCCGGCACTCTGTTTCTCCAGCCCGACCATGAGCCGCTCAACCGTCCCCGCAAACCCTCCCCTCCGCTCGCTCGCTGTTCCATGGGCTGTAATCATTCTGCAACTTTGCAATATATCTTCTGGCTCCCCGCTAGTTAACACAGCACCCAGTAAGTTCAGCTCATTACAATGATTCCAGCTTCTAATAGGGGCCCCAGTGCTGGTCATAATTGGCCCAAGTGAAGTCAGTTCCAGCAGTCTCTAGCCTAGATTCTTAACAGGAGATCAGACCCAGCTCTACTATTCAACAGTGGAGAGAAAAAGATGCAATTGGTGCTCTAGACTCTTAAGGGCCCCTTCCACCAGTACATGCTTGTCCCCTACCTCTATCAATTTCCTGGGTTTTGGAACCCATGTCCACTTGTCTAGTAGGTGTTACTTAGACGAAAGTGAGACCTTCTGTCATAAAACAGTTTCATAGTCCCTCATTCACATACTCCAGGGTAACAACACTTTATTCCTCCTGCCCCAGTAACAGAGAAATTGAGGATCCCACAGCCTCGCAGGCCATTTTGGGTTGCCGTGGGCTCATGCTGGAGGCAGGGTGGTGTGCCTATGCAAACTGTAGTCAGCCCTGAAATTCCTATTTCCACACTCGCCATAATTCACCACCAGATGTGGGGTAGAGAGCTCATCCTGACTCTGCTTACAAGCATTCATAGAGTTTCTCTCTTGTGTGGATTCTCAGCAATAGGGGCTTGAGCGCTGACTGAAACTGTTCCCACAGTCAAGTATTTAGAGAGTTTCTTTTTCCCGTGTGGTTACTCCTCTGGCAAATAAGGCCTGAGTGCTGATGACTTTCCCCACCTCCAAAGCATTGATAGGGTGGCTCTCCTGTTATATAGATTCCCCATGCTAAATAGAGCACTCTCACTGAAACTTTTCACAGTCCAAATTTTAAAGTTTCTCTCCCATGTGGATTCTCTTATGCTTAGAGGCTTGAGCGTGACTGAAAGAGCTGATGGGTGCACTGAAACTTTTCCCCACAATATATGGCCTCTCATACTGTGGATTCTCCTGTGGCAAATAAGGCCTGAGAGCTGACTGAGAAGGTTTTCCACCTACAATTTATGCCATTCACAAAGTCTCTCCTGTGTGGATTCTCCCATGCTTTAGAAAAGCGGACTGCCCGACTGAAACTTTTCCACCTCCAGCGAGCATTTCTAGGTTTCTTTTCTTTATGATTTGTCTGCTGGGCTGGTTTCCTGGGCACCATTGCCTCCTCTCCACATTCAGTAAGGTCATCCACTTTTCTTCCATAGGCTTTTTCCAGCTTCCCTCTCTGACCTGTGCCAATGACTCAGGCATTTCTCTATTTCCCAGCACTGGGAAAGAGTTCCTTCAGCTCCTCTCAGAAACCTCCCCGCCCAGTTCCACTTCCTCAGGGCCTTCCTGCTGTGGATTCCCTCCTCGTTCTCTCACTCATTGTCCTCCTCACCTGCTGGGGAGAGAGAGGAACCCAGGCAGGAGTCAGTGCCTGGGAGGGTAGAAAGGACACAAAGGGAGTAGCAAAGAGGGAAAACAACGCAATCACTGAAGGGGGCTTATAGCACATTTGGGGGATTTTCAGATTTCCCCTTCATTTGCCAGATAGTTTCTGTGTCAGTGTCACTGACTCCAGCGGTGGTGGTAGAGCTGCCACAGAAGTGCCACCGATCACGGCTTCCCCCCCACACCCACTGCTTGGGGTGGCAAAAATGCTGGAGCCAGGACACACGGCTCTTCCCCTGCTTCCAGCTGGGTGATCAGGGCAGGTTTGGGAATGGGAAATCCTGCTCAGAGGGTGAAATCAGGTATGAGCACAGTGCCCTGAGGACTGGGGCAGTATTTGTCACAAAGGGGGCGTCTTGAGTTTAACCTGAGCCCAGGGTTTGCTGGGGAGTTGTGGGATATGAACAGATGGGAACGTGGTCACTGAGTCCCCGTGACACAGGCCGAAGACTGGAGGGAACGGGAAGTTCTCACAGCATTACCAGGAGTGTTCAGGGTCTGTGGGCTCTGGGGGACTTGCTGAGGCACACACAGCTCTGGTGTTAAACCCCTGCCTGTGTCTGAACCCCCAAAGCCCTCCCCACACCTGGAGCCAGTCCCAGGAAGGGAGGTGCACAGAGATGCTGTGTGTGAGTGAGAATTAATGCAGAGAGACTAAGACACTGCTCCTGCCCCTGTGACAGCTGGAGGGACGGGGATGAATTAGCACGTCCATTAGGTCAGTGCCCCCCACTCAGTGCCTGCTGCCCCCACCACAGCCCCACTATTCATGGGGAAAGAAGCACAATAGGGCGGGTCTGGGAGGGCCAGAGGCTCTTCCTTCCTGCTTTCAGAAAGGGTGGCTGGCAGAATATGGTCAAATCATATCAGACTTCAATACATTTAATACATTATTATCCTGTGACATTATGAGTGTGATATAATATCTCACTGAAAGGTGACAGGGCCAGAAAGAGTTAATTAACTCACAGACTGACCCGACCCATGGCTGAACTTAGAGACTGCTTAGGAAGATCTGGAAATGAACAGAGCTTTGAAATGCGGCTGATTAAATTACTCTGTGCTAATTGCCAGGATGGTTGGGAGAAGGAGAGTTAAGCCTATTGTTTTCTTAGGCCAAAAGGCTGCTGGAAATGTATAAGAACCCTGGGACATGATCCTTCTTCATCTCAGAGCTGCTTTGGGTTTCAAGAGGGGGAAACCTTAAGCCACTGACTGGAGTCACCCTGAATATGGACATTGGACTATGGACTATATCTAAAAGGACTTTTGGCAACTACAAGCTCATCTCTGCTATGTATCTGAACCTCAAGAATTGAGTTTGTCTGTATGTATATTGATCTTTTAACTAACACTCTCTCTCTTTTCTTTTTTAATAAATTTTAGTTTAGTTAATAAGAATTGGCTATAAGATTGTATTCTGGGTAAGATCTAAGTTATCATTAGACCTGGGTCTGGGGCTTAGTCCTTTGGGATCAGGAGAACCTTTTCTTTTATATGATGAGATAAGACTTTCAGTAATCATCATCATATCTGACATGTGTGTCTGGATAGAGGCCTGAGACTGGGTACCTTAAGGGAATTGCATTGTTTAAACTTCTGAGTAACCAGTGAGGTACTTCAGAAGCTGTTCTGTGCTGGCTTGGTAAACTTAAGTATTGGAATATCCACCAGCATTTGGGGTTTGTCTGCCCCATTTTGGTTGCAGTTCACCCTAATTGAGTGACCTCAGTTGGCTCCCACGGGCAGCACCGTCACATATCCCTTATCCTTCATTATGCAAAATGCAAACATAAAATCCTACTACTGTAAGTGCCCAGTAACCCCCATATTCCTCATCTTGTATAGAATTGTGATGCTCCGTGTAAACCATGCCCTGTAAGGTATCAGGGGAAAGGTTAGGAGCTGCCAAAAGTCATTGTCACCTGCATATTGCACTCCTTACAAAATTCATTCTGCACATGGATGGTGTGTGGCAGGGGTGAGGCTGAAAGGTTTGGAGTGTGGGAGAGGCTCGGGGGGGGGGGGGTTGGGGCGCAGTGATGTAAGGGCTCCGGCTGGGGGTGCAGGCTCTGGAGTGGGGCTAGCGATGAGGGTCTCAGCATTGGAGCAGAGGGTAGGGGCGCAGGGGGTGAGGGCTCTGGGGTGGGGCTGGGAATGAGGAGATTGGGGAGCAGGTTGCCCCAGGGAGAAAGAACTGCCCCCTCCAGCCCTCTCTCCCCACAGCAGCTCAGGGCCAGATGAGAGGGCACCTGTCTCCAAGCCGCAGCAGCGCCGGTGGGGCTGGGTTGGGACTGAGGGAGGCGACAGGATTTATTTTTCCGAAGTCAAAAGGAGGAAGGGATGGAGTTATGCTTCAGTTTTTACCTCATAAACTTATTCCTGTCTAACCTACGGGACACTATGGGAATAAGACACTATGTCATGTGGTGACATCACAAGAGCAGAGGATGTGAGAACTACAGCAACTGAGAGGGTGGGGGATTTAGAGTCGGATTGTTTCAAATGCTGCATTTGTCGGCTGACATTTAACAGCAACGCTTAGCTAACACCATGGAGAAAGGAATTCTCTGCTAAAGATTCAACCTGCCCCTTTGGCCAACTCCACCCCTTCCCTGACCGGAGTGTGCTCAGAACACCTCTCCCGCCAGCCTCCCCCCCATACACACACACAAGCCCACAGCTGGGCACCCAGCACAAAGCAAGGGAGGGGGTTGCTTGGCTTGTTTTACTTTTTACTTTTCAAAAGGCTTTTTAAAAAGCATTTTCTGCCCCTGTTCCCCATGGTGAGGAAGCAGATGGTTAGTTAAACAAAAGTTAAACAAAAGTTAAAAGGTAGAGTGACTAAAATGAAATCCCTGCAAGTTGCATGGGCCCTTTTTAAAGACACCATAATAGAGGCCCAACTTCAATGTATACCCCAAATTAAGAAACAGAGTAAAATAACTAAAAAAGAGCCATCGTGGCTTAACAACCATGTAAAAGAAGCAGTGAGAGATAAAAAGACTTCCTTTAAAAAGTGGACGTCAAATCCTAGTGAGGCAAATAGAAAGGAGCATAAACACAGCCAACTTAAGTGCAAGAGTGTAATATGAAAAGCCAAAGAGGAGTTTGAAGAACGGCTAGCCAAAAACTCCACAGGTAATAACAAAATGTTTTTTAAGTACATCAGAAGCAGGAAGCCTGCTAAACAACCAGTGGGGCCCCTTGACGATCAAAATACAAAAGGAGCGCTTAAAGACGATAAAGTCATTGCGGAGAAACTAAATGAATTCTTTGCTTCAGTCTTCACGGCTGAGGATGTTAGGGAGATTCCCAAACCTGAGCTGGCTTTTGTAGGTGACAAATCTGAGGAACTGTCACAGATTGAAGTGTCACTAGAGGAGGTTTTGGAATTAATTGATAAACTCAACATTAACAAGTCACCGGGACCAGATGGCATTCACCCAATAGTTCTGAAAGAACTCAAATGTGAAGTTATGAACTATTAACTAACGTTTGTAACCTGTCCTTTAAATCGGCTTCGTTACCCAATGATTGGAAGTTAGCTAATGTAATGCCAATATTTAAAAAGGGCGCTAGAGGTGATCCTGCAATTACAGACCGTAAGTCTAACGTTGGTACGGTGCAAATTAGTTGAAACAATAGTTAAGAATAAAATTGTCAGACACATAGAAAAACATAAATTATTGAGCAGTAGTCAACATGGTTTCTGTAAAGGGAAATCGTGTCTTACTAATCTATTAGAGTTCTTTGAAGGGGTCAACAAACATGTGGACAAGGGGGATCCGGTGGACATAGTGTACTTGGATTTCCTGAAAGCCTTTGACAAGGTCCCTCACCAAAGGCTCTTACGTAAATTAAGTTGTCATGGGATAAAAGGGAAGGTCCTTTCATGGATTGAGAACTGGTTAAAAGACAGGGAACAAAGGGTAGGAATTAATGGTAAATTCTCAGAATGGAGAGGGGTAACTAGTGGTGTTCCCCAAGGGTCAGTCCTAGGACCAATCCTATTCAATTTATTCATAAATGATCTGGAGAAAGGGGTAAACAGTGAGGTGGCAAAGTTTACAGATGATACTAAACTACTCAAGATAGTTAAGCAGATTGTGAAGAACTTCAAAAAGCTCTCACAAAACTAAGTGATTGGGCAACAAAATGGCAAATGAAATTTAATGTGGATAAATGTAAAGTAATGCACACTGGGAAAAATAACCCCAAATATACATACAATATGATGGGGGCTAATTTAGCTACAACGCGTCAGGAAAAAGATCTTGGAGTCATTGTGGATAGTTCTCTGAAGATGTCCATGCAGTGTGCAGAGGCGATCAAAAAGCAAACAGGATGTTAGGAATCGTTAAAAGGGGATAGAGAACAAGACGGAGAATATAGTATTGCCCTTATATAAATCCATGGTACGCCCACATCTCGAATACTGTGTACAGATGTGGTCTCCTCACCTCAAAAAAGATATTCTAGCACTAGAAAAGGTTCAAAAAAGGGCAACTAATATGATTAGGGGTTTGGAGAGGGTCCCATACAAGGAAAGATTAAAGAGGCTAGGACTCTTCAGCTTGGAAAAGAGGAGACTAAGGGGGGATATGACAGAGGTATATAAAGTCATGAGTGACATTGAGAAAGTGGATAAGGAAAAGTTATTTACTTATTCCCATAATACAAGAACTAGAGGTCACCAAATGAAATTAATAGGCAGCAGGTTTAAAACAAATAAAAGGAAGTTCTTCTTCATGCAGCGCACAGTCAACTTGTGGAACTCCTTACCTGAGGAGGTTGTGAAGGCTAGGACTATAACAATGTTTAAAAGGGAACTGGATAAATTCATGGTGGCTAAGTCCATAAATGGCTATTAGCGAGGATGGGTAAGAATGGTGTCCCTAGCCTCTGTTTGTCAGAGGATGGAGATGGATGGCAGGAGGAAGATCACTTGATCATTGCTTGTTAGGTTCACTCCTCTGGGGCACCTGGCATTGGCCACTGTCGGTAGACAGATACTGGGCTAGATGGACCTTTGGTCTGACCCGTACGGCCATCTTATGTTCTTATGTTTTCCACTGCCCAGGAGACCCAGCCAGGGACTGATGTGCTGGAGATATGTTGGGAAAAGGAACTGTCTGAATTGCCAAGGCAGGAAGCCAACAATCTACAGCAACATCATTAACCACAAACTCACTCTAAGCATGCTCCAGCCAGAAGGGAAATGGGCAGGAATTCTTGCTGTTCAGCCATGGCCACACATACAGAGATGCACAGCAGTGAGGGTGCTGGGCAAGCTGGTCTGAGCGAACAATTGGAAATGATCCTTCCGTTAGAACAGAACCAGAGTGTAGAAAGGCCCCTGTGTTAAGTGGTTGAGGCTGAAGCCTTAGGAAGCTGGCCTACGATACCACAGGGATCTTTCTGTGGAGGTTTGATTCTTGCCAGCTAGGGGAAGCTGGTGTGTGGTGTCTTTGTGGCTGCACTTTCAGTGATGCAGGTTTCTCTATCCCGTTGTACCAGGGTCATCCTACTAGATTGCCAGCTGCTTTTCAGCTGCAGTGTGGAGACTGTTTGTGTGTGTGGAGAGACAGTGTGTGTGTGTGTTGGGGAAGAGTGAGTGTGTTGAGGTAGGTAGGAGCGGATCATTATTATCCCTACTTGAAAGAGGGAGACGCTCAGGCTGAGAAAGGAGAATTGACTTGCCTTAGGTCACAAAGCCAGTCAATGCCTGAATTGGGAATAGGACCCACAGAGACCTGATTTTTAAATTAACCATCGGATCTTGAAATTCATACATTGAATGACCTCAATAAAGTGCTCTTAGATGAGCTCCAGTCCAACAAGTGTGCACAGTAATTATTCAGCCAGTATTTTAGGAGAACTGCAATGTTAGAGAGAATCATGAACTGCTCAGAGACAATTAATGCTGAGAAGCAGCACAATCCATGAAACATATAACTGGTTACGACTTATTTACTTGGTCTTAAAAGAGAACAAAAAGGCCTTGAGTCTCCTCCCTGTCATTAACGCCCTGCTCAGCCAATCAGGGTAGAGACTGAGGATGGAAGGCTGAGGGGTCTCACCAGAGAGCTCAAAGGATGGCCCAGGTCACTGGTGGGGATCACTGCCCCAGCACTACTGCAGCTCCACAGTTTTGGGCGAGCAATTTCACCAGGACATTGCAACATCGTTCACAATCCACATGAGTGGAGACTGTTCATTGATTCATCAAAGACGAAGTCTTAAAGATGTTTTACTGCGTAATGGCAATGGTTTGCCATGAATTCCACTTGGTGATGCAGTCCATAGGAAGGAAACCTAGGACAACATGAAACAACAACATGAAACCTCTCGGAGGCTCTTATCTGCTCCACAGGGACGTCTGTCTTCTCATTCAATTAGCAGTGGAAAGGGGATGCAATGTCTGCCCCCAGCCAGACCACCAACCCCATCAGACACCCTCCCCGCTGGTGCACCAGGGTCTCCCCTAGACGGACAACAGCTATGAATTAAAACCCCACAGTGTTTGTTGGGGCTACTGGAGATGCTGAAATCTCACTCTTGTCTCTCTCCTCCTGCCTCCACCTCTGAGCCAGGCACTGGGCAGTTCAGTGGGAAGGGATGAACTGATGACAGTGGAGGAAAAAAATCAAAACCAAAAGTGAAGCCAAAAGCGCAAGCCGGGCAGGCAAGGCAAATCGCAGGCTTCTGCCATTGACTAGTCCTCACCGCTCTTCCAATAACCCACCCAAACCACGACACCACAGACCCCACGTTCCTGGTGTAGCTCCACCTTCCAGTGGGGAAGTGGGGAACCAATTACTAACACACACAGCATATTCCTGAGGCGCAGTGCTGGGAGCTGGGGGGATCTGGCGGGCACCTCACTGTGGGATTCACGAGTGGCTCCGGGAGCATCCATGCAATCAAGCCGCTCCACATGCCGTTGTGCCGAGGGATAACAGCGCCTGGAGGGTTGCTGCTGGTCACTAGCAGGGCATTGTGGGAGACAGCCCAGGCTGGAGAGGGTTCGGGGGCACAGCGGATCCCATCACAGCGTGTCCCCCCAGCACCCACAGGGAATATCGTGCCCCTAGGAGGAGCGTTTGGGCTTTGCTGTGATGTGTCACTTTCCAGCCTGTGCTCTGTCTCTTCTCCTGTGCACACCCATGTCAATCAGGCATTGCTCAGCTGGGCTCTGCAGAGACCGGACTGGCTACACCCCGTGACGGGACTGAGGGGGGGCAGTGCTGAGCATCACAGGACCTGGTTTCAGCAGCGAGAAAATCCAGGAACAACCGAATTGTTGTTTCACCCACGAAAGCTCATGCTGCAAAAACGTCTGTTAGTCTATAAGGTGCCACAGGATTCTTTGCTGCTTTTACAGGAACAACCCAGTGATCCACTAAGCGGAGTTAGGGGCCTGAACTCCCTGTACGATGCACGGGCGACACAGGCACCTTACAACACAACTCACAACCACCAGCTCCCCAGGCAGGGAGCCAGCCAAGCCCGCCCAGGGAGACACTGACAACGGGGAGGTGTCCTAGCCCTGCCCCTCTCTCACAGATAGGTCCTGTGCTCCCAGCACCCACCTGCCATGTGGGAGATCCAGGTTCAATTCCCTCTGTCCAGCTGCAGAGAGTAGCTCAGGGACATGAGTACCAAGCTCAGGGCAGACTGTTACACACCAGGGCACCCCCCATGGGGACTGGGAGCTTCCACCCCCCGAGAGCGAACTCCCCAGGCACACGAACAGCCTGAGCAGGGAGTCACAGACAGTCCCCTTGGGCACTCGGGGCTATCCTGCCACCTAGGCAAGTCTGCCTTTGGGCTAGATCTGTGCCTCAGGGAGGCCTGAGGCCACCGGCATGAGCTTGGGCTGCCAGCATCACCCCCGCCCCCCGCCACTGTCCACAAGGGAGAAAGGATTTGAACCAGGGTCCCCCATGTTTCAGGTCAGTGCACGAAGCAGTGTGCCGTGGTGGGGCTCTGTCCAGCTCTCCCTTTGAAGGGGGTTCATTGGGGCTAACTAATGAGAGCGAGTGGGGCAGGGGGATCAGCTCCCCGGTGTGTCCTAATTCCTGCCTCTCAGCTGGGTGCCTGAACTACTGGACACTGTCATCCAAATACCATTGCTAGAAATAAACAATGAAAAGGTGCAGAACTCCAGGGAGCTCAGGACAGGAGACTAACTCAGGCAATCAGAGCAGCAGATAAGACAAATCTTGAGCTACTCTGAGGCTCCAAGCAGACATGTTACCGAGACGGAAACTGGCCAGGAATTCTTTGAAACGGCGTAAACACGTCTAAAAGTATCAGTTTGCTTTATGATGAGGGGATGGGGGGAGGGAGGTTTAAACTATTTCCCTGAATCACATCTCCCTTGGCAGCTCAGTCACCATTTCAGCTAGAGCAGAGCGGTGGAGCCTGGGCACTGGGCCACTGGGCCTTTAACACCACAGCCCTGGGGAGGGGGGGCTGATCTGGACCATCCTGCGAGGAACACGAGTCCTTCTACCATCCACCACACCCTGGTTTGGAACTGCTGCTGCCGGCTCACCCCATCTGTGGGTACTTCTATCCCCTCTGCCTCCTCTAGCTGGGGTTTTCCTTCTGCACCTACTTGGCAGGGCAGCCCCGTCTGAACCCCAGATCCTGTCCCTGTTTTGTCCTCTGCCCATCCCGCCTCCGATTCCCTTCAGGGGGATTTTCCGGCCTTTGATTGCAGGGAGCAGATTCTGATGGCGCGTGAGGGCAGCAGCTTGCAGCTGTTACTGAGCATGTGAGAAGAGCATTAGAAGAGAAGACCGGCCAGACTGGGTCACACCAAAGCTCCATCTAGCCCAGTGTCCTGTCGGCCGATAGCGGCCGGTGCCAGGTGCCCCAGAGGGAATGAACAGACAGGAATCATCCAGTGAGCCACCCCCTGTCGCCCAATTCCCAGCTTCTGACAGACAGAGGTTAGGGGCACCATCCCTGCCCACCCTGGCCAACAGCCATTGATGGACCTGTCCTCCACAGAAACACAGAATCCTAGACAATGAGGGTTGGAAGAGACCCCAGGAGGTCATCCAGCCTAAGCCCTGCTGAAAGCAGGACCACGAATCTCTAGTTTCCTTTTCATCACAGGACCCTGCTCAGGAACAGTGAAGTTGCAAGATCTAACAGGAAACAGCTTCAGAAAGAAGGGCAGCTCCTCTTCCTCCTCCTCCCGTGGGGACGAGCAGCCCCCAGCAGCCTCTCTGCCCCGGCCTCCTTCAACCCATTGCCCCTTCAGCCTCCCCCAACTGCCCCCATCACCCCTTTATCCTCCTCAACTTCCCCATTACCCCTTCAGCCTCCCTCAACTGCCCCAATTGCCCCCTTCTGCCTCCCACAACTGCCCCGGTCCCTTCCCTCATTGCCCCCTCAGCTTTCCCCTGCCCCCAGGCTCCTCCCCAGCTGCCCTTTCAGTCTCCCCTACATCCAACTGCCTCCTTCAGCCTCCCCAAACCCCGCACCCAGCTGCCTGACCTGACCCCTTTAGCATCCCTTCACCCTGACTGCCCCTTCCTCCTCACACACTCCCTCCTCTGCCTCGCCCCAAGTTCCCGACTCCACCACTGCAGATCCCCTTCTCCACAACCATCTGCTTCTCCATCATGGGGAACAGGAGCAGAAAATGCTTTTAAAAACCTTTGCAAAGTAAAAGTAAAATAAGCCAAGCAACTCCTCCTTGCTTTGTGCTGGGTTCCCAGCTGTGGGCTTGTGGGGGGTGATGGTGTGAGTGTGGGGGAGGGGTGTTCTGAGCACACCCGGTCAGGAAGGGGCAGAGTTGGCCAAAGGGGCAGGTTGAATCTTTAGCAGAGAATTCCTTTCTCCATTGTGTTAGCTAAGCGTTGCTGTTAAATGTCAGCCGACGAATGCAGCATTTGAAACAATCTGATTCTAACCCCACCCTCTCAGTTGCTGTAGTTCTCACATCCTCTGCTCTTGTGATGTCACCACATGACATGGTGTCTTATTCCCATAGTGTCCTGTAGGTTAGACAGGACTTAAGTTTATAAGGTAAAACTGAAGCATAACTCCATCCCTTCCTCCTTTGACTTAGTAAAAATAAATCCTGTTCCCTCCCCCTGCCCCAGCCCGACCCAGCCAAGCCCCACCAGCGCTGCTGTGGCCAGGAGACAGGTGCCCTCTCACCTGACCCTGATCTGCTGTGGTGAGAGAGAGCTGTGGGGAGTCCTCTCCTGGGGCAACCTGCACCCAAGCCCCTTATTCTCAGCCCCACCCCAGAGGCCGCATCCCTAGCCGGAGCCCTCACACCCCTGCACCCCAACCCTTTGCTCCAGCCCTGAGCCTCTCATCCCCAACCCCACCCCAGAGACTGCACCCCCAGCCGGAGCCCTGGCATCCCCACCTCTGCCCGTCCGGAGCCCTCCACACTCCTAACCCTTCAGCCTCACCTGTCACACACCATCCATCTGCAGAATGAAGTTTGGAATGAGCACCAATAGACAGGTGATGTGTCACACCTCACCTCCGTATTGGTGCACTCAGCAAAATTCATTCCGCACACGGACATAGCAAATTAGAGGAAACACTGCTCCTGACTTTCAACCTCTCTCTCAGATCTTCAATTTCATACGCTGACTGATCAGAATAAAGTGCTCTCAAGTGAGCTACAGACCAACAGGGGTTCATAGTAATTATTCAGCAAGGATTTTAGAAGACCTAGAACATTAGAGGAAATCATCACCTGCTAAGAGACAATTAATGGAGAGAAGCAGCAAGATTAATCCCGTACATTGGATTGGTTGTGACTTCTTTGCCTGATTTGAAAAAAGACCAAAAGGACCTGAGTCTCCTCGCTCACGATAGCCCCCTGCTCGGCCAATCACTACTGAGACTCTGAGGGGCGGGAGGCTGAGGGGTCTCACCAGATGTCCCAAAGGACGGCCCAGGTCACCATCACAGGGGATCACTCTCAGATCCAGCCCCACCTCTTGGTGAGGACCTCTGCAATGAGAGCAATCCCCCTCCCCTGCCCGCACTCCAGACACGTCCCTCCTTGTTAGAAGGAGGGAAGCTGGGAAAAGGGAAAAAAGAAGCAAGAGGCGAAAGGAGGGAGGAAAGAGGAAAAGGGAAACCAAAAAGGATACACCCCAATGTCCCCAGGGATTCCAATCATCAAAACCTAGGGAGGAAATCAAATTCTGCCACCTGAAGCCAGTGCTGTCTGTGCCTAGAATGCTGCCTGCGCCAGGTGGATCAGACGGAACAGGTTCCAAACGTCTCTGAGCCTCTTACCTTCTCAAAGGGAAGTTTCTTTTTGGCACAGTCAGTGGGAGGAAAGGAGAAAACTCCACAGAGGTTCCTCCTCATGCTCACATCCGTGAATCCTAATTCTCTCTCAGCCCTCGAGGAGAGACCTCGCGAAGGAGACTTGCGGCAGCAAAGCCGGGAGGTCTCAGAGACTGGCCTGGCCCTGCACCTCTGTCCTGCCCGGCTGATGTCGGGGTCTCTGTGAGGTCACCCTCCCCACCACCTTTGCCCAATAGGCCGAGTTCCTGCAAAAGGCCTTTGTGATGTCACTGCCACACCCACCCTCCCCTCAAAGCTGATGTCCTGCCCCTGGCCAGACTCGTTGGGTGTTTGAGTTGTTTCCCCTGGATCTGAGGTTGCCAACTTTCTGACCCAACAAAACTGAACACCCTCATCCTGCCCCTTCACAGAGGTCCCGGCCCGCTCAATCCATCTCCCTCCGTCGCCGCTCTCCCCACGCTCACTCACTCGCTCGTTTTCACCGGGCTGAGAAGGGCTGAGGAGAGTCCTTTTCAACTGGGTGTTGTCGGGACAGACCTGGGATGGAGGCTGCCTGCCAAACACCTTTAAGAGGAGCCGTCCCTCCCTGTCAGAAAATCATCTCCTCCTTCAGTTCAGTGACCGCCTGAATTGTTCCTTGTCTCGGCAGGGCCGGAGGATTGAAAGCAGCAACGTCAAAGTCCTGTGCAGCTAGCAGGAATGGACACAGACTCTCCCTTGTATCTCAACAGATATTTAGTTTTACTCTTGGTAAACTACAAGGCTAAAGGGACGGGCGCTGGCACCAGATCTAAGGAATGAAATACAACACAATCATCATCGCTATGCCCATCGTTGCCCCTTTAATCTTCCGTTGTCTCTCTCTGACCACCATCACCCTCCGTCGGTTCACTGAGATTGCCACACTCATTGCTTCCAACACACACCTGATCTCCAATTTTGCAGCCAAAAGAAAAGTGATAGGCTTTCTTAACCATAGTGTTTATACTGCACTTTTGTGATGCAAAAGTCACTTCACCACAAACATAGCACAAGTTATCTGCACTGTTCACACAAGTACGAGGCATCTCTGCTCACTTTGGCTAAAGAGAAATGGGTCCCTTTGCAAAATCAAACACTGACAAATAAGAGAGCAAGACACTGTATGATTTCTAGAGCTGATATAGGCAATTGGTTCAGCTTCATTATGATTGCATCATCCATGACTTCTAGGAATAACATGATGCAATTCATATCATGTATGAGGCAATACCAGCTTCAGATTGTATCCTTCATTGTTTTGCCTAAAAAGCAAGTACTGTCCAAAGCCATTCATAGATTTATTCATAGATCCAGTCAAAGATGGATTTTAGTCATTACTGGTTTAAATTGAGATCCCGTCCCTTTATAACTCACTTCTCCTCCGCCATTCCCAAGTCAAGGGTCATAAATACTGACCCAATAGCATATCTTGAAAACTAGAGCCAATCAAGAATTTTAAGCATCATTTTCGTTCTCAGTGACCCAGAATTAGTAAAGTTGGACTCCATTTATTTCAGAAGCATTTTGGCTGTAGAGCAGTGTAACAAGCCTCTCCTAGCTGCCTCCTGGTGGGGGGAGGCTGGGGAGCTGTGGGGACCTGTTTGAGAGGGTCACTAGTAGCAGCGTAGCACAGGAGGTGTCCTATCGGGTTGAGTCATTGCAGATGATGATGTAGTGCAGCAGACCCCCGTTTTGCCAACCTTGCATTAGGCAGCTTTCCATGTTAAGCGAACTCCCAGTGCCCACAGGTGCAGCAGCCGGCGATTTGTCCTGTGGCCGCTAGGTGGCGCTGCAGCCTCGCACTTTCCCGTTCCCCCGGGTATGGGAAGGTTTGATAAGGTGAGCTGGCTCCACCCGGCCCCGGTTAGTTGCCGTCAGTGGGGTCTGCTGTGTAAGGGCTGAAAGAGTCAATTTGACTGGCATTTTATGATCTTTCAATCATGAAGGGAGCAACTGCTTACCCTGACTGAAGCATCTTATCTCGTTTCCAAATTAAAGTGTCTCCTCTTTGTGTGCAAAGAGACACTTTAAGGACGCCACAAACGGGAGATGCTTTTGGTTTGGAAAACGAACTATTTTTGCAAAGATTTTTCATCCAAATTGATTTAGGATTAATGGGGTCAAATTCCATGCTGTGCCCTGTGGCTTTAAGGCATTGGAGAACTGCTGAAGAGGTTAAAGGCCGCAGAGCTGGGGAGCTGGGTGTGGGGCCTCCAAAGTTATTGTGCTCTGGTGAGACTGAGCAGTTGTGGGGATTGTGCAAGCTGTGGTGTTTACATGCACATAGAAAATGTAATGAAACTCCATTTTTAAAACCACTTATGTCTGGGAATGGAAGAGAAGCTCTTTGAAATAAGTGTCCCCTTCATACTCTTCAAGATCACTGGCTCCAACACTGCCTCAGGGAACTCAGTGGTGGTGCATTTGAGGGCGGATCGAGAGGTTTCTGGTTCAAGTCCAGCTGCTCTCTTACATGTCCTCTTTTTTAAGTGATCTATATTTTCATATCCATCTCCTGTATGTTCAGGAGTTCCGCTGAACGGGGACGTGAAATGAATTTCATCATTCAATATATTCCTGTTAAAATGTACAAACACTGAGGAAAGCTGTCCATCAGCTGAAATCCGTTCCGGTCCTCTGAGGCGCTAGTTTGTTTTCATTCTTGAAACAAAGATAGAGTACGACTGTAGATTTGCAGGTCTTGTTCTCCACGAGCGATGCCGTGGAGAAGAAGAAGAACCAGTGGCTATCAAGTGGACACTAGGGAGTTTAGTCTTGCCTTCCAAGGGGAGTATTGGGGGCAAAAGACATATCTGGCTTCAAGACTACGCTTAATACTTTTATGGAGGGGATTTTTTTAACAGCAGCCTGGCTCAAGAGCATTGGCCAATATGGACTATATTGTCTTCTTTGCTTCTCTGTCCTAATCTAAAGCCTTTCTAATGCTGTGTTTCAGTTGACTAATAAACCCTGCTATATTTTAACAGTCTGCCCAGTGTCACAGCAAAACTTGCTGAGGTGCATTGAAGCATGAATGAGGAGCAGTCTCTGAACAGGAGTGTCGTTCAGCTGGACCTGCTGGCAGAGCTCACAGGTTGAAATAGGAGTGTTGAATCCAGAGGCTCAGTCTCAAGTGTTGAAGCTACATGGTCTCTCCTTGTGGAAGAGTGGGACCCTTGGGGTCCAGCGCACTCAAGGGCACCTCCCAAGGACTGTTTAAAAGCCAGGGCATTGCACAGATCCTGTGCATCCATGACACTGCGCCAGATGTTAAGCCTTATGGGAAAAGAGATAAAACAAGAAAAGGATCTAAATGTGTATTTACCATTGCACCTCATCAGTCCTCGGGAATCCTCATCAGTTACAAAGTGTATTAAAACCTTCCCTAAGGCTCACCTCTTGGTTATCAGGTCGTGTCAGTTTTGTTAGAGGGCTTTCCTCCCCGCCCACTTCCCTGGTTCTTGTCACGCAGACAGCAAGCAGCAAAAGACCAGAAGTCCGAAGGGCAGATAGTGCAATGTTTATTGGGGTTATTTCCAAGCAAGCAGATTCCGAAGCCCTTCACACCAGTCGGGCTCATCGCTGTACGCCCAGAGAGTCTGTTCCCCAGTGTGCCGTTCCCAGCTCTGAGGCCGCAGAGCGTTTAGCCTGCATCCCCCTTCCCAGCTCTGAGGCCACAGAGCCTTGTCTGTGTCCCTGTTCCCATTTCCCCCATTAATAAACCTGATTCCAATTTCCCTGCCTCCTGTTTGACCCCAGTTTATATAGTCATATTCCCAGCTACACCTTAACCAATCATTTTACTGAAATGTAACTAACCAGTCCTAACGTATTGCAACATAATTACCTAACCAATTATATCCTACTATCCTAATTAACTTACACCCAGCAAAATTAATTATACCGCTGGCAGAAACAATTACAGAACCAGAAAAGTGGTGGACATAAAGATAAAACAATACAGAAATGAGGGTACCACAACTGTTGATAAGTGATTTCTTGCCAGACAGGATGCTATCAAACTAAATTTTCTTTAAGCATCTTAATATCTATTTCGTTAGCGGGTGGTTCTACCCTTCCCCATTCTGTGGTTGTCTTGTCTAGTTAGATTGTAAATCGTTTAGGCATGGGCCCTCTCCTATTCTGTGTTTGTACTTTGCCTAGCACAATGGGGACCCACTGTTAGCTGGTCCTTAGGCACTAAGGTAATACATATGATTTATAATAATAATAACTCTCCTGCCACTTTGAGCCAAGGAAGCTGGCCTTGGGACGTTACTGCTTAAAAATGAGCTGCGGTTAAAACCGTGGACTATTCTTTGTGACAAGTATCCCACAAATTCCACTGACCTCCTTGTTTTCTTTGCCTGGCGTAGGGTTTCTAAATTCCAAACCTGATGTGATCTCGCAGCTGGAACGAGGGGAAGAGCCGTGGGTCCCAGACCGCCAGGGCTCTGAGAAAGAAGTGCTCCTGAGAGCTGCCTGCACAGGTGAGGGATTGGTTAAACCAACTCAAAACTCTCCATGAATACAGGAAACATTTGGGATGCCCTACAAAGACCTTGTGAGCTCTGCAAGTTCAGGATTGTTCCCTTCAGATGTGGAATCATTAGGCAGATGTCACTCATGGCTTCCCACCTACCCTAACTGACAACTGGCAGCAGGTCCCTCCCCAATCTCACTTTCCCCTGAGTGTTGTGGTGAGATGCACACCCAGAACTGATCCCTTCCTCTCTCATCTGGGGAAGGGTTTGAGGAAAATGAGCTCCTGATAGGTTTGATCTCTCCCACACGTATTTTGGTTTGTTCATCCCTTTTCCCTTCTTGTCTCTGAGATTTCCTTTCTCTCCAGCGCAGGGAGTGACCTATGTCTGATTCTCTCTGTCTCCCATCAGGTGTTGGGATGGTGAGTGAGAATGAGGAGAATCCCCAGTAGGAAGATGCTGAGCAAGTAGAACCACATAGGACATTATCAGGAAGACCCAAAGGGAATGTTTCTGAGAGTTGTGCACTCCCAGAAAAGCAAAAGCCTGTGAGTCTCAGCAGAGGCCAGAGGAAAACCTGAGTAGCCTCTCAGACCTTATTACACACGAGAGAATCAACTTGGAAGAGACACACTACACATGGCATGAGTGTGGGAAAAGCATCAATGGGAGTTCAGACCTTTTCACACATCAGGGGATCCACAGAGGAGAGAGACCCTACATGTGCTCTGAGTGTGGGAAAAGCTTCAGTCGGAGCTCCTACCTTATCACACATAGGAGAATCCACACGGGTGAGAAACCTTATGGATGCTCTGAGTGTGGGAAACGCTTCAGTTGGAGATATGCCCTTGTCGCGCATCAGAGAATCCACACAGGAGAGAAACCCTACACGTGCTCTGAGTGTGGGCAATGCTTCAGTCGGTCATCAGCCCTTATCACACCTCAGATAATCCACACAGGTGAGAAACCTTATGGATGCTCTGAGTGCGGGAAAAGCTTCAAACAGAGCCCTAGCCTGAGCAGACATCGTAGAAACCACACAGGAGAGAGACCCTACACATGCTCTGAGTGTGGGAAAACCTTCATTGACAGCTCAAACCTTGTCAGACATCGTAGAATCCACAGTGGAGAGAGACCCTACACATGCTCTGCATTTGGGAAAAGCTTCAATCAGAGGACGTTCCTATTAGACATCAGACAAGCCACATGGGAGAGAATGTGAGAAATGCCTTGATTAGGGCTGGCCAAAGCCTGAGCGTCACGGTTTGACTGTTCCCCATTTCAAAGCAATTGTTAGTCATCAAGTCCCCTTCGGGAACAAATTGTTTCATTCCCGTTGCTTTGATGTTGCTTCAAGTTTTGCTGGAGAGCAGATATTTTTATTATCATTTTCCTCAGTTAAAATATATTGAACTATAACAAAGAGCAGGAACAGGGCAGGGATAGGGGAAAATGTCATTTCATCCACTGTAACAACAAAAGTAGTTAGGGTAAATCAGAGAGATTCCCTTATTCCCTGTATTGTCAGAGTGGGGAATGAACAACAATCTACAGCAATGCCATTAACACAAACACACTCTCAGCCTGCTCCAGCCAGAAGGGAAATGGGCAGGAATTCTCACTGTTCAGCCCAGGACACACTTACACTGATGCGCAGCCGTGAGTGTGCTGGGGAAGCTGGTCTGAGCAAACAATTTGAAGTGACAATTCAGTGAGAACTGAATCATCATGCAGTGGAACAGCTGTACATCAAGTAGGTGTGGCCGAGTGGTTAAGGCGATGGACTAGAAATCCCTTGGGGTCACCTCATGCAGGTTTAAATCCTGCCAACTACGCAAGCACTGTGCTGTTGTTGTTGTTATTATTGTAGTCTTAGTGCCTGAGCATCCACAGTGCAAATTGGAGCCAGATCTAGCTTCACTCTGTCTACACTTAAAATGCTGCTGTGGCATTGCTATAGCACTTTGGAGTAGACAGTGACTGGAGGGGTTTTCCCATCCCTGTAATAGCTGCATTGACAGAACAATTCTTCCTTTTCTTTACCACTATCTAACCAGGGCTTAGGTCACCTTAACTCTATGGGTTTGGGGGGAGGGGGGATTCACACCCTGAGAGACGTCGCTCTGTCAGTTCAGTGCCCAGCGTACACCAGCCCTTAGATCCTCTTGGTATTTCAATGCAGGCACTGACCTGTGAGAGGAAAACATCAGCTCACAAACACACAGACTGAATTCCACATTTCATCTCGCTGCACTTTCCAGAAAGTCATGAAATTCAATTCATTCTTGCTAGGACAGAGAACAAATAAGTGACACTAAGTTTTTGGCTTGGGTAAATAAAATTAAGTGTTTAATTAATATAGTAAAAACCTGTCCTGATGCCTCTAACTAACACCATTGCGTGAAATAGGAACAGAGACAAAGCTTGTCAGTGACGACTAATTTCACAAATGATCTTCCCAATATTAATTTCTACGCTGCCCCATTGGAGGTCTGGGCATCTCCAGTGTCACTGCTCTGCGTTCACCTTCCCTTAGAATTGTTCTCGGACATTCGCCTTCCTCTGCAGCGTGGGGCACGGGTCACTTGCTGGAGGATTCCCTGCACATTGAAGTCTTTAAGCCACGATTTGAGGATTTCAGTAACTCAGACATAGGTTAGGGTTTGTTACAGGAGTGGGTGGGTGAGATTCTGTGGCCTGCATTGTGCAGGAGGTCAGACTAGATGATCATAATGGTCCCTTCTGACCTTAAGTCTATGAATCTATTCCCAAATTTGGAAAATTGTGCAGTTCAGAATGTGAATAGTGACCCTGTCTCCTTCCTGCACCTGCTCTACCTTGCTCCACAGCAGCTTCTCCCTGCAGAGTCACTCCAGCACGGCAGTGCAGCCGCCCAGGGTTCAGCAGGGGCCCCGGCAAGGACAGTGGGTGCAGCTAACAGCCCGGTGTGCCTGGCAGTGATTCAGCTGTAAAAAGCAAACCCTCCACAGAAGTACAGAGACCTGATTTCCCAACTTTAACATCATGACCCCCTGTAGAAAGCCACACGTGTCAGTTGTATTTTCACAGGGAGATGCAAAAATCAAGTGACATCAATTTTTAAGTTGAGTAAATAAAGTTGAGGAGATAGTTGTTAACCTCACAAAAATATATTAAAGATCCCTCAACATAACACCTGAAGGTGAAATATGAACAGAGACAAACCTTGTCAGCAAAGGCTCATTTCCCAAACGATCTTCAAAATGTTACTAATTCCCACCCATCCTCCACAGGAGCTCTGTGCACTGTAACTGTTCTGCAGGCAGCTTCCCATTCAATGCTGTTGTGGGACATTCCCAGACTTGGAAATGTACCAACGACAGAATTTGAAGAGCAAACCTGGCTCCCCGCACCAGGCGGGATTTGAGTGTTTTGTCCCTGTCACTTAGAGTTTGTCAATAGTACAGACGCCAGGGGCAGGACTCCAGGCTCTGCTTGAGGGATCCTGGCACAGGGGCTGGGGTGGGGGGAGGGAAAGGATTGTAGATTCTGACCTGTGCTCTAGAGAGGAGGTAATAATTGAAGGGAGCGTGTTTGTCTCCTCTCCTCCGTGTCCCAGGGCTGGAATTCTACATTCCACAGGACCAAATGAGGGGGTGATGCCACTTGGTTAATGGAAACCAGTGCTCCAGGGGCGGCTTGAACTCACAACCTCAGCATAGCTCCTCAGCACTGCTCTATAAGTACTGTGCACTAACTAATTGCACCACTGGAGAACATGCTTGCTATGATTTTCTGAGCCCCCCCCCCAGGTTGATAAAGGCAAGGAGTGACCCCAAAACTGAGCTGAGAGCGGATAGCAACAAGTGTTGGTACTTGGTGGGGTGGATTCTTCTTAAGGGTTCCAGGCACCATTTCACCCTTTTGTTCTTCCCTGTGTAATAACAGAGCTGGTTAAGACTCAATGGAGAGTCTTGCTGCAGACCAACAGATCTGAAATCACTGATAACCAGCTCTAAGCATTAGTCCTGCTTTGGGAGAGTGTCTCTCATGCAAGAAACTGCCCAGTCTGCGCTAGCAGTGAGGCTCCCTCACTAACAGCTGAAATCAGGGAGAGCTGTGTGAAGTGCAGGGCCCCAGGGGGGCCTGAACAGGGGGGAACAACACCCCAGGACTTTTAAAAATGGGAGGGCTCTGCCTTGCCACTTTGTAATGACCGTAAGGGCAAGTGAGGGAGGAGAGCAGTGAGCAGGAGGAAGGGGCAGCATAGGAGTCTATCCAGCTCTGAATCTTGTTTTCTCACAGTAGCCAATACCAGGTCTCCCAAAGCCACTCCTCAAGGCAGCACTGGGAGTTGAACCCAGGATCTTCTGTTTACAAAACAGGCACTTTAACCAGCTAAGCCATGGTACCTGCTGTTATTTAAAGCATCGTGTCTGCCCACACCTGACTCTCTGCCAATCCCCACTGGGACCTGACAAGTGTTGCTCCTGTTTGGATTGTGTAAAGCAGAGGAGCAGCTGAAGTTTTGCTCCCAAGGTGTGTGTGTGATTCTTTGGACAGGTCTACACTACAAAATTTGGTTGGTGTAATTACATTACTTAGGCTGGCAATGCAGTTATATCAACCTAATCCCAGTGTAGAATCATAGAATATCAGAGTTGGAAAGAACCTCAAGAAATCATCTAGTCCAACCCCCTGCTCAAAGCAGGACCACTCCCCAGACAGTTTTTTGCCCCAATCCCTAAATGGCCCCCTCAAGGATTGAACTCATAACCGGAGGTTTAGCAAGCCAATGTACAAACCATTGAGCTATTCCTCCTCCAGACGGTGACTCAACTGTCAGAACTTTCTGGAGCAATGAAATGGGAGAGGCCCAGCCTCTGTAGCAGGAATGCAGGGCAGGCGAGTTCACGGCAGGCATGGTGGGATACTGGTGGAGGCCAGTCATGGTGATATAATGACCAGCAGCATTTACACTGACAATTTGTCTTTTAAGTTTGCTGCAAAAGCTCTAGACCTCTCGTCAAGGTGTTTTTATTTTGTCACCAAAACAGGGCAGTTTTGTCGCCAGACGTGGTATTGCAGTGTGTGTACCAGCCACAAGCTGCCAACCGAGGGAGCATTGTGTGTTTTTCACACACCTGAGCAATATAATGATGCTGAAATAACTTTGTAGTGCAGACATGGCCAAAGATTCACACACACACACACACACACACACACACACACAGCTTGCAAGGAAAAGCTCACCTGCTTCTCTGCTTTGCAGAATCCAAACACATGCAAAGCATGTCAGGCCCTGGTGGAGCTGTCAGGGAGTCAGCTGTGGGCATCACTGTGCCTTAGCTCTAGGTAGGCACCATGGCTTAGCTGGCTAAAGCACCTACCTTCTAAACAAGAGATCCTGAGTTCAACTCCCAGTGGTGCCTTGTTGAGTAACTCTTTGGGTACCTGATATTAGCTGCTGTCAGAGGACAAAATACAGCATTAGGTGGGCCTTTGGTCCAGCCCAGGGTGGCTGTTTTTATGGTTTAAATTACACTCACAGGCACTGATAACAGAGTTACTGAAAGTTTGGGAGTTAAGAGCTGATAGGTCAGTGTTCCAGCCCATCACAGATGACCCCCCCCCCTCTGGGACAGGGGCAGGTCTGGGATCTCACACCAAATGCTCCTTGTGGCTGCCAGAATCTGTGGGCAGCTCATTTAGTTTCCACCCAGGATTGAGTCCTGCTTCGTGCACCGTGTGTGAGAATGAAAATCCTAAACCGCCCTTTGAAATAACGAAAGCAGCAGGACATGTTATTGTCCCTGTCCCAAAGCAGACAGACCAATGGAGAAATGCCATTGACTCCAGGCAATACTCCACTGCCATTTTACCTTTTCACTTTGCTAAACTCCTCCCAACTTTGAGGGCTCCCAGAACCTGATATTGAGCTTGAGCTGAGATGTCTACAGTGCAAATTTACCACCCCATGGCCCTAGCCTGGGAGCCTGCACTGGCACGGGACAGCCCTGGGTGTTTCATTGCAGTGTGGACATAGCCTAGCATTATGTCTACACTGCCATTAACACACCCAAGTCACTATTCTCAAACCCTGGGTCAGTTGATTCAGGCTTGTGGGGCTTGTGCTGCAGGGTTATAAAATTACAGTGTAGACACTTGGGCTTCAGCCCAGCCTCCAAGACCCCACGAGGGGTGAGGGTCTCAGAGCCTGGGCTCCAGTCTGAGCCCCAGGAGCCCAAATCAGATCATCCAGGCCAGCCGGGCCACAGGGATTTTATCACAGTCTAGATGCCCTCTCAGGGTATGTCTACACTGCAATGTAAGCCCAGGGTTAGCAGAAGTCATGTCAGCAGCCCCAACACATAAACATAAACCATGAGGGAAAGACCCACCCCCAAATAAGCTAGGCAGTGTCCTTCTCCCTACGGTTCATAAGTCCAGCAACCAAAAGTCCTTTAACATGAGCCATCCCCTCTCCCACCCCACTCACAGCTGTTGTCCTTAGTCAGTGCAAGCCCAGAGGTGCCTCTGTAGAGTTCACCTGCCTGCCTGGGTGGAAAAGGAGGAAAATAAGAAGGCACTGTACTCACTGTGTTGTCTAGGGACTCACTCATCCCTCCACTGCCACCCTGTCCTAACATTGATCTAACCCCTAAATTTTAGTATTGGGACCCAGTCCCCAGCCTCACTCCCAACCAGAGCCTGCTCCTCTTCACCCTTCTCCTCTGTCCCAACCCACAGCCCTCCTATTCCCAGTGCCCCTCAATCCCAACCCACAGGCCCCTGCCTCACGCTGCTCCTCAATCCCAACCCACAGCTCCTCCTTCCTCCAGCAGCAGGTGCTTCAGACCCTCAGGAAGATTTTCTTGCAAGGTTTCGTGTATGAGTCTGCATGTGGATTTACAGTATGTTGGAAATAGGTTGGGTTGCTTGCCGAAATGATCACTTGTGGCTGGTGTTGCATTCCCAGTCTCCATGTTATTGGGGCAGGAGAAACAAAGGGTTGTTATCCTCGATGTGTGAACCAGGGACTCAACCCTGGGTGGAAACTAAATGAGCTGCCCACAGATTCTGGCAGCCACAATGAGCATTTGGTGCGAGAGCCCAAACCTGCCTCTGTCCCAGAGGGAGGGGTTCATCCACGAGGGGCTTGGCCCACTGACCTATCAGCTCTTAAATCCCAAACTTTCAGTAATTCTATTATCAGTGCCTGTGAGTGTAATTTAAACCATAAGAAAAACCACACTGGGCTAGACCAAAGGTCCATCTAGCTCTGTATTTTGTCTTCTGACAGTAGCCAATACCAGGTGCTCTCAAAACATCTCAACAAGGCACCACTGGGAGTTGAACCCAGGATCTCTTGTTTACAAAACAGGTACTTTAACCAGCTAAACCATAGAGCCTGCCTGTGACTAAGGTACAGTGTCTGCTCACACCTGACTCCTGGGCCCCACCTGGCCCCACAAAGCAGAGGAGCAGGTGAGGTTTTCCTTGCAAGCTGTGTGTTTGTGAATCATTGGCCAGATCTGCACTACAAAGTTATTTCAGCAGAATTATATTGCTCTGGTGTGTGAAAAACACACAACGCTCCCTCGGTCAGCAGCTTTTGGCTGGTGTACACACTGCAATGCCACGTTTGGCGACAAAACTGCCCTGTTTTGGTGGCAAAATAAAACCACTTCAATGAGAACAGTAGAGCTTTTGCAGCAAACTTAAAGTGACAGAGTGTCAGTGTAGACACTGCTGTTCATTATATCACCATAACTGGCCTCTGCCAGTATCCCACAATACCCTCTGTGAACTTGCCTGCCCTGCAGTCCTGCTACAGAGCCATGGGCCTCTCCCCTTTCATAGCTCCAGGAAGTTCTGACAGCTGAGCCTGCTGCTCTGCTCCAGCAGCCAGGAGCAAATCACTGCTGTGGATGCTGCTCTCTCCCACCCTGCGAATACAGATCAGGGTGGCGGGAACTTCCTTGAATGGGGGAGCACCGGCATCTGAACTGTGACACCCCCAGGACACCCCTTCCTCGAGGAGGCTCTTACCGTCTAAACAGGGTCGGCTGTTTTCAAGTAAAATCACTAAAAGGGAAGGAGAAAACTCGAAAGAGGTTCCTCCTGGCGCTCAGGTACGTGAACCCCAATACTCCCCCAGTCCTCAAAGAGAGACCTGGAGAGGGAGACTTGCTGAAGCAAAGCCACAGGGTCTCTGAGGTTTCCCTGGCCCCTCGCCCCTGTCCTGCCTGGCTGATGTCAGCATCTCTCTGTGAGGTCACCACCTCCCCACCACCTTTGGCCAATAGTCTGAGCCCCTGCAAAAGGCCTTTGTGATGTCACTGCCTGTCACGGACTCACAGATCGAGCCCACTCTTGGCCCCGTGCGGTCCATGGGGGGTGCCCCTTTCAGTGCGACAGCCCTTCTCGGGGGTCCACTCTCTCTTGGGGTCAGGCCCCTCCACCTCCTGGAGCTGCCCCTCTCTGAGCCTTAGCACGTCTGTCTCTCGCCGTGGGCCCCTCAGGGAGTCCACGCGCTCTGGACCCCCTGGGCCTCCTCACCCCCGAAGGGGTTGATGCCCCCTGTTCTCAGCCCAGAGCGACTCTCAGCCAGCGTAAAACAGGAGGGTTTATTGAGAGTTGAACACAGCACAGGAAACTCTCAGGGCCTCAGGCCTGGCCTCTCACAATAACAGCACATCCCAGTCCCCCTGCAGCCAGGTGGGCTCTGCCTGCTTCCTCGCCAGCCCCAAGCCCCCGCTTCCCAGCCAGGCCTCCGATATCTCCGGCCCCAAGCCCCACCGCTGTCCATTGTCTTTTCTCCAGGTAAACAGGGTTGCCTGGGCCTCCTCTCCTCTCCGCCTCCTCTGGCTGGAACAGGTTGGTCACGGGGTCCTCTCCCGCAGCCCATTGTCCTCCCACTGGCCAGAACCGCCTGTGACTCCTGAGCTGGGTCTCCGGGTCACCAGGTCACCAGTCGCTGGGGTCTCCATCCTCCAGGCCATCAGCCGGGTCCCAAGTCCCTCTCCGGTCTTCTGTAGCAACAAACTCCCTTTCCCCTCACCTCGTTAAACCAGTAACACCTGGGAACACTGAGTCCCACTCCCTGTGCATGCAAACCACTGGAAAACACAGCAAACCCTAAGAAAATCCCCCACTTTGTCACAGAGCCCAGCACCTCTCCTCCTCTGGGCACCTAGAGCAGAGGCGGCTGGTGTAGATGGCTCCAAGGGAAGGCTTAAAAGCCACAGAACAATTGAGGTCAGGGCTAGAGGAGGGCAGGACCATGCCTAGGTGTGGCCTTCAGACAGGCACAAAAGCACCCAGCCAGGCTGCTCCCTGCCATGCCAAACACCCACTGAAGGCCACCCGCAGACAAGCATGCGGGGCGGCTGCTGATGCTCTGTGGCCATTATCGAAGACGGTAGGAAAGCAGGGCCAGCCCCCCTGGTGGGGCCTCACTGCTCCCACTCAAGGTGCTCGCTTGCCGTGGGGCAGGAGATTTTACCCCAAGAGGCTTTTCCCAGCTGGCGAGAAGCAGAGAAACACCCAGGCTCCCAAGGCGCTATGTAGCAACCCCTCAAGCACAGGGACAGATGCACATTTGGAAGAGGGAAACTGCTCTACACCCTAGCCCGGGCAGCCGCCCATTTTCTTTGGCAAGTCAGGAATGGCAAAGGCGAGACTGGAAGCACCTGGGGCTCATGCCCCAGCCTTTGTGACGCCCACCCCCCAACTCCTTCCCGGGGCTCTAGCTGAAGCCAGAGCATTGGCCTGAGCAGCCAAGAAGAGGTTCAGGCCCTGAAGGGAGCAGGACTTTCAGCACAAAGGTAAAACCGACAAGCACAACCACGAAGGGACTCAAACCCTCAATTGTCTAATCTAAAGTCAGACGCCTTATCCATTAGGCCACATGGTAAAAGTCCCTCTAGGTACTTCTTTGGAAAAGGCAGACACTGATGCGTCCGACGAAGTGGGGATTCCCCCATGAAAGCTCATGCTCCAGTACGTCTGTTAGTCTATAAGGTGCCACAGGACTCTTTGCTGCTTTTGCAGACACTGTGTTTCTCAGGTCAGCTACTGAGGGGGGCCGAGACTCTCTGGGCACAAGACGTGGAGTTCCCAGTGACACGTGAGACTGAATTGTCTGGAGCCAGGTGCCGGGCGTTGGCAGGAGGCTCGGGCATGGGGCTGGGGTGCAGCGGATGGACCGGCTGTCTAGGTGGGGAGATTTAGTCTCACCGAGGAGGAATCCTGATGATAGGCAGTGGCCAGGGCCGGTGCAACCACTAGGCGAACTAGTCGGCCGTCCAGGGTGCCAAGTGGTTGGGGGCACCAAAAATCGCACTCAGGGGAGGCAGTGGAGTGGAGGTGAGCTGGGGCAGGGGGCTGGGAGGTTTGGGGGGAGGGCTGCCTGCAGCAAGCAATGGGGGGGGGCGTGCAGGGGAACCACTCCCTGTCCCAGCTCACCTCTGCTCCGTCTTCTGCCCTGAGCACGCCGCCCCCGCTCTAATTCTCCTCCCCTTCCAGGCTTGCGGCACTAAACAGCTGATTGGCACCGCAAGCCTGGGAGGCGGGAGAAGTGGAGCGGTGCCAGCGAGCTCAGGGGAGAAGGCGGAGTGGAGGTGAGCTGGGGTGGGGAGCTGCTGCAGGGGGGCTGCCCGGCTCTTCCCATGGCCCCAGCCCTGCCTCCCTGCACTCCCTGCATGGTAAGTGGAGTGACCCAGCCCCAGCCTGGTCCACTTCCCTGGCTCCCAGCCACGCCGCCGGCGAGTGCTGTGGGGCGGTTCCCCCCTCCCCTCAAGCTTGAGAGCCAGGGGAGCAGAGCAGGCTGGAGCCCCAGGCCTCCGTGGGGGCAAGCAGAGGGGGGGCTGGTCCCAGGCCTCCGTGGGGGATGGGGGGCTGGCTACCTCCTGCGGGAAGTGGAGTTACCTGGCCCCAGCCTGCTCTGCTCCCCTGGCTCTCAGGCTTGTGTTGGTGTTGGCTAGATTTGTGCGGGTGTTTGTGTATATTAGCAATTGTGTGTGTGTGTGTCAGGATTCATGCATGTGTCTGTGTATGTTTGCAATTGTGTGTGTGTGTATGCGCTCTGCCGCCCTCTGCCGGCACGACAACTATTTCTCTGTATGTCGCAGCCCCCATACCGTCGACCCCAGTGGAGATTTCCCATCTTACAAGGGCTGGCTGGCCTGACCCTTCTCCCCTCTGCGGAATGTGGCGGGGGCTGCAGCTCTCCCCCTGTGGGGCAGGAGTGCCACGGTGTGGGGTGCTGGTCTCCAATGCACCAGGAGAGTAGCTCAGTTGAGGCAGGGCAGGGCGTGTGGTGTCCGTTCTGCGTTGCCTGGTGCTGGGCCATTGCACAATCCCCAGCCACGCTGCACAGCGCACCCCAAGAGGGGACAAAGGGTCCAAGCACATGATCCTGCATGAGGGGATCATTCTCATTGGTAGCCATCCAGTGGCAGTGAGTTCCAGAGCCTTGGCACATGCTGTGTGGGGCAGGAGGTCCTTGTATTGGGAGCTGTGGGAGGAACTGCGTGCAGTTGTATCTCTGAGCACGATTGTGAATATTATGGTGTGTGGGGGTGATTGTGAGTGTGGCTGGGGGCGGTGATTGTTGCTCTCTTTGGGGGTTGGGCTAGCATGTCCCTCTGGGTGTGTGGTGTCTGAGTGTTCTTGCGATTGTGTGAGTCTCTTTGTGCGTCAGAGTGTGTGTATGTATGTGTGTGTGTGTGACTTGCTGCAGAATACAAAATCCTGCAAAGCCATTTCCTAGTGGTTAGCCCAGCAACACACTGATACAAACAGTGTCACAGATGCACACACACACAGAGTAGGGCTCAGCCCCACCAGCAGGGGCAGCAGGGACACACACGTCTCTCCTGGGCCAGCTTGGACAATTTCCCATCATGACCCGGCACAGTGCTGGTGCCCCCACACGGGGTTGGGCAGTGACTGGGCAGGGGGGGCAGATGTGCCGGATCTGTAAAAGCAGCAAAGAGTCCTGTGGCTCCTCATAGAATAACAGCCGTGTTGGAGCATGAGCTTTCATGGGTGAATCCCCACTTCGTTGGATGGATTCAGAAGGAAGCACTTTGGGAAAATCAGTCAAGGCCCTTAGCTGAGCTGAGACACAGACGCAGTGACCCCTGCACCACCCTGGGAGGGGAGTGGGGTTGAGTGGTCAGAGCAGGGAGGGGGCTGGGCACCAGGACCCCTGGGTTCTATCCCTGGCTCTGGGGGTGGAGTGAACTGGGATCCAGGACTCCTGGGTTCCATAGGGGAAAATGTTTTTCCCTGTGCTTCCCTCCCTAGTGATCCCAGCCCAGCCCCCTAGTGGAGACTGAGCACAAGTGGGGGGAGTTGTTCTCCCACTTTGGACTTATGATTCAAACCCCTCCCCCAGGGGCTATGATATCATGAAATCTGCCCCCCACCCCCAACACAGAGAAAACTGGTGGGATTCTGTCCACACGCAGAGAATTTTCTCCGCCGGGCTCCTTCGGTTCATCTCGCTGCTCTCCCTACTGCCGCCAGACACTGCTCATCTGCATAGCCCCGCCCATGGACACGTGACACCTTCTGTCCTGCTGGTTTCAAGTGAGTGAGTTGCCCTCGGGGAGTGAGCAGGTCCCAGCACGTCACAGCCCCAGCCAGGGCCGGCTCCAGGCACCAGCTCAGCAAGCAGGTGCTTGGGGCAGCCCAGGGGAAGGGGCGGCATGTCGGGGTCTTTGGCAGCAATTCGGCAGCGGGTCCCTCGGTCCCTCTTGGAGGGAAGGACCTGCCACTGAATTGCTGCTGAAGAAGAAAGTGGTGCAGTGGAGCTGCCGCCGATTGTGATCACAGATTTTTTTTTTCCTGCCGCTTGGGGCGGCAAAAACCCTGGAGCCGGCCCTGGCCCCAGCACACGGCACAGCCCCAGCACACGTCATAGCACGTCACAGCCTGGGGCAGGGAGATATTGGGGAAGGGGATGAGGGGAGAGACCCAGCCCCATAGACCCATAGGGGCAGCGGGATATGGGGGGGCAGGAGAGGGGATGGCGGGGGAGAGACCCATCTCCATAGACCCCCAGAGGCAGGAACTGAGGGGAGAAGGGGGGAGGGAGGGATCCAGCCCTATAGACCTGTAGGGGCAGGGAGATATTGGGGGCAGGAGGGGAGAAGGGGGGTTGGCAGAGACCCAGCCCGGGGTGCAGGGGAAATGGGGTGGTTTGGAAGGAACTGGGGAGGAGAAGAGACACATGGCAGGACAGGGAAACCGACTCACTCCGAATACATGCAGAGCAGGGCAGGGCGGAGGCAGATCATGCTGGTCCCAGGGTAATTTCGGGGGGTTCTGATTCCCCACTCAGCTGGGGGGCTCACCTCTGGGCTGAGGAGGATGCAGGGGCTGTGTGTGTGTCAGGCTGGGGGAGCTGCCTGGGCAGAGGTGCTGGAACTGGGGGTGCTGAGCCACGTAAATTATCCCGATCTAAACGCCGTTGTAGAGAACACTATGTTGGCACACTGCTTCCTGGCAGCCAGAGACTGTGCTTTCTACACCTGCTCCTGTGGATGTGACCTCTCTCCTGATTGCTAAGGAAAGGAGCCTTTCCAGGAAATGGCCACAGCTTCTGGGAATCCGCATGTGGCTGTGAACAGAATTTGGCTCCTGGAACACAAGGCAACTTAAAAGCTGAGCACGCAGACAGGGGCTTGAACCCTGGCCCCTCAGATTAAAAGCCTGATGCTTTACCACCTGAGCTACCTGGGCTTGTTAAGAGCATCTTCACCGTTCACCACAGGAGTGAGCAGGCAGGCAAAAGAGAGGCAAAAGAAAGTCCCCAGAACTCCTCCTCTTTCTGCACAGCCACTGCCTGTCAGCAGGATTCCTCCTCCTCCTCCCTCCTGTGCCTCAGTGCGACTAACTCTCCACAGCTAGACAGCCGGTCCGTCCGCTGCACCCCAATCCCCCATGCCTGAGCCTCCCTGTCAAAGCCCTGCACCTGGCCCCGTATAATTAAGTCTCACATCTCACTGGGAACTCGACTTCTTGTGCCAGAGAGTCTCGCCCCCCCTCAATAGGTGACCCAAGAAACACAGTGTCCACCTTTTCCAAAGAAGCGCATGAAGAAGGCGCCCGCATGGCTTAACGGATAAGGTGCCTGACTTTGAATTAAGAACTTGAGGGGTCAAGTCCCTTTGTGGTTGTGTTGATGCAGTTTTACCTTCGTGCTGAAAGTCCTGCTCCTTTCAAATCTGGAACCTCTTCTTGGCCGCTCAGGCCAATGCTCTGCCTTCAGCTAGAGCCCCGGGAAGGAGTTGGGGGTTGGATGTCACAAAGGCTGGGGCATGAGCCCCAGGTGCTTCCAGTCTAGCCTTTGCTATTCCTGAATTCCCAAAGGAAATGGACGGCTGCCCGGGCTAGCGTGTGGAGCAGTTTCCCTCTGTCCCTGTGCTTGAGGGGGGTTGCTACATAGCGCCTTGGGAGCCTGGATGTTTCTCTGCTTCTCACCAGCTGGAGAAAAGCCTCTTGGGATAACATCTCCTGCCCCACTGCAAAAGTGAGCATGGGGTATGGGAACGGTAAGAGGCCCCACCAGGGGGGCTGGCCCTGCTTTCCTACCGTCTACTGATGTTGGACACAGAGCATCAGCAGCCACCCCGCATGGTGGTCTGCGGGTGGCCTTCAGTGGGGGTTTGGCATGGCAGGGAGCAGGCTGGCCGGGAGTCTTGTTGCCTGTCTGCTGGCCACACATAGGCATGGTCCTGTCCTCGTCTAGCCCCGCCCTCAGTCGCTCTGTGGCTTATAAGCCTTCCCTCAGAGCTGTCAGCACCAGCCGCCTCTGCTCCAGGTGCCCAGAGGAGGAGAGGTGTGCTGGGCTCCAGCCTGGGACTCTGCCTCCCTCCTGCCTATCAAGCCTGGCCCTGGCACTGCTTTCTTCAAGTGCCATGTGAGCAAGAGGAAAAGTGTGGCTACAAGCACCAGACTTGTGGGCATCAGGTGAAGCAGTGAGAATCCCAACCACTAGAGCCACTTCTAAACCCCACCAAAGACCTGGCTCTGGTGGGGAAAGGAGTTAACCAGCAGGAGGGAAATGACCCACTTTTGTATAGTTGGAGACAGGAAAGCACTTTGAGCACCAGATCTTTACCACCAGCTAACACAAGGTCCCACTGAGATTTGAACTCAGATTGCAGGATTCAGAGTCCTGAGTGCTGCCCGTTACACCATGGGACCAGCTTGTACTGTTCTCTCAGGACATTGGAGACTCTCACAGGGCTGGCTTGTGTAAGGGACTGTTGGCCCTTTACTAAAACTTAGTGGGGTTTGGTTGGCTAGTTCCCAGTCCCAATAGAAGGGGGAAGGGCCAATGGGAAATCAGGACCCTGAGACTGACAGGCCCCTGGGGCAATGGTCACCAACGGGTAGGGAACAACCAACGGGTAGGGAACAAGTGAGAATTTGTTAATGGAGAAAAATTCCTGGTGAAAATTGGCAAAGCTGTGCAGATTTTGAAAAGTTCCAGTGAATTTACACATGAAGATACAAACAGAGAGACAAACACGCACACAGAGAATGAGAAAATCACACACTGCACAGGCCCACACAGACATAACAAAACCAAACCCACACAGCACACAGAGCCATATACACAAAAAGGAAAACCTCACAAAATATAGAAAGAACAAATCCACACCAAAAATACAGCAAAAGCCCACAACAGGAAACACAAAACCCACATATCAAAAGAATACAAAGCAAAAAACAATATTAATGCAAAAATCATACACACATCCATGCACACAGAACTATGCAAGACATCCACCAAAATCACACAGGGCCCACATGCACATCAACGTGACAGATGAAAACCACACCAGCATACAGCAAGCCAGGCAGGGTTTGAGTCTCACAGCGAAGTGGGTGAGCACACAGGTGGTTTGGGGAGCAAAGACTGAGGGGGAGTCAGGGGCAGTGCTCTGGGTTCTGCCTGACCCCTCCTGACACAGGCAGCTGGTGGAGGGCAGAGCCTGGTAGATCTGTGGAATCTGCCCTGCTCTCTGTAAAGCAAGGGGACCTCAGTGTCTTCTGAGCAGGAATTGTATTTTCTGCAGAGCAAACTGATTGGCAGAAGCCATTTGCTTAAAGGAAACTAGGGCTGCAGGTGAGGTTTGAACTCACAACCTCAGCATCACTCCACTCAGCACTGCTCTGTAAGTACTGGGCACTAACCCATTGCACCACTGGGCCCTGCTTTCAGGAGTTTGTCTCCATGTTTCATGGCTGGATTAGAGGAGTGGGGGGGTTGCATTAGCTAATACAAATCCATATGAAAGGCTGCAGAATGGCAGCAGCAGAGTGGGAGCCTCCTTCCATGTGAAAGAGCTGGTTCCCCCTTCCGTTGCTCAGGGAAGGTTGGTGCTTTGAGCCCACCTGGTGCTGGAGCATCTGATGGGTGAGATTAACGGGACTCAGGAGGGGAAGGAAAGGGAGGAAGTCTTTTCTATCCCTGCCTAGCTCCACTAGTCTCCTGTGGCCCTTTCGGCTCCGTGCTCCCCTGTTGGGAGATGCAGAGACAAGCCCCCATCGGGGTGAGTCACCGAGAGGCTGTGTCCCGTGGCGTGTGTGGGGAGGGTTGGATGGGGCTCAAGGAGAAGGTTGTGTGTGACAGTGCGTGGGGGAGGGGGAGGGTGTGTTCCTTAGGATAGAAACAGAGGTGAAAGTAAGCTGGTACAAGCTGGTACGGCATAGCGGCAAGAGCCAATACGCACCGGCTTTTGCTGTGGGGATTGAAAGGGCTCTAGGCTCCCGCCACAGCTGGCAGCCCAGAGCCCTTTAAACCCCCCACCCGCGGCTCCGGCGGCCAGGCTGGGGCCAGATTTAAAGGGCTCTGGGCTGCTGCGGCTGCGGTCAGCCCAGAGCCCTTTGAATCCCGGCCGCGGCTCTGGTGGCTGGGCTGGGGCCAGAATTTAAAGGGCTACCTCTGCAGCTGGGAGGCCCTGGTTCATGTAAAGGCCCTTGGTCTCCCAGCCACAGCTGGTACTCCAGGGCCTTTAAATCTTGAGAGGCCACGCCCCTTCCAGATGAGGACACGCCCCTTCTGGATGAGGCCACGCCCCCTCGGGACTCCGGCAGTACCGGTAAGTCCTGTAAGTTACTTTCACCCCTGGATATAAATGATGGAAAACACAGGGGTAGTGACAGTGAAGCCCCGTGTCTGAGTGTTATGACTATGTGTGGTGTTGCCATTCACCTTCTCCTCCTATGGTCTCAGCTTTCATTGAATCCAGCATTTTTTCTCCTGTCATCATCCCAGAGGTGTCCCACATGCCTCAGCTACCGAGTGTCCCTCTTAGAGACGCTGAGGACTGAACTGATTTCAGCTGCTGGGCAGCTCTGCTAGGTCTTTATTCATTTGCATAGGAAAATAGTGTTTAAATTCATTTCAAGCCCCCCTCAACTTCAGCGAACTCCTGAACATACTGGAGATGGGTGTGGAAATCGATTTTCATTTGAAAAAGTTTCTTTAAGGGACTCATTTGGAGTGGAACTAGGAACCCATTACCCTACAGGGAAACATTCACCCACTGAGCTATACTCTCAACAGAGAACATCCTGTATAGCCCAGAGCAGGAACAGTTTTTAACCTGGGGGTTAGTAAACTTTATCTCTATACAAACACCACAGCTTACAAACTCCCACCCCGCTCTGTGTCACCAGAGCACAACAACTCTCCTTGGAGCACACACAGCTCCCCAGCTCCCTGCCCGTCAGTCTCTCCAGCATTGCTCCAATCCCTTAAAGCAGGGTCTCAACCTCAATTTACCTTAGGGCCAGGGCCAGTCCTCCAATCCTCCCAGTGGGCCAATAATGTCACTCATACCGCCCAGAACCAGCCCCCCAAAACTCCACCCCCCACCTACCTAAGGCTCTGGGAGGGAGTTTGGGTGTTGGGTGGAGGTCTTGGGTTCAGGTACTGGGCTGGGGCTGGGGATTGGGGTGCAGGAGGGGTGCAGCCTCTGGGGAGTTTGGGTGCAGAAGGGGTGAGAGGCTGGTCTCTGGAAGGGAGTTTGGGTGGGGGTGGGGTTCTGGGGTGCAGGCTCTGGGATGGAGTTTGCAGCACCGTAACATGGGCGAGGCGAGTGAGGCACTTGCCTCGGATGCAGAAAGTGGAGGGGCGCAGCTCTACCACGATCAGAGGCGCTTCCGCTGCCACTTCTTCGGCGGCAGTTCGTCAGTGGGTCCTTCTCTCCGAGAGGGACTCAGGGACCCACTGCTGAATTGCCACCGAAGGATGAATGAAGCGGCGGTGGCAATTCAGTGGCAGGTCCTTCCCTCCGACAGGGATCAAGGACCCGCAGCCAAAGAGCCTGGAGCTGGCCCTTGCCTCGGGCACAAAAATTCCTTGTACGGCTCTGGGAGTTTGGGTGCTGGGTGCAGGCTCTGGGCTGGGGCAGGGGGTAGGAGGAACAGGAGGAGGGGTGGGGGTGCAGGCTCTGGGAGGGAGATTAGGGTGGGCAGGAGGGTGTGTGTGGAGGGAGAGGGTGCTGGCTGTGGGAGGGAGTTGGGGGCAGGTGTGTGTGGACCGGGCTGCAGGCTCTGGGAGGGAGTTTGCAGGGAGGAGGGGGTATGTGGGGAGGGGGTGGCGGTGCAAGCTCTGGGAGGGAGTCAGGGGTGTGGCGCTTACCTGGGTCTCCAAGGTGGGGTGGGCTGGGGGCCTCAACGTTCTGCTGCCCCCGGGCATCACCCCCGCAGTGTCCCATTGGCTGCAGGGGCTCGGGGTGGGGGCAGCGCATGGAGGCCCAGCCCCACCCTGCCCTGCCATGAGGAGGGGCCGGCAGCCATTGGAGTGAGCAGGCAGATGCTGCTCAGCTGTGCTGCACTGCTGGGACCCCTGGGGAGGAGCGCCTGGAGGCAGCAGGTGGGGCCAAGGGAGAAATCCGGTCCCCAAACTGCTGGAGCCCCACGGGCGAGATCTGGGGATCAGGACTGCCAGCCAGCCAAACACCTTTAAGAGGAGGTGTCCCTCTCCTGTCAAAAACTGATCTTCCTCCTTCAGTTCAGTGACAGCCTGAATTGTTCCTTATCCCGGCAGAGCCAGAGGATTGAAAGCAGCAACATCAAACCCCGGTGTAGCTCGCAGGAATGGACATAAACACTCCCTGGTATCTGAGGAGATGTTCAGCTTTGCCCTTGGTCAACTACAAGGCCAAAGGGAAAAGAGGTGGCACCAAACACAGGTACAAGTACTAACAACAGTGGCTGCCTTTTAGCCATAGATTTTAATCGGGGCAATAAGTTGAAACAAACCCCTGTTAAATCGAGGGCCGCCCAGAGGATTCCGGGGGTCCAGGCTCTTCGGTGGCGGGGGGCCCGCTTGGTGGTAAGTTAGCGGCGGAGAGTCCTTCCGTTCGGGACCCGCTGCCAAAGTGCCCCAAAGACCCACAGCGGGGCCCCACCGCCGAATTACCGCCGGCGGACCCGCCCCGAAGTGCAGCCCCACCACGGGCCCTTGGGGCACTTCAGTGGCGGGTCCCGAACGGAAGGACCCCCGCCGCCGAATTACCGCCAAGACCCGGCTGCACTCCGGGCGCAGGTTCCGCCGGCGGAAATTCGGTGGCGGGGGGTGTCCTTCTGTCCCAGAGAGGAAGGACCCCTGGCAGGCAAAGACCGGGAGCAAAGAAGCTCTGGGGCCCGGGTCCCATGAGAGTTTTCCGGGGCCCCGAGCGAGTGAAGGACCCTGCCCAGGGGCCCTGAAAAACTCTCGTGGGGCCCCTGCTGGGCCTGGGGCAAATTGCCCCATTTGCCCCCTCTGGGCGGGCCTGCATACAGGAGGCCTGTGATATGCAGGGGGTCAGATTAGATGCTCTAATGGTCTCTTCTGGCCATAAAGTCGACTAATTTCTGAAAAACTGAGTGTAGCATTGGGAGCAGCAGCGTCTGATGTTTTCCTGTCTAGCCGGCTTGCTTCCTAGAACGAATGCTCCTTGAGTGGGGTGATCCACAGGAGTAGCTCAAACCTCCAGAGTGCCTGGCCAGGGGCAGGACATTAGCCCAGCAAGGGAGGGTGTGGCAGTGGGGCCAGGATTTCATCCCATGATATCAAAATTCATCTTAGTAAAAGTATCAATGAATCAGTTTGCAGGATTTATATCAAGCATCCTAAAGTAGTTTACATATTGCTCTAATTAAGAGATCATCTCTCTGCTGGAGAATGTTATCTTAGGATAATGGTCTCCCGCTGCCGAAGCATTTATGGAAAAAATGTTGACGTGTGATATTTATTTTCAAAACCTAAGGCTTTGATCCTCTCTCAATGTTCTGTTACGATGACTTTGTTTCTGTTCAAATTATCAGAATATATATCTAATAATTTTCTCAGCTGAATGTTGAAGCAGTAAAGTAACAGATGTTTCCCAAACAGTTATTGACCTGAAGCATCGTGATTCGTTTAGAACAACTTATTGTTTGATTCAGCCAGTCAGATCAGTTCAGTTTATCCATAAAAACACATCCAGAGAAAGTTGACAATGGTGATGGAGAGAGGGTGGGTGAGAGGGGCTGAGCTGTTGTCTTAAATACCCTTTATGCATCTGATTAATTTGCACAGATTTAATTTAATATACATCTAGTTTAAAATTGGAAGAACTTTACTACTTACTCTCTACTTTCTCTTCATGTAAATTCAAGCATTGCACTATGCAAACTTGGGACAGCTATAATGTTAAAGAACCTGAATCTCTAAACAGGACTCAGGGAGGGCATTCGGATAAAAATCCCAGCACCTTCCCTCTTCTGATATTTGGGGAAGAGGAGTTCTCTGGGCTTCTCCCCAGGGCATCGCCCTGATCCCACCCCCCTATATTTCATATTTACTGCTGATTGATAGATTTAACCCTCCAGTTGGTTTGGTGGCTTTAGCTGGTTTTGTCAAGCTCTGTTATTGTCTCTAATTCCTTCATCAGCACAGGGAAAATACAATGAATCAGCCTGGCTGATTCTCCTCTGTGTGTCTTTAAAAATACAGTGAATTTAAAAGACACTATTATTGTTTATTTTTTTGTTTGCACAGGTTCCATTCTGGGAGCTATGTATACAAGTCATTGTTAAACCTCAGGAACATCTGAGTTCAACTCCTTTAAAATAATGTTTGAACTATAAAGAAAATTAAACAGTGATTTCTTTTTTAATGTCAAGCTATTTTGCCCTTTTTCTAAAAAAATTCTCCGTGTCAACTAAGTCCTTGGATTGTTTGAAAACAAAATGTATTTTTGCATGGGGAAAATTTTATGTTCAATACCCACATGAGTAACTCATAGGTGCTGGGAATCCTTGCAAGGGGGGACAGAAGGAAGCACTGTCCCTCCTCAGTATGCAAAATGGGAAAAGATCAATGGCTGGAGTAGCTTCCACTGCTCTAATACCCTATTAAAGTCAATGATTTAGGTACATAACTATAGGCACTCAAGTATGGAAATTTTGGCCTATGTGATTTGACCAGGGCCACAGTGGGAGCCAGTGTCAACGCTAGGATTAGTCCTTTGTTCTCATCCCTGAGCCCACTACTTACTATATTGCCTCTTCTATTTGTCTGCCCCTTTTTGTGGTCAAACGTCATGCTGGATGCTCAGCAGAAGAACTTGTGATGGTCCTAGTGTATCAACGGTAGCCTGAGTGGTGCTGCCCACTCCAGCTGCAAAATGATCTGGGGCCTTCCCAAAAATCAAAGAGCTTCTGGCTGTGATTTGTCAGTCCTCAAAGGCCAGCCAGGTGACTGCAAACAGCTTACAATCATTAGGAAAAATTAGTATCAAGATTCCAACTCTAGCAGTCAGACAACATTGGTTCAATTTACAAGAGATTACATTTTATATTCCTTGGTTCCCCCCAAATTAGGAAAGGCCTGTGACCACAGGTCCTGCAGGGTACAAAGGGCAGGTCTACATCCCTTTTCACTTTGTGCATAATCCTGCCTGCTACCTTTTCAGTTTCAGTTGTGCTACCACAGCACTGATCAGCACATAAGAATAGGAAAGGGCACACACACACTCCCCTCCTGGTGTTGGGAGGGGAACACAGGAATGTTATGTGCTCTTATTCAGCACATAAGAATGTTATGGCACATAGGAATGTTATGGAATAACATAGGAATGCCTTAGGGCACATAGGAAAGGGCACGCTGGTAGCACAGGGCCAGGCGGACCAGTGTGCCTCTGCCTCCCAACGGGGCTGCGCACCTGTGTCTGTCTGTCTGTCTCCCCCCCAGCTCCCCCAACGTGGCCTGATAGTTCACGCTTGCGCTCTGGTCACCCTCCCGCCTCCATCCTTCACTCCCTTCCCTGCGCCCCCAGCCCTGTCCACTGTGCCGTGCCCGGTCTCCATCCGTCCCTGCCCCCTTCGTCCCCTCCGCCCCGTCCCTGCATCCCCAGCCCTGTCCTCTGTCCCGTCCGTCTCCATCCGTCCCTGCCCCTTCGTCCCCTCCGTCCCGTCCCTGCATCCCCAGCCCTGTCCTCCATCCCGTCCCGTCTCCATCCGTCCCTGCCCCTCCGTCCCGTCCCTGCATCCCCAGCCCTGTCCTCTGGCCCGTCCCGTCTCCATCCGTCCCTGCCCCCTTCCTCCCCTCCCTCCCGTCCCTGCATCCCCCCAGCCCTGTCCTCTGTCCCGTCCCGTCTCCATCCGTCCCTGACCCCTTCGTCCCCTCCGTCCCGTCCCTGCACAGGGCCAGGCGGACCAGTGTGCCTCTGCCTCCCAACGGGGCTGCGCACCTGTGTCTGTCTGTCTGTCTCCCCCCCAGCTCCACCAACGTGGCCTGATAGTTCACGCTTGCGATCTGGTCACCCTCCCGCTCCCTCCATCCTTCACTCCCTTCCCTGCGTCCCCCCAGCCCTGTCCTCCGTCCCGTCCCCTGTCTCCATCCGTCCCTGTCCCCTTCGTCCCCTCCGTCCCGTACCTGCATCCCCCCAGCCCTGTCCTCCGTCCCGTTCCGTCTCCATCCGTCCCTGCCCCCTCCGTCCCGTCCCTGCATCCCCCCAGCCGGGTCCTCCCTCCCGTCCCGGCTCCCGCCCGCCCGGCCCCCGGCCTCCCCGCCGGCCAGCCCCGGCATCCCCCAGCCCTGTCCTCCGCCTCCCCTGTCTCCATCCGTCCCTGCCCCTCGCTCCCCTCCGCCAGCGTCCCTCCGTCCCGTCCTGCATCCCCCAGCCCTGTCCTCTGTCCCGCCCCTGTCTCCGTCCGTCCCCTCCCGTTCATTTGCAGCCCAGCTCAGCCCCGGTCACTCGCCAGGTGGGGCCGGGCAGCTCCTGCGCTGCGATCCAGCACCGGGCACCGCGGAGCACCGGGCAGGCTGTGCAGGGTGGGGAGGGATACTCGCATTGCTGACACCTGCCTGCCTCAGGGCTTTCTCCCTGCCCGCCGCGAGGATCGCGAGGGAGGGCAGCAGCGTGCCGCTGAGAGCCGTGTCCAATTGGCCGGGTGGCTGCCTGCAGACAGCACGGGGGAGAGAACCAGACAGCCCTGTAACGCCGCCGCTGCTCGGGACCCGGATCCACGCTGCTGTGCCACCGAGACCCATCAAGTGCCACGGGAGCGGGGGACACCCCCCCCCATGGAAGTGTCAGGGGCTGCTCGGGCTGGGAGCCCGGCGGAGAGTCCAGCTGGGGAGAGGCTCAAAGGGGGGGGGGGGGTAAAAACGTTGCACCAAAAATATGAAAAAGTTGCCAGACAAAAACCCTTTAATTACAGCTCGGACGGGCCCCTCCGGAGCAGGGGGGCGGGGCCAGCCGCGGTCCCGCCGCCGGGCAGCAGCTGCAGCAGCAGCAGCAGCAGGAGGGGGCGGCGCGAGACGGCTCCCGGGGATTCCCTGCTCGCGCCGCTGCCGGGGGGAGCCGCTGCTGCTGCGAGCTGGTGCGCGGGGGGTGGAGGGGGGGGGTGTCCTCGCGGGCGGGGCTCGCGCCCAGAGCGCTGACACTGTCCGTTCGGAACTGTCACGCCGCTCGGCCGGCCCGCCCCACTTGTGACGTCACCGCCCTCTGCCCCCGCCCAACCAGCGTGGTCCCCGGGCTCCGCCCACCGTCACCGCGGCAACCACCAAAACAAACGTTCTCGGAACACGTGGGGCAGGGAGGGGGGAAAAATGGGCGGTGACGCAAACAAAGCAGCTGGCTGGCAGCGCGCGGCAATGACGTCACCGAGGAGGAGTCCGCGACGCAAGGGCGGTTCCTCCCTCCGCTCGCGGGCAGCGACCCAGCGCCTCGCGCACCTGTGCTGGAGGGGAGGCGGCGGCGGATGCAGGGACGGGACCGAGGGGACGAAGGGGGCAGGGACGGATGCAGACGGGACGGGACGGAGGACAGGGCTGGGGGGATGCAGGGACGGGACCGAGGGGACGAAGGGGGCAGGGACGGATGGAGACGGGACGGGACGGAGGACAGGGCTGGGGGGACGCAGGGATGGGACGGAGGGGACGAAGGGGGAGGGACGGATGGAGACGGGACGGGACGGAGGGCAGGGCTGGGGGGACGCAGGGAGGAGACGAAGGGGGCAGGGACGGATGGAGACGGGACGGGACAGAGGACAGGGCTGGGGGGATGCAGGGACGGGGCGGAGGGGACGAAGGGGGCAGGGAGGGATGGAGACGGGACAGGACGGAGGACAGGGCTGGGGGGATACAGGGACGGGACGGAGGGGACGACGGGGGCAGGGACGGATGGAGACGGGACGGGACAGAGGACAGGGCTGGGGGGATACAGGGACGGGACGGAGGGGACGAAGGGGGCAGGGACGGATGGAGACAGGGGACGGGACGGAGGACAGGGCTGGGGGGATGCAGGGATGGGACGGAGGGGACGAAGGCGGCAGAGACGGATGGAGACAGGGGACGGGACGGAGGACAGGGCTGGGGGGACGCAGGGAAGGGAGTGAAGGATGGAGGGAGCGGGAGGGTGACCAGATCGCAAGCGTGAACTATCAGGCCACGTTGGTGGAGCTGGGGGGGAGACAGACAGACAGACACAGGTGCGCAGCCCCGTTGGGAGGCAGAGGCACACTGGTCCGCCTGGCCCTGTGCTACCAGCGTGCCCTTTCCTATGTGCCCTAAGGCATTCCTATGTTATTCCATAACATTCCTATGTGCCATAACATTCTTATGTGCTGAATAAGAGCACATAACATTCCTGTGTTCCCCTCCCAACACCAGGAGGGGAGTGTGTGTGTGCCCTTTCCTATTCTTATGTGCTGATCAGTGCTGTGGTAGCACAACTGAAACTGAAAAGGTAGCAGGCAGGATTATGCACAAAGTGAAAAGGGATGTAGACCTGCCCTTTGTACCCTGCAGGACCTGTGGTCACAGGCCTTTCCTAATTTGGGGGGAACCAAGGAATATAAAATGTAATCTCTTGTAAATTGAACCAATGTTGTCTGACTGCTAGAGTTGGAATCTTGATACTAATTTTTCCTAATGATTGTAAGCTGTTTGCAGTCACCTGGCTGGCCTTTGAGGACTGACAAATCACAGCCAGAAGCTCTTTGATTTTTGGGAAGGCCCCAGATCATTTTGCAGCTGGAGTGGGCAGCACTCAGGGAAGGGAGTGAAGGATGGACGGAGGGGGAGGGTGACCAGATCGCAAGCGTGAACTATCAGGCCACGTTGGTGGAGCTGGGGGGGAGACAGACAGACACAGGTGCGCAGCCCCGTTGGGAGCCAGAGGCACACTGGTCCGCCTGGCCCTGTGCTACCAGCATGCCCTTTCCTATTGGGGTGCGCCCATGCTGTGCCACAGAGCTCCCCTGCCCAGCACCCCCCTACAACTCTTCCACCACAAATGCACAGTGCTGTGCACACACACCTCGCCCAGCACACCCCTGCCCACAGCCCCACCATAGCTGCCCAGCACCCCACACAGAAACCTCCACTCTCTAGTTTCCCAATACACACAGATTTCCCCTCCCTTCCTTCCTCCCTCCCAGTGCTCTTCCCTACAGCCCCACACCATAACTGCACAATGCCCCACACAGACCCGCAGTGCCCTGACACACACAGATCTCCCCCATAGCCCAGCACCCTGTTTTCACTCTTGTTTTTTCAAGACCCAAAGGGAGAAATCCCCTCCCTCCTCCTACTCCATGGGAGGAGGGAAGCGGGGATTGAGCTTCTCTATGAATAGCTCCAGTGCCTGATTCTGCTTGAACTTACTTTTCCTGAAAGAGGCACCATTTTTCTCAGTTTTACCGTCACCCCTGGGGTTCTGAATAACAGCAGTGAAACTGACCACAGCTGCTAGTGCTTGGCAGCATTGTGAGGCGGAATAGAAGCTCTGAACTGCCAGTTTGCAGACTCAGGAAGACAGGTCTGCACTGGTTTACATTTGGAAGGTTATCTTCAGATAATGAAAGCTGGGCATGTGCTTTCTTCAATCCCTGACAATGCATGGCAGAGAATACAATTATTAAAGAAAAACTGTTTTAGCCCCTTTTGCACAGTTACCTGCACTTATACAGGTTGCAACCTGATATTCCTTGCACAATCTAAGTTTGGGTGCATCGGTAATGCCCTAATTGTATTACCGGTGCACCGTGATTTTGCTTGGTTCTTTTTAACCAAGGTGAAGTATTCCTAGAAAATAGGTGAAACATTTGGATTTGTAACAGTAATGTAAATACTGTGATAAATTCAGTGCCCCTGGCTTCCCATGGTTCCACAATCATAGAAATGGCATTGGAATTTACTTTTATCTTCAGAATTCTTCCCCCCTCCCTCCGCAGATCACCATAAGAACTTCAGGAAGGGCATTTGAAATAACACATAAAAGTGATTCCATGCACAAGTATGGAGTGTTTTCTGTTTCTCTGGAATTTGGCAGTCTATGGTGCTTAATATGGGCATATATGTTTGATTACTATAGAAATTTTTCAGATCCTGTAAAAAAAAAGTCTGTCTTCACAGAATCCTCTCATCATTGGTACAGAAAGTGAAACAGAAGTGCTGCAGTATTTTAGGGTTTCTGGATTTGTTTTTCTCCAGGAAACAATTTTGGTGCTTTTATTATGCCAGATAATTACAAAAAATGTACTATCTTAAAAATATTGGTGATTGGCAGCAGTAGCCCTGGAAACGAAAATGGGTGAGATTTTCAAAAGAGAGTAAGTGATTTAGGAACATAAGTCTCATTAACTTTTAATGGGACTGGCATTTCTAAGTCATGCAGTTTTCAATGTCTCACCTGTAGCAGAGCAGGGAGCTGCGGAAGAAATTGTTACGGCAGAGCTAGGCATTGTTTATGCTCGCTTTCTCAGCTCCGGTTATTATCGGTTATTTTGTATCAGTTCTAGCCAAGTATGACCGGTTTAGACTGCCAAGTGAAGAGTCCTTGGCGGTGGGCCATGGGAAACAGGTGTGTGAAGTAGAGAGTTATGTTTTATTATGTCTATGCTGCTTTGCTGCTAGTGGGATTAAATAGAAGCTTGTTTTTATTAAGTTTGGACTTCGACCCAGGCCGACTGGTAGGGTGCTGGGATCCCCATATCAGTGGCCGCAACGAGCGGAGTCCCCGTTGCCGGTGTGTCACGGTATCCTTCATTAAAAACCAATTACTCTCAGTGTGGAGTCGGTCTCGTTCTTACAGAGTACCTTGGGCTAATTTGTGGGCAACAACAAGTGGCACAGCGAGCAGGGTACTCTGTGAGACGATGCCGTTTTGGTCGAAGGCAGGGGAGGTAGGGAAGCCGTCGCTGTCCCTACAGCGCATACCGGGGTGGCCCCAGTCGGAGCGTTGGGGACCGGTTGCGCGGGTTTTGGCAGGCTGGGCGGCTCCAGCCGATTGGCCGGAGTTCCAGAAGTCGGCTGAGGTTACCCCTGAGCGGTTACTCGAGGGGTTGCAGCGGCTGCGGACAGGCCGGCGGTCTGGGACAGAGCGGCGAGCAATAGGGGAGCTGGGATGGCTCCTCCTTACCGCGCTCCGGGCTCAGGACGAAGAGGTGCTCCGCTTGCGGCGGGCCCTGGAGGGGAAAACGTCCGAGTGCACGGCTTTAGTTGAAGCTCGTGCAGTGGCTCAGGAGGTTGTTACCTCCCAAGCAGAACGAACCCAGGAGTTGACAAGACGATGCGAAGTGCTGGTGGCCCGTATGGCGAATAAGCGGCGGCTTAAGTTGGGGCGCCGGCCGGTGACCACGGCGCAGGTGCGGGCGGTGACTGCCCCTTCTTGGGACCCCGCCGCCTGGGATGGTAATATATGGGACTCTTCCTCCTCATCGGATGAGGAGGAGGGGGAATCAAAACTTATGATAGCCCGCGCCCGTCCGGTACGAGAGTTGCGGGCAGAAGGTGACCAGCTGCAGCCCCCGGTCTGGCGGACGTACAAAACAACGGAGTTACAGGAGATTGTGAAAACATTTCGACAAGAGCCGGGTGAGAATGTTTTAGGCTGGCTGGTCAGAGTGTGGGACTGCGCGGGGAACACGGTCTTACTTCTCCGGATGGAGTTTCAGCAGCTAGGAGTCCTTTTTCAAGACTCACAGGTACGCGCACAGCTGTCAAATCCCCCGCAACCCCAGGAAAACGGGATTGAGATAGAAGCCCCATCTCTGTACCGCTGGCTAGCGGTGGCGGTAGATGTAGCCTATCCGTCAGTGGGCGAGCTAGAGGCTCTAGTAACTCCCTGGAAGACCATGACTGAAGGGGTGCGGGCCCTCCGACAGTTGGGAATGGCGTGGGCTGTCGGGATGGGGGGCACAGAGGGACCTGACGACATTCCGGTCTCTAAATCGACTAAAGCCACTCTTCTACGTTTAGCCCCGGATGAATTGAAGCCCTCCCTCCTTGCGGTCGTTATGGCAGCAGATGGGCGAGTGGGTGAATTGGCGATTACTTTTACACAGTTAGAAACGGCGTTAGCCGGAACGCGGCCGCGAGCCGTTCGGGCTTCTAAAGGACAGCAAGGAAAGGAGCCCGCCGGGGGGGGGCAGGAAAAAGGGGAGGTGCGGGTACCCCGGAAGATTTTGTGGCAAGACCTGTTGCGAGCTGGTGTTTCCCGGGATGATATTAATGGCAAGCCGACTGTAGACTTATACAAACGGTGGATGCAGCTGCCCCCCTCGAAGAGAAGCGTTGGGGCCGAGGGGGAGAAGGGAGTGGATCACACTGATACAAGTGAGTTGCCCCCTCCACCAGCTGAATGGCGACTCCCGAGACCCTATTGAGGGGGGGGCGGGTCCTCCGCCCCGCGTGTGGCAGCGGTCGCACCAGGGAGGGAGGCGGGGGACCAACGCCCCTATGTACCTCACGACACGCTGGCCGAGGAGGTGTGCAGCATGTATTGGCATTGATTGATACAGGGGCTGAAGTTACTATTCTGCATTCAGCGCAGACTCACGGCCGTGTGGCCATGGTGAGGGGCCTTGGAGGGGCCGAGATTCAGGCATATGAAGTTACTGTTACGTTGACTATGGGGAAGGCACCCCCATTTCGGGCCACAATTCTAGCTGCGGCTATACGGGAGTATATCTTAGGTATTGATGTTTTGCGAGGCCGGTCTGTGGATACGCAGTACGGTCTCTTCGCCTTTGGCCACCCTCGGTATGTGAATGCAGCACGAATACAAGAAGTGCGACACTGACTATTCTGCGGGGTGCTCCACGCTGGGAGCCGGTGATTTTACCACCCCCAACAGCTGTGGTTTACAGGAAACAGTACCGTCTCCCTGGAGGGGAGGAAGAAATTACCCAGACAGTGGATGCCTTGCTAGACGCTGGGATTATTAGACCTGCGTTGAGCCCCTACAACAGCCCCATTTGGCCAGTGAGAAAGCCAGATGGAATGTGGCGAATGACAGTGGATTATAGAGAGCTTAATAAAGTGACTCCCCCGTTGGCAGCTGTTGTGCCGGACATAGTAACCGTGATAGAGCATATAGCAGCAGCTGCCCAGCCATGGCATGCTGTTGTGGACCTTGCTAATGCTTTTTTCTTAATTGCTATTGCCCCCAGCTGTCAGGATCAGTTTGCTTTTTCATGGCAAGCTTGTCAGTATACCTTTTGTGTATTACCCCAAGGATGGAAGCACTCCCCCACAATTTGTCACCAGCTGGTCAGTGCGGATTTGGCCCGAGTGCAACTACCTCCTATGACCCACAGTTACCATTACATTGATGATGTTATGGTCTCTGGCCCCTCCCGGGAAGTAGTGGCCGATGCGTTGCATGCAGTAGCTACCGGCTTGGAGGGTCGAGGCTGGACCCTGAACCCACAGAAGATACAGGGTCCTGCTCAGACTGTTATTTTCTTGGGGATTATGTGGGCAGGAACGGAGCGGCAAATTCCCCAGAAGGTGCGGCAAATGGTCCAGGGATACCCCGTGCCGCAGACCAAGAGGGAATTACAAGCGTTTCCAGGTCTTTTGGGGTTTTGGCGGGCTTTTATTCCGCACCTTGCATTTTTGATGCGACCACTGCAGACTCTCGTTCGTAAAGCAGCTCCCTGGAAGTGGGAGCGCAGCCATCAGACTGCATTTGAATTGTGCAAGGATGCATTGTTAACACATGCCCGGCTCCACGCCCCCTTGCCAGGGGTTCCTTTTGAGTTGGAGGTTACCACTGTGGCAGATGTGGCGTCCTGGGGGCTGTGGCAGCCAGTGGGGGGCCAACAGAAAGAGCCAATAGGTTTTTGGTCTCGAACCCTAAAAGGGGCAGAACCTGGATATACTCCGTTGGAAAAGCAAATTCTGGCAGTTGTGTGGGCACTACAGGATACCGAGCGCATAACCGGCCCCACGCCAGTAGTGGTGCGGACGCCCATCCCGTTGGGCCGTTGGGTGCAAGAGGATCCCGGCCACGTGCAGACTGGTGTGGCGCAAAGTTCCACTCATTTTAAGTGGCAGCATTACCTGCAAAAGCGCATGTTGCTCGGCCGACCTGCAATCTCCACCCCCCATGCTATATTGTTGGGGGCAGTTACTTTTGAACATGTGCCCTCCCTTACGGATGATTTGCCCCCCGTGGAGGACCCAGCACCCCCCTTACCGGTAACGGAGGCCCCATCAGTGGACCAGCTGTCAGCTGAAGAACGCTGTTATGTGTGGTTTACAGACAGCCTACACTGCCCAGGGGACCCGACGATGGAGAGCCATTGCGTATGCCCCATACGCGGACATTGTGGCTATGGCATGGGGAACAGCTGGATCCAGCCAGTGGGCGGAATTGAGGGCGGCGACCTTGGCTATTGAAGGGTCCCCGCCACGTGTGTATTTATACACTGACAGTTGGGCGCTGTACAAAGGTCTCCGTACTTGGATAACAGCCTGGGAAGCTAAAGATTGGGAACTAGCTGGCCGGCCTTTGTGGGGGGCGACTCTTTGGCAGCAGCTGTTAGAGTATGCCAAGCGAGCCCCTCTGGCTGTACGTCATGTGGACGCTCATACCAAAGCTGATACAACGGAGGCCCACTGGAATGCCGCAGCTGATGAAATGACTCGTAGTGAGGCGGTTCAGATGGCAGAGCACTACCATGTGGAGGGGGGCCATCGCGGAGCCCATGCAACCCGATATGCAGCATCAAGACATGGCGTTTATCTCCCGCTGGCCGCATGCCGTACTGCCCGTGCGAGTTGTTCAGTATGTTCCTGTAACGCCCCTGGCCCTTCCGGGCCAACCGGCCACATTTATCGGGCCACCGGCCCCTGCCAAGATTGGCAGGTAGATTATGTTGGTCCGTTGCCCCGGGAACGACGTTGGTGTTATGCACTGACAGCAGTGGATACCTATACTGGAGTGTTATTTGTGCACCCAAGCGCATCAGCAACAGCAACAACTACATTGACTGCGCTGCAACAGTTGTGCTCTCGTTATGGGACCCCTCATTCATTGCAAAGTGATCAAGGTACCCATTTTACAGCTCAGTCTGTTCGTACCTGGGCTGCTGATGTTGGTATTGACTGGCACTACCATCTTCCGTATGCGCCAACTGCAAGTGGTCTCATTGAACGTCTCAATGGGCTTTTGAAGGACCAAATTCGCCGTCTTACACCCACTCATACACTACGAGGGTGGACGGGGGTGTTGGAGCAGGCAATCTGGTTGCTTAATAATCGCCTGCAGGGGGGAGGCCAAACACCTTTTCAGCGGTTAGCAGTGGCCCCCCAGATACCAACTGTTTTGCGGATGGAACTCCAGAATACACCAGGAGTTGTAGACCCAACGCAAGGTATAGTGGTGTTACATGCCCAGAGCACCTGTACTGTGCCGGTGGGACACACAGTGGTCCCCTGGCCTGATCAGTCGCAGTTGTGGTGTACCCCTCCCTGCCTGTTTTATGTATCACCGATTGTTAAGGATATAAGGTGCTATCCCCCGTATTGGCTGAGCACTGATCGCTCCTTAAGTTGCCTTACATGTGCGAATGAGGGCACTGAGCCTGTGCAATGGGAGCAAGGGGAGGCATTATGTAAACTTATTCCGTTACCTCCTGCAGGTGTGGAGTTACAAGCCCCGAGTGATACAGCATGGCACGTTCTGGCAAGCGTGTGGTGGACGATACCACAACGCGATCCGCAAGCTGCCGTGGTTCTAGCAACAGGAGATGGCTGGATTTATATTTTACCAGACGGAGAGGATTATCCCCGAATGGTTTCATTATCACGTTTGTCACAGCGCTCCTTGTAAGGGGCAGCGCTGCTTACAGTGATACATTATCTGAGAATGCCTGGATGGTGTTGGCACAAAATGCTGTGAATGCAACTGCCTTTTGCCTCCCTCGAGTGTATGCTGTGGGGGCCCTTATGGAAACTTGTTTTGTGGGTGTTTGTACCGATTTGGATGTGTTAAGACAACACTCGTGGCTGTATGCAATTTCCAAAGATTGGTCATATAAGAATTTGTATGCCCTAGGTCCTGGAGCTGCTACATACACCATGGATGCAAGCATGTATTCCTTTCGCTTAGCCAATGTGACAACCGCTGGAATGTGTGTGTATTTTGTGAATGCTCGACAGGTGGCAGTGAATCACACCAATAATGAGTTAATTTGCCGCCATAAAAGTGAGGCATCTTTTGCATATGGGCATATGAAATTACCTACAGGCTGGTTTTTGCTGTGCGGCCGTACTGCGTTTACATATGTTCCTGCCAATAGTTCTGGGGGTCCATGTGCTATTGGTCGAGTAGCCCCCCTTCTTTTTCCCCATCCGGAGGAAAGTGCTAAAGGCCGATACCGTTATCGGCGGGGGAGTAGTCTCTAGATTCCACCTGTAAGGCAGAAGTTACTTTGTTTTCAGAACAAGAGGCGGCAGCCCTTACTTTTACCTTGATTGGTCTTCCAGGCATGGTAGCACATAATTATCATGCTATAGTGCATCTTGCTTGTGTTGTGGCCAAGGCTCTTAATTTAACCTCTACTGCTCTTGCTTTATTGACACAGGAACTTGGAGAAGTTCGACGAGGGGTGTTGCAGAATCGTATGGCTATTGATTATTTGTTATTGAGATATGGTCATTCCTGTATGGATTTTGCTGGCATGTGTTGTTTTAATATTACAGATGTAGAGCCTGCAGTTAATGAGGATGTAAAGCACCTTCAGCGTTTGGCAGACGGCATTCGTCAGCAGCAGGAGGATTCCTGGCTGTGGTCCTGGTTGTCATCGTTGCGTGGATGGACTGCTCATATAGTTCAGGGTGTAATACTTGGTATTATATGTCTGTTTAGCCTTGCTTGCTTGTATGTATGTTGCCTATGTAGTAGACGTTGTTGTGGTATGACCCACGCCCTGGTAAGGCCCTCTTGGTCCTTGGAGTCGCTGGAGAAAGCGAGGGGAGGATTGTAGCAGAGCAGGGAGCTGCGGAAGAAATTGTTACGGCAGAGCTAGGCATTGTTTATGCTCACTTTCTCAGCTCCGGTTATTATCGGTTATTTTGTATCAGTTCTAGCCAAGTATGACCGGTTTAGACTGCCAAGTGAAGAGTCCTTGGCGGTGGGCCATGGGAAACAGGTGTGTGAAGTAGAGAGTTATGTTTTATTATGTCTATGCTGCTTTGCTGCTAGTGGGATTAAATAGAAGCTTGTTTTTATTAAGTTTGGACTTCGACCCAGGCCGACTGGTAGGGTGCTGGGATCCCCATATCAGTGGCCGCAATGAGCGGAGTCCCCGTTGCCGGTGTGTCACGGTATCCTTCATTAAAACCAATTACTCTCAGTGTGGAGTCGGTCTCGTTCTTACAGAGTACCTTGGGCTAATTTGTGGGCAACAACACACCCATCATGTAAAATAGGGCTTGAATTTTCTATGATTTAGTTGACCACTGGCATGTACTTTCAGTATTTTCAAAAAGCATATACCAAATGGTAAATTAGAACATGCTGTAGCATGGCTAGTGCTGAATTATCAGACAAGTAGTTTCAAAACTTCCAATTTTTTATGCAGTATGTAGCTATTTATTTGTTCTAAAATCCATACTCTTACTGGCAGACTATTCTCAGACCTTGTAACCTTGTATGACTCTTACATAAACAAAGTTGTAGCTTCTAGTAGAGACTTAACTGATTTGCTCCGCTCTTTGTGTTATAGAGGAAAATCTTGTTCTCAGATGCCGATTCTTGAAATGATGAGGGTTTGTCGATCCCATAAATCACCTTCTTTCAAGGCCGGATCAGATATTCAAACAAGGTTACGAACCTCCTTACTTGTACAGTCATAATTCCAAAACAGGTCGATCAAGAGGAGTTAAGTCCCTGCCCTGTATAATTTATAAACATGAAGCTGAGTAACCTTGGATGACTAAATTAAACTCTAAAATAATAATGAAAAGCTTAGCTTTATTTTAGCAAACTGGTATTACAAGTTTCATGACATAAATGTTAATTATCAATATCTTTGGCACTAGACAATGGATTTTTCTCTGCACAAAGTCCATTTCTTGGCAGAGGATACATTGGGAACTATCAATATAAAAAGGATTAATGTGGAGACATGAAGAATAATAAAACATTAAGGATGTTATCTAAATATTTCAAATAGAGAGAAAGAGGTACATGTCTACCTATAATATGAGTTTTAGGATCAGCGGGCTCAGTTGTTTACAGACTCTGAATGATGCTTTGTTTTGATTCTTGTGAAAGCTTCCTTATTTATTTTCGTGGCCCAGGGTTGTCTCCCTGGTTTCCTGTTTATATATTATATAATAAGCATGTTAATCAAGGGTGATCATGTTAGGTTCTTTTCATCCATGGTTTAAAACAATTAGAGAAACTCTTTCTTTTCCCCCCCTTAGCTTAGTCTGCAGAAAAATTCACAAGATGAAATAAGCTCTGTGTGGGTTTTTCCCATGTAGAGCAGTGAAATTGTCCTATTTGTTTTTCTATTTCATATTTCTGTACATGTTAATTTATTTTTATTCCTAAACCAGTCCATAAGTTCCTATATTTAAATATAATTTGAAAGTCAGAGTCACTCTAGGCAAAAATTAGAATTAAATTCTTTATTAGAAGTACATCATTAAGCATAAAGAATGAGGAGTACTTGTGGCACCTTAGAGACTAACAAATTTAATAGCTCTGTAAAGGCAAAAGGGAAAGGGCATGGGTGGAAATGAAAAGTGCAGGCATTTGAAGAGGGATTTCACTGGAGAGAGGATGAGGCTTGGAGATGGTAGCACACATTTTAAAGAAAATTCATATTGCTTGTGTTTCAGGCAAAGATTAGGCATTTATTTACCTTTAAAATACATTTTTAACTGGATTTTCAAAACAGTTCTCTCAGAAACCACTGTGTAACTTAACCCCCTTAATTTAATTGTCTAGTAATTGATAGAATTAGAAACCACAGATATTAAGAAAGATTACACCAGAGGTTATCAAGGTAATTCACTGACTGCATTTCTGGCATCTTTTGGATGATGCCGCAGAATATTTGGGGCACGGGACCATTCTTTTGTTAGACAGTGCCTAGAACAAATGAGGCCCCAAACCCCGATTGGTACAAATCATAATAGAAAGAACTGGGTGGAAATTGCTGAAGGTCCCGATCTTGCTCTAATTGAAGTCAATGGAAAAATTCCATTGATTTCAATGGTGTAGAATTGAACCACAAAGGAGGCAGTTGGGGGAGGGATACCGCTGGGATAGGTTTACAGAAGGACAAGTGGCATTTGGGACTTCAGACACCTTGCAGAGCCAGAATGAAGTGACATACACAGAAGCAAAGACAGAGGGGTGGTTGGTGAAGCTATTAACAGCTGGGAGGTCCAGATATGTGAGCCACACTCAACAAAGTGAACATGTACAAGCACAGGGGCCAGAGTTTATTGTTTCCTGAATACTTTAAACAGGATCATTACATGCTGAAATAGATGAGTATTGCTAGAGTTATGAAGGCAAAACTGTCCTGTTAGATTGCACCTGGGGAAATCTGGATTTTGTTTTATCTGTTGGTTTTATGGTTACTGTATATTTTGTTCCTGTCCTCTTTATAAAGTGCTGCTGATTTTTTATATTGTTCCTTATTCATTTGATGCCAGGGCCTTATTATATCCCGTTGTTGTTTTTAGGCTACTCTTGTGGAGTATGAAATATAATTAAAAGGCCACATTTTCAAAGGATCCTCCTCTATTCAGGCGTGTAGAAGTTTTCATGCAAATAGCAGCATGTGCATGTTTCAGGTAACAGCAGATGCATGCACAGGTGATAGATTCAGACTTGCAGTGCTCAGAAAGTGTGCATACAGATATTTGCATGGATTTAAATAGAGGCCACTTTTGAAAACGTGTCAAAAATATCAGTAAGTTAGGCCACCTTATAACTAGGTTACATTTAAATAGCTACATAAGTGGGATCAGGGAGATCTACTTTGTCCTGAGCTGTTACAATTGAAAAGTGCTGGGTCACTTTAATAATTTCAAACCCCTATAAAGAACCCCTTGTTATGGCAGGAGTCTTGTAGGTGATGTATGTGATGATGAATATGCCAGAAAAATTCCAAGATATCGTGTGTAATTGAGCAAAACCCCAGGTTTAATGGAATTGAAAAGTACTTGTGTCACAGATGTAGGCAATTACTGTTCATAAAGGGGCACCTGCAACTTGAAAATCATTTCAATCAGAAAATGCTGCATCTACTATTGTTACAATTAGCCACGGAGGTTGCTGTCACTGAAAGGGATTAATGAAAAAATAACATTTTCATCTCTTGTTTTCATTTGTTTGCTGTGTGCATTTGGCAGGTCTCTGTGTAATAGTCCTTGTGTGATGGTGCCTGCCCTTCCCTATGCTACTGAAGAATGTGCTGATCAGTACTGTGGTAGCAGAACTGAAACTGAAAAGGTAGCAGGCAGGACTATGCACAAAGAGAAAAGGGATGTAGACCTGCCCTTTGTACCCTGCAGGACCTGTGGTCACAGGCCCTTCCTAATTTGGGGGGAACCAAGGAATATAAAAAGTAATCTCCTGTAAATTGAACCAATGTTGTCTGACTGCTAGAGTTGGAATCTTGATACTAATTTTTCCTAATGATTGTAAGTTATTTACAGTCACCTGGCTGGCCTTTGAGGACTGACAAATCACAGCCAGAAGCCCTCGAGGTTTGAAACCTGTTCAGTCTCAGTCATCTGGTGAGAGTTGAATTCTAGGCATGGAAAAACAAGCTTAAGGAGGCAGAATTTTATTGTGTACCTGGGATTTTGTCCCTTAGATTCACTGGGGACATTGGGGTTTGTCCTTTGTTTCACCTTTTCATCCATCCCTCCCTCCCTCCTTTCTCTTCGTCTCTTGCTTCTTTTATCCTTTCTTCTATTCCCCTCCCAAAACCAGGAGAGGGGTGTGTGTGTGTGTATGTGTGTGTGTGTGTGTGTGTTGAGGGGCACTGATCCCCACCAGTGACCTGGGCCATCCTTTGGGCTCTCTGGTGGGAACTCTCAGCCTCCCATCCTCAGTTTCTACCCTGATTGGCTGAGCAGGGGGTTATTGCCAGAGAAGAGACTCAGGTCTTGTTGTTCTTTTTTAAGACCAAGTAAATAAGTCATAAGCAGTTGTATGTTTGATGAATTTTGCTGCTTCTCTGCACTAATTGTCTCTGAGCAGTTCATGATTCTCTCTAACATTCCAGTTCTCCTAAAATACTGGCTGAATACTTACTGTGCACTGTTGCTGGTCTGGAGCTCATCTGAGAGCACTTTACTCAGATCATTCAATGTAGGAAATTTAAGATCCGATGCTTAGTTTGAAAATCAGGGCTCTGGGTCTTATTCCCAACTCTGCCACTGATTATGCGACCTAAGACAAGTCAATTATCCTTTCTCAGCCTTATCTTCTCCCTCTTTCAAGTAGGGATAATTATGATCCACTCCTACCTACCTCACGGTGGGTGGAGATAGGGCCAACTCTAGGTTTTTTGCTGTCCCAAGCAACAACAACAAAAAAAATTGGCTGCCCCCACCCCAGCCCTGGGCTCCTCCCTGAATCTCCCTGCTGCCCCAGCCCAGGGCTCTGCCCTCCACCCACACCCCTGCTGCCCCACCTCTGGGCTCCTCCCACTTGCACCCTCCTTCCACCCCAGCCCTGGGTCACTGGTAACTTGCTCCCAGAGTGGGTCATTCAGCAGGAATTTTGGATGTGCACAGAACACAGACAGGATTGGTTCCCATATGGTTACAGAACTGCAGTAACATGGAACAATTTCCAGCTTGTGTGATTAAAGGATATCTGGATGCAGATTATAAGACTGTCCTACAGAAATGAGGAAACGTTGAGGTGCCTTTATTATTCTTATGTTCCATTCTTTGTTTCTATGGGCAATTTGCCAATGCAATATCACTGTCTTCCTTTTAAACAAATAAAACTATAAAACAAACAAACAAAGGCAATGGCTGTTGAAAATAGCAATTCCAGTCCTAAAAACCACTGGGAAGCATTTCTTGCTCAAGTTTATCCTACTTTTCTACAGCAAACTACAGTGAATCAGTATATTTGATTTGGGAGAAATGAAGTAACAGCTGCCCAAATTGAGCTTCAGCACTCCTGAATTTTGAGGGTGTTCAAATCTGGAAGGCAGGTGCTAGATTCCCTTTCTGAATATTAGCTAAATCTGGAAAGGAAAAGTCAATTTCTGCTTCGATGGCTCAGAAGTGGAAATCCTCTATGTGCCTGGTACTGTATCTAAAGCTGCCCAGGTCCAGTGTTCACAGTGCCACCCCGCTCTAGCAGTGAGCTCTCCATTCACAGCAAGCTGCGGCTTGAGGTTTCAGCTACCGTACTCCCTCCCCCTCCCTTTCCTGTTGATAGCGGCCAAGGGAATGCTGAGAAATGTAGTTTTTTTCCTGCTCCAGAGCTGGCTCTATAGGCAGGGAGCTAACCAAGGAACTACAGCTCCCAGTGCCCCTGTTGGTTCTCAGCCCCAGGCTGATCCCTGCTGGCTGCCGCCCTGCAAATGGGCTGCTCCAAGCACCTGCTTGCTTTGCTGGTGCCTAGAGTCGCCCCTGCCTCCACCCATCCTGCACCCCACCCTGTGCCCCAGCCTGGAGCCTGCACCCAGCACCCAAACTCCATTCCAGAGCCCAACCTCTCAACCATCCCACACCCCAAACCCCTGCACCAACCCAGGGCCTGCACCCCAGACCTCCTCGCCTGACCCAAACTCCTTGCAGAGCCTGAGGCAGGTGAGGGGCAGAGTCTGTCGGGGGAGGGCTCTGTGCAGTAATATAGTGACACCTTGGGTCTTTGAATGAGGCTTTATACTTGGGGTGGGGGGGTGAGGAGGCAAGCAGCGAGTCGGTGGATGGAGAGGGGCAAATCTCCCAGATTCAAAATCTGTGACTGTGTCTGCTGGTCCTTCTAGCTGCTTTTCTCTGGGCTGGGGGTTGTTCCCACAGGAAGGTGTTTGCTTCTTATCCCTGAGGCAATCGGTATGTCTGCTCTTCTCTAGTCAGCCCACTTGCCAAGCTTGATTGTCCTTGGTTGGGCTGCCAGCCCTCTCCAAGGATTGCAGCTGTCTGGAGGTACTGCCTCCACGCCTTGCTCAGTCACACCTCATTCATGCAACAGGGCAGTTGATTACCAAGTGGGGAGATCTTATTCTACTTCTAGCAAAAGACACTTTTCTTTTACCTTAATTACACTACCTTAGGGGCCCGCTATAACATATTACCAAGATTCAATACAAAGTCATATACAAGTTATACAAAAATGCATAATGCAGAGATTTATCTACAACCGCATTGATTGACTGCATTGATTGACTGTGCAGTAATATAGTGACCCCTGGTCTTTGAATGAGGCTTCATACTTGCCTCATTAATGCAGAGAAGCAGCAAAATCCATCAACATATAAGTGGTTATGACTTATTTACTTGGTCTTAAAAAAGAACAAAAGGCCTTGAGTCTCCTCCTGTCATTAACCCCTGCTCAGACAATCAGGATAGAGACTGAGGAGGGGAGGCTGAGGGGTCTCACCAGAGAGCTCAAAGGATGGCCCAGGTCACTGGCGGGGATCACTGCCCCAGCACTACTGCAGCTCCACAGTTTGGGGTGGACCTCCCACAGTGAGAGCTGCCGAGCACTCCCCCGCAACACACACACACACACACACACACACACACACACACACACACACACCCTCTCCTGGTGTTAGGAGGGGAACAGGAGAAAGGAGAAAAGAAGCAAGAGAGGAAGAGAAAGGAGGGATGGATGGAGGAAAAGGTGAAACAAAAAGGACAAACCCTAATGTCCCCAGAGATTCTAAGGGACAAGATCCCAGCTTTGGAATAAAATTCTGCCTCCTTAAGATCAATTTTTCCATGAATTCAACTGTCACCAGATGGATCAGACTGAACAGTTTCAAACCTCGAGGAGGCTCTTACCTTCTAAACAGGGTCGGCTGTTTTCAAGTAAAATCACTAAAAGGGAAGGAGAAAACTCGAAAGAGGTTCCTCCTGGCGCTCAGGTACGTGAACCCCAATATTCCCCCAGTCCTCAAAGAGAGACCTGGAGAAGGAGACTTGCTGAAGCAAAGCCACAGGGTCTCTGAGGTTTCCTGGCCCTCGCCCCTGTCCTGCCTGGCTGATGTCAGCATCTCTGTGAGGTCACCACCTCCCCACCGCCTTTGGCCAATAGTCTGAGGTCCTGCAAAAGGCCTTTGTGATGTCACTGCCACACCCCTCCCTTGCTGGGCTAATGTCCTGCCCCTGGCCAGGCACTTTGGAGGTTTGAGCTACTCCCTGTGGATCACCCCACTCAAGGAGCATTCGTTCTAGGAAGCAAGCTGAGTAGGCAGGGAAACATCAGATGCTGCTGCTCCCAATGCTACACTCAGTTCTAAAGAAATTAGTCGACTTTATTGCCAGAAGAGACCATTAGAGCATCTAATCTGACACCTGCATATCACAGGCCTCCTGTATGACACACTAGCTACTTTTGGGGTAAATACATTCCAGAAAGGCCTCTAGTCTTCATGAAATGACGTCACGAGACGGAGAATCCACCACTTTCCTTGGTAGCTTGTTCCTGTGGAGAATCATCCTCGCTGTTGAATATTTGTGCATTAATTGTAATATGAATTTGTCTCTTTTCACCTTCCAGCCATTCGGTTTTTTTATGTCTTTCTCTGCTACATTAAAGAGCCCTTTAATAGCCAATCTTTTCTCTCCAGTAAGGCACTTCAACGTTTCAATGAAGTCACCTTTCAATCTTCTTTTGAGAAGCTAAACAGGTTGAGCTCTTTCAATACCTCACTAGAAGGCATTTTTCTCCAGCCCTCAGAACATTTGGTGGCTCTTGCTGCCTCAACTCCAATTTCACACCATCTTTTCAAATGAGGACACCAAAACTGGAGGCAGTATTCCAGTATCAGTCTGACTGATACCATGTCACCTCCTGCGACGTTCTTGACATAATCTGTAACTGTATAGATCACCGTTGCCACCACTGTTCTATATTTGCAGCCAATATTGTATAAAAGTGGTCACATAAAGGGTCTATGGAGAGGTTATGATTGGCTGATTATAATTATGCTATCTCTAGATATGTATCATTTTGTAGTTGACATTATGAATATTGGCTCTATGCTGCCTGTATTTCAAACTTGTGCTATGCTTCTGGGGAACACACCAGCCAGACAAATTGGTGTCAGCTCTGCCTAGCCTGCTTGATGGCCCATTAAGGACCATCAGCTATACAATTGACCCATTGAGAGAAGGCAGATATGCCTTGTGGCTCAGCAAGGTGGGCAGGGACCTGCCTATGGACAGAAATCTAAGGTTTTTCGATGTCACGTGCTGGATAGAATGTCCTTGGGACAAAGAAAGCAAAGACCACATGGCAAGAGACTATAAAAGACTGACGCCTCATCTCCATCTTGTCTTCAGTCCTGCTTCCTACCTCTGGAGGGACTTGGCTACAAACTGAAGCTCTGTACAAAGGACTGAATGGCCCATCCCAGTTGTGGATGTACTCCAGAGACTTGATTTGAACCTGTAGTTTATTCCATCACTGCTACAAGCCTGAACCAAGAACAAATTACAGCATGGTTTTACAAAAGGTAGATCGTGCCAAACCAACCTGATCTCCTTCTTTGAGAAAGTAACATATTTTTTAGACAAGGGAAATGCGGTTCTATCTAATATATCTTGATTTCAGTAAGGCGTTTGATACGGTACCGCATGGGGAATTACTGGTTAAATTGGAAAAGATGGGTATCGAAATGAGAATCCAGAGGTGGATAAGGAGCTGGTTAAAGGGGAGACTGCAGAGGGTCGTATTGAAGGGTGAACTGTCGGGTTGGAGGGGGTTACCAGTGGAGTTCCTCAAGGTTCTGGTTTTGGGTCCGATTTTATTCAATCTATTTATTGCTGACCTCGGAACCAAAGTAGGAGTGGGCTGATAAAGTTTGCAGATGACACAAAGTTGGGAGGTATTGCCAATTCGGAAAAGGATCGGGATATCCTCCAGGGAGATTTGGATGACCTTGTAAACTGGAGTATTAGTAACAGGATGAAATTCAATAGTGAGAAGTGTAAGGTTATGCATTTAGGGATGACTAACAAGAACTTTAGTTATAAGCTGGGGACGCACCAGTTGGAAGTAACGGAGGAGGAGAAGGACCTAGGAGTCCTGGTTGATCGTAGAATGACTATGAGTAGGCAATGTGATGTGGTCATTAAAAAGCTAATGCGGTCTTGGGATGCATTAGGCGAGGTATTTCTAGTAGAGATAAGGAGGTGCTAGTCCCATTATATAAGGCGTTGGTGAGACCTCATTTGGAGTATTGTGTGCAGTTTTGGTCTCCCATGTTTAAGAAGGATGAATTCAAACTGAACGGGTACAAAGAAGGGCCACTAGAATGATCCGAGGAATGTAAAGCCTGTCGTAAAAAAGGAGACTTGAGGAGCTCGGTTGATTTTCCTTAACCAAAAGAAGGATAAGAGGAGATATGATTGCACTCTTTAAATATATCAGAGGGATAAATACCAGGGAAGGAGAGGAATTAATTCAACTCAGTGCTAATGTGGACACGAGGACAAACGGATATAAATTGTCAGTCAGGAAATTTAGGCTTGAAATTAGATGAAGGTTTCTAACCATGAGAGGAGTGCAATTCTGGAACAGCCTGCCGAAGGAAACAGTGGGGGAGAAGGACCTCCATGACTTTAAGATTAAGCTAGATAAGTTTATGGAGGAGATGGTATGATAGGATAACGGGCTTAGTCAATAGGTCAATTAAGTGACACGCTGGTAATTAGTACAATGGGTCAATGATAGGATATTGTTAGCCTTTTTCCAGAGGGTATGGCTGGAGAGTCTTGGCCGCATGCTCGGGGTTGAGCTGACCGCCATATTTGGGGTTGGGAAGGAATTTTCCTCCAGGGTAGATTGGCAGTGGCCCTGGAGGTTTTTCACCTTCCTCCGAAGCATGGGGCAGGGGTCGCTTGCTTAAGGAGTGGGTGGATCGGCTTCTGTGGCCTGCATCTTGCAGGAGGTCAGACTAGATGATCATAATGGTCCCTTCTGATCTTGAATTCTATGATTCTATGATTCTATGAACTTTGCCAAAGTACAAGTCTTGCCCAGGCACCATTTCCTCTACCGCTGGTCCTTGGTAACATTTCTTGATGGGGGGGGGAGAGGAGAGAAATGAGGCGTTTTCTCTCTGTTTCTTTCCTCTCCATTTTCTGCTCCTTCCTTCAATTCCAGAAACCTCCCTTGTGTTTCAGACTGTGCAGTGACACCCTCCCCACCCCAGGACTATGGAGCCTTTGGAGCAGAAAGATCCTAGGAGATAAGGATGAAGCCAGGGGTGAGTAGCTGGCAGGAAGGAGTCCTAGCAACTCTCCTGGGAGTGCAGGGAGGAATGACTCTACATTCTCCCCATGGGGCTCTGGGGAGCAGGGAGGGTTGTGTGATAAATTCCATCCAACATTCCTTTGATCCAAGCCGAGAGACATCTCAGCTATGCACGATCCCCTTGGCAGCACCAAACAAGGGATGTTTTCCACTGCCCAGGAGACCCAGCCAGGGACTGATGTGCTGGAGATATGTTGGGAAAAGGGACTGTCTGAATTGCCAAAGCAGGAAGCCAACAATCTACAGCAACATCATTAACCACAAACACACTCTAACCATGCTCCAGCCAGAAGGGAAATGGGCAGGAATTCTTGCTGTTCAGCCATGGCCACACATCCAGAGCTGCACAGCAGTGAGGGTGCTGGGCAAGCTGGTCTGAGCGAACAATTGGAAATGATCCTTCAGTGAGAACAGAACCAGAGTGTAGACAGGCCCCAGTGTTAAGTGGTTGAGGCTGAGGCTTTAGGAAGCTGGCCTACAATACCATAGGGATCTTTCTCTGGAGGTTTGATTCTTGCCAGCTAGGGGAAGCTGGTGTGTGGTGTCTTTGTGGCTGCACTTTCAGTGATGCAGGTTTCTCTATCCCATTGTTCCAGGGTCATCCTACTAGATTGCCAGCTGCTTTTCAGCTGCAGTGTGGAGACTGTTTGTGTGTGGGGAGAGACAGTGTGTGTGTGTGCTGGGGAAGAGTGAGTGGGTTGAGGTAGGTAGGAGCGGATCATAATTATCCCTACTTGAAAGAGGGAGACGCTCAGGCTGAGAAAGGAAAATTGACTTGTCTTAGGTCACACAGCCAGTCAATGGCTGAATTGGGAATAGGACCCCAGAGCCCTGATTTTCATATTAACCATCAGATCTTGAATTTCATACATTGAATGACCTCAACAAAGTGCTCTCAGATGAGCTCCAGACCAACAAGTATGCACAGTAATTATTCAGCCAGTGTTTTAGGAGAACTGCAATGTTAGAGAGAATCATGAACTGCTCAGAGACAATTAATGCAGAGAAGCAGCAAAATCCATCAAACATATAAGTGGTTATGACTTATTTACTTGGTCTTAAAAGAGAACAAAAAGGCCTTGAGTCTGCTCCCTGTCATTAACGCCCTGCTCAGACAATCAGGATAGAGACTGAGGAGGGGAGGCTGAGGGGTCTCACCAGAGAGCTCAAAGGATGGCCCAGGTCACTGGCGGGGATCACTGCCCCAGCACTACTGCAGCTCCACAGTTTGGGGTGGACCTCCCACAGTGAGAGCTGCCGAGCACTCCCCCGCAACACACACACACACACACACACACCCTCTCCTGGTGTTAGGAGGGGAACAGGAGAAAGGAGAAAAGAAGCAAGAGAGGAAGAGAAAGGAGGGATGGATGGAGGAAAAGGTGAAACAAAAAGGACAAACCCTAATGTCCTCAGTGATTCTAAGGGACAAGATGCCAGGTTTGGAATAAAATTCTGCCTCCTTAAGATCATGTTTCCCATGAATTCAACTGTCACCAGATGGATCAGACTGAACAGTTTCAAACCTCGAGGAGGCTCTTACCTTCTAAACAGGGTCGGCTGTTTTCAAGTAAAATCACTAAAAGGGAAGGAGAAAACTCGAAAGAGGTTCCTCCTGGCGCTCAGGTACGTGAACCCCAATATTCCCCCAGTCCTCAAAGAGAGACCTGGAGAAGGAGACTTGCTGAAGCAAAGCCACAGGGTCTCTGAGGTTTCCTGGCCCTCGCCCCTGTCCTGCCTGGCTGATGTCAGCATCTCTCTGAGGTCACCACCTCCCACCACCTTTGACCAATAGTCTGAGGTCCTGCCAAAGGCCTTTGTGATGTCACTGCCACACCCTCCCTTGCTGGGCTAATGTCCTGCCCTGGCCAGGCACTTTGGAGGTTTGAGCTACTCCTGTGGATCACCCCACTCAAGGAGCATTCGTTCTAGGAAGCAAGCCGGCTAGACAGAAAACATCAGACGCTGCTGCTCCCAATGCTACATTCAGTTCTAAAGAAATTAGTCGACTTTATTGCCAGAAGAGACCATTAGAGCATCTAATCTGACCCTGCATATCACAGGCCTCCTGTATGACACACTAGCTACTTTTGGGGTAAACACATTCCAGAAAGGCATCTAGTCTTCATGAAATGACGTCACGAGACGGAGAATCCACCACTTTCCTTGGTAGCTTGTTCCTGTGCTGAATCATCCTCGCAGTTGAATATTTGTGCCTTAATTGTAATATGAATTTGTCTCTTTCACCTTAGGACCCTGGGAGGTGGAGGTGCCAGACCTGGGCTGCAGCCTGCCGGAACTTCTACATGACAATTAAACAACCCCACAGCCTGAGCCGTGTGGGCCCAAGTCAGTGGTACGGGCCAGCCACCGGTGTCTAACAAGTTTGCGTGGAGAATTTATGCCAAACTGGGAATTGAACCCAGATTGTTTCAATTCTTGCCTCCCCCCTTAACCGCAAGCCCAGCGTGTGTGTGTACAGCGTTGTTTTGGTCTGTGTTTGCCTTGTATTGGCTTCCAAGGGAGGCTGTGGAATTTCCTTCATTGGAGGTTTTTATGACCAGGTTAGAGATACGCCAGTCTGCGAATGTCTAGGATACTTGGTCCTGCCTCAACACAGATGGAAATTCCACAGCCTCCCTTGGAATTTGATTGGATCTGTTGTCTCTGAACCTTTGTTAATTGGTACTAATTATATTACCCTCCTTTACCTCTTTATTAATTAAATCCATATTCGCTGCTCTATTATCTTGCCCAGTATCGGACTAACACTCTTGTAATTAGCTGGGTCATCTCTTTTACACTTTTTAAATATTGGCACAGCATTAGCTTTATTCCATTCTTCTGAATTTCCCATTGGTCCAAGTCCTAATTAAAATCAACATTAACAGTCCTCCACCAGGTCTTTCAAAACTCTTAATACAAGTTATCTGGACCTGCTTATTTAAATATGTCTAACTGTAATAGCTGCTCTTAACATCCTCGTGAGTTATTGTTGGGATGGAAAGACTGTCGTTGTCAACGTCTTATATGATTAAATCATCTGTTTTTCTCCAACTCCAGGAGTGAAATATTTATTGAACACTTTTACCTCTTCTGTATTATTTTTGATAATACTGCCATTTCCATCTAGTAATTTACCACTACCATTGTTAGGGATTAATTTTGTACTTAATATACTTTTTTTAAACTTCCTTCTTATTTTCATTAAGTGGTCATTGATTTCTGATAGCTTCCTTACCAATTTTCTACAATTCTGACTTTCTAACTTATATTCTTTACTGTTGACTTCCTTTCTTCCATATATTTTATTTGGAGATTCCTATCAGGAGCCACCAGCAGGGTCCAGAGACAGCCCCATCTCCTATATCAAGCCCTGGCTAGTAGCTATGTGATAAATGTGATGACTCTGCCTCTGTCTGTCAGCTGGGAGACACAAAGGTTCTCTCTTCCACCCTCTGATGCCTCCTGGCTGCTCTAAGCAAGGTGGGTGGGACTCTGTTAACATGTGCCTCCTGGAGCTCCCATTTACCTGGTGCTGCTATTCCGTGAATAGTGGGGTTGTGAGTGGGGCAGCAGGTACTGAGTGTTGGACTCTTGCTCTTTCAGGGGCCGGTGACCTTCGAGGAGGTGGCTGTGTATTTCACCAGGAAGAGAGGGTTCTGCTGGACCCCACTCAGAGAGCCCTCTACAGGGATGTCATGCAGGAGAACTATGAGACGGTGGTCTTGCTGGGTAAGGAGTCCTGTCGCCTGGGTTATTAGAAGCTGTGGGGTCTCTAAAGAACCTGAGTAGTAATAACTGTATACCTTTATTCATCATACAAGTTTTGCAGGTTTTCTTGCCCCCCTTTTTTTGCCTTATCTCCCACACGCTAGTATCATTTTTGGACATGTGCCTTTTTGGTGCCGTCAGTCATTTTAAAATTGGATTTAATATATCCTTATTGGCTATATTAATCACTGTAGCTTTCATGCCTTTTCCTCATTTTAAGAGGAAAATATGCCTCCTGTAGAATTCTAAATTGAGTAAATATGTGTATGACTCATGCATGGTTTGTGTGACAGTGAGATGAGCTCTTTTAGGAGAGCGTGTAATGTTGCCATTCAGGATCCCATGGGTGAAGGGATAAGAGAGCCATGGGAGGGGCGGAGAAGAGGGGGGAGTAGATAATTCTGGGGTGCCAGGACATGGGGAGGGTGTGTGCAGGGTTAGAGCTAAGAAGCAGCAGGGAGGTAGGAGGTAGTGAGAGATGAGGAGAAAATACAAGAAGCTCCCAAGGTGCCGGGAAGTGGTGCCGGCTGAGAGTAATGGGAAGAAGGGGAGGGGAGGGTGGAGGAAGGGCACCCGGGAAGTGGGCTGGGTGGGTCATTGGGAGGGAGGAGAGGTTTGAAAATCTAGAGGTGTGGGAGATCCCAGACCTTTAACCCTCAATCCCTACTGAAGCCTTGTTGCTTTAGAGCCTACACTCCAGTTTTATTTCTGTTCAGTTTCACTTCTTTTACATTTTTCCCAAATATCATTATTTTAACATTTGACCTCCCTCTCCCACTCATAACCCCTCTCCCATATAACCTCCCTATGTCTATGCTCAGTGACCCTGGCCACTGATCCTGAGTCCTTGCTGCATTCCTCCCTGTGACGATGCGGTTCTGGCGGGACCCAACTGAGAGTGTCAAATCAGGACCAATTGCTCAAACAGGGCAGTCACAGCCCTAGGCTGGGGTTTTTCCACCTCTAAGGCAAACCAAACCAGCCAGACAAAGAGGACTTTGGTTTCACCCCAGTGGCTAACCACAAGTCACACAAGCAATTCCCTTAGACACTCCAGTCTCCCAGTATCACCACCAGTGCCACTTGTCCTGGGGATGAATGGTTATGAAAACCAACACCCCAATAAAAGAAAACGGTTCTCTCGATCCCAAAGGACCAAGCCCCAGACCCAGGTCAATATACACATCAGATCTTACCCACAAATCACACTGTTGCCAATCCTTTAGAATCTAAAATCTAAAGGTTTATTCATAAAGGAAAAAAGGTAGAGATGAGAGCTAGAATTGGTTAAATGGAATCAATTACATTCAGTAATGGCAAAGTTCTTAGTTCAGGCTTGTAGCAGTGATGGCATAAACTGCAGGTTCAAATCAAGTCTCTGGAGTACATCCCCCGCTGGGATGGGTCATCAGTCCTTTGTGCAGAGCTTCAGTTTGTAGCAAAGCCCTCCAGAGGTAAGAAGCAGGATTGTAGACCAGATGGAGATGAGGCATCAGCCTTAGATAGGCTTTTCCAGGTGTAAGAACCTCTTTGTCCTTACTGTGGAAAATTACAGCAAAATGGAGTCTGGAGTCACATGGGCCAGTCCCTGCATACTTTGCTGAGTCACAAGGCGTGTCTGCCTTCTCTCCATGGGTCAATTGTGTAGCTGATGGTCCTTAATGGGCCATCACAAGCTGGGCAGAGCTAACAACAACTTGTCTGGGATGTTTCCCAGAAGCACAGCACCAACTTGAAATACAGACAGTATAGAGCCAATATACATAACTTCAACTAAAAATGACACATGCACACAGACAGCATAGTCATAACCAGCAACCCATAACCTGGTCTTAGACACCTTATTTGACCCCTTTACCTAAGATTTGGTGCCACTACAGGACCTTGGTTGCAAACCATGTTCTATATGGTCCCAGTTTATACCAATAACGTCACACTCCTCCCATAGCAGGGCCGCTACCCAGACACAAATGGGCACTTTGTTGATGATGTCACTGGGTGGTTGTGTAGCCTGCACAATTGTTACACCTATAAGATTACATATTCCAAGCCCTTCACACCACTCGGGCTTATCTCTATACACCCATACAGTCTGTTCCCCAGTGTTCCTTCCCAGCTCTGATGCTGCAGAGCATTTACCCTGTCCTCCTTCCCAGCCTTGCCTGTGTCCCTGTTCCTGTTCCCCACTTAATAAACATGATTCCAATTTCCTTCCGCCTCCTGTTTGACCCCAGTTTATATAGTCATATTCTCAGCTACACCTAGCACGATTGATTGTACAGAAGAGAGAAACAATTAGAGAACCAGACAGATAAACAACAGAAAAGTGAGGGCCATAAAGATAGAACAATACAGAAATGAGAGTTTCGCAGTCAGAGCCATTGATAAGTGATTTCTTGCCAGACAGGAAGCTGTCAAACTAAGTTTCTTTTATCCATCTTAAGATCTGTTTCTTTATCTGGTGGTGATGGGCATCATACAGACAAGATCGTCTTCCTAACAGCCTAATAGCACCTTATTTCAGTGTGACTGGTTTGGGATGAGAGGATGTGACCCTTCACTTCCCAGCTAATGGCTGCCCCTGCTGCTTAGCCAAAGTCCTTAGCCTAAGAAAAAGGCCTCAGACTATCCTAGTGAGAGAAGACCCATACACAGGCAGACTGAGATTTTAAAGTGCTCTCAGATGAGCTCCAGACCAACAAGTATGCACAGTAATTATTCAGCCAGTATTTTAGGAGAACTGCAATGTTAGAGAGAATCATGAACTGCTCAGAGACAATTAATGCAGAGAAGCAGCAAAATCCATCAAACATATAAGTGGTTATGACTTATTTACTTGGTCTTCAAAGAGAACAAAAAGGCCTTGAGTCTCCTCCCTGTCATTAACCTCCTGCTCAGCCAATCAGGATAGAGACTGAGGATGGGAGGCTGAGGGGTCTCACCAGAAAGCTCAAAGGATGGCCCAGGTCACTGGCGGGGATCACTGCCCCAGCACTCCTGCAGCTCCACAGTTTTGGGTGGACCTCCCACAGTGAGAGCTGCCGAGCACTCCCCCGCAACACACACACACACACACACACACACACCCTCTCCTGGTGGGGTCGGGCAGGGCAGCGTCTGTGGTTTACATTCTGCATTGCCTGGTGCTGAGCCATTGCACAATCCCCAGTCACGCCGCACAGCACACCTCAAGAGGCGGTGGGGGGGCCAAGCAGATGATCCAGCACGAGGGGGGAGAGGAAATGTGGCTGGGGGGAGGAAAGGTCTTGGGCTGCACTGGGGGAGTGCAGAGCAGGGGTGACCCCAGAAACCTGCAGCAAAGGGATGGACAGGTGGGCTGGGTGGATAGAGGAGGCAGTGAGCCTAAAAGGGGAGTGGGGTCTAATGGTCAGAGCAGGGTGGGGTTTGTGTTCTATCCCTAGCTCTGGGAGCTGAGTGGGGTCTAGAGGTGAGAGCGGGGGACTGGGAGCCAGGACTCCTGGGTTCCATAGTGGCAACTGTTTTTTCCTGTGTCTCCCTCCCTAGAGATCCCTGCCCAGCCCCCTAGCAGAATCTGACTGGGGGAGGGGGTTGCCCTGCCACTCCAGACTCGTGATTAGAACCTCCTCCCACGGGCTCTGCCATCACGGAATCTCCCTCCCACGTCAGAAAGTAGGAGCCCTTCCCCACATGAGGAGGAAGCTAGTGAGTTTCTTGGGAGTCTCTGGCAGAGGTGACAGCACCCACCAGACACCTACTGAGGGCAGCAAGGAGACTCCCACACACCCCTGCTACGAGGGGCTGCGGGTGCCCAGCCAGGGTCAGGAGGTGAGATGGGGTCGCAGTGGCAGGAAGGGGGCAGAGCTGGGGTGGTGCCAGGTCGTTGCTGGCTACACAGGAAAACCACACTGCTCCATTACGTATTTCCCAAGGTTATGGCTGAATACAGGGTTTGGAATGACTTCAGGGAAATATTTTGTTTCCAAACAGACTCCATATACCAAATGATGGTGCTAATATGTTCTCTGAAGCCTCCCCATGACTCCAGGATCCCAGCATCGTCCTAATTTGTAGGGTAGTTCTCCTCCCGGGCTCGTGCGATGGCGGGGAGCACCACCAGCCCCATGTCCTGCATGGGAGAACTGAGGCCGAGATAGGCTGGAGTGATGTGCCCAAGGACACTCAGAAGTCTGTGGCAGAGCAAAGCATGTTTATGCCTCCCTGTCCCGGGTCTGGCCTGCTCCTGGGTCACTGGGTGGTGCAGGGGCGGGAGCTTGGGGGAAGGGGCAATGTGAGGGCAGAGGAGGGGTGTATTGGGGAGGGGCAGTGCGGGAGTGGGGATTCGGGGGAAGGGGCAGAGTGAGGGTGGGGCATTGGAGGAAGGGACAGGTGATGTGAGGCAGGGACCTCGGGGGCAGGGGCAGCGTGAGGGCAGGACCTCGAGGGCAGGGGCAGGGCTTTGGGGAACGGGCAGAGCGAGGGGGCTCGGGGATGAGGAGGGTTAATTCAGTTCAGTGGCAGCTTTGTCTGTGGGTGACACTGTTACTGCAGGGGGTGTTCAAAGCCGGGCTCGCCTGAGGGAGGAGGAAGGGGGTGGCTGGGGAGGGACAGCGGGAGTGAGGGGCGCTGACCAGTAGCCGGGTACAAGGCCTCAGACACGCACAGAAACCAGCTCACCCCGGGGGTTAAAGCCCCAGCAAACAAGGGGCGCTGGGACCATCCCCGGTGCAGACACAGGTGTAAAGTCACCGGACGGAGACAGACCCGCACTCACCTGCCCCAAGACAGACCTGCCCCGCCAGGTTTGGGGGCGGAGCCGGCGGCCCCGGTCCTCGCCTCTCCCCGCCCCGCCAGCTGCTCTGTGCAGGGGCGAAGCAGCGCGGCACGCTCCTACGCGGGCAGGTCAATACACTGCACGGGGTGGGGGGAGAGGTGTCAGGTTGACCCAGGACCCGCCCTTCCCTGGGCTCGAGGACGGGGCGCCCGGGCAGGCTGGGAGTTGTAGTTCCTGGCTCTTCTCAGAGCGGCAGGGACGGCCTGGTTGCTCAGACAACGCGCCTCCCAGTGCACACTGCAGTGTAGTTCTCCTCTCGCAGGCGGCCTCGAGTGGAGGAGGGGCCCTATCCCGTCACTTCGCCGCACCCCTCCCCGCTCCCTGATTGGCGGAGAGAGCGCGGGACAGAGACTCGGCGCGAGGGGTAATGCCCCGCTTCCCTCGCCCCGAGGCTTCGCCGCCCCCCGCCCCGCCCCGGGCGCTGGCGGCCGCTGGGATTCGAATCCCGCCGCGCCAGGGGCGGCCCCAGCCCCGGGAGCCGCGTGGGGTTGCACGGCTCAGTCCCCGCGGGCGGCACCAGTGGGACTCCCGCCCCGGCGCTGCTGGGGCTCGGCCGGGGGCGCGGGCAGCCGGCGGCCGGGCGGGCAGGTCCGAGGAGCGCTGAGGCGGGACGGTGAGTGGCGGCTCCGCACGGGCTGGGGGCTCAGACCCCCAGTGCCAGGCGCCAGGCCCAGCCCCTGCCGCGCCCCTGCCCCGGGAGCCGGGCTGGGGCGGGGGGGTCATAGGGCAGAGGCAGCGCGGAGTGAAAGGGCTTCACCCCCCCCCGCGGGGCAAGGGGGGCAGCAGCAGGTGGGGCAGGGGCTGAGCTGCCGGGGAGCAGCCCCACGAGCGCCGGCCTGGGGCCGCAGGGCCGGGCGAGGTCCCGCCCCATGTGCGCAGGGACCGAGGGGCAGAGTCAAGCTGTGTTGTCCGCAGTTCCGGGCTGCAGCCTCGCGCCCACGGGCACTTTGTGACCTCAGAGCAGCCCCGGATCTGCCGTGGCCCTCCCCGAGGCCCTGCCCTGCTCACGCCGGCTCTCCTCCCCACCCTCACTCACTGTCACCAGGCGGGGGGGGGGGGCAGACTCTGGGCTTGGTTAACCTGGGGGCATATAATATCAGGACATGTCCCTATGGTTAGGGGGTTTGAGGTTTTGCTAAAGGTGGGGAAGCCTCAGTCTCTGTCTGATTGTGTGTGTCTCTCTCTCCTCAGGAGATTGGCGTTGAGGTTCCTGGGTGAGACGCTGCTGATTCAGAAAAGGATTAGACATTTATATGGACCATATCATCCAAACTTCACTGGTATACAAAATGTAGAAGGGATATAAATCCTTATGCTTCAGGATATAAGCCTACCACCAACTGATAGGGTCAGGAAGAAACTTCTCCTATGGGCAGGTTAATCCATAATTGTTTGATATTGTGTTTCTCAGACTTTCCTCTGAGGCAGCTGGGCCTGTGACTTGCCCTGAAAACTAGATCATTGGTGGGCCTTTATATTATGGGGCTGATCATTTTTGTTTTATGATAGTGTTTAGATGTGCCAACCAAAATTCAGGGTCCCATTACAAAAACATAGTAAGAGATTGTCCTGTGCCTCAAATACAATCTAAACAAATAGACAAGATAGGCAAACAGTAGGATAAAGTATTATTAACCTCCATTTATAGATGGGGAACTGAGGCAGAGATGAAGGACCAGATTTTCAAAGATATTTAGGTGCTTAAGATGCAAACAGATGCTTAAAGGTGCTTTTGAAAATTGCACCAGCAGATTAGGTGCATAACACCCACTGATTTCAATAGGAGTTAGGCGCCAAACCTAACTTAAGCACGACTGGTCTATTTCCCATTCCAATTTTCACCAAAACCAATACGGTTCTGCTCACTGATGCCTAGAATATTCCTGGAATTTTGGAATTGCTTGGATGTGGTGTTCACAAGTTCATGTTACAAGCAGAGAAATGCTATCAAGTAGAGTGAAGAACTCACATTACCCAGTAAACAAGTTTTCAAATGTTTTCTCATACAGATCACTTCTTCAGATAAAGAATATTTCTTCTCCCAACCTGCCCTGCCTCACACCTACAGTACCCCACAGCAACAAGAGAGCTTAGTGACATGAAAAGGTAATTTTAGGACAGGATTAAGGGCATGGGTGCAAACCAAGTGGTTTAAAAGTGGTGGGTGCAGTCAGTCATTACATGATGATGTACACAGTCTGTGACATCACACTCCATTGCCAATGAAACAATAGTGACATCTCGTGCAGAGAAGTGTAAACAAGAAGCAGGCAGCATTATCTTCTGCAGATATAAACAACTTCTTTGTCTGAGTGATTGGCTGAATAAGATATTATATTACGCCCATAACATCACAGGCCATAGGTGGTCAAAACACCTGACTTTATGGTCACCGCTGTGGTGATGGCACTTCCATATCACTGGTACCTGATGGCCATAGATGGTCAGACCTTTGGGATTTTTCCTTATATGCATATTCAGAGCCACAAGTAACAGGTGACCCATCTCAGGCGAGTAATATAGAGATTGTGTGACACACCAGCCAGCCTCTGCCTATAAAAGGCTGGAGCTGCAGCAGGGCCAGCTTTAGGCCAATTCAACCAATCCCTGAATCGGGCCCCGCCCCTAGAGGGCCCTGTGCCCAAGCCCCAGTACAGTGTACTGGCAAGAGCCGGTGCGCTGTACCGGTGGCCCGGCTGTAGGGATATTAAAGAAGGTTTATATTAAACATGGTTTATAAAAGAAATGATTTATTAATTTATTGTTAATTAATACTTTATAATGTAAGGTTTATGTTAGAAGTAAATTTGTGATTCCCAACATTTAGCCTCTAACCTGCAAGCCACCAGCTGTATCTGTGTGAAGCCTGCTCAAAGAGATACTTGGTATAAAACTTGTTAAGCTCAAAGAAATACTTTGTATAAAACTTGTTAAACATTAATTATCTCTAAGTAAGCCAAAACAGTAGCTGTTATAGTGTATAAATAGAGATCCCCACCCTCTGTAAGTTTTCATCTCACTTTATCTTTGCTTGTTAACAGACAGGAGGGTCACATAAATTGGTAACACCCTAAAGGTAAAAAGACAGTGAACTAGATGTAATTAAGATAGAGAATGTATGTGAATGCATGCCTAGTTTAAACAATGAATGAATGGTTAGGAAGTTACCAGCCTGAAGAATTCAGTGTCGGCTGAAGAAGGTGTCAAGTGGGATCAAACAGATGACCCCACTACCTCAAAGGAAGGAAAACAAGCATCTGACAGAATGGAGCCAGCCACCTGCTGATTGATTTAGCAACAGCAAAATGAACAGTCTCATGGACTGACATAGGAATAAATTCCTATCAAACTGGACTCTAAAGACTGAGGACTTTGAGGGCTTGGCTACACTTACAAATTTGCAGCGCTGCAGCAGGGTGTGAAAACACACCCTCTCCAGCGCTGCAAATTGAGGCGCTGCAAAGCGCCAGTGTGGTCAGCCCAGCGCTGGGAGCGCGGCTCCCAGCGCTGTCCGCTATTCCCACAGGGAGGTGGAGATGGGACAGCGCCGGGAGAGCTGTCTCCCAGCGCTGGGGCTGTGACGACACTTAGTGCTTCACAGCGCTGCCGCGGCAGCACTACCACCGCAGCGCTTTGAAGTGCTAAGTGTAGCCACAGCCTGAGTCTATGGTTCTGCTGCCAGCCTCCAGGAGCATCAAATGCATCTGACACAGACTTGGCTCCATCCTCATGACCAAGATACCTGGCCAGTAACTTGGCATGAGCAATGTCTAGGCTGGTAACTATAACATCTGTACAGAACCTGAATGAATGATTGTGTGAATGAATATATGTGTGTGTGTGTGTGTGTGTGTGTGTGTGTGTATAAGGAATAAGTAGTGATAGAAATAAGTAGTAAAACAACGTTGTTTACTGTTGTCTTTGTTTTGTTATGGTATTTACAATAAATGTGGCATCTTTGCCTTATCCTCTTAATTAGATCCTGTTGGTTTTTATTATATTGGTATAACACGGCTTCCCGGCGGGGGTATTTAAAGGGCCTGGGAGCTCTGGGGATGTGGTGCAGCTTTGGCGGCTATTTAAAGGGCTGGGGCGGTAGAAGCAGGGGAGCCCTGGGCCCTTTAAATAGCCCCTGAGCCCGGGCTGCTGCTGCTACCCTGGTGGGGGAGGGAGGAAGAGGGGGCAACCACTGCACAGGGTGGGCTGCACCCTGTCCGCAGCCAGCCCCTGTCCGCAGCCAGCCCCTGCCTGCACCAGCCCTGCCTGACCGGCCCGCTCCAGCCAGCCCCGCATTACCTGCCCAGCCTCCCGCCCCGGTCTCCAGCCAGCCCCGCACTCACTGCACTCAGACAGACTGTCTCCAGCCCACACCTGACGCACACCCTGTCCTGCCCGCACAAGCCCTGCACCTGCTGCCCTGCCTGCAGCCAGACCCTACCTCCAGTCAGCCCCTGCCCTGCCTCCAGCCAGCCCCATGTCCACTGATGCCCTGCAGTTCCCAGGGCAGTAACCCTGCACACCTGCTTCAGTGAGGGGAGCAGGAGCAGCTGGGACCCACACATGTGGGTGACCAGACGGCAAGTGTGAAAAATCAGGACAGGGCGTGGGGCGAATAGGAGCCTATATAAGAAAAAGCCCCAAATATCGGGACTGTCCCTATAAAATGGGGACATCTGGTCACCTTAGCTGGAACATTTTTACAGTTCTTGGTAATAGCAACACAATAGTTACAAAATTACCATTAGCGATAACAACAAATTCATTGCAAGGGTCCACCTACAATCATTTTTGTCATCATGCCACACCTTTGTATCAATACCATTGGGGTTTGCGCTTTAGGGTTAACCTGCATAGGCGGCAGGTTATATACACCATGTGCCCGGGCTCCAGGAATATTCAGGGGCCGGGTGCTCTGCTCCAGCAATATTTGGAGCTGGGTCTCTCCCCGGCCCTGCCTGGATCGGGCCCCGGCCCTTACCCTGAGCCTCTCCAAAGCCCCAAACCTCCGCCCCAGCCAGATTTCCAAACAGTCACTAAATTGGTATGTAACTAGCTCACAAAACTAGGGGTTGGGAAAATTCAGGGGTGTAGGGAAATCACTGACGGAACCACTGGATTCCCTGACATCTCCAGTTCGCTACCAGGCAGTTCTTGCCATTGGACATCTGAGGTAGGCTATTTTCTGCAATATTTCCTGGCACTGTGATGCCTTCTTATTGGTTAATTCATGAAAGTCAGGTTGGGAGCAGTCTAATGCCTGCAGGGTTTGGCTCACCAGGGCCGCCTGGGGAAGCAAATGGGGCAATTTGCCCCAGGTCCTGGCCCTGCAGGTTCCCCACGAGAGTTTTTCAGAGCCCCTGGAGTGGGGTCCTTCACCCAGGGGCCCTGGAAAACTCTCACGGGGTCCAGTCTTCGGCAGCACCGGGCGGCGGGGGAACTTTCGCCCGGGACCCACCGCCGAAGTGCTGGGCCTTCGGCGGCAATTCCCGTGCCGAAGACCCCAGGCCCCTGAATCCTTCTGGGTGGCCCTGTGGCTCACATGCTGCTCACCAGCAGGACTTCAGTTCTTAAGGATTTGAATGTGTCCATTTGGGGTTTGTGCTCGAAAGACACAAGATTGGAGGTTGTGGAGCATGCAGTACAATGGAGCAGAGTTCAGATGGGGAGGGAGGTGTCTGGCTAGCTGGCAGGGGAGAAAGCTTGTGGGTTTCTCTAAAAGGAGATTTGAAGTTTTAGCTTTACTTCTAGAGGAGCCAATACTTAATAGAGGTGCAAAGTGAAGGGTTGTTTGCACTTGGGGTTCTAGATTGGGACAATCTCTAGTCATTGGACCCATTTCTTTTACTTGGAGGTGGTACTGAGTCTAATACATGACTTTTCTCTCTATCTTTCTTCTGCCAGCAAGCTCAAACCATCTCTGACCGTGGAGGAAAACTGTGAGCTCCTTGGTCAGTGCTTCAAAAGTTTATTTCCTTCCTCCCTTGGAGAAGATGAAAGAGGAAGACGGGACAGCAAAGGATGCTCTGCATATACAAGTACGTGACAACAGTTCTCCTCCGGCACCATCCACTGTATTTCTGCCCAGCAGGCACTGGGTGATGGCAGTCACACATGGCCTCTCTGGCAAGGTTATGGTTAGCTTTCCCAGCCCACACACACAAATGATCTGTGCTGAGCCTCACTCCTTCTTTTCTGGTTTCAGTCACTCTACATGAGGTCCTTGGAAGCCCTTGGCAAGCTAGTGGTTGTTATATCCTTGGGGGCAGCCGGTTTAGGAAGCAATCACTTGAGGCCAGAGAGCAGACAGCTTACAAAACTGCCATTTTATTTACAGATACAGAGAGCTCACTCAGCCGGCTGAAACCGGCTGAGCTATCCCCTATTATTCTAACTCAGTTGCCATAGTAACAAAACCATGACAACCAAAAACACAACAGTAGAGACTTTGAGGGAGGAAGAACCAGCCGAGACTGGTTCCAGGAAATGTCTGATGTGAGGAGACCATTGAACCGTGGTGGAGATTGTTTCTTGTGTTACAGCAGGGAAGAGTCAGAGATTTAGGGGGTCAAGCTTCAGTTGTGGAGGAATTTTCAACAATGGAGTGAATTTTAGGAGAAAGCACCCAATTCTTCCTGGGATAAGCGGCATGTGCCCCACTGAAATCCACGGAAGCTATGCCATTTTATGCCAGGGCTGGATTGGGACCAAGTTCTTACAATGTCGTTGACACTACTTGGAGCGGCAAGAAAATCACCACTGCAGTAGCCAAATCGAAGAGAACCAGTTGAAACTAATCACTTCTTCTAAGAGAAATTCATGAATATTGAGTTAAGCCCTGTGTATGGAAACTCATTCAGAGGAAACTTCCTGTTCCTCAGACATGAACAGAATATTGTGAAGGGCTGAGGGGTGGGGAGTTTGATGCACGTTCAGTATAAAAATGAAGTTATAAAAGGAGCTGGGCTGGGGGGACTTCTCTGCTCTTATTCAAATTAATAAAAGAAATGCTCCTCTCTGTCATTTTGCCAATCAATGTGGGAGAAGTTGCCCAGGAAATAGACCACAGCAGCAGACATCAAACAGCATGCAATGTGCTAGACAGCTCCCATCAGACAGTCTACAGCAGACATCACATACACGGGCCCAGATTCATCTCTCATGTAACTCCTTTGGCTTCAATCACCAGAGGTGAATCTGGCCCTGGGACTTGTATATCTAAGGGGCTCTTCCATTAGACATGTAATTCCTTTGCTACATGGAGGTCAGATGCTTTGGAGAGGGATTTTAGTGACAATTAAACCTGTTTAAGAGGAACTTTTGGGAGGGATTTTCTGGTACTAACTCTGTCCATTCCCTGCTCTACCAACAGCTCCTCAGGACATGGTTCAGTTCGGGGAAGGAGTGGAGAGAGAACGGCCTTGCAGGCCAGCACCCAGCTGCAGACTGCCTATCAAGAGGTAGTTCATAGCACAGTGAGTATAGCCTTACTCTTCCTTGAGCTGACTTCCTGCTTACATCAGATCCGACACTCAACGCAAATGCATGAAAACTCTTCCAGGACAGCAGCTGGGATCTCAAGGTGACTAACATCCTCTGCTTCCGTGAGTGAGAGGTTTACACAACAATGCTGTGACCACACTGCGGGCAGACTGCAAGAAGTAGAGGGAGACAACCACCAAACTGATGGCTTATTCTATCATTAGATTCACCAAGTCGACAACAAAAGAGCTTCCACCGTAGTTAACAAGATGCCAAACATGGTCCCCTTTTGGCATTCCAGACCTTGGCTCCCATCTAAACATCTCTGTCTTGCAAGAGGGGGGAGGGATAGCTCAGTGGTTTGAGCAGTGGCCTGCTAAACCCCAGGTTGTGAGTTCAGTATTTGAGGGGCCATTTAGGAACTGGGGTAAAATCTGTCTGGGGATTGGTCCTGCTTTGAGCCAGGGGTTGACTAGATACCTCCTGAGGTCCTTTCTAACCCTGATATTCTATGTCTAATATAGTGAGGGGTTACTGGAAACCTGATTCACCATATGTGGGGTTCACTGATCATAAAGGCCCAGATGCTTATCCCCAGGTCAATGTGAATCTCAGGTCTTCCCAAATATCACGCTGTCAGCCAATCCTTAACTAAATCTAAGATTTATTGTTAAAAGAAAGAAGAGTTACAAATGGTTAAAAGATCAATATCCAGACAAGTGACTTTCCATGTTCATAGTTCAGGATCACAACAGTGATGGAATAAACTGCTGGTTTGTAAAAGTCTCTCTGGAATCATCCCAACAGATCAGAATCCAAAGGCAGCTTAGATGTAAAGTCTGTTAGTTTTTCCAGGCATTTTCCAGGTTCTTCCAAATGATTATTTGGAAGATCTCTGTCCTATGGCTTACACTGTCCCTGTTCAACATTTAAGCAGTCTAGAGATGATAGGATCAGGCCCGAGCCTTCTCTTTATAGCTATTCTACCAGGCTGACAAGCCTACCTCACAGAAATTGTCACAGAAGGCCCTTCCCCCAATGCGGATGGCCTGTTGTACTTTGCTTTGAAGATAATCTTCTATTTCCTGTGCATACCCAGTAAACTAGTTACATTCATTCACATAAGGTAATTAGCCGTTCTTCCATTATAACACAGATAGTTAAGCTGAAGATAATGTAGAAATGATTGGTTTCTGAAGTGTCTTACATCTTTGATTTTAAGGCTAACTGAACACCTTGCACACATAATTAAGGCAATTAAGCCACGAAAGGGAATTAGCATCTACAAGCTAATTTAGTTACATTGTGAAACTTCTAACCCGGTATAGATAACCACAGACAAATACACTTAGCATCTATTGTTCATTTTTGAATGAGTTGATGATTGCTAGTCTAATACATCTCTTTGAAATTCACATGCACGTGAACTGTCTTGACACAGTAGAAGTGCCTCTTGTTAAATTATTATGGGTCATACACAGGTTGACTGGTCTGCCAGTGTCACAAATGCATTCTTGGTTCTTATGCTCCCAGGATGCTAAAGCTGAATTTCTATGTAATCAGCTAAGAACATAAACCATAAGAGTGGCTATCCTGGATCCCCCAGAAGAATGGTTCATCTACCCAGTATCCTGTCTTCTGACAGTGGTGGGTGCCAGATGCATCAGAGGGAATGAACAGAACAAGGCAATTGTCAAGTGAACCATCCCCTGCTGGACAGTCCCAGCCCCGGCATCTGGCAGTCAGAGGTTTAGAGACATCCAGATCATAGGGTTGCATCCCTGACCATGTTAGCTAGTAGCCAGAGATGGACCTATCCTCCGTGAACTCATCTCATTCTTTTTTGAACCCAGTTATACTTTTGGCCTTCACAATCTCTCCGTGGCAATGAGTACCACAGGTTGACTGCATTGTGTGAAGAAATGCTTCCTTGTTTTTGTTTTAAACCTGCTGCCTATTAATTTCATTGGGTGACCCTTGTTCCTGTGATATGTGAAGGGCTAAATAACACTTCCTTATTGACTTTCTCTACACCAATCAAGATTTGATAGATCTCTATCATAGTCCCTCTTAGTCGTCTCTTTTCCTAGCTGAAAAGTCCCTGTCTTTTAATCTCTCCTTATATGAGAAGTTGTCCCATATGCCTAATAATTTTTGTTACTCTTCTCTGTATTTCTTCCAGTTCTAACATATCTTTTTTGAGGTGAGATGAGCAAAACTGCATGCAGTATTCAAGGTGTGGAGGTACTGTAGATTTCTATAGTGGCATAATGATATTTACTGCCCAAGGCCGGCTCTACAGTTTTTGCCGCCCAAGCAGCCAGCTGAAATAAAATAACTACTTGGTGTGAATTCATTTCC